>NW_027361731.1:28599000-29307500 GCF_039654945.1 Dendrobates tinctorius
GATATATTCTTGTATCAGAAGATAATGGATGTCATGTAGGAAGGTTCTGCCTGTATTAACATTGCGGTGTCGGGTTTAACCCCTGTGTTACAGAACGAGGAGCACGCACTGCAGTTACTGCTGCAAATCTGCTACACCGTGGGCTACTCCATATCACTCGGGACCCTCGTACTCGCTCTGGGCATTCTCCTCATATTCAGGTGAGTCCGTGTATCTCAGCCTGTCATATCTTATACTGTCTGCTCAGCTATTGCCACCTCCTCTCTGCTGCCCCCAGTGGTGGATCTGCACACTGCGGCCAGTACTTAGGGGCTCATTTATAGTCATCGCCTCTCTGCTGCCCCCCAGTGGTGGAGCTGCACACTGCGGCCAGTACTTAGGGGCTCATCCATAGTTATCGCCTCTCTGCTGCCCCCCAGTGTTGGATCTGCAGACTGCCACCAGTACTTAGGGGCTCATCTATAGCCATCGCCTCTCTGCTGCCTCCAGTGGTGGATCTCCACACTGCGGCCAGTACTTAGGGGCTCATCCATAGTCATCGCCTCTCTGCTGCCCCCCAGTGGTGGATCTGCACACTGCGGCCAGTACTTAGGGGCTCATCCATAGTCATCGCCTCTCAGCTGACCCCCGGTGGTGGATCTGTACACTGCGGCCAGTACTGAGGGGCTCATCTATAGTCATCGCCACTCTGCTGCCTTCAGTGGTGGATTTGAACACTGCGGCCAGTACTTAGGGGCTCATCTATAGTCATCGCCTCTCTGCTGCCCCCCAGTGGTGGAGCTGCACACTGCGGCCAGTACTTTGGGGCTCATCTATAGTCCTCGCCTCTCTGCTGCCCCCCAGTGGTGGATATGCACACTGCGGCCAGTACTTAGGGGCTCATCTATAGTCATCGCCTCTCAGCTGCCCCCCAGTGGTGGATCTGCACACTGCGGCCAATACTTAGGGGCTCATCCATAGTCATCGCCTCTCATCTGACCCCCGGTGGTGGATCTCTACACTGCGGCCAGTACTGAGGGCCTCATCTATAGTCATCGCCACTCTGCTGCCTCCAGTGGTGGATTTGTACACTGCGGCCAGTACTTAGGGGCTCATCTATAGCCACCTCCTCTCTGCTGCCCCCAGGTGGTGGATCTGTATACTGCGGCCAGTACTTAGGGGCTCATCTATAGCCATCACCTCTCTGCTGCCCCCCGGGGGTGGATCTGTACACTGCGGACAGTACTTAGGGGCTCATCTATAGTCATCGCCTCTCTGCTGCCCCCAGTGGTGGATCTGCACACTGCGGCCAGTACTTAGGGGCTCATCTATAGTCATCGCCTCTCTGCTGCCCCCAATGGTGGATCTGCACACTGCGGCCAGTACTTAGGTGCTCATCTATAGTCATCGCCTCTCTTTTTGCCCCCCAGTGGTGGATCTGTACACTGCAGCCAGTACTTAGGGGCTCATCTATAGTCATTTCCTCTCTGCTGCCCCCCAGTGGTGGATCTGCACACTGCGGCCAGTACTTAGAGGCTCATCTATAGTCATCGCCTCTCTGCTGCCCCCCAGTGGTGGATCTGCACACTGCGGCCAGTACTTAGGGGCTCATCCATAGTTATCGCCTCTCTGCTGCCCCCCAGTGGTGCATCTGTCCACTGCGGCCAGTACTTAGGGGCTCATCCATAGTCATTGCCTCTCTGCTGGCCCCCAGTGGTGGATCTGTACACTGCGGCCAGTATTTTAGGGCTCATTCTTGTGTTTGCCTCTCTGTCACCCCCAGGTGATGGATCTGCACACTGCAGCCAGTATTTGGGGCTCCTGCTTATGTTCTCTCTGCTGCCCCCCGGTGGTGGATCTGCAGACTGAGGCCAGTATTTTTGGGGCTCTTTCTTGTGTTCTCCTCTCTGTCGCCCCCAGGTGGTGGATCTGCACACTGCAGCCAGTATTTGGGGCTCCTGCTTATGTTCTCTCTGCTGCCCCCCGGTGGTGGATCTGCAGACTGCGGCCAGTATTTTGGGGCTCTTTCTTGTGTTCTCCTCTCTGTCGCCCCCAGGTGGTGGATCTGCACACTATGGACAGTATTTTGGGGCTCATTCTTGTGTACTCTCTGTTGCCCCCCGATGGTGGATCTGCACACTACAGCCAGTTTTTTTGGTGCTCATTCTTGTACCTTTCTCCCATTTTCTAGGAAGCTTCACTGCACCCGGAATTACATCCACATGAATCTCTTCGGCTCATTCATTCTGAGGGCTTTGGCTGTGCTGATAAAGGATCTACAGAGAACCAACCTGGCCCCGAAAATGGCGACCAACGAGGACGACTGGCTGTCTGTACTGACGCCGCAGGTAACGCATCATCCCCGGTCACATGTCGGGATGGACGGGGGTCTACAGGTCTTCATGTGATGACTGTCATGGCCAGCAGGGGGAGCTGTGACGCCTGCCCCTCTTCCTGCAGATTCCCACCTCCTGCCGCATCGTTCACATCTCGCTGCATTTCTTCGTGGGCACCAATTATTTCTGGCTGCTGGTGGAGGGGATCTACCTGCACACCACCATCGTCTCCCTGATCCTGTGCGAGCGGCGGATGCTGCTGCGATACGTGGCCATCGGCTGGTGTAAGTGGCCACCCCTGGGGTCCGGCTGTGGTCCTGGGGGGCTTTATTTCATCGGCTCCCATTTATTTTGCAGTTTGCCCCCTACTGTTCATCATACCCTGGGTGATCGCAAGGACCTACCTGGAGAACGAGGGGTGAGTTCTGGTATCAGCGCGGTGCAGCAGCACAGAGTATTTCAGCAATTCTTCGCTATTGTCAGGGAGGTGGCGCCTGTAATTAGCAGCGTTTCAGCCTCGAGAGCAGCACTCGCCGGCAGACATTAATTACGGGAGGACCCTGAGGTGGCGGGATGATCCATCACATGTTTCACTGCGCCATCAGTGGCGAGATTAACGATGCGATCTCTGCGCAATGTCTATGCCGTGTAGATATGGATCCGGTGACTGCGCGCATCAATCACCGCAGCGTGTGGCCCGAGGCACGCAACTGCGGAAACACGGAGAAGAGCGACGCCGGCGGCACCAGGGAAGCGACAGAGCAAGGATCAAGGCGGAAAGTGCAGGACAATGGGGTCACCGCCACTGCACCCCGTAATTGTCACCGCCACTGCACACTCGTAATTGTCACTGCCACCACACCCCCCGTAATTGTCACCGCCACTGCACACTCGTAATTGTCACTGCCACCACACCCCCCGTAATTGTCACCGCCACTGCACACTCGTAATTGTCACCGCCACCACACCCCCCGTAATTGTCACCGCCACAGCACCCGAAATTGTCACCGCAACCGCACACTCGTAATTGTCACCGCCACTGCACCCGAAATTGTCACCGCAACCGCACACTCGTAATTGTCACTGCCACCACACCCCCCGTAACTGTCACTGCCACCACACCCCCCGTAATTGTCACCGCCACCGCACACTCGTAATTGTCACCGCCACCGCACACTCGTAATTGTAACCGCCACCGCACCCCGTAATTGTCACTGCCACCACACCCCCGTAATCGTCACTGCCACCGCACCCCCCCATAATTGTTACTGCCACCGCATACTCGTAATTGTCACCGCCACCGCACCCCCAATAATTGTCACCGCCACTGCACCTCCCATAATTGTCACCGCCACTGCACCTCCATAATTGTCACCGCCACTGCACCCCGTAATTGTCACCGCCACTGCACACTCGTAATTGTCACTGCCACCACACCCCCCGTAATTGTCACCGCCACCGCACCCCGTAATTGTTGCCGCCAGTGCACCACCATAATTGTTAACGACACCACACCCCCCGTAATTGTCACTGTCGCCTCCACCGCACCCCGTAATTCTCACCGCCACCACACCCCCATAACAGACACCCACCTCACCCTCATAACAGACAGTCGCTGCACCCCCATAACAGTCACTGCACCCCCATGTTAGGAAAATATGAGTTATTGCGAATGTGAAGAATGAAGAAAGCACGCCACCACCACCAATTTGTGACGACAGCGCCATCTCAGCACCCTCTGCCACCAATACGTCACGATCCCACCACTGGCACCAGTATGTCAGCGGACGGAGGGATGCTACGCACTGCCGTCACACAGCTATCACAGGTGCAGTGGGGGCCTATCTTAGTTATCCCACCACTGGTACCATGTGACAAAAATACAGCAAGCTAATCACGCTCTAACAATTTTCCGCAGGGGGGGTATTTTGGATGCCCCACCACTGCTAACAACCTTCCAAGAACTGCGGGGATTTATGTATACCCCACTTTCTCAGTTCCACTTTGCAACTCGCAGCTCTCCGGCGCCCCCCTTACCCTCAGGTCAGTCAGAGAACTGCACCTAGGATAATTAGTCGCCGGACGGGCTGCTTGCTGTGCACGGGCAATTAGGCTACTGCAGTGAGGGGTCAGCCCCCTACTCTTGGATTTAGAATCAAATGACAAAACTTAATATAACTGTATCTCGTAGGAGGAAGTTCGCACAAACACGCACATGGTATCATTCTTTGTAGTTTGTTGATTACAATAATTCAAAACCAAATATGCAGTAGTTCGGACACACCGTTTAGAAGGAATCCATATCTCAGTTTGTGGGGGTGCTGGAACCGTGAAAACTAGGGGTAGAAAAGCTGGTTTCGTGCCCGTCGCAGGAATGTAATTATTATATCTCTGTGGTGTATGATTTTTGCAATATGACTTGTTGTAATACTACTCATATTGATCCCAGCACATGTCTAGAGAACAAAGGGACTTCCTTTCCTGGCTGTGCAAGGAGGAGGGGGGAGAGAATCCTCATTGTGATCTCAGATTTCACTGAGCTGCAAGCAGGAAGACGCTGGTGTGTGTGTTGTGGGGGAAGAGGGGGGTTGCAGCTATATGACAGGCTGGTCTCCTCAGTGTGTAGCAATGGGAGATTCTAGAAAGCTCTGCAAAATCATATCTTACATTACCCCTTCCGCCTTTTAGAGGGCGCTACGGAGGCATTACCTGTCGGTAATCGGCCATGCGCACCTCAGCGGGTTCGCCCCAGCGGGACAACCCATGAGCATTACCATGTTCGCTGCCTTTTGTGTGTTGTACAGTAAAGTCGAACTGTTGAATGGCAAGGCTCCAGCTTAGCAACCTTCCATTGGTTCCAGACACTGTGTGCAACCAGCTCAGAGGCTTGTGGTCGGTTACCACTGTGAAGGTGCGCCCGTACAGGTAGGGCTGCAAATGTTGCCGGGCCCACACCATGGCCAGGCACTCCTTCTCGATGGTGGAGTATGCCACCTCCCTCAGCAAAAGTTTCCGGCTCAGGTACAGCACGGGGTGCTCCTGGTTCCCCGAGTCGACCTGGCTGAGCACAGCACCGAGGCCAAACTCGCTGGTGTTGGTCTGTACCAGGAACAGGCGACTGCTGTCAACTGCTTTCAACACTGGAGAGTTTCACAGGGCTGTTTTCAAAGCTTGGAAGGCCGCCTCACAGTCATCTGTCCAGTTGACTGTTTGGGGTAGCCTCTGCTTGGTGAGATCGGTCAAGGGTTTTGCAAGGGCGCTATAGTCTTATACGAACCGCCTATAGTACCCTGCAGTGCCCAAGAAGGACTTCACCTGTTTCTTGGTCCTGGGGGTGGGCCAGGACACAATTGTGTCCACCTTTTCTGGCTCCGGACTCATGGAACCCCCGCCTACCCGGTGCCCCAGGTAGTGGACCTCGCTCATGCCCATCTGGCACTTTCCCGGCTTGATAGTCAGGCCTGCCTGGTGAAGACGCTTGAGCACCTCCTGGAGCTGCTGAAGGTGTTCCTCCCAGGTGGAACTGAAGATGGCGATGTCGTCCAAGTACGCCACTGCGTACTCCTCCAGTCCCCGGAGCAGGTGGTTGACCATCCGCTGGAAAGTGGCAGGGGCATTTTTCATGCCGAAGGGCATGACTGGACTTGTACAGTCCAAAGGGGGTGATAAAGGCGGATTTCTCCTGCGCCTCAGGGCTCAGGGGGATCTGCCAGTATCCCCGACTCAAATCCATGATGGATATGTACCTTGCTTTTGCCAACCGCTCAAGCAGATCCTCGATGCGCGGCATCGGGTGGGCATCAGAGGTTGTGATGGCGTTGAGCACCCTGTAGTCCACGCAGAACTGGGTGGTTCGATCCTTTTAGGCACGAGGAATACAGGTGAGGCCCACGCGCTTTTCGAATCACCCCCAGCCTTAACATCTCATTGATCTCTTGGCGCATGACCTGTTGCACCTCCTCAGAGATCCGATAAGGTGTTCGCCGTAGTGGGGCGTAATTCCCGGTGTCCACCTCATGAACCGCTAACTCCGTCCTCCCAGGTCGGTTGGTGAACACGACCCTGAAGGGTTCCAGGGTTTCCACCAACTGCGACCGCTGGGATACGGTTAGCAAACCACTTATCTCCATGTCCTCAATGGACCCATTGGCCTTGGCTTGGGCCTGCATGTCCAGGAGGGGATCTTCCTCTCCATCCTCAGGCAGGTTGCAGACCGGTAGGACACAAGCTTCACGTTCGTAGTGCGCCTTCAGCATATTGACGTGAAAGGCCTTGCGCCTACCCCGAGCATGGTCAAGCGTGACCACGTAGGTAACCGGGTTGAGCTGTTGGTGGACGACGTATGGGCCTTCCCAGGCTGCCTGAAGCTTATCCGTTGGTACGGGGACCAGCACCCACACCTTTTGACCCACCTGGTAGGTCCGCTCCCGGGCGTTCTGGTCGTACCAGTGCTTCTGGTCAGCCTGAGCCTGCGTCATGTTGTCATGTACCAACTGCGTCAAGGTCTGCATCTTGTCACGGAAGCGCATGACATAATCCACGGTGGACACTTCTGTGGGGTTTGGCTCATCTTCCCAGGATTCTCTTATCAACCCAAGGGGTCCCCGGACTCGCCTGCCATACAGGAGCTCTAAGGGGGAGAACCCGGTCGAGGCCTGCGGAACTTCTCTGTAAGCGAACAGCAGGTGTGGGAGGTACCGCTCCCAGTCGCGCCCTTGGGTCTCAACCAGCATGTGGAGCATCTGTTTGAGGGTACCGTTGAAGCATTCACACAAACCATTAGTCTGTGGGTGATACGCACTCGATACCAGGTGCTTCACCTGAATTTTCTCACAAAGAGCCTCCATTAGGCGAGACATGAATTGGGTCCCTTGATCGGTAAGCATCTCCCTGGGAATCCTACCCTTGAAAAGATGGTCACCAGTGCGTCAGCCTCCTTATCTGCCCAGGTTGAAGACAGAGCTACTGCCTCTGGGTACCGGGTAGCGTAGTCTACCACGGTGAGAATGTATTGCTTTCCAGAGCTGCTGGGGACGGCCAGCAGGCCTACAATGTCCACCGCGATTCTCTGGAAAGGCTCCTCTATCACCGGCAAAGGAATAAGAGGAGCCTTAAGAGAAGGCCCCACCTTACCCACCTTTTGACAGGTGGTACAGGTGCAGCAGTATTGTGTTACATCTGTCCCCATCTTGGGCCAATAGAAGTGTTGAGACAGCCGTGCCTTTGTTTTGCTGATCCCCAAGTGTCCAGCGAGTGGAATCTCATGGGCAATCCGCAACAACTCCATTCTGAACTGGAGGGGGACGACCAGCTGTTTTTCCCTCCACCACCCCTTTTGGGAATCTCCGGGTACTGTCTCCCGGTACAACCTTCCACGTTCCCAGAACACCCTCTCCTTATCAGACTTGGAGGTGGGAGTCTTGGCGAGTTGTCTCAATTTTTCCAGGCTTGCATCTGAGTGCAGAGCAGCCTGGAACTCCTTTCTGGAGGCAGCCAGAAGTGACGTCAGGGTTCCTTCCTTACTGGGACCCTCTGGAACCTGCTCTGGGTTCACCTCTGGTTCATTCTCTCCTGTAGCAGAAAAGGGTCCAGAAGACAGGGCGCTACCTGCGATCTGAGCACTCTGACTGCGTGTGACAGCTTCTACGTATGCTGTCTCCCTGGGGGGTTCTACAGACCCACCAATCGGTGCTGCTATGGGCTCTACCTCCCCATCCACCCCCAACACTTCAGGAGCAGTGCTACTTATGGGCCAGTTACCTTCCTCGGTGGCACTGGTCAGTTGCATGGCATTACCTTCCTCATGGTCCCCATGCACCTTCCCATTCCCTTGAGCACCGTTGCTTGTTCCTGACAGGGGTTCCTCAGCCGGCTCACTCTGCAGAGTGACGGGGCTGAGCACTTCGGTACCTGTGGACACATCTGCCGTTTCAAAGAAATGGTTAACAGGTTCAGTCGGCACAGATACATCATCATCATCATCATTATCATCATCATTCCTAGGAAAAGAATGGTTATCAGATTTCTTTGGTGCATTTACATCACCATCAGCATCATTCCTGGGGAGAGAATGGTTGTTAGTTGCATCATTACTCATCACGTCATTAGCAGGTAACACATTCAGTTTCCCGTCATCATCATCAACACCAGGGTTAACGTTACCCTTATTATCAGACTGGGGAGGGGTGTCAGGGACGTAGTATGCAACCATCCGCCCCAAGTCAGTCCCCAATAAAACATCAGTGGGCAGGTTTTCAGACACTCCCACTTCCCTCACCCCGCTCCCAGCACCCCAATCAAGGAATACCCGGGCCACTGGCAAGGACAGTGGGTAATAATAAATAATAATAAATTTTATTTCTATAGCGCCGACATATTCCGCAGCACTTTACATTTCAGAGGGGATTTGTACAGACAATAGACATTACAGCATAACAATAATCACATACAGTAGATTATAGCAAATACCAAGAGGAGTGAGGGCCCTGCTCGCAAGCTTACAGTCTATGAGGAAAGAGGTAGACACGAAAGGTGGGTGGTAACAGTTGCCCTGATTGTATGGACCAGCCATAATGTTAAGTGTGTAACAGTACAGACACAGAGGGCTAATGGAGGCATAAAGCATGTGGGAACATGATGCTGGGAACCTGGTTATGGTAAAACTTTTGGCTCTGCCACACAGGGATAGGTTAGGTTAATGTGTTGAGGCGATAGGCCAGTCTGAATAAATGCGTTTTCAGGACACGCTTAAAATTGTGGGGATTGGGGACTAATCGTATTGACCTGGGAAGTGCATTCCAAAGAATTGGCGCGGCACGTGTAAAGTCTTGGAGACGGGAGTGGGAAGTTCTGACTATTGAGGATACTAACCTCAGGTCATCAGCAGAACGGAGGGCGCGGGTAGGGTGGTATACTGAAACAAGGGAGGAGATGTAGGGTGGTGCTGAGCCATGGAGGGCTTTGTGGGTGAGGGTAATAAGTTCATACTGAATTCTGGAGTGAATGGGTAGCCAGTGTAATGACTGGCACAAGGTAGAGGCATCGGTGTAACGATTGGTGAGGAATATGATCCTGGCTGCAGCATTCAAGACAGATTGGAGAGGGGAGAGTTTGGTAAGAGGGAGACCGATTAGAAGAGAGTTACAATAGTCGAGACGAGAATGAATAAGAGAAACAGTAAGAGTTTTTGCAGAGTCAAAAGTAAGAAAAGGTCGAATTCTAGAAATGTTTTTGAGGTGCAGATGACAAGAGCGAGCCAGTGATCGAATGTGGGGGGCAAAGGAAAGCTCGGAATCAAGTATGACCCCAAGACAGCGGGCCTGTTGCTGGGGAGTAATAGTGGAACCACACACAGAAATAGCAATGTCGGGTATAGGTACATTAGTAGCAGGAGGAAACACCAGGAGTTCAGTCTTTGACAGGTTCAGTTTCAGATATAGTGAGGACATGATATTAGACACAGCGTTTAGACAATCGCCAGTGTTTCGATCCGATCCGATCCCAGTGACAGTTAGGGTTTTCGCCTCAACAAACTCTTCAGGGGCCGCCAGTCCAGGACGGATGAGGGTTCGTTCAGCCCCGGTGTCCTTGAAGCCTGTAGCAAGACGGGCCCCCACCTGGATGGGTTGAACGTTGTCGCCAATCCTCCCAACCACACCTCCCACCAAAAGAACAGAGGCGTTGGGCCCAGAGGCCTTGGCTGGGGGGTTCTTCGGCTTTTCCGGACAGGTGTAACTGATGTGACTAGGCCGCTGGCAGTTGTAACACTGGCGACTGTCAGTAGTGGGCCTGGTTTTGGCGACAGGGACAGGGCCTCCGGAGGGTCGGATAGCTGGGGCACTGGGGTTGGTTGCAGGCTTACCCCCTCTCCAGCTGGTGGTGACTGGCCTCCGCGTCTCTGGCTTCCTGTTGGCCTCATAGTTGTCGGCGATCTGCGCCGCTTTGTCCGCATTCGTTGGTTCGCGGTCCAGGATGAGCTGTCGGACCTCAGCTGGGCAGAGATGCAGGAACTGGTCTTTGATCATCAGGTCCTGTAGCAGCTCAAAGGAATCAACGGACAGTCCATGGATCCACTGGTCAAAGTGGGTCCTGAGTCCTTGTACCACATCGCTATAGCTATCGTGTGGGCTACATTGGAGGTTTCGGAACTTCTTTTGGTATACCTCAGGTGTCAGCCGGTATTTGGCGATCAGAGCCTGCTTTATGGCATCATAGTCGTCATCGTCTTCTGGCGGAAGAGAAGCAAATGCCACCAGAGCTTTGCCCTTTAGCCCTGGGGTCAAGTACCTGGCCCATTGTGCTCTAGGCAGCTGGTACGGTCTGCAGGCTTTCTCAAAGGCCCGCAGAAACGTGTCCAAGTCCGCGTCCTTTTCCATTACGGGCAAATGCTCTGGCCGGGGTTTAGGACTCTGGACGCTGCTGGGCTCACTGCTTCGGGCTGTGGGGGCATTCCCCCCTTGTCGGAGCATCTCCAGTTCATGGACTCTCTCAGCCTCTCTTTCGTCTCGGGCCTCCTGCCGATATTGCTGGATCAGCCTCACTAGTCCCTCACTGTCTTCGGCGAGGAGTGTGTCCAAGGCCGCTTGCAGGTAGGGATCCAGCCTGGCCTGGTTGCATGTGGGGCTGGCATACGGTGGTTGGACCTCAGGTGCAGCGCCACCTTGGCTAGGGCCGACTTCTGCGCCCGCCGGGCTCTGGTCGTTGTCCAGCTGCACCAGAGCCGCGATCAGTTGGGCTGTTTTTGTTCGCGGCGTCAAGGCCTTGGTACGTGCATAACCCAGCAAGAACTTCCTGTGTCTGCTGTTTGTACCAGCCTTCTCCTTTTGCCGCCATGGTTGCCAAATAAAAGATAGAAAAGAAAGACGAAGAAAAAGGGAGGGAATACTTGCAAGTACACAAAAATGTCTCAGGACTAGTAACCACTGAGTCTGTTCTCCAAAACCTATGATGCAGGATTCCCGCAGGACCCGTGCAGGTCTTTAGTGAGAGGAATGATTGCTCAAACCAAATCACTAATGCTCTATGATTATCCCACCGCTCTGCCACCAATATGTGAAGAACGAAGAAAACACGCCGCGGCCACCAATATGTGACGACAGCGCCAGCTCAGCACCCTGTGCCACCAATACGTCACGATCCCACCATTGGCACCAGTATGTCAGCGGATTGAGGGATGCGACGCACTGCTGGCACACGGCTATCACAGGTGCAGTGGGGGCTTATCTTAGTTATCCCGCCACTGGTACCATGTGACAAAAATATACAGCAAGCTAATCGCGCTCTAACAATTTACCGCAGGGGGTTATTTTGGATGCCCCACCTGTTGTGAGTTCATTTTCCCCTTCACCATTGAGGTCTGATGAACTCCCTCTTCTGGTGAAGGAAGGTTGATTACCAAGCACCTGAGCAGGATGATGATGACTGGGTGACTGGAATTGCTGACTGGATATAAGGCAGCCGACGCCCTTCTGCCTTGCTGGTGATCTCTCTGAGGTATTCTAGGAGACCTGTCTGATTCCTGCTCCTCAAAAGCTAAGTTTTCTGCTCTGCTTTTTGCATTTGTGTTTTGGTTTTGTTTTGCCTTGTTTTTCTGGATTTCTGCCATTCCCTGCTGGGGTGAGCTGAATTCCTTTTTGCTCTGTCTTCAGAAAATACCTGAGTACTGATATAGTCTTTTTGAAGCCTAGCGGCTTCAGGGCTTTTTCCCTATCAGTCTGTTGGCTCTTGTTTTGATAGGGTTTTGGTGGATTGCAGACAGCAGCTTTTCTATCCTTTCCTATTTAGTTAGCTTGGGCCCCATCATTTGCTCAGCCTATCTTTCTGTCTGTGTGAGTGTTTTTTCATCTTACTTCACCGTCATTATATGTTGGGGGCTGCCTATTGCTTTGAGGTCTGCTCTGGGGCAGTTTAGATTTCCCTTTCAGTCTTTAGGCTATTTAGTTCTCCGGCTGTGATCGAGGGGTCTAAGGCACCGTAGGAACCCCCCACGGCTACTGCTAGTTGTTGTTGATAGGTTCAGGGGTCTGCAATCCGATAGCTGCCAACTTCTCTGGTTTTCTGGACTTAGCTAGTATTTCTGTTTTTGCCTCCTACGGTGACTCTTTCATAACAGAATCACCAGCCATACTGCAGATCCTAGGGTACTCAATAGCAGGAAAGAATTGTAAAAAAAAAAAAAAAGTGTGTATATTCTTTCCTCTATATCTCTGAGGCCATAGGGGGAATTTTTTTTTCTCTCAATGGAGATAAAGCAATTGTCTGATCATGTGGAGCAGCTCGCTGTGGAAGTGCGGGGAATTTCCGCCTACCTTGCTCATTCACATGCTACTGAACCAAAGATCCCTACTCCTGATGTGTTTTTTGGGGATCGGTCTAAATTTTTGAATTTCAAAAATAATTGTAAATTATTTATTGCCTTGAAGCCTAAGGCCTCTTTCACACATCCGGTTTTTGTAATTCGGCACGATGCGGCGAAATTTTTCATAACCGGATCCAGCACCGGATCCGGTTTTGTCCCATAAGCTTTCATGGTCCCCGCATCGTGCCGGACGGTTATACGTCGTGTCCGGCTGCTGCCGGACACGGCAAAAATTAGCCGTCCGGCATCTGCAAAAAACGTTCTCTGCAACGTCTTTTGTCAGTGCCGGACCGGCTTTTTCCACAGCGCATGCCCGGACTCTGTGAATGTTAACCCCACAAGTGCCCGGCGAGAGAGAGAGAGATCTCTCTCTGTCACCCGGACACTTGTGAGAGATCTCTCTCGCCAGGCACTTGTGGGGTTAACACTCACAGTGTCTGGGTGAGAGAGAGAGATCTCTCTGTGGGGTTAACCCCACAAGTGCCCGGCAAGAGAGAGAGATTCTCTCGCCTGGACACTAAGTGTTAACCCCCCATGTCTCTCTCTCCACCCCCCTCTCCTCTCCCCTCCCCTCTCCTCTGTCTCCTCCCCTCCCCTCACCTCCCTTTCAGCAACTGTCTCTCAGCGGCTGCCTCTGTCCACCTCCTCCTGCGGCTCCTTTAAATCATGTCCGAGCCGTATGTCTCGCCGCATACAGTCATGGCCAAAAGTATTGACACCCCTGCAATTCTGTCAGATAATATTCAGTTTCTTCCTGAAAATGATTGCAAACACAAATTCTTTGGTATTATTATCTTCATTTAATTTGTCTTAAATGAAAAAACGCAAAAGAGAATGAAGCAAAAAGCAAAACATTGATCATTTCACACAAAACTCCAAAAATGGGCCGGACAAAAGTATTGGCACCCTCAGCCTAATACTTGGTTGCACAACCTTTAGCCAAAATAACTGCGATCAACCGCTTCCGGTAACCATCAATGAGTTTCTTACAATGCTCTGCTGGAATTTTAGACCATTCTTCTTTGGCAAACTGCTCCAGGTCCCTGATATTTGAAGGGTGCCTTCTCCAAACTGCCATTTTTAGATCTCTCCACAGGTGTTCTATGGGATTCAGGTCTGGACTCATTGCTGGCCACCTTAGAAGTCTCCAGTGCTTTCTCTCAAACCATTTTCTAGTGCTTTTTGAAGTGTGTTTTGGGTTATTGTCCTGCTGGAAGACCCATGACCTCTGAGGGAGACCCAGCTTTCTCACACTGGGCCCTAAATTATGCTGCAAAATTTGTTGGTAGTCTTCTGACTTCATAAAGCCATGCACACGGTCAAGCAGTCCAGTGCCAGAGGCAGCAAAGCAACCCCAAAACATCAGGGAACCTCCACCATGTTTGACTGTAGGGACCATGTACTATTCTTTGAATGCCTCTTTATTCTCCAGTAAACTCTATGTTGATGCTTTTGCCCTAAAAGCTCTACTTTTGTCTCATCTGACCAAAGAACATTCTTCCAAAATGTTTTAGGCTTTTTCAGGTAAGTTTTGGCAAACTCCAGCCTGGCTTTTTTATGTCTCGGGGTAAGAAGTGGAGTCTTCCTGGGTCTCCTACCATACAGTCCCTTTTCATTCAGATGCCGACGGATAGTACGGGTTGACACCGTTGTACCCTCGGACTGCAGGGCAGCTTGAACTTGTTTGGATGTTAGTGGAGGTTCTTTATCCAACATCCGCACAATCTTGCGCTGAAATCTCTTGTCAATTTTTCTTTTCCGTCCACATCTAGGGAAGTTAGCCACAGTGCCATGGGCTTTACACTTCTTGATGACACTGCGCACGGTAGACACAGGAACATTCAGGTCTTTGGAGATGGACTTGTAGCCTTGAGATTGCTCATGCTTCCTCACAATTTGGTTTCTCAAGTCCTCAGACAGTTCTTTGGTCTTCTTTCTTTTCTCCATGCTCAATGTGGTACACACAAGGACACAGGACAGAGGTTGAGTCAACTTTAATCCATGTCAACTGGCTGCAAGTGTGATTTAGTTATTGCCAACACCTGTTAGGTGCCACAGGTAAGTTACAGGTGCTGTTAATTACACAAATTAGAGAAGCATCACATGATTTTTCGAACAGTGCCAATACTTTTGTCCACCCTCTTTGTTATGTTTGGTGTGGAATTATATCCAATTTGGCTTTAGGACAATTCTTTTTGTGTTTTTTCATTTAAGACAAATTAAATGAAGATAATAATACCAAAGAATTTGTGTTTGCAATCATTTTCAGGAAGAAACTGAGTATTATCTGACAGAATTGCAGGGGTGTCAATACTTTTGGCCATGACTGTACACATCCGGTGTCACGGCTGCAGGCCGGATCCGGCAGCCCGGCTTTTCGCCGCACGCCGCCGGACCCCACACTCCGGATGTGTGAAAGTAGCCTAACTCGTCGGGGAACTCTGCGCAGCAGGTTAAAATTGTGATCTCTTTGCTGCGTGGCGATCCCCAGGATTGGGCGTTTTCTTTGACACCAGATGATCCTATTCTGACTAATGTGAACGCATTTTTTCAAGCCTTGGGGTTGTTGTATGACGAACCTAATGCTATTGATCAGGCTGAAAAGACCCTGTTGGCATTGAGCCAGGGTCGAGATTCTGCAGAATTGTACTGTCAAAAATTCCGAAAGTGGGCGGTCCTTACTACCTGGAATGATGGTGCCTTGGCAGCTCTCTTTCAGAAGGGTTTGTCAGAAGCCGTAAAAGATACTATGGTGGGATTTCCTGTTCCCTCTGGTCTTGACGATTCTATGTCATTAGCCATTCAGGTTGATCGGCGTTTACGTGAACGCAGGACTGCACGAGAGGTGTTGCCACCAGTTGAACAAGTGTCTGAACCTATGCAATGTGATAGAGTTTTGTCCAGGGAGCAACGTCAGGAGTTCAGAAGGCGTAATAAGCTGTGTTTTTTTTGTGGAGATGCCTCGCATATTATTTCTGTCTGTCCTAAACGAGAGAAACATTTTGCACACACGTTTTCTGTGGGTGGTATTCAACCTAAGTTTCTTCTGGCAATTACTCTGATCTGCTCCCTGTCCACATTTTCCTCCAAGGCTTTTGTGGATTCGGGAGCAGCTCTGAACCTAATGGACTTGGAATTTGCTAAGCTTTGTGGATTTCCGATGACACCTCTGCGGACGCCTATCCCGTTGAGGGGGATTGATGCTACTCCTTTGGCGAAAAATAAACCTCAGTTTTGGACCCAGGTGGTAATGCGGGTCGCCCCAGACCATCAAGAAAATTGTAGATTTTTGGTGTTGCATAATTTGCATGATATCATTGTTCTGGGGTTTCCCTGGTTGCAAATTCATAATCCAGTTTTGGATTGGAAATCTGTGTCTGTGGTGAGTTGGGGTTGTCAGTGTGCCCTTAGTGAGGCTCCGTTTTTTTCCACCTCTCCTCAGTTGCATGATGTTCCTGATTATTTGGCGGACTTTTATGATGTATTTAGTGAGAATGAGTCTGCGTCCTTGCCTCCTCATAGGAGTTATGACTGTGCAATTGAACTGAGCCCGGGGTGTAAATTTCCCAAGGGTCGGCTCTTCAATTTATCTGTACCCGAGCACGAAGCTATGCGATCCTATATTAAGGAGGCGTTGGAGAAGGGTCATATTAGACCATCCTCTTCACCATTAGGTGCCGTTTTTTTTTCGTGGCCAAAAAGGATGGTTCATTAAGGCCTTGTATTGATTATCGTGCCCTCAACAAAATTACTATTAAATATCAGTATCTGTTACCCCTGATTTCGGATCTATTCTCCAGAGTTAAAGGTGCTTGCTGGTTTACCAAGCTTGACCTCAGGGGGGCGTATAATCTTATTCGCATTAAGCATGGGGATGAATGGAAGACGGCGTTTAATACTCCAGAGGGACATTTTGAGTACCTGGTGATGCCTTTTGGGCTCACTAATGCCCCTTCTGTCTTCCAGTGCTTCATGAACGACATTTTCCGAGACTTTCTGGATAAATTTTTGATTATCTATCTGGATGATATTTTGATCTTCTCCAAGGATTGGGATTCTCATGTGGAACATGTTCGGACTGTGTTCCGGATCTTGAGGGAGAATTCCCTGTATGTCAAAGGATCGAAATGCATTTTTGGGGTACAGAGGATTTCATTTTTGGGATTTATTTTGTCTCCGTCAACTATTGAAATGGACCCGGCCAAGGTACAGGCCATTTCTGATTGGGTTCAGCCCACTTCTTTGAAGGCCCTCCAGAAGTTTTAGGGTTTTGCTAATTTTTATCGGAAATTTATAGCAAAATTTTCTAGTATTGCCAAGCCATTGACTGATCTGACTAAGAAGGGTGCTGATGTGTTGAATTGGTCTCCGGAGGCTGTTTTTTCCTTTCAGGAGCTGAAGCGAAGATTCACTTCTGCCCCGGTTTTGCGGCAACCTGATGTCTCCCGTTCCAGGTAGAGGTGGACGCTTCTGAGATTGGTGCAGGAGCTGTTTTGTCCCAAAAGGATCCTGTAACATCTAAAATGAATCCCTGTGCTTTCTTTTCCCGAAAGTTCTCTCCATCTGAACGTAACTACGATGTGGGGAATCGGGAACAGTTAGCCATGAAATGGGCATTTGAGGAGTGGAGACATTGGTTGGAGGGAGCTAAACATCAAGTCGTGGTCCTCACTGACCACAAGAATTTGATTTACCTGGAGTCGGCCAAACGCTTGAACCCTAGACAGGCTAGGTGGGCCTTGTTTTTTTACACGTTTTGATTTTGTGGTCTCTTTTCTTCCTGGCACTAAGAATGTCAAGGCTGACGCTCTCTCTAGGAGCTTCTTTGCTGATTCTCCTATGGTGACCAAGCCTGCTACCATCTTAGGCGAAGGGGTAGTTCTTTCTGCCATCTCGCCCGATTTGAGACGTGCTCTGGAAGAGTTCCAGGAGGACAAACCTGAGCGTTGTCCCAGTGAAAAGTTGTATGTTCCTGACCAGTGGAAGAAGAGAGTGATGTCTGAAGTTCATTGCTCTGCATTGGCTGGTCATCCGGGTATTTTTGGTACTAGAGATCTGGTGAGTCGGTCTTTTTGGTGGCCCGCCTTGTCTCATGATATCAGGAATTTTGTGCAGTCCTGTGGGACTTGCTCCCGGTCTAAACCTTGTTCTCGCTCTAGTGGGTTGTTGATGCCTTTGCCGGTCCCCAGGACGCCATGGACCCATATTTCAATGGATTTCATCTCTGATATGCCTGTCTCTCAGAGAATGACTGTTATTTGGGTGATTTGTGATAGGTTCTCTAAGATGGTTCATCTTGTACCACTCCCTAAGTTGCCATCTTCCTCTGAGTTGGTGCCCCTGTTTTTGCAACAGGTGGTTCGCTTGCACGGGATTCCTGAGAACATTGTATCTGACAGAGGAGTTCAGTTTGTGTCTAGATTTTGGAGGACTTTCTGTTCCAAGCTGGGAATTCAGTTGTCCTTCTCCTCTGCTTTTCACCCTCAGACCAATGGGCAGACGGAGAGAACAAACCAGACCTTGGAGTCGTATTTGAGATGTTTTATTTCCGCTGATCAGGATGATTGGGTTTCATTTTTGCCCTTGGCCGAATTTGCTTTAAATAATAGAGCTAGTTCTGCCACTTTGATGTCACCTTTTTTTTGTAACTTTGGGTTTCATCCTCGATTTTCTTCAGGGCAGGTGGAGCCTTCGGCCTGCCCAGGTGTTGACACTGTGGTGGAGAGAATGCACCAGATCTGGGACCAAGTGGTGGATAAGTTATCTCTCTCCCAGGAAAAGGCCCAGCGGTTTTCCAACCGACATAGGACCATTGGTCCCCAGTTTAAGGTTGGTGATATGGTTTGGTTATCATCAAAAAATATTGCTATGAAGGTGGCTTCTCCTAAGTTTAAGCCTAGATATATTGGACCTTACAAGATTTTTGAGATTATTAATCCGGTCTCTTTTCGTTTGGCTCTTCCTGTCACATTTAAAATCCATAATGTGTTTCATAAGTCCTTATTGAAGAGGTTTGTTGAACCAGTTGTTCCTGGGGTGGCACCTCCGGACCCTGTATTGGTTGAAGGTAACATGGAATATGAGGTAGAGAAGACACTGGATTCCCGTCTGGCTAGACGGAGACTCCAGTATTTGGTTAAGTGGAAGGGTTATTGTCAGGAGGATAATTCCTGGGTCTCTGCCTCTGATATTCATGCCAAAAGATTGGGGCGTGCCTTTCATCGGGCTCACCCTGATCGCCCTGGTGGCGTGGATGAGGGTTCGGTGACCCCTCCTCAAGGGGGAGGTACTGTTGTGAGTTCATTTTCCCCTTCACCATTGAGGTCTGATGAACTCCCTCTTCTGGTGAAGGAAGGTAGTGAGGCTGATAACCAAGCACCTGAGCAGGATGATGATGACTGGGTGACTGGAATTGCTGACTGGATATAAGGCAGCCGACGCCCTTCTGCCTTGCTGGTGATCTCTCTGAGGTATTCTAGGAGACCAGTCTGATTCCTGCTCCTCAAAAGCTAAGTTTTCTGCTCTGCTTTTTGCATTTGTGTTTTGGTTTTGTTTTGCCTTGTTTTTCTGGATTTCTGCCATTCCCTGCTGGGGTGAGCTGAATTCCTTTTTGCTCTGTCTTCAGAAAATACCTGAGTACTGATAAAGTCTTTTTGAAGCCTAGCGGCTTCAGGGCTTTTTCCCTATCAGTCTGTTGGCTCTTGTTTTGATAGGGTTTTGGCGGATTGCAGACAGCAGCTTTTCTATCCTTTCCTATTTAGTTAGCTTGGGGCCCATCATTTGCTCAGCCTATCTTTCTATCTGTGTGAGTGTTTTTTCATCTTGCTTCACCGTCATTACATGTTGGGGGCTGCCTATTGCTTTGGGGTCTGCTCTGGGGCAGTTTAGATTTCCCTTTCAGTCTTTAGGCTATTTAGTTCTGCGGCTGTGATCGAGGGGTCTAGGGCACCGTAGGAACCCCCCACGGCTACTGCTAGTTGTTGATAGGTTCAGGGGTCTGCAATCCGATAGCTGCCAACTTCTCTGGTTTTCTGGACTTAGCTAGTATTTCTGGTTTTGCCTCCTACGGTGACTCTTTCATAACACCCACCACTGCTAACCACCTTCCAAGAACTGCGGGGATTTATGTATATCCCTCTTTCTCAGTTCCACTTTGGAACTCGCAGCTCTCTGGTGCCCCCTTACCCTCAGGTCAGTCAGGGAACTGCACCTAGGATAATTAGTCACCGGATGGGCTGCTTGTTGTGCACGGGCAATTAGACTACTGCAGTGAGGGAATTATCAATGCTGTGGCCGCAGCCCCCCTTATTCTGCATATAAGACCCTTCTGGACTGCCAACTAGCCCAACCAACCGTACACACCACGCTGCCACCAGCTCCTGGTTTCTCCACTTAAGTTATAGACTTAATGGAGGGGTTCAAAGCCAACCCAAACAGTTGCGTAATTATCTAAAAAAGGCGCATAGTTCATTTCTTAGAGCATGGAGACAGAGCTAACAGATTTTATCATTTATTCCCAAAATGTGGGCAGTGATTACATAGATAAAGTTGCTATAAATTGAGACAGTAAATATGTACAATGCAAATATGAAAATAACATGGATGAAAAGAGAAAGTACACTTACATGTGCTTAGTTGGTATTAGGCATCCCATGTGGCTCGGGGGATGGGCGGCCAACCACACATCCCAAGACATCCGCACGTCTTGTTAGCATCAAACCCCAGCTCAAAACTGACTGGTTTTTCCAAGGGAATGCCTTATAACCTCTGCTGTGTGACATCATGGAAGGGGCAGATTGGAGAGGGTCAGCCCCCTACTCTTGGATTTAGAATCAAACTACAAAACTTAATATAACTGTATCTCGTAGGAGGAAGTTCGCACAAACACGCACATGGTATCATTCTTTGTAGTTTGTTGATTACAATAATTCAAAACCAAATATGCAGTAATTCTGACACACCGTTTAGAAGGAATCCATATCTCAGTTTGTGGGGGTGCTGGAACTGTGAAAACTAGGGGTAGAAAAGCTGGTTTCGTGCCCGTCGCAGGAATCTAATTATTATATCTCTGTGGTGTATGATTTTTGCAATATGACTTGTTTTAATACTACTCATATTGATCCCAACACATGTCTAGAGAACAAAGGGACTTCCTTTCCTGGCTGTGCAAGGAGGGGAGGGGGGAGAGAGAATCCTCATTGTGATCTCAGATTTCACTGAGCTGCAAGCAGGAAGACGCTGGTGTGTGTGTTGTGGGGGAAGAGGGGGGTTGTAGCTATATGACAGGCTGGTCTCCTCAGTGTGTAGCACTGGGAGATTCTAGAAAGTTCTGCAAAATCATATCTTACATTACAGCGAAAATAACCGAAGCATCCATCCAGGGCTGCCTGCTGCATCTCCTTGGTTTGTGAATGACATGCTGCCCCACTCCCATTAGGTTTGTGCAGGAAGCTTCTTGTGCTGCAGTCCTCCCCTCCCTTCTTCCCCTGTTGGAATGTCCACGGTCCATTCGCCCCTCCCTTCAGATAATTGAGCTTTGTGTAATGTGAGATCATGGTCTGCCCGGCTCAAGCAGGAAGTCAAGTTTTCCAGCCACATGTTCCTTTGTTTATTTCAGATCGAATTTAATAAAACACAATAATCCTAGAGGCAGGAAACTTATATTTTCAGACTCGGCATAATTAAAGCTTCACACAGCAATGTTTTGCAGCCTGGGCGCCCACCAGAAACCCAGAAAAGGATATATGCCTCCCAGTAATGCATAGATATATGATGTTTGGTATCAAAAGAAAGATAATTTCGTAAGCGAACATATGATAACCCTGTTGTCACACTGTGAGCTTTCCAGCCAGAGATACGAAAGATAGAATTCTCTAAGAACTTTTAAAAGGGGGTGTATATCCTCTAGCTCATCCCCCCAGTGAGGTCAGCAAGGGAAAGGTATAAAGCTCAGATGCTGAATCGGGGGGTGATCAGCTACATTGAGCTGTGCAGATGTACCCTTGTTCTGGGATGATTCTCCTCTCCTCATCAGCATGTCATACCAGTGACTGAGATGTAGTAATTTCTTATTTTAATCCTCTTTTATTTGTAACTTTTTGTATATATCGTATTTTGTCTCCTTTTGTATTATTATTTGTATTTTTGTAAACACTACCCATACTTTTGGAGTAAACTATTAAAATTTACTAGTTTCGTTTTCCTTGCTCTATGAACAAACCGCCATGTCCTCTGTGCTAAACTACACTATCTTGTGGGTGGGTTCCTGACTCGATATTGGTTTTAATATCAAACGAGGAGCTGGTGGCAGCAAAGTGTTCTGGGGCATTTGAGAGATGCTGGCAGTGACGGAACGGGGGTTTATGTGTGTTTTTCCTGCCTGAGACTGGGGATATACATACCGCCCTCACTGCAGAGTGCCCAATAGCCAGTACACAGCAAGGCAGCCTTTCTGGTGACTACTTATCCTAGGTGTAGTTCCCTGACTGACCTGTGGGTAAGGGGGGTGCCAGAGAGCTGCAAGTTCCTAAACGGAACTGAAAATGGAAACAAAAGTTGTGTGGGTTTACATACCCCACGACTGTATATATAAAATAAGCAAATTTTTAACCTTCAGGGGGCAACCTTCCCCCCTAAACCCTGATATATTTGTGTCAGCGGTGGGATAGGCAAGTAAATGCCTGACACCCCATAACAGGCAGTCACTGCACCCCGTAACAGACACCGCACCCCCATAACAGACAGTAACCGCTCCCCCATAAGACACAGTCACCGCACCTCTGCTACTGATTTCCTGTTAACTCTCAGGATCTCCCCTCTTGCTGACTTGTTATCCGCTGCGGTGCATTCTGGCCGATTGTAGATTTTACCGTTTGTTCTTTCAGGTGCTGGGCAGTAAATCAGAACACAGCAATCTGGTATATTATTAAGGGGCCGATGCTCATCTGCATATTCGTAAGTTTTCAAACCCTCCCCTATTCATGAAATTATTACTCCAAGCTCCCAGAGTGCAAATCTGAGAGCAGTGCATGATGGGAGCTCCAGTAACCTAAGAGGGATGTGGCTATTATCAACCAATAGGATTTGACTTTTGATTTGGAGGTGGCTAGAATAAAGTGTCCATAAACGCTTTAAGAAGGAGCCACATTTCTGGCTTTTACATAAGATGGTCTGTATCACTTCTATAGATAAACTTCATCGTACACATCAGGATCCTGAACCTTCTCCATCTGAAGCTGAAGGCCCAGCAGCTGAAGTTTACAGACTACAAGTACAGGTAAAAAAAAGAGTGACCCCAGAGAGAGTAATATCGGGACTGTGATATCATGGTGAGCGCCATCTACTGGATTGGAAGGGTAATACTGTTATTCACATTAGTCCTGCCCCCGAGGAGCTTGTAATCTAATCCTTCCATCCTGGTCATGCATTTAGAACGTCAATTTACCAGATACAACCAGTGGACAGATGTACTGCTTGGTTAGGAAGAAATCAGCCATTTAGAGTGAAGATGAGTATACAGGATCCGAAACAGATCCACAAGATGGAGAACTCCAATAAATGAGATAGACCAGTCCATCATATGTCTTATTAGAGAGTTGAAAGTTGTTTGTGGCCCAAGTTACCAAACAAACTCTGACTAGAAGCAAGTGTGTCCGATTAAGGCCAGCAGACCTTCATCTTCTAGACCCAACTAAGCCGGTCCCAGACTCCGACTGGAAGCAACTGTGTCCGACAAAGAGCAGCAGACCTTTATCTTCTAGACCCAACTAAGACTAGACCCACCCAAATAAGACTAGACCCAGATTCCGACTGAAAGCACCTGTGTCCGACTAAGACCAGCAGACCTTCATCTTCTAGACCCAACTAAGGCTGGACTCAGATGCCGACTGAAAGCAACTGTGTCCGACTAAGACCAGCAGACCTTCATCTTATAGATCCAACTAAGGCTGGACTCAGATAGCAACTGAAAGCAACTGTGTCCGACTAAGACCAGCAGACCTTCATCTTCTAGACCCAATTAAGGCTGAACTCAGATTCTGACTGAAGGCACCTGTGCCCAACAAAGAGCAGCAGACCTTCATCTTCTAGACCTAACTGAGATTGGACCTAGACACCAACTAAAAGCCACTGTGCCTGACTAAGACCAGAAGACCAGATCTTCTAGACCAAACATAGTCCCACTAGATCCAGCAGAATACTAACAGACTAAACAGTGTCCCACCAGAACCAACCAAGTCACAATAGAACTACCAGAGACCGGTGAAATGTAGAGTTTCACTAGAAGCAACAGAGGCCAACTATAAGCAAGAGAAGCTTATTAGACGAAACAGAGTCTCAATAGATCAAGCAGAGTATTAATCTACCCAACAATATCTCACCAGAACCATCCAAGGCACACTAGAACCATCAGCGGCCCACTACACTTAAAGTCCCACAAGGAACAACGGACTGACCCCAATTAAAAGTAACAGAGGCTTACTAGACTTAAGAGTCCAACTGGAATCAATAACCCATAGACTCCCCCTAGAACCAATAGTTTATCACTAGACCCAAGAGAGTCCCATCAGAACCAACTGGAACTCACTATCTCATAGAAAGCAACCAAAACTAACAGAGTCCTACTAAACTCACCTGGAAGCAATAAACTTTAACTGGACACACAGAGCCCAAGCAGGGCCCTATAGAAGCATCAGCAGCCCAATAAACATACACCAGAGTGCCACTAAAAGTAACAGACATCCACCAAAAGTCTCATTAGAACCAACGGAGTCCCACTAGACCCAACATTGTATTGCTAGACCCAACAGAGACCCACTAGACTTAAAAGATCTATCAAGTATCTATTTGCCCCAGGACCTATGACACGTAGATAGATATGCGGACCTATTCTTTAACTGTACAGGTAAGCAGGGGTGGGAGCTATGTCTGCTCCTGGGCGGACTCTAGTGATGTCACTATGCTCGACACTGCATAAATTTGCCTAAAAAAATGACGTCCTATTGGCAGCTTCCACTGATGGACCCTAGTTTCTATAGAAGCCTGAATGGGAGGCCCCATGGGTTACTATAGAGCCACTATATTACTTCCTATAGTAGGATATTGTAAAAGTTGACTTCTATCATTATGAAGACTTTGTGTTCCCTATATTGGCCTCTCAACTCATCTGCAACTTCATATTTTTGTTTTTTAAGGTTTGCAAAAGCGACACTCATCCTCATCCCGCTCCTGGGGACTCATGAGGTCCTGTTCACATTCGTCAGTGATGAGCATATCAAGGGTCTCACCAAGCACGTCCTGCTCTTCATCCAGCTGACCATGAGCTCCTTCCAGGTGACTTAAACTGCAAAGGGGGCAAAATATTTTACAAAACCCACATCGATGCTGACAATAACTAGTGTTGCCTACTTTTCTATCCCATGGCACAAGCCAAGAAATGGGAGGAGTGAAAAACATTTTACTCTACATTCATCATGTGCCCTAGGAGTCAACCATTTTGGCCCCTTCACATGGGGCAGGGGGTTCTTTCACCTCTGTACCCCAAGTTCTTAGTACTCTAAATGAATCTCTAGCTGGGAAAAAGCTTACTGGTGTTGAAAGCTCCAGGAGATCTGGAAAACTAAACCACTCCCCTAAACATAGTGTATTAAAATTTTCAAATAAAATTCTTGAAGTTTTTTGCCTTTTACCTAAATGGCTCAAGTGAAACTAATAAAAAGTTGTGGGGTTAAACTCTTTAAGAACTCCAAACCTCTATAATACCACCCATAGACTCATTATTGGCTTCACCCCTCAGAAAGTCCCAACCTAGACTCCTTATGAGCTCCACCCCTTATAAAACCCCACTCATGGACTCTTTAGGAGCTCCACTCCTCATAAAAACCCACCCAGACTCTTTATAAGCTCCACCCCAAATGAGCAACACCTCTGGACATTTTATATGCTCCACCCCTCATAAAGCATGACCTGATACTCTTTCGAACCTCCACCCCTCATAAAGCACCACCCCTGGACTCTTTAGGCGCTCCATCTCTCAAAAAAACTCCATCTCTAGGCTCAATAGGAGCTCCCCCTCTCATAAAGCCCGCCCAGACGATTTATAAGCTCCAGCCCTCATGAAGCCACACCCCTGGATGTTACGTAAGATCTATCCCTCATAAAGCCCCACCTGAGACTCTTTAGAACCTTATCCCCTCATAAAGTACTACCCATGGACTCTTTAGAAACTCTGCCCCTCATAAAGCTCCACCTGAGACTCTTTAGAACCTCAACCCCTCATAAACCACCACCCATGGACTCTTTAGAAATTCTGCCCCTCATAAATCCCCACCTGAGACTCTTTAGAACCTCAGCCCCTCATAAAGCACCACCCATGGACTCTTTAGAAATTCTGCCCCTCAAAAAGCCCCACCTGAGACTCTTTAAAACCTCAGCCCCTCATAAAGCACCATCCATAGACTCTTTAGAAACTCCATCCCTCATAAAGCACCACCTCAAAACTCTTTAAAAGTTCCTTCCCTCATAAAGCCCCACCTGAGACTCTTTAGAAGCCCCACCTGAGACTATAGAAGCTCCCCCCTCATGAAGCACCACCCCTGGACTCTTTTGAAAAGAGACCTTCATTATATTTATGTCTGGACATGTCCATTAACCATGTATTCTCTCTTCTTTTCAGGGTTTTGTGGTTGCTTATCTATACTGCTTCACTAATGGGGAGGTGAGTCTGAATATCACCTATTCGTACACTATTTACATCCAAAATTTGTATTTACCATCGTACAGTGCATTGTTGGAGCATTTTTGTATCTTCTAACCTGGGAGAGGGGACTTTAGGTCTCATCTCACACCAGAGCCCACTTGTGAACGCTGTCCCTACACCTCCTACCTTCATGACATATGTAAGGTCTGGAAACGCAACGAATGATCATCTCAGATAACTTACGGTTTCATACGCACAAACCAGGAGGAGAAAATGTCTTCCTGCAAATAGCCTGTAGATTTATTCTCCGACAGTGAAAAGGTCAATTAGTCGTCTACTTCATGGAGCAGAAAAAACGTTAATTATGGCATCCTGTAGAGTATAATCTAATGAAGACTCAAGGACATCAGATCCCTGCACTGAGAGGCACAAGGACAAATAGTCACTGAACCGCTATATCACTTCTACATCGCAACACGGTGATGGAGGGATTAATGTACGGCCCCTATGTACAAGAGTATAACTACTATACTACTGCCCCTATGTACAAGAATATAACTACTATAATACTGCCCCTATGTACAAGAGTATAACTACTATAATACTGCCCCTATGTACAAGAATATAACTACTATAATACTGCTCCTATGTACAGGAATATAACTACTATAATACTGCTCCTATGTACAATAATATAACTACTATAATACTGCCCCTATGTACAAGAATATAACTACTATAATACTGCCCCTATGTACAAGAATATAACTACTATACTACTGCCCCTATGTACAAGAATATAACTACTATAATACTGCCCCTATGTACAAGAGTATAACTACTATAATACTGCCCCTATGTACAAGAATATAACTACTATAATACTGCCCCTATGTACAAGAATATAACTACTATAATACTGCCCCTATGTACAAGAATATAACTACTATAATACTGCTCCTATGTACAAGCATATAACTACTATAATACTGCTCCTATGTACAAGAATATAACTACTATAATACTGTCCCCTATGTACAAGAATATAACTACTATAATACTGCTCCCTATGTACAAGAATATAACTACTATAATACTGCCTCCTATGTACAAGAATATAACTACTATAATACTGCTCCTATGTACAAGAATATAACTACTATAATACTGCCCCTATGTACAAGAATATAACTACTATAATACTGCTCCTATGTACAAGAATATAACTACTATAATACTGCCCCTATGTACAAGAATATAACTACTATAATACTGCTCCTATGTACAAGAATATAACTACTATAATACTGCTCCTATGTACAAGAATATAACTACTATAATACTGTCCCCTATGTACAAGAATATAACTACTATAATACTGCTCCCTATGTACAAGAATATAACTACTATACTACTGCCCCTATGTACAAGAATATAACTACTATAATACTGCCCCTATGTACAAGAGTATAACTACTATAATACTGCCCCTATGTACAAGAATATAACTACTATAATACTGCTCCTATGTACAGGAATATAACTACTATAATACTGCTCCTATGTACAATAATATAACTACTATAATACTGCCCCTATGTACAAGAATATAACTACTATAATACTGCCCCTATGTACAAGAATATAACTACTATACTACTGCCCCTATGTACAAGAATATAACTACTATAATACTGCCCCTATGTACATGAGTATAACTACTATAATACTGCCCCTATGTACAAGAATATAACTACTATAATACTGCCCCTATGTACAAGAATATAACTACTATAATACTGCCCCTATGTACAAGAATATAACTACTATAATACTGCTCCTATGTACAAGCATATAACTACTATAATACTGCTCCTATGTACAAGAATATAACTACTATAATACTGTCCCCTATGTACAAGAATATAACTACTATAATACTGCTCCCTATGTACAAGAATATAACTACTATAATACTGCCTCCTATGTACAAGAATATAACTACTATAATACTGCTCCTATGTACAAGAATATAACTACTATAATACTGCCCCTATGTACAAGAATATAACTACTATAATACTGCTCCTATGTACAAGAATATAACTACTATAATACTGCCCCTATGTACAAGAATATAACTACTATAATACTGCTCCTATGTACAAGAATATAACTACTATAATACTGCCCCTATGTACAAGAATATAACTACTATAATACTGCTCCTATGTACAAGAATATAACTACTGTAATACTGCCCCCTATGTACAAGAATATAACTACTATAATACTGCTCCTATGTACAAAAATATAACTACTATAATACTGCTCCTATGTACAAAAATATAACTACTATAATACTGCTCCTATGTACAAGAATATATCTACTATAATACTGCCCCTATGTACAAGAGTATAACTACTATAATACTGCTCCTATGTACAAGAATATAACTACTATAATACTGACCCCTATGTACAAGAATATAACTACTATAATACTGCCCCCTATGTACAAGAATATAACTACTATAATACTGCTCCTATGTACAAGAATATAACTACTATAATACTGCTCCTATGTACGAGAATATAACTACTATAATGCTGCTCCCTATGTAAAAGAATATAACTACTATAATACTGACCCCTATGTACAAGAATATAACTACTATAATGCTGCTCCCTATGTACAAGAATATAACTACTATAATACTGCCCCTATGTACAAGAATATAACTACTATAATACTGCTCCTATGTACGAGAATATAACTACTATAATACTGCCCCCTATGTACAAGAATATAACTACTATAATACTGCCCCTATGTACAAGAATATAACTACTATAATGCTGCTCCCTATGTAAAAGAATATAACTACTATAATACTGCTCCCTATGTACAAGAATATAACTACTATAATGCTGCTCCCTATGTACAAGAATATAACTACTATAATACTGCTCCTATATACAAGAATATAACTACTATAATAGTGCCCCCTATGTACAAGAATATAACTACTATAATACTACCCCTATGTACAAGAATATAACTACTATAATACTGCTCCCTATGTACAAGAATATAACTACTATAATACTGCTCCTATGTACAAGAATATAACTACTATAATACTGCTCCTATGTACAAGAATATAACTACTATAATACTGCCCCTATGTACAAGAATATAACTACTATAATACTGCCCCCTATATACAAGCATATAACTACTATAATACTGCCCACTATGTACAAGAATATAACTACTATAATACTGCCCCCTATGTACAAGAATATAACTACTATAATACTGTTCCTATGTACAAGAATATAACTACTATAATACTGCCCCTATGTACAAGAATATAACTACTATAATACTGCCCCTATGTACAAGAATATAACTACTATAATACTGCCCCTATGTACAAGAATATAACTACTATACTACTGCCCCTATGTACAAGAATATAACTACTATAATACTGCCCCCTATGTACAAGAATATAACTACTATACTACTGCCCCTATGTACAAGAATATAACTACTATAATACTGCCCCTATGTACAAGAATATAACTACTATAATACTGCCCCTATGTACAAGAATATAACTACTATAATACTGCTCCTATGTACAAGAATATAACTACTATAATACTGCTCCCTATGTACAAGAATATAACTACTATAATACTGCTCCTATGTACAAGAATATAACTACTATAATACTGCCCCTATGTACAAGAATATAACTACTATAATACTGCTCCTATGTACACGAATATAACTACTATAATACTGCCCCCTATGTACAAGAATATAACTACTATAATACTGCTCCTATGTACAAAAATATAACTACTATAATACTGCTCCTATGTACAAAAATATAACTACTATAATACTGCTCCTATGTACAAGAATATAACTACTATAATGCTGCTCCCTATGTACAAGAATATAACTACTATAATACTGCTCCTATATACAAGAATATAACTACTATAATAGTGCCCCCTATGTACAATAATATAACTACTATAATACTACCCCTATGTACAAGAATATAACTACTATAATACTGCTCCCTATGTACAAGAATATAACTACTATAATACTGCCCACTATGTACAAGAATATAACTACTATAATACTGCCCCTATGTACAAGAATATAACTACTATAATACTGCCCCCTATATACAAGCATATAACTACTATAATACTGCCCACTATGTACAAGAATATAACTACTATAATACTGACCCCTATGTACAAGAATATAACTACTATAATGCTGCTCCCTATGTACAAGAATATAACTACTATAATACTGCCCCTATGTACAAGAATATAACTACTATAATACTGCCCCTATGTACAAGAATATAACTACTATAATACTGCTCCTATGTACGAGAATATAACTACTATAATACTGCCCCCTATGTACAAGAATATAACTACTATAATACTGCCCCTATGTACAAGAATATAACTACTATAATGCTGCTCCCTATGTAAAAGAATATAACTACTATAATACTGCTCCCTATGTACAAGAATATAACTACTATAATGCTGCTCCCTATGTACAAGAATATAACTACTATAATACTGCTCCTATATACAAGAATATAACTACTATAATAGTGCCCCCTATGTACAATAATATAACTACTATAATACTACCCCTATGTACAAGAATATAACTACTATAATACTGCTCCCTATGTACAAGAATATAACTACTATAATACTGCTCCTATGTACAAGAATATAACTACTATAATACTGCTCCTATGTACAAGAATATAACTACTATAATACTGCCCCTATGTACAAGAATATAACTACTATAATACTGCCCCCTATATACAAGCATATAACTACTATAATACTGCCCACTATGTACAAGAATATAACTACTATAATACTGCCCCCTATGTACAAGAATATAACTACTATAATACTGTTCCTATGTACAAGAATATAACTACTATAATACTGCCCCTATGTACAAGAATATAAGTACTATAATACTGCCCCTATGTACAAGAATATAACTACTATAATACTGCCCCTATGTACAAGAATATAACTACTATACTACTGCCCCTATGTACAAGAATATAACTACTATAATACTGCCCCCTATGTACAAGAATATAACTACTATACTACTGCCCCTATGTACAAGAATATAACTACTATAATACTGCCCCTATGTACAAGAATATAACTACTATAATACTGCCCCTATGTACAAGAATATAACTACTATAATACTGCTCCTATGTACAAGAATATAACTACTATAATACTGCTCCCTATGTACAAGAATATAACTACTATAATACTGCTCCTATGTACAAGAATATAACTACTATAATACTGCTCCCTATGTACAAGAATATAACTACTATAATACTGCTCCTATGTACAAGAATATAACTACTATAATACTGCCCCTATGTACAAGAATATAACTACTATAATACTGCTCCTATGTACACGAATATAACTACTATAATACTGCCCCCTATGTACAAGAATATAACTACTATAATACTGCTCCTATGTACAAAAATATAACTACTATAATACTGCTCCTATGTACAAAAATATAACTACTATAATACTGCTCCTATGTACAAGAATATATCTACTATAATACTGCCCCTATGTACAAGAGTATAACTACTATAATACTGCTCCTATGTACAAGAATATAACTACTATAATACTGACCCCTATGTACAAGAATATAACTACTATAATACTGCCCCCTATGTACAAGAATATAACTACTATAATACTGCTCCTATGTACAAGAATATAACTACTATAATACTGCTCCTATGTACGAGAATATAACTACTATAATGCTGCTCCCTATGTAAAAGAATATAACTACTATAATACTGACACCTATGTACAAGAATATAACTACTATAATGCTGCTCCCTATGTACAAGAATATAACTACTATAATACTGCCCCTATGTACAAGAATATAACTACTATAATACTGCTCCTATGTACGAGAATATAACTACTATAATACTGCCCCCTATGTACAAGAATATAACTACTATAATACTGCCCCTATGTACAAGAATATAACTACTATAATGCTGCTCCCTATGTAAAAGAATATAACTACTATAATACTGCTCCCTATGTACAAGAATATAACTACTATAATGCTGCTCCCTATGTACAAGAATATAACTACTATAATACTGCTCCTATATACAAGAATATAACTACTATAATAGTGCCCCCTATGTACAATAATATAACTACTATAATACTACCCCTATGTACAAGAATATAACTACTATAATACTGCTCCCTATGTACAAGAATATAACTACTATAATACTGCTCCTATGTACAAGAATATAACTACTATAATACTGCTCCTATGTACAAGAATATAACTACTATAATACTGCCCCTATGTACAAGAATATAACTACTATAATACTGCCCCCTATATACAAGCATATAACTACTATAATACTGCCCACTATGTACAAGAATATAACTACTATAATACTGCCCCTATGTACAAGAATATAACTACTATAATACTGCTCCCTATGTACAAGAATATAACTACTATAATACTGCTCCCTATGTACAAGAATATAACTACTATAATACTGCTCCCTATGTACAAGAATATAACTACTATTATACTGCTCCCTATATACAGGAATATAACTACTATAATACTGCTCCCTATGTACAAGAATATAACTACTATAATACTGCCCCTATATACAAGAATATAACTACTATAATACTGCTCCCTATGTACAAGAATATAACTACTATAATACTGCTCCCTATATACAGGAATATAACTACTATAATACTGCTCATATGTACAAGAATATAACTACTATAATACTGCCCCTATGTACAAGAATATAACTACTATAATACTGCCCCCTATATACAAGCATATAACTACTATAATACTGCCCCCTATGTACAAGAATATAACTACTATAATACTGCCCCTATGTACAAGAATATAACTACTATAATACTGCTCCTATGTACAAGAATATATCTACTATAATACTGCCCCCTATGTACAAGAATATAACTACTATAATACTGCCCCCTATGTACAAGAATATAACTACTATAATACTGTCCCTATGTACAAGAATATAACTACTATAATACTGCCCGCTATGTTGTATGTTTCATGTGTGTGTGTTTTCAGAAGTTTGATCATCTCCATTTTCTATTGATAGGTGAAAGCAGAACTCCGGAAACAATGGAACCTCTTCCTTCTCCAGTATTTTCCATGTAAAAGTTGTATCCTTGGTAATAAAGTGAAATATAAAACTCAAAGAGGCAAAAAGCCTAAGGGTCAATTGTTCCTGGAACGTGAAAGCTACCAGAATGGGAAGAAGAATGGTGGAGTGCAGCTCCTACAAGCCACGGTCAACATCTCCTCTGACCTCGGCCCCAATAACAATGCCCCACTGCAGTATTTTGCCCGGAGAAGCGTTTCAGAAAGTAGTGATGGGGGACTGACCTTGGGGGAGACAATAGAGGAGACGGTGGAAGACAGTGAAATCTAAGATTTTTTATTGTAGGTCAAAAACTCATCATGGAAATGATTGGGATTCACTTACTCACCCATGAGTGGATGAGCAGGTTCAAGACCTGGAAATATCATCTGCACTCAGGTCGTTTCAAGGACAATCTTCAAATGGACGTTTTCAAACAGTTTACAAAATGTCACCAGGAAATATAAAAAGAATAAGAGAAATCATAACAGATGTGAGTGAGGAACCATTACTGAGAAGAATGAGGAGATCATCTTCCATTCTACTGGAGAAGACCACCAACCAGGGAAATGACCGTCCCTGATATGTATGGGCAGATGTCTCGCCATGTGACATCATGAATGTAATGTAATATGTATCGTTGTATCCCAGTAAGGGAGAGGTCCACGGCGCTGTCCTACCATCACTTGGTCAAGAACATCAAGAGGTTCAATTTTGAGGTCTACAGAAAATCAAGTTTTGTTAATTCCCAATTACTGAGGGTCCTACATTAATGTAGATGTTTAGTGAACCTTTTTGATGTCTTTTACACCATGATGACCTGTGTAACATTTTCTAGATGCCACCTCTCTGTCAAGCCATCACGTGGTCAAGAACATCAAGAGGTTCGATTTTGAGGTCTACAGAAAATCAAGTTTTCCTAATTCCCAATTACTGAGGGTCCTACATTTATCTAGACTTTTAGTGAACCTTTTTGATCTCCTTTACACCATGATGACCTGTGTAACGTTCTAGATTCCACCACATATTGGTAGAAATGTGACAACAAGTCCTACAAGAGGCTACGGGGGACATGACACATTCAGGTGTGGGTCAGTTTTCCCAAACCATACGACTTCTTTGTTGCCTTCTGATCAAGCTTTGTGGTGCTAAGATATTTTAGGGTTCAGCATTGAATCATTTCTGCCCTCAATGTAAAAGTTGACCTGCAGAATTTCTATATACACTGTATATGTCTGTTTTGCCATATTTGAAGAGTCGTGGCTTTCAGAGTTATTGTTTGATCTACAAAAAGCTCTACTGTTCTTCACACAGAACCTTGACCTCATGTACGATACTGTATAGTACTGTCAAGACATCACATATCAGGGTAATGAGGATTCGGTATGGTATTGTTATGTACAGTGCCTTGCGAAAGTTTTCGGCCCCCTGGAACTTTTCAACCTTTTCCCACATATCATGCTTCAAACATACAGATACCAAATGTAAATTTTTGGTGAAGAATCAACAACAAGTGGGACACAATTGACAAGTTGAACAAAATTTATTGGTTATTTTCAATTTTTGGGGAAATGCAAAATATTCAGGATTGAGAGTCCTCAGTAGTTGATACCTTTTAATGGCTAACTGAAAAGATGGTAACACATTGCAAGCTTTCGAGACTACTCAGGTCTCTTCATCAGGCTAGACTAAGACAAAATCTGAAGTCACATATTTATGCACAATACAGCCTAGAAAAAATGCAATGGATAAGACAAGTGACGTGAAGCAGAACTATCAATATGGGAGAGGGAGAAACATAAATATAAACATTGGACCAGTTCATAGATAAGGAGTCCGGATGTTTTATGGTCCTCTGATTGGGGTCTAGTTCTGTGTTGCCCCGCAAGGTTTTAAAAGGAAATTCCTTAATTGATGTAAAAAGACATAAATCCATGCGACACATTCATTCCAGCACTGAGAGTGTCAAAGTTCGTCATAAATTTGTACTCCCAAACTCGTCTCTCTCTCTGAGATGTGAAGTTACCTTTCAATACCAGTAATTTCATATCCACGCTGCTGTGATCAGGGATACAGAAATGTTTTGCCACAGGTAGATCCATTCTTTTTTCTCTTATAGTGTGACGATGAGCATTCATCCTTGTTCTAAGCTTTTGCCCTGTCTCCCCCACATACAGACCCCCAGTTGGACATTTAGTACAAATAATTAAGTACACCACATTAGATGTAATGCAGGTGAAAGTACCTGGGATCTTGTAGTCCTGATGTGAGTTGGGGATCTTTATCTTGTCCGTGGTCATTATAAATGGACAGGTTTTACATTTTTTCTGGTTGCACGGAAAGGTTCCTGCAGCTGTTGGGGAGGACAGGGAGCTTCTGACAATGATGCTTCTTAAATTTGGGGGCTGCCTAAAACACAGCAGTGGGGGGTCTGGAAAAATGGATTTTAATCGGGCATCTTTTTGTAGTAAAGGTTGTAATTTCCGTGCAGCTCCCCTTAGCACCTCCAGATTTGGGTTGTAGGTGACTACTAGAGGCACTCGGTTATTTTCTTCTTTAGCTTTGTAATGTAGCAGGTGATTCCTTGACAATCTGGTGGCTCTTGTAATTTGGTTTTCAATTGTTCTTGGATGGTAACCCTGATTCAAAAAGGTCTTTTTGAGGCGACCAAGGTGTTTGTCTCTATCCATGGGGTTGGAACATATACGATTGTATCTGATGGCTTGGCTATAGATAATAGAGTTCTTTATGTGTTTTGGATGGAAACTGTCCCATTTAAGGTATATTGGACGGTCGATTGGCTTCTGATACAGGGATGTCTCTATTTCATTGTTTTTTAGCTTAATGATGGTGTCCAAAAAATTAATCTCGGTACTGGAGTAGTTGAGTGTTAAATTGATGGTGGGATGAAATTGATTAAACTGTTCGTGGAACGTCTTTAGCTGTTGCTCAGACTCCGTCCAGATGATTAAAATATCATCAATGAAGCGGTAGTAGGCCAGGGGCCTGATGGGGCATGAGGACAAAAAATCGCTTTCAAGCTTGGCCATGAAAAGATTTGCATACTGTGGAGCCATTTTACTTCCCATAGCTGTGCCAGTCTCCTGTAGATAGATCCTGTTGTCAAATTCAAAGTAATTGTGGGTGAGGATGAATTGTATAAGTTTCACCACAGCATTAGCATCAGTCCCTGTGTTTTCCATGAAGAATTTGCAGGCATGTAAACCATCTTGGTGTGGGATATTAGAGTACAAAGATTCCACATCCATGGTGGCCAGGATGGTTCCTTCTGGTAGAGGACCTATTGCTGCTAGTTTATTCAATAGGTCAGTTGTGTCCTGAATGTAGCTGGATGTATCCTTCACCAGTGGTTTAAGAATACCCTCTACCCATCCAGATACCTGCTCAGTGAGGGTGCCCACACATGAAATAATTGGTCTTCCTGGATTTCCAGATTTGTGGATTTTGGGAAGCATGTAGAATGTCCCTATTCTTGGAGTCTCTGGTATCAGGTCATCGCCAGCTCTTATGGACTGGTCAGGCAGACAAGAAACCAACTTGTTTAGTTCCTTGTAATAATCCTGTGTAGGATCCGACTCCAATTTTCTATAGTAGAATGTGTCCATAAGTTGCCTGTTTGCTTCCTTCATGTAGTCTGACGTATTCATCATGACTATTGCACTTCCCTTGTCAGCAGGTTTAATGATGATTTCTTTGTTGGTTCCACCACATTGTCAAGGAATCACCTGCTACATTACAAAGCTAAAGAAGAAAATAACCGAGTGCCTCTAGTAGTCACCTACAACCCAAATCTGGAGGTGCTAAGGGGAGCTGCACGGAAATTACAACCTTTACTACAAAAAGATGCCCGATTAAAATCCATTTTCCAGACCCCCCACTGCTGTGTTTTAGGCAGCCCCCAAATTTAAGAAGCATCATTGTCAGAACCTCCCTGTCCTCTCCAACAGCTGCAGGAACCTTTCCGTGCAACCAGAAAAAATGTAAAACCTGTCCATTTATAATGACCACGGACAAGATAAAGATCCCCAACTCACATCAGGACTACAAGATCCCAGGTACTTTCACCTGCATTACATCTAATGTGGTGTACTTAATTATTTGTACTAAATGTCCAACTGGGGGTCTGTATGTGGGGGAGACAGGGCAAAAGCTTAGAACAAGGATGAATGCTCATCGTCACACAATAAGAGAAAAAAGAATGGATCTACCTGTGGCAAAACATTTCTGTATCCCTGATCACAGCAGCATGGATATGAAATTACTGGTATTGAAAGGTAATTTCAATTCTCAGAGAGAGAGACGAGTTTGGGAGTACAAATTTATGACGAACTTTGACACTCTCAGTGCTGGAATGAATGTGTCGCATGGATTTATGTCTTTTTACATCAATTAAGGAATTTCCTTTTAAAACCTTGCGGGGCAACACAGAACTAGACCCCAATCAGAGGACCATAAAACATCCAGACTCCTTATCTATGAACTGGTCCAATGTTTATATTTATGTTTCTCCCTCTCCCATATTGATAGTTCTGCTTCACGTCACTTGTCTTATCTATTGCATTTTTTCTAGGCTGTATTGTGCATAAATATGTGACTTCAGATTTTGTATTAGTCTAGCCTGATGAAGAGACCTGAGGAGTCTCGAAAGCTTGCAATGTGTTACCATCTTTTCAGTTAGCCATTAAAAGGTATCAACTACTGAGGACTCTCAATCCTGAATATTTTTCTATCCACTGGCTAACACGGTACAAAGATATACATCTTTCCTGTGTGGAAATGCAAAAACTGAAAAGTGGGGCGTGCAAAATTATTCGGAACCTTTACTTTCAGTGCAGCAAACTCACTCCAGAAGTTCATTGTGGATCTCTGAATGATCCAATGTCCTAAATGACTAATGATGATAAATATAATCCACCTGTGTGTAATCAAGTCTCCGTATAAATGCACCTGCTCCGTTATTGTCTCAGGGTTCTGTTTGATGCACAGAGAGCATCATGAAGACCAAGGAACACAACAGACAGGTCCGTGATACTGTTGTGGAGAAGTTTAAAGCCGGATTTGGATACAAAATGATTTCCAAAACTTTAAACATCCCAAGGAGCACTGGGCAAGCGATCATATTGAAATGGAAGGAGTATCATACCACAGCAAATGTACAGAGACCCGGCCATCCCTCTAAACTTTCATCTCAAACAAGGAGAAGACTGATCAGAGATGCTGCCAAGAGGCCCATGATCACTCTGGATGAACTGCAGAGATCTACAGCTGAGGTGGGACAGTCTGTCCATAGGACAACAATCAGTCGTACACTGCACAAATCTGGCCTTTATGGAAGAGTGGCAAGAAGAAAGCCTTTTCTCAAAGATATCCATAAAAAGTGTTGTTTAAAGTTTGCAACAAGCCACCTGGGAGACACACCAAACATGTGGAAGAAGGTGCACTGGTCAGATGAAACCAAAATCGAACTTTTTGGCAACAATGCCAAACGATATGTTTGGCGTAAAGGCAACACAGCTCATCACCCTGAACACACCATCCCCACTGTCAAACATGGTGGTGGCAGCATCATGGTTTGGGCCTGCTTTTCTTCAGCAGGGGCAGGGAAGATGGTTAAAATTGATGGGAAGATGGATGGAGCCAAATACAGGACCGTTCTTGAAGAAAACCTGCTGGGAGTCTGCAAAAGACCTGAGACTGGGACGGAGATTTGTCTTCCAACAAGACAATGATCCCAAACATAAAGCAAAATCTACAATGGAATGGTTCACAAATAAACGTATCCAGGTGTTAGAATGGCCAAGTCACAGTCCAGACCTGAATCCAATCGAGAATCTGTGGAAAGAGCTGAAAACTGCTGTTCACAAACGATCTCCATCCAACCTCACTGAGCTCGAGCTGTTTGCCAAAGAAGAATGGGCAAGAATTTCAGTCTCTCGATGTACAAAACTGATAGAGACATATCCCAAGCGACTGCAGCTGTAATCGCAGCAAAAGGTAGCGCAACAAAGTATTAAGTTACAGGGGCCGAATAATATTGCACGCCCCACTTTTCAGTTTTTGAATCTCCACAAAAATTTAAAATAACCAATAAATTTCATTCAACTTCACAATTGTGTCCCACTTGTTGTTGATTCTTCACCAAAAATTTACATTTATGTTTGAAGCATGATATGTGGGGAAAGGCTGAAAAGTTCCAGGGGGCCGAATACTTTTGCAAGGCACTGTAGACATCATATATCAGTATAATGTGGACACTGTATGGCACTGTTATGTAGACCGCAATACAATGTGGATACGGTATGGTACTGTTGTATAGATACCTTATAGCGGCAGTATGATATGGGCACACTGCAGTATTGTATATATTAGACAGCTGTAGTTTTGCACCCCAGGAGCGATATCTGTACGGGTTCAGCGCTATGTGAATCCATGTCATTAATGTGTAAATATCTGGTTGTAATTTTGCTTTATTTTTCTACATTGTTTGTAAATATTCCACAAAATGAATTCATTGTTATAAAGAAATAAAAAAAATAATCCTACAAAATAACAGCAGGGCTCCTGGTAACCCTCTCCGGACACCGACCGTTCACAGCGTGGGAAAAGCCATCCTCCGGTTGTTATCAGCACCAGGTAATGCGGGGCGTCCTGGCGGAATACTACCGCAGAATTAATGGATGGACGAGTCCTGCCTGTAACTAATGCAAATAGCACTGATCGCAGCCGTCTATGCCACAGAAGCCAGGGTCAGTAAAGACAACAGCAACCACAGGTTCAACAACGGCCTCCAGGTCAAAGGCCCAATATGTCCTGAGTTAGCATAGAATTACTACTGTGTGCATCCAAAATACTACTATAATACTTGTACATAGGGGCAGTATTATAGTAGTTATAGTCTTGTACATAGGGGCAGTATTATAGTAGTTATATTCCTGTACATAGGGGGCAGTATTATAGTAGTTATATTCTTGTACATAGGCGCAGTATTATAGTAGTTATATTCTTGTACATAGGGGGCAGTATTATAGTAGTTATATTCTTGTACATAGGGGGCAGTATTATAGTAGTTATATTCTTGTACATAGGGGCAGTATTATAGTAGTTATATTCTTGTACATAGGGGCCGTATTATAGTAGTTATATTCTTGTACATAGGAGCAGTATTATAGTAGTTATATTCTTGTACATAGAGGCAGTATTATAGTAGTTATAGTCTTGTACATAGGGGCAGTATTATAGTAGTTATATTCCTGTACATAGGGGGCAGTATTATAGTAGTTATATTCTTGTACATAGGCGCAGTATTATAGTAGTTATATTCTTGTACATAGGGGGCAGTATTATAGTAGTTATATTCTTGTACATAGGGGGCAGTATTATAGTAGTTATATTCTTGTACATAGGGGCAGTATTATAGTAGTTATATTCTTGTACATAGGGGCCGTATTATAGTAGTTATATTCTTGTACATAGGAGCAGTATTATAGTAGTTATATTCTTGTACATAGAGGCAGTATTATAGTAGTTATATTCTTGTACATAGGGGGCAGTATTATAGTAGTTATATTCTTGTACATAGGAGCAGTATTATAGTAGTTATATTCTTTTACATGGGGAGCAGTATTATAGTAGTTATATTCTTGTACATAGGAGCAGTATTATAGTAGTTATATTCTTGTACATAGGGGCAGTATTATAGTAGTTATATTCTTTTACATGGGGAGCAGTATTATAGTAGTTATATTCTTGTACATAGGGGGCAGTATTATAGTAGTTATATTCTTGTACATAGGAGCAGTATTACAGTAGGTATATTCTTGTACATAGGGGGCAGTATTATAGTAGTTATATTCTTGTACATAGGAGCAGTATTATAGTAGTTATATTCTTGTACATAGGAAGATGCAGTATTATAGTAGTTATATTCTTGTACATAGGAGCAGTATTATAGTAGTTATATTCTTGTACATAGGGGCAGTATTATAGTAGTTATATTCTTGTACATAGGGGGCAGTATTATAGTAGTTATATTCTTGTACATAGGAGCAGTTTTATAGTAGTTATATTCTTGTACATAGGAGGCAGTATTATAGTAGTTATATTCTTGTACATAGGAGCAGTAATATAGTAGTTATATTCTTGTACATAGGGGGCAGTATTATAGTAGTTATATTCTTGTACATAGGAGCAGTATTATAGTAGTTATATTCTTGAACATAGGAGCAGCATTATAGTAGTTATATTCTTGTACATAGGAGCAGTATTATAGTAGTTATATTCTTGTACATAAGGGCAGTATTATAGTAGTTATATTCTTTTACATGGGGAGCAGTATTATAGTAGTTATATTCTTGTACATAGGGGGCAGTATTATAGTAGTTATATTCTTGTACATAGGAGCAGTATTACAGTAGGTATATTCTTGTACATAGGGGGCAGTATTATAGTAGTTATATTCTTGTACATAGGAGCAGTATTATAGTAGTTATATTCTTGTACATAGGAAGATGCAGTATTATAGTAGTTATATTCTTGTACATAGGAGCAGTATTATAGTAGTTATATTCTTGTACATAGGGGCAGTATTATAGTAGTTATATTCTTGTACATAGGGGGCAGTATTATAGTAGTTATATTCTTGTATATAGGGGCAGTATTATAGTAGTTATATTCTTGTACATAGGAGCAGTATTATAGTAGTTGTATTCTTGTACATAGGAGCAGTATTATAGTAGTTGTATTCTTGTACATAGGAGCAGTATTATAGTAGTTGTATTCTTGTATATAGGGGCAGTATTATAGTAGTTATATTCTTGTACATAGGAGCAGTATTATAGTAGTTATATTCTTGTACATAGGAGCAGTATTATAGTAGTTATATTCTTGTACATAGGAGCAGTATTATAGTAGTTATATTCTTGTACATAGGGGCAGTATTATAGTAGTTATATTCTTGTACATAGGAGCAGTATTATAGTAGTTATATTCTTGTACATAGGAGCAGTATTATAGTAGTTATATTCTTGTACATAGGGAGCAGTATTATAGTAGTTATATTCTTGTACATAGGGGCAGTATTATAGTAGCTATATTCTTGTACATAGGAGCAGTATTATAGTAGTTATATTCTTGTACATAGGAGCAGTATTATAGTAGTTATATTCTTGTACATAGGGGCAGTATTATAGTAGTTATATTCTTGTACATAGGAGCAGTATTATAGTAGTTATATTCTTGTACATAGGAGCAGTATTATAGTAGTTATATTCTTGTACATAGGAGCAGTATTATAGTAGTTATATTCTTGTACATAGGAGCAGTATTATAGTAGTTATATTCTTGTACATAGGAGCAGTATTATAGTAGTTATATTCTTGTACATAGGGGGCAGTATTATAGTAGTTATATTCTTGTACATAGGGGTAGTATTATAGTAGTTATATTCTTGTACATAGGAGCAGTATTATAGTAGTTATATTCTTGTACATAGGGGCAGTATTATAGTAGTTGTATTCTTGTACATAGGAGCAGTATTATAGTAGTTATATTCTTGTACATAGGGGTAGTATTATAGTAGTTATATTCTTGTACATAGGAGCAGTATTATAGTAGTTATATTCTTGTACATAGGAGCAGTATTATAGTAGTTATATTCTTGTACATAGGAGCAGTATTATAGTAGTTGTATTCTTGTACATAGGAGCAGTATTATAGTAGTTGTATTCTTGTACATAGGAGCAGTATTATAGTAGTTGTATTCTTGTATATAGGGGCAGTATTATAGTAGTTATATTCTTGTACATAGGAGCAGTATTATAGTAGTTATATTCTTGTACATAGGGGCAGTATTATAGTAGTTATATTCTTGTACATAGGAGCAGTATTATAGTAGTTATATTCTTGTACATAGGGGCAGTATTATAGTAGTTATATTCTTGTACATAGGAGCAGTATTTTAGTAGTTATATTCTTGTACATAGGAGCAGTATTATAGTAGTTATATTCTTGTACATAGGGAGCAGTATTATAGTAGTTATATTCTTGTACATAGGGGCAGTATTATAGTAGCTATATTCTTGTACATAGGAGCAGTATTATAGTAGTTATATTCTTGTACATAGGAGCAGTATTATAGTAGTTATATTCTTGTACATAGGGGCAGTATTATAGTAGTTATATTCCTGTACATAGGGGCAGTATTATAGTAGTTATATTCTTGTACATAGGGAGCAGTATTATAGTAGTTATATTCTTGTACATAGGGGCAGTATTATAGTAGTTATATTCTTGTACATAGGGGCAGTATTATAGTAGTTATATTCTTGTACATAGGGGTAGTATTATAGTAGTTATATTCTTGTACATAGGAGCAGTATTATAGTAGTTATATTCTTGTACATGGGGGCAGTATTATAGTAGTTATATTCTTGTACATAGGGAGCAGTATTATAGTAGTTATATTCTTGTACATAGGGGCAGTATTATAGTAGTTATATTCTTGTACATAGGGGCAGTATTATAGTAGTTATATTCTTGTACATAGGGAGCAGTATTATAGTAGTTATATTCTTGTACATAGGGAGCAGTATTATAGTAGTTATATTCTTGTACATAGGGGCAGTATTATAGTAGTTATATTCTTGTACATAGGGGCAGTATTATAGTAGTTATATTCTTGTACATAGGGGCAGTATTATAGTAGTTATATTCTTGTACATAGGGGCAGTATTATAGTAGTTATATTCTTGTACATAGGGGCAGTATTATAGTAGTTATATTCTTGTACATAGGGGGCAGTATTATAGTAGTTATATTCTTGTACATAGGAGCAGTATTATAGTAGTTATATTCTTGTACATAGGAGCAGTATTATAGTAGTTATATTCTTGTACATAGGGGCAATTTTTATTGTAAAAACAAAACAAATACAAATAACATTCCTCCAATAATACAAAACTGAATTCACTAGGATTGTACATACATTCATTACATATCCAGTTTATACATATCAAATAAGGCTACTTTCACACATCAGGTTTTCGGCGTCAGGCGCGATCCGGCGTCGTGCCGGAATGCCGGATCCGGCAAATGTTTTGTAAAACCTGATGTGCCGGATCCGGTTTTCTGCCGGATCCGTCTTGTTCTTGACAGACAAAACCGGATCCGTCTCATCCGGTTCATCCGTTTTTCTATCCGTTTTTCAACGGATTACGCCGGATCTGGTTTTTAAAATTGACCCTTGTGGCCTTCCGAACGGGATTGGCTACTGGAAAACTATATATAGCATGTACCTACAGCCCTTCTTTGACAGGTTGTAGAGGAGAAAGTGCAGGTTGGAGAGAAGAGCAAGTTACTGGCGAAGATGGATGTTGTGATTGGAAATATTACCACTAGAAGTTCTGTGACGGTTTCAGTAATGAGGGACAATTTTGCACTATACTTTATGTCACCTCAAGGCAGAGTACACTGGCAGGATGACAGAGTGTGAAAGATTTGTGCCCTAAACTTGTGTACCTTCTGGACCAACAGTATATACCTTTGCCAACCAAAGTTGGCTATCTTGTCATGGTCTTACTATTTTTACCTTTAGGCCACAGGTGTGTACCTGGTTGTGTTTTATGCAAAGTATTTCACCTTTTAACAAAAGTTGTGTACATTGTTAGGAAATCACCAACAATAAACACAACTTTTCAGGTGAAATACTTTGCTTCAAACACAACCAGGAACACAACTGTGCCAAAAAGCTAAAATTTACCTACAGTTATATACCTGGTTTTGAATACCTTTTTACCTTTTAAATACCCTTTATTTAACCTTTTTTTTAAACATATTTCGCCGCAGAAAGAAATGACAGACAACCAGTGTAAACAATAATTTAACTTTTATTTAAAATATTTTTTTTTGTGTAAACTGTTTTTAAAGTTAAAAAAACTTTTTTAATAAAGGTTTGAAACCAACCAAATGGGCATTTTTATTACAAAAAAACATTATAACTCGGTGTAGTGTGGGGTGGAAATACTGCTGGAGGGGCTGCGGGACACTTCGACAATGGGAGTGTGGAGAGAGGACTGGGATCGTGGTGGGGAAGGAACAGTTAGAGGTGAAGGTGTGGAAAAAGCTACAGAATGGGTGGACATGTGGGAGGCAGAAGAGGTGGTGGGCGGTGGAGTGGAGGGTTGGGCAGGGACTGTAGGAGCAGATGATGTTGATGGAAAGTTGTATGGGGAAGGAGTTTGGTACGGGGAAGGAGTTTGGTACGGGGCAGGTTGCTGGAAGTGGGGAGATGTCTGGTACTGGGGAGGTTGCTGGTACTGGTGAGGTTGCTGGTACTGGGAAGGTTGCTGGTACTGGTGAGGTTGCTGGTATGTAATAGGAGGGGGAGGATGGAAAGTGGCTGGAGGGGGTGCAGATGTAATAGGAGGGGGAGGATGGAAAGTGGCTGGAGGGGGTGCAGATGTAATAGGAGGGGGAGGATGGAAAGTGGCTGGAGGGGGTGCAGGTGGAGGAACTACAGTGGTGGGAGGTGGAGGTTGGGAGGTAACCTGCTGTAGAGCACCGTGGCACGAATGCATTACATGCATCTGCTGGGTAGGAGATAGTGTTGCCATGCGCTCCACAACAGACCTGAAAAAGGTGTGGTTTGGCGAAGATCTTGCTTCTGAATGCATGGTTTGCAGAAGTGTCTTCACCTCCAGAATGCTGGAGTTGATCTGCTGAAAGCCTGCGGAGATTTGCTCTGACAAGACTTTTAGACAGTTCTGGAAAGATGCATTCAGATTCAAGAACTCTTGCGCATAACTCTTTTCCCGACCCCTCTGCCGCTGCCGCCCAGTACCCGCAGGTGTACTAGAGGTGGCAGGGGCAGAAGGGTGGGGTAAAGGGAAAGCGATCTCCTCACCAGCAGCTTCATGTAATGTAGGCGGCCACGATGCTCCTGTGCTGGTGGATGGGACAGATGGGTCGAATGTGTGGGAAGGCTGGGAAGGTGCAGATGTACCGGGGCGGTCGAAGTGTCCCTCGGTGCCGGTCTCCTCAGGGATCGCCTCAGAAGGGTCCAATCGTGCAGGCTCCCGAGTGCTGCTCACCGTGCTGTGGAATAAAGAGAAAAAAAAACAATTAAAATACTGACATGGTATGGCCCTGGCTGAAAAAAAAAAGTTACATCTAACATTTTTTTTCACATGTGGTGAGTAATATTTACCTTCTGGTGAGCATTGTATCCCGGAGGAACGACAGGGCTCGTGCGTACTTGTACTTGCTCCTGCGTCCTCCAGATCCACTCGGGGCCCGCATCTCTTTATTGAACTCCTTCTTGAAACGATCCCTCACAGACCGCCACCGATTCACAATTCTGTCCCCTGAAACGAGAAAGGACAAAGTGGTTAGTATACAACATCAGTGTTTCACAAACTCCAGTCCTCATGGTCCCCAGGGGTCATGTTTTCAGGATTTCCATAGTAAATAGAAATCCTGAACACATGATCCGTGGGGACCACGAGGACTGGAGTTCGGGAAACACTGGTTTACATCAAGCAACCGGTACTGTATATACTTACGCTCTTTAATCTGGGCCCGAGCTTCGAGGTCCTCCCAGCGGCCCACAAGGAGCGAACAGATTTCCTCCCAGAGTCGTCGGGTAACGATCAGGTCAGCGTGGCGGCGGTCAGCCATATTCCAGAGCGGCTCCCTTTCTCTGACGAGATCGATGAGGCGGTCCACATCAATCCCTCCATCCTCACCGTCAGAGTCGGGAGCACGCTGTGAAGGCTGTTAAAGAAAAAGACAAAAATAACATAATTAGCCTCCACAAAAGAAATGAAATAAAAAGTGCAAAAAAACAAAGCAAAAATATTTATACTTACACGCTGGTGACCGCCGCGTTGCTGTCGCCGACGACCCTGGGAGGCACTGTGAGGACCTCTTGGCCGAGCACCAGATTGGGAAGACTAGAGAAGAAAACAAAAAATGTTATGTCTTTGGATGTAGGCATTTGTTTGCTGTGTGTGGTCTGCAGAACATTGTTTTCTATGTGTTGTGTGTAGTGTGATGTTGTGTTTCTGCGTTTGATGCCAAAAACTTACCAATTGTGAGCCCACTCCAAGTGTCTGTCCACCCCTTCCTTCTTCTTCTGGGAGCTCCTCTTCATCTTGTGATTCCTGTTTTGAAATAAAAGTCAATGAATACACATATATTACAGAGATGATGGATTTTGGAAATAAAAACTTACCGTCAAACGCTGATGATGCGAGGGAGGGCTCCCAGAAGAAGATGTGCTGTCCTGTTGATGGCCAGACTCCATGGCTGTGGGTATTGCTGCTGCCAGTGATGCCATTTCTGCTGCTGCTGCTGCATCTCTTTGGCGGCTGTTGAATAAAGAGAAACAAAGGGCCAATGAATATCTTGATATTCCATGGCCCTAGTTTGGAGGAATGGGGGATTTGATAATTACCATCTCTCATCTGCTTCTGGACTCCCCTCCTCAGCATGTTCCCTTTGCTGCTCCATTTGGGGTGGTGGTGGTGGTGCTGATGGTGCTGCAGATGTCTGCTGCCTTCTCCTGGTTCTTGGCTTGGGTGGCATGTTGGGTGTGGCTGTGGGTCCCACTGTCTTGCTTTTATATATGTCTTGTGGGCAGAGCTACTGAGCATGCTCAGACCAAAAAAACCGGATCCGGCGCCTTGCGGCGCTCATAGGCTTTCATTGTGTGAAAAAGCCGGACGCGCCGGATCCGGGGTGTCCGGCTTTTTCGCCGGAGACAAAAAACGTTACAGTAGACGTTTTTTCCAGACGCCGGATCGCGACACATTGCCGGATCCGGCGAAAACCGGATGAAACGCATGGCCATCCGGCGCGATCCGGCGCAAATGCAAGTCAATGGGGGGGAAACCGGATCTGGCATTGCATTTCGCCGGATCCGGTTTCTGTCAAAAGCGCCGGATCGCGCCTGACGGCGAAAACCTGATGTGTGAAAGAGGCCTTAACTTAGAGTCCGTACTCCTAGTTTGAGGAGAGAAAAAAAAAAAAAAAAACACACTTTGCAAACAGAGCTCATCATGTTCCTACCCAGTGACTCATCCTTCACTATCTTAACATTTCCTAATTTCTCCTAATGATTTTCCCTTTGTGAGTTTGGACATTATCTGGTTGACAGCGTCACAGATCTGAGTCGGAGTTATTCTGTTCACCTCCGGTCTCCATCTCAGACTCTTCCCGAGTGCCCTCAGGTAAGGGCTTCCGCTTTGGCGGAGGACAGTCCTCTACGTCCCTATCACACTCTGCATCAATTCTTTTAAGATCATCTTCAAAATCGCCGTCAGACTCAGACAGAACATCAAACCTGTTAGATACGACCATTACACCTGCAGAACTCTGGAATTTCTTCCCGGCTCCTTGGCCAGTGTCATACCCCTCAGGTTTACGGGAGGCCTTGTCCTTTTTCTTCCTTTTCTGATTATTGCTATACTCCTCAGACACAGATGGTAGCACTGAAGTAATGCCTTCCTGTGACTGCTGCCCCTGAGGTACAACCTCCATACTCCCCTGTTCTCTCTCTGAACCCTGCTGCTCTGGTGTTAGCTGAGTAGACCCCTGGTGGACCTCTGGTCTGGTCAGTATTTCCCCTGACAGTAAAGCTGCCTCCTCCAGAATCTCTGCACCTGCCACCAAGTCCTCGTCAGGAAAGTCCTTACAGATATTGTGCCAGGCGTCTGGACAGTCCCTGTGAGGGTGACCGATCTTCCCACAGAGGTTGCACCTGATGTTCTGGCAGTCTGCAGCTAGATGGCCGACCTCCCCACACAGGCTGCACTTCACCACAGTACAGGTATTTGCCAGGTGACCTGCCTTGCCACATTTAAAGCACTTACGAGGCTGCCCAGGATAGAAACACACACCCCTCTCCCTCCCAATAAAGAAGGAGTTGGGTAAGTGGGCAGTGATGTTATTGCATTGGCGCAGTTTCACCAAAACCCGCCACCCTCCCGTCCAGATACCATCACTGTCTCTGCTTTTGGTGAGGTCCGAGACCAGGTCACAATGCCTCCGGAGCCACACCACAATGTCCTGCGGGGGAACAGACTCATTCCAGAAGATGACATTTACAGTGACAGTATCTGGCTTAGAGATAGGAATAAAGCTGAACTTACTCCAGCCCTCCGTGTCTCTAAACTTGGGGAAACTAGACCAGAATCTGTCCAGGTCAGACATGAGCTTAAAGCTGACATCATAGCCCTGCCTGTCTGGAAGATTAATCACTGCCAGGATGCTGACTGGCACAAACCCCATCTGGTGGCACAAGAGCTCCCTGACGACAAACCTCCTGTCCGGCAGATCCTCCTTGGCACCTCTGTGCCGGAAACGCACAACGTTTCTCCGTTTAAACGCCTGGCCTTTATAATTGGTACCAGAGGTAAAGGACGGAGCACCACGACTCCAGGCATTACTGGGGGGACCGTGCGGGGTCACATTGGGTTGACTGACGGGGTGAAGGTCTGCAGCAGGAGGGGCAGCCACACCTTGTGTGCTTGAAATTAAAGGGGGGAAATCACAGACATTATCATGCACATTGTTATCATCAGCATCAATGTCATTATCAGACTGTGCAGCGTCCACCAAAGATACTGTGCTCCCCCAAGCCCCCGACCCCCCAGATATAGTGCGGTTATCCCCAGCATCAGAGCCCTGCTGGCCACCATCAGTAATGACCGGCACATGTCCACCGCCCAACTGTTGTGCTTGGCATTCTGAGACTTGTAGTCCCTCTGCTGGAAAGTGCAGTCCATGCTGCTGCTTGGAATCTGCTGCAGGCTGCTGTGCTGGGCATTCTGAGACTTGTGGTACACCTGCTGGAATCTGCATAACATGCTGCTGCTTGGGGTCTGCCGCAGGCTGCTGCGGCTGCAGTATTTGACCCTTTTGGAAGCAGAAACTTGCAGGCTGCAGCACTGGCCGCACCGGCTTCTGGGGCCCACCTGGGACAATGTCTGAGCTGGAACCTGCAGAGTCCTGCTTGTGTGACATCAACAGTTCCTGGTTCCTATAAGTCTCTGCCAGGGGCCCCATCTTCTCTAGGACACAGTCCATGTCCGTCACCACTTTTGCCAGCTGTATGCCAAGCATGTTCAGAGTCTGATCACAAAAGGTGTGATCCCCACCAGGATTAGCAGCCTTTACATTATAGCCCATTTCTATTTGCTTCTGCAGCAAGTCTTTGTGCTGCTGTAACTCACCGAGCCTCTTGACCAGTCCTGGGATCTCCTCTGCGACCTGAAGCTCAGGTGCACATGGCGTCTCCTCCTGGGATCCTGCTTTCAGCAATGTCCCTGGATGCTTGAAACCAGACGTCTCCTTAACTTTCACCACCGCTGGTTTCGTGGTTCCAGGCTCCACAGCACTTTTACTGCTGCCACCTGACTGCGACCTTGTGCGCCCAGAGCTCGCCATGCTGGCCACCACATGCTTCTGCTGCAGGTTCTCCTGGAGCGTCTGTCTCTCCAGTGAGGTTCTCCTCTGTCTGCTGGGAGTCAGCTGCACACCTGAAGATGGTGATGGCACCTCCTGAGCTGCAGGCTGCTTTCCTCCATTCAGCTTCTCACCAGTAGATTTCTTTTGGATTTCTCCTAGTTGTCCTTCACTCTGTTTGCCTTGGCTGGCCGACTGCTTAATTGGAACTTTCTTACCCACAGCCATGGCTTTTCCTTGTTCCGTTACTTTTTGCACTTTCACAGCTTCATCTTTCTTGCTGCTGCTGCTACTTCCATTCTGAGCTTTCTTTCCCCAAGAAACAACTTTGGGACTTGCATCCGCCTTAGACACAACTTGAGCGTTACTTCCAAGTGTAGGCCTGGAAGCCTGGGCCTTGCTTGGGGAGTTACCCCCCCCAGGGTGGCCTCCCCCTGGGCTTGCTCCAGACATCAGGAGAGCTACAAACACACAACCTCACAGCTAGGAGGCAGTATTATAGTAGTTATATTCTTGTACATAGGAGCAGTATTATAGTAGTTATATTCTTGTACATAGGGGCAGTATTATAGTAGTTATATTCCTGTACATAGGGGGCAGTATTATAGTAGTTATATTCCTGTACATAGGGGCAGTATTATAGTAGTTATATTCCTGTACATAGGGAGCAGCATTATAGTAGTTATATTCTTGTACATAGGAGCAGTATTATAGTAGTTATATTCCTGTACATAGGGGGCAGTATTATAGTAGTTATATTCCTGTACATAGGGGCAGGATTATAGTAGTTATATTCCTGTACATAGGGAGCAGCATTATAGTAGTTATATTCTTGTACATAGGAGCAGTATTATAGTAGTTATATTCTTGTACATAGGAGCAGTATTATAGTAGTTATATTCTTGTACATAGGAGCAGTATTATAGTAGTTATATTCTTGTACATAGGGGCAGTATTATAGTAGTTATATTCCTGTACATAGGGGCAGTATTATAGTAGTTATATTCCTGTACATAGGGGCAGTATTATAGTAGTTATATTCTTGTACATAGGGGGCAGTATTATAGTAGCTATATTCTTGTACATAGGAGCAGTATTATAGTAGTTATATTCATGTACATAGGGGGCAGTATTATAGTAGTTATATTCTTGTACATAGGGGCAGTATTATAGTAGTTATATTCCTGTACATAGGGGCAGTATTATAGTAGTTATATTCTTGTACATAGGAGCAGTATTATAGTAGTTATATTCCTGTACATAGGGGCAGTATTATAGTAGTTATATTCCTGTACATAGGGGCAGTATTATAGTAGTTATATTCATGTACATAGGGGGCAGTATTATAGTAGTTATATTCTTGTACATAGGAGCAGTATTATAGTAGTTATATTCCTGTACATAGGGGCAGTATTATAGTAGTTATATTCTTGTACATAGGGGGCAGTATTATAGTAGTTATATTCTTGTACATAGGAGCAGTATTATAGTAGTTATATTCCTGTACATAGGGGCAGTATTATAGTAGTTATATTCCTGTACATAGGGGCAGTATTATAGTAGTTATATTCATGTACATAGGGGGCAGTATTATAGTAGTTATATTCTTGTACATAGGGGCAGTATTATAGTAGTTATATTCCTGTACATAGGGGCAGTATTATAGTAGTTATATTCCTGTACATAGGGAGCAGCATTATAGTAGTTATATTCTTGTACATAGGGGCAGTATTATAGTAGTTATATTCTTGTACATAGGGGGCAATTTTTATTGTATAAAACCCACAAATACAATTAAAATAAACAGAATTCTTCCTTAATACAAAACACAAATTCTCATGAATGCATCAGACAATAATTACAGAACTAAATTAATACATTAGGAATAAAGGTAACTTAGAGTTCACTCCTGTGGAAGGAAGAATATGAAATAAACACTTTTAGTAACACGATCATGTTATTATCCCACAGACACATTCCTCCATAGTTTCTCATTACTCTGACTTTTCTTTATCTCTATCGCTCTTATCCATCTGAGCTCGGACAGTATCTTTGTGGCTGCGGTGACGGGATGGAAGGGCTCGCTGTGGAGGGACACTCGGGTTCTCATGTGCCAGTGGTAAGACTTAATGGTGGTAATGATCAGGTACATTGTCCCCCTGTCGATGTTACCGTCAGTGGATGGGACTCCATAGATAATGTCAGGGTAATTCAGGGACAGCAGTCTGGGGATTTTCAGCTTGGTCGATACTTCCGTCCATATTTCCCTACCTCCCCAGCAATCACAAATAAAATGCTCCATGGTTTCCTCCTGCTGACAACCAAGGGGACAGTTCCGATCCAAAACACTTAAATATTTTAAGTTCCTCCTCACAAAGAGCTTCCCATGTAGCGACAGCCAAGCAATGTCAAAAAACTTTGCTGGAAGTCGCCTCCCGTTGAGGAATCGGAGACTGTCCTGAAGAGTCTTGGTGGCACAATCCCTTAGGGCCAGTGGAGAGTAGAAGAAAGTCCTACATATATGAGCACACAGATCTCTTCTCGTACTGCTCTCAATGTAGGACTTCTCCAGTCCCCACTTCCTGACACACTTCAGACCATATTCCAGATACTGGGGGAGGTGGTCACCTGTCCATCTCCTCCTCTTGAGACTGCCGCCTCGCACCCAAGATTCCGCAAAAGGCAATATCCAATACCTGATACTATTCGCCCACAGGGAGCTACTGTTTGAATCCATGCTCCCAAAATTTACTTTCAGAAACAAGGAGTCAAAGAAAACCCTTGGATTCAACATATCCAGCCCGCCCTCACTCCGCCGTAGGTACGTTATTCCCCCCTTTATCAGGTTCATCCTGTTCCCCCACAAGAGCTGGAAGAACAGGCTGAGGAGCCTCGCCGAGAAGGATTCTGGCAAAGGAAAAACGACAGAGACATACAAGAAGACGGGGACCAGGTAAGTCTTCAACATAGCAACCCTTTCTCTGTAAGTCAGCCTCCAGTTCTTCCATCGCTGAACCTTTGCATTTCCGGTCTCCAATTTTTCCTCCCAATTTAGGCTGGCATTATCTTCCCTCCCAAATTTAACCCCTAAGATCTTAATATGGGTGGAGGTCTTAACAAACTGCGGCAGATCAAAGTCTGGGTCAGATTGCAATGTCCACAGAGCTTGACTCTTCTCAAGGTTGACCAGAGACCCGGAGGCCCCTGAGTAACTTCTGATGGCCGCAGACAACATCTGCACCTCATGAGGATTAGATATCACCAGCGTCACATCATCCGCGTAGGCAACCACCTTCAGAGGCAAGCAGTGGGGGACCGGCACCCCAAGTTACACTCCTGCAGTGACCTCAAAAACGGGTCTATGGCAAAAACATACAGGAGTGGACTCAGCGGGCAGCCCTGTCTCACCCCCGCCTCAACTCCAAAAGTGCCACCCTGCCAACCATTAATCAGAGGAAAGCTCACCGCCTCTCTGTACAAAATCTTCAGCCAATCCTCAAATTGTCCTGGAATACCGTACTTTGACAAAATGGCCCACAGATAGTCATGATCAACTCTGTCAAAGGCTTTAGCCTGGTCCAGACTGACAACATATCTCCCACACCGCAGAGCTTTACATCTCTCAAACATCTCCCGTATCGAGATGACTGCTCCAGAGATGTTCCGCCCTTTTACCGTGCCAAACTGAGAGCCTACCAACAGTGCTGGGGACAAACAGACTAACCTAGAAAACAGGATCTTTGCCAGAATCTTCCTGTCAACATTCAAGAGGGCAATTGGCCTCCAGTTCTTGATGTCGCTCGGCTCCTTACCTTTAGACAGCAGAATTAATGAGGACACTCTCATGGATGGGGGCATCAGGTGATTTTCTAGACAATTTTTGTAAACATCCACAAGAATTGGAGCCAGGAGGTCTCTGAATTTCTTATAAAATTCTGCTGTTATACCATCCGGACCTGGTGCCTTCTTCAGATGTAACTTATCAATGGCCTCCTTAACCTCCTCCACCGTTAATTCTGCTGTCAAAGGAGAAAAGTCCAGATCATTAGTATCAGGCGCTGGAGTTGCCTCCAAGAACTGAGTCATTTTATGTTTATCCAAAGCCTTCCTCTGAAACAAGTCAGTATAATAAGATTTCACAACCCCCAGGATACCCTCCCGAGATTCCTGCAATACACCCTGGGAGTCAATGAGACCTGTGACCAATTTATTGGCCACCCGCTCCCGGCAATTCTCAAAGGGATCAGGTGCCCCTAAGACCCCATAATCCCGTTCAAGAACCAAGGAGGTATACCTGCTGTACTGATACTGCCTTATCTCAGATTTCAACCGGTCGATCTTCTCTTTGTTACCCCCGCCCTCCGAATAGAGTGACTCCAATTCTTTGCGCAGCCTTAGGTACTGGCTATACTTACTCCTGCCCTTCTTAACTGACAGTCTCTTCAAGAGGTATCTGATATCATCCTTGACGTCCTCCCACCAGTCGGCCATGTTGTCATAGAAGTCCACTCTCTGTAGATGACCCTGCAAAAGGGAGTGGACACAACTCTGGACAGAGACATCATGGAGGAGGCTAGAATTGAGTCTCCATAACCCCCTACCAACATCAGCTCGCTTAGTGGCCCCCAGGCAGAAATATAGGGCAAGATGGTCTGAGTATGGGACGACTCTCTCACTCATGGCACCAATCACTTCCATGGGACTTACAAAAGCCAGATCTATTCTACTGCTTCTATTGGAGCAGGAATAGGTTAATTTTGGCTTTCGTCCTCCCCGTTTAAAGACGTCACCTAATCCGGCCTGCAGGACTATGTTATTCAAGATCCTACCATCCCTCGTCACGGTTCTACCTGAGGAGCTGTCACCAGATGTCAGTATGGCATTAAAGTCCCCCGCCATTATCACTGGAAGAGAGGTGAACAGATAAGGCTTGACATCATTAAATAACTGTATCCTGTCAGTCACCGTCTGTGGCCCATAGATGTTAATAAGCCGGAGTCGCCTCCCATGGACAGTGACTTCCAGGACCAGACACCTTCCCATAACCACCTCCGTCATCCTGTGTACTGTCACATCCCTGGTGTTAAACAGAATGGCGACCCCGGCGTACGGCTCCACAGCCAGTGACCAAAAAGAGGGACCAGACCGCCATTCCCTCTCAGCCTCCCTCATGAGCCCCTGAGTCGTCAGCCGCGTCTCCTGCAGAAAGAGGACATCTGCGTCCAGGTATCGGAGATGGTCATAGACAGCGTGCCTCGTCCTCCTCACCTTAATGCTGTTCACATTACTGGATGTTATTTTTAATGAGAAATCTGCCATCACAATGCCACAACAGAGGAGCAGAGATGTTAAAGCCGCCATCATAAGTCTGGGTTACAGATGTTCTGACTACCACCGGTCTCCATGTCAGACTGTATCTCATTGTCAGCAGGTACGGGCTTCCGTTTTGTAGGGGGATGGTCCGCTACGTCCCTGTCATACTCAGTCTCTATTCTTTTTATCTCTTCCTCCAAATCCCCATCAGACTCAGACAAAACATCAAACTTATTGGACACGACCATCACACCTGCTGAACTCTGGACTTTTTTCCTGCCACCCTGGCTAGTGACATACTCCTCCTCAGGTTTACGGGAGGCCTTGTCCTTTTTTTTCCTTTTAACCTGATTACAGCCACTTTCTTCAGCTAGAGATGGTGATACTGAAGTGGTGGCTACATGTGGCTGCTGGACCTGAGGGACGACCTCCATGCTCCCCTCTGTGCAAAGCTGCTCTGATGTTACCTGAGCGGACCCCTGGTGGACCTCTGACCTGGTCAGTACTGTCCCTGACATTAAAGCCTCCTCCTCCTGAGCCTCTGTCCCTGTCACTAACTCCTCATCAGGAAGGAGCTTGCATATATTGTGCCAGGCATCTGGACAGTCCCTGTGAGGGTGGCCGATCTCCCCACAGAGGTTGCACTTGATGTTCTGGCAATCTGCCGCTAAGTGGCCGACTTCCCCGCACAGGCTGCACTTTACCACGGTACAGGTGTTTGCCAGGTGACCCACTTTACCACACTTAAAACACTTTCGTGGCTGCCCAGGGTAGAAGCAAACCCCCTTCTCCCTCCCGATAAAGAAGGAGTTGGGTAAGTGAGCCGTGATGTTGTTGTGCTGGCGCAGTTTCACCAGCACCTTCCATCCACCGGTCCATATACCGTCCTCATCCCTGTTTTTGGTGAGGTCGGAGACAAGGTCACAATGCCTCCGGAGCCACACCACAATGTCCTGCGGGGGAACAGCCTCATTCCAAAAGATGATATTAACCGTGGCGGTATCTGGCTTAGATATTGGAATGAAGCTGAACTTGTTCCAGCCATCAGCGTCCCTGAACTTGGGGAAATTGGCCCAGAATCTGTCCAGATCAGACATAAGCTTAAAGCTGATATCATAGCCCTGTCTGTCTGGCAGATTGATGACCGCCAAGATATTAACCGGCGCAAACCCCATCTGGCGGCACAGAAGCTCCCTGACCACCAGCCTCCTCTCCGGCAGATCCTCCTTGGCACCTCTGTGCCTGAACCGCACCACATTCCTCCTTTTGAAAGCCTGCCCAGTGTAATTGGCGCTGGAGGTAAAGGACGGAGCGCCGCGGCTCCAAACATTACTGGGAGGGACCTGTGGGGCCACACTGGGCTGACTGACAGGGCGAGGGTCTGCAGCGGAGGGGCCTGTTGCACCTTGTGTGCTGGAAACCAAAGGGGGGAAATCACAGACATTTTTCACATTTATATCAACATCATCATCAATCTCAATAGCGTCATCAGGATGCGCAATGTCCACCACAGTCTCTGTACCCCCTTCAGCCCCCAACCCCACATGAACAGTATCAATATCCCCAGAATTAGTGCTCTCCTGGACACCAACAGCAGATGCAGTCTCATGTCCACTGTCTTGCTGTTGTGCTGGGCATGCTGGGACTTGTGGTACCGCTGGGATCTGAGCCTCTTGCTCCTGCTTGGGGTCTGCCGCAGGTACTTGCTGCTGCTGGTGTAGTATCTGACCTCCTTAAAACAGAAGCTAGCGGGCTGCAACACCGGCCGTACCTGCTGCCGGGTCCCCCCTGGGACAATGTCTGTGCGGGAACCAGCAGAGTCCTGCGTGTAGGACCTAAACCGCTCCTGGTTCCTATATGTCTCTGCCAGGGGCCCCATCCTCGCCAGCACACAGTCTATGTCCCGCACCACAGTCGCCAGCTCTACCCCCAGTGCGTTCAGTCTCTGGTCATATACAGAGTGATCCGCAGGATTTGCAGCCTTCACCTTGTAAATGCAGTCAATTTCTATTTGCAGAAGATTCCTCTGCTGCTGCAACTCACCCATCCTCCTGACCAGTCCTGGTATCTCCTCTGCCAGCTGTAGCTCCGGGGCACGCGGCGGCTCCTTCTGGGGTCTTGCTTTAGGGGTTGACATGTTAGTTTTTAATGTCGCTGGTTTTGTGACTCCAGCCTCCGCAACACTTTTACCGCTGCCACCAGCCTGCAACCTCGTGCGTCCAGAGCTCGCCATGCTGGTCACCACATGTCCCAGCTGAAGGTTCTCCTGGAGTGTTTGCTTCTCCAGAGATGTCCGTCTCTGTCTGCCTGGAGTGAGCTGCACACCTGAAGCTGGTGATGGACTCTGCCTCACCTTCTGTGCAGCCACCTGCCCTCCAGCACTCAGGGTCTCAGCAGAAGATGCCTTCTGGGATTTCCTTCCAGGCTCTGGACACTGTTTGCCTTGACCGGCCGACTGTTTAACTGCACCATCCTTGCACACAGACAAAGCTTTCTCCTGTTTCTTTCCTGTGCTGAACTTCAACACAGGATCTTTCTCCATGCTGCTGGGACTTCCATTCTGAGGTTTATTTCCAGCAGAGGCTACTCTGGGATTTCCATCCACATGAGAAGGTTGGGAGTTTCCTCCCAGTGTAGGCCTGGAAGCCAGGGCCTTGCTTGGGGAGCTTCCCCGCCCAGGGTGGCCCCTCCCTGGGCTTGCTCCAGACATCAGGAGAACCACAGACACACAACCTCACAGCTAGGAGGCAGTATTATAGTAGTTATATTCTTGTACATAGGGGCAGTATTATAGTAGTTATATTCTTGTACATATGGAGCAGTATTATAATAGTTATATTCTTGTACATAGGAGCAGTATTATAGTAGTTATATACTTGTACATAGGGGGCAGTATTATAGTAGTTATATTCTTGTACATAGGGAGCAGTATTATAGTAGTTATAATCTTGTACATAGGGGCAGTATTATAGTAGTTATATTCTTGTACATAGGGTAAGTATTATAGTAGTTATATTCTTGTACGTAGGAGGCAGTATTATAGTAGTTATATTCTTGTGCATAGGGGGCAGTATTATAGTAGTTATATTCTTGTACATAGGGGCAGTATTATAGTAGTTATATTCTTGTACATAGGGGGCAGTATTATAGTAGTTATATTCTTGTACATAGGGGGCAGTATTATAGTAGTTATATTCTTGTACATGGGGGCAGTATTATAGTAGTTATATTCTTGTACATAGGGGCAGTATTATAGTAGTTATATTCTTGTACATAGGAGCAGTATTATAGTAGTTATGTTCTTGTACATAGGGGCAGTATTATAGTAGTTATATTCTTGCACATAGGGGGCAGTATTATAGTAGTTATATTCTTGTATATAGGAGAAGTATTATAGTAGCTATATTGTTGTACATAGGGGCAGTATTATAGTAGTTATATTCTGGTACATAGGGGGCAGTATTATAGTAGTTATAATCTTGTACATAGGGGCAGTATTATAGTAGTTATATTCTTGTACATAGGGTAAGTATTATAGTAGTTATATTCTTGTACATAGAGGGCAATATTATAGTAGTTATATTCTTGTACATAGGAGGCAGTATTATAGTAGTTATATTCTTGTACATAGGGGCAGTATTATAGTAGTTATGTTCTTGCACATAGGAGCAATATTATAGTAGTTATGTTCTTAGTATTATAGTAGTTATATTCTTGCACATAGGGGGCAGTATTATAGTAGTTATATTCTTGCACATAGGGGGCAGTATTATAGTAGTTATATTCTTGTACATAGGAGCAGTATTATAGTTGTTATGTTCTTGTACATAGGGGCAGTATTATAGTAGTTATATTCTTGTACATGGGAGCAGTATTATAGTAGTTATATTCCTGTACATAGGGGCAGTATTATAGTAGTTATATTCTTGTACATAGGGGGCAGTATTATAGTAGTTATATTCTTGTACATAGAGGGCAATATTATAGTAGTTATATTCTTGTACATAGGAGGCAGTATTATAGTAGTTATATTCTTGTACATAGGGGGCAGTATTGTAGTTATATTCTTGTACATGGGAGCAGTATTATAGTAGTTATATTCTTGTACATGGGAGCAGTATTATAGTAGTTATATTCTTGTACATAGGAGGCAGTATTATAGTAGTTATATACTTGTACATAGGAGGCAGTATTATAGTAGTTATATTCTTGTACATAGGGGGCAGTATTATAGTAGTTATATTCTTGTACATAGAGGGCAGTATTATTGTGGTTATATTCTTGAACATAGGGGGCAGTATTATAGTGGTTATATTCTTGTACATAGGAGCAGTATTATAGTAGTTATATTCTTGTACATAGGGGCAGTATTATAGTAGTTATGTTCTTGTACATAGGAGCAGTATTATAGTAGTTATGTTCTTAGTATTATAGTAGTTATATTCTTGCACATAGGGGGCAGTATTATAGTAGTTATAATCTTGTACATAGGGGCAGTATTATAGTAGTTATATTCTTGTACATAGGGTAAGTATTATAGTAGTTATATTCTTGTACGTAGGAGGCAGTATTATAGTAGTTATATTCTTGTACATAGGGGGCAGTATTATAGTAGTTATATTCTTTTACATAGGGGGCAGTATTATAGTAGCTATATTCTTTTACATAGGGGGCAGTATTATAGTAGCTATATTCTTGTACATACGGGCAGTATTATAGTAGTTATATTCTTGTACATGGGAGCAGTATTATAGTAGTTATATTCTTGTACAAAGGAGCAGTATTATAGTAGTTATATTCTTGTACATAGGGGCAGTATTATAGTAGTTATGTTCTTGTACATAGGAGCAGTATTATAGTAGTTATGTTCTTAGTATTATAGTAGTTATATTCTTGCACATAGGGGGCAGAATTATAGTAGTTATATTCTTGTACATAGGGGGCAGTATTATAGTAGTTATATTCTTGTACATAGGAGCAGTATTATAGTTGTTATGTTCTTGTACATAGGGGCAGTATTATAGTAGTTATATTCTTGTACATGGGAGCAGTATTATAGTAGTTATATTCTTATACATAGGGGCAGTATTATAGTAGTTATATTCTTGTACATAGGGGGCAGTATTATAGTAGTTATATTCTTGTACATAGAGGGCAATATTATAGTAGTTATATTCTTGTACATAGGAGGCAGTATTATAGTAGTTATATTCTTGTACATAGGGGGCAGTATTGTAGTTATATTCTTGTACATGGGAGCAGTATTATAGTAGTTATATTCTTGTACATGGGAGCAGTATTATAGTAGTTATATTCTTGTACATAGGGGCAGTATTATAGCAGTTATATTCTTGTACATAGGAGGCAGTATTATAGTAGTTACCGTATATTCGTGTACATAGGGGGCAGTATTATAGTTGTTATGTTCTTTTACATAGGGGGCAGTATTATAGTAGCTATATTCTTTTACATAGGGGCAGTATTATAGTAGCTATATTCTTGTACATACGGGCAGTATTATAGTAGTTATATTCTTGTACATGGGAGCAGTATTATAGTAGTTATATTCTTGTACATAGGAGCAGTATTATAGTAGTTATATTCTTGTACATAGGGGCAGTATTATAGTAGTTATGTTCTTGCACATAGGAGCAGTATTATAGTAGTTATGTCCTTAGTATTATAGTAGTTATATTCTTGTACATAGGGGGCAGTATTATAGTAGTTATATTCTTGTACATAGGAGCAGTATTATAGTTGTTATGTTCTTGTACATATGGGCAGTATTATAGTAGTTATATTCTTGTACATGGGAGCAGTATTATAGTAGTTATATTCCTGTACATAGGGGCAGTATTATAGTAGTTATATTCTTGTACATAGGGGGCAGTATTATAGTAGTTATATTCTTGTACATAGAGGGCAATATTATAGTAGTTATATTCTTGTACATAGGAGGCAGTATTATAGTAGTTATATTCTTGTACATAGGGGGCAGTATTATAGTAGGTATATTCTTGGACATAGGGGGCAGTATTATAGTAGTTACATTTTTGTACATAGGGGCAGTATTATAGTAGGTATATTCTTGTACATAGGGGGCAGTATTATAGTAGTTATACTCTTGTACATAGGGGCAGTTGTTGTGAGTTCATTTTTCCCTTCACTATTGAGGTCTGATGAACTCCCTCCTCTGGAGAAGGAAGGTAGTGAGGCTGATTATCAGACACCTGGGCAGCTAGATGATGACTGGGTGGCTGGAATTGATGACTGGATATAAGGCTGCCGACGCCCTTCTTCCTGGCTGGTGATTTTCCTGCTGGATTCTTGGAGACTAGTCTGATTCCTGCATCTCAAAGCTAAGTTTTTCTGCTCTGCTTTGTACTCTTATGTTTTGTTTTTTGTTTTGCCTTTTTTTTTTGGAGTTCTGCCATCCTCGGCCGGGGGTGAGCTGAATTCCATTTTTGTCTCTGATCTGTTGATCTTTTGCTCTGTCTTCAGAATATACCTGAGTGCTGATATAGTCTTTTGAAGCCTAGCTACTTCAGGGCCTGTTTTTCCTATCAGGCGGTTGGCTCATTTTGATAGGGTTTTTGCGGATGGCAGACAGCAGCTTTCCTATCCTGTCCTATGTAGTTAGCTTGGGCCCCATCATTTGCTCAACCTATCTTTCTATCTGTGTTAGTGTTTTCATCTTGCTTCACCGTCATTATATGTTGGTGGCTGCCTATTGCTTTGGGGTCTGCTCTGGGGCAGTTTAGTTTTTCCCCTTTCTGTCTTTAGGCTATCTAGTTCTCCGGCTGTGATCGAGGGGTCTAGGGCACCGTAGGAACCCCCCACGGCTACTGCTAGTTGTTGTGGATAGGTCCAGGGGTCTGCAATCCGATAGCTGCCAACCTCTCTGGTTTTTCTGGACTTAGCTGGTATTTTGTTTTTTCCTCCTTCGGTGACTCATCATAACAGGCAGTATTATAGTAGTTATATTCTTCTTACATAGGAGCAGTATTATAGTAGGTATATTCTTGTACATATGATCAGTATTATAGTAGGTATATTCTTGGACATAGGGGGCAGTATTATAGTAGTTACACTCTTGTACATAGGGGCAGTATTATAGTAGTTATATTCTTGTACATAGGAGCAGTATTATAGTAGTTATATTCTTGTACATAGGAGCAGTATTATAGTAGTTATATTCTTGTACATAGGGGCAGTATTATAGTAGTTATATTCTTGTACATAGGAGCAGTATTATAGTAGTTATATTCTTGTACATAGGGGGTAGTATTATAGTAGTTATATTCTTGTACATAGGGGGTAGTATTATAGTAGTTATATTCTTGTACATAGGGAATAGTATTATAGTAGTTATATTCTTGTACATAGGGGGCAGTATTATAGTAGTTATATTCTTGTACATAGAGGCAGTATTATAGTTATATTCTTGTACATAGGAGCAGTATTATAGTAGTTATATTCTTGTACATAGGGGGTAGTATTATAGTAGTTATATTCTTGTACATAGGGAATAGTATTATAGTAGTTATATTCTTGTACATAGGGGGCAGTATTATAGTAGTTATATTCTTGTACATAGAGGCAGTATTATAGTTATATTCTTGTACATAGGAGCAGTATTATAGTAGTTATATTCTTGTACATAGGGGGTAGTATTATAGTAGTTATATTCTTGTACATAGGGGGCAGTATTATAGTAGTTATATTCTTGTACATAGGGGGTAGTATTATAGTAGTTATATTCTTGTACATAGGGGGCAGTATTATAGTAGTTATATTCTTTTACATAGAGGCAGTATTATAGTTATATTCTTGTACATTGGAGCAGTATTATAGTAGTTATATTCTTGTACATAGGGGGCAGTATTATAGTAGTTATATTCTTGTACATAGGAGCAGTATTATAGAAGTTATATTCTTGTACATGGGGGTAGTATTATAGTAGTTATATTCTTGTACATGGGGGCAGTATTATAGTTGTTATATTCTTGTACATAGGGGCAGTATTATAGTAGTTATATTCTTGTACATAGGGGCAGTATTATAGTAGTTATATTTTTGTACATAGGAGCAGTGTTATAGTATTTATATTCTTGTGCATAGGGGCAGTATTATAGTAGTTATATTCTTGTACATGGGGGCAGTATTATAGTAGTTATATTCTTGGACATAGGGGGCAGTATTATAGTAGTTATAGTCTTGTACATAGTGGGCAGTATTATAGTAGTTATATTCTTATACATAGGGGCAGTATTATAGCAGTTATATTTTTGTACATGGGGGCAGTCTAATACTAGTTATATTCTTGTACATAGGAGCAGTATTATAGAAGTTATATTCTTGTACATAGGGGCAGTATTATAGTAGTTATACTCTTGTACATAGGGAGCAGTATTATAGTAGTTATATTCCTGTAGATAGGGGCAGTATTATAGTAGTTATATTCTTGTACATAGGAGCAGTGTTATAGTAGTTATATTCTTGTACATAGGAGCAATATTATATTAGTTATACTCTTGTACATAGGGGCAGTATTATAGTAGTTATATTCTTGTATGTAGGGGGCAGTATTATAGTAGTTATATTCTTGTACCTAGGGGGCAGTAATATAGTAGTTATATTCTTGTACATAGGGGGCAGTATTATAGTAGTTATATTCTTGTACATAGGGGCAGTATTATAGTAGTTATATTCTTGTACGTAGGGGGCAGTATTATAATAGTTATATTCTTGTACATAGGAGCAGTGTTATAGTAGTTATATTCTTGTACATAGGAGCAATATTATATTAGTTATACTCTTGTACATAGGGGCAGTATTATAGTAGTTATATTCTTCTTACATAGGAGCAGTATTATAGTAGGTATATTCTTGTACATAGGAGCAGTAATAAAGTAGGTATATTCTTGGACATAGGGGGCAGTATTATAGTAGTTACACTCTTGTACATAGGGGCAGTATTATCGTAGTTATATTCTTGTACATAGGAGCAGTATTATAGTAGTTATATTCTTGTACATAGGAGCAGTATTATAGTATTTATATTCTTGTGCATAGGGGCAGTATTATAGTAGTTATATTCTTGGACATAGGGGGCAGTATTATAGTAGTTATAGTCTTGTACATAGTGGGCAGTATTATAGTAGTTATATTCTTATACATAGGGGCAGTATTATAGCAGTTATAATCTTGTACATAGGGGGCAGTCTAATAGTAGTTATATTCTTGTACATAGGGGCAGTATTATAGTATTTATACTCTTGTACATAGGGAGAAGTATTATAGTAGTTATATTCTTGTAGATAGGGGCAGTATTATAGTAGTTATATTCTTGTATGTAGGGGGCAGTATTATAGTAGTTATATTCTTGTACACAGGGGGCAGTATTATAGTAGTTATATTCTTGTACATAGGGGGCAGTATTATAGTAGTTATATTCTTGTACATAGGGGCAGTATTATAGTAGTTATATTCTTGTACGTAGGGAGCAGTATTATAGTAGTTATATTCTTGTACGTAGGGGGCTGTATTATAATAGTTATATTCTTGTACATAGGAGCAGTATTATAGTAGTTATATTCTTGTATGTAGGGAGCAGTATTATAGTAGTTATATTCTTGTACATAGGGGGCAGTATTATAGTAGTTATATTCTTGTACATAGGAGGCAGTATTACAGTAGTTATATTCTTGTACATAGGAGGCAGTATTACAGTAGTTATATTCTTGTACATAGGGGCAGTATTATAGTAGTTATATTCTTGTACATAGGGAGCAGTATTATACTAGTTATATTCTTGTACATAGGGGCAGTACTATAGTGGTTATATTTTTTGACACGCACCATGTCACCGTTTTCGGCTTTCTGAATTGTGTTCCTTTCGATCGTCGCTCCCTATTACATATTCCTCCCATCCTCGTACAGGTATAGCGGTGATATCTGGCAGAATTAATTCGTAAATGGGTCATTTGACAGCTCAGCTTTGTCTGAGCGAATAGCCACGGTGTGCAGATGGCAGGTTAATCCCCCTAGCCTGCGGCTTATCACTTGTGCGCTGGAAGATGTTGTAATCTGATTATGCTCTAGGTTCTTGTGTGTGGATTTGATGGTCACTTTGCTTTTTGGGATGATGAGCGCCATCATTGTAATTACACCCAGTCTGCAGGTTACATATGGCGGAGGATCGCTGTGTAATATCCTCATCAGCATCATCCATAGACACAAAAACTATAATGCACACATACAGTCATGGCCAAAAGTTTTGAGAATGACACAAATATTAATTTTTACAAAGTCAACTGCTTCATTTTTTCTAATGGCAATTTGCATATACTCCAGAATGTTATAAAGAGTGATCAGCTTAACAGCAATTACTTGCAAAGTCAATATTTGCCTAGAAAATGAACTTTATCCCCCAAAACACATTTCAACATCATTGCAGCCCTGCCTTAAAAGGACCAGCTAACATCGTTTCAGTGATTGCTCCATTAACACAGGTGTGGGTGTTGATGAGGACAGGGCTGGAGATCAATCTGTCATGATTAAGTAAGAATGACACCACTGGACACTTTAAAAGGAGGCTGGTGCTTGGCATCATTGTTTCTCTTCTGTTAACCATGGTTATCTCTAAAGAAACACGTGCAGTCACTATTGCACTGCACAAAAATGGCCTAACAGGGAAGAGTATCGCAGCTAGAAAGATTGCACCTCAGTCAACAATCTATCGCATCATCAAGAACTTCAAGGAGAGAGGTTCCCTTGTTGCCAAAAAGGCTCCAGGGCGCCCAAGAAAGACCAGCAAGTGCCAGGACCGTCTCTTAAAAGTGTTTCAGCTGCGGGATCGGGCTACCAGCAGTGCAGAGCTTGCTCAGGAATGGCAGCAGGCAGGTGTGAGTGCATCTGCACGCACTGTGAGGCGGAGACTCTTGGAGCAAGGTCTGGTCTCAAGGAGGGCAGCAAAGAAGCCACTTCTCTCCAGGAAAAACATCATGGACAGATGAACTGATATTCTGCAAAAGGTACAGGGAGTGGACTGCTGAGGACAGGGGTCAAGTCATTTTCTCTGATAAATCCCCTTTTCGATTGTTTGGGACATCTGGAAAATGGCTTATTCGGAGAAGACCAGGTGAGCGCTACCACCAGTCTTGTCTCATGCCAACTGTCAAGCATCCTGAAACCATTCATGTGTGGGGTTGCTTCTCAGCCAAGGGAATGGGCTCTCTCTCAGTCTTGCCTAAAAACACAGCCATGAATAAAGAATGGTACCAGAATGTCCTCCAAGAGCAACTTCTCCCAACCGTCCAAGAGCAGTTTGGCGATCAACAATGCCTTTTTCAACATGATGGAGCACCTTGTCATGAAGCAAAGGTGATAACTAAATGGCTCAGGGAACAAAACATAGAGATTTTGGGACCATGGCCTGGAAACTCCCCAGATCTTAATCCCATTGAGAACTTGTGGTCAATCATCAAGAGACGGGTGGACAAACAAAAACCTTCAAATTCAGACAAAATAAAAGCATTAATTTTGCAAGAATGGACTGCTATCAGTCAGGATTTGATCCAGAAGTTGATTGAGAGCATGCCAGGGAGAATTGCTGAGGTCCTGAAGAAGAAGGGTCAACACTGCAAATACTGACTTGCTGCATTAACTCATTCTGTCAATATAACCTTTTGCTACTCATAATATGATTGCAATTATATTTCTGTATGTGATAAAAACATCTGACAAACACACATAAAAACCAGAGGGCAGCAGATCATGTGAAAATATAATATTTGTGTCATTCTCAAAACTTTTGGCCATGACTGTACACTAGTGAATAAATAATGGCGCCCTGCCCTGTAGGTCATATTCACATTGCATTGGCCATGTAGAAGTCAATTATTTTTTGTCCTTATCTCTTGCTGGGCTTGTGCTTCTACTCCGCATCCAATCTGAAGATGCTGATCTCCAAAGAGAGGGACAGAAAGCCGAGCATCAGATGGATGGTGGTCCATGTGAGACTTATTAGTTTCATGCTTGAGCTCTGCACCCAGCGAGGCTGTCAAGGTATAGACACGTAGTGGATTAATTATTCACACAGATTTATTTTTAGGCTGGAAGCTGAGTGGTGAGGAGTGCAGCTGTGGTGAGGAGCGCAGCTGTGGCTCACAGTATTTTAAATTGGGCAAGCTCTTGAATCCAGGCCAGGAATCTCCTCTTCGGCTGAAATCTTATGGGAGCAATGATGAGTTGGGCAGGCTTTTCATTACTTATTCTGGTACATTCTCTTCCTCCTACAATGTAAAACAAAAATTAGTTAGTAAAACATAGTTACGACAGATCACCAAATTAATTAGGTGTGAATCAAATGTGCCCCAAATACCAGTAAAAATAACATTTATTGTGCTATGAAGGCTCTATAGACACCTGATCCCGTAATTGGAGGGGTTAAAAATAAGAAATAGTATACTCATCCAGGCCCTTCACTTGTTCAGCCACCACAGCTACCAGTCCGATACTCTGCTGCCTTTGGCTCTGATTCCGGTCTTTCTGTCTTCAGTCGTTGACACCTTTGGTGTTGACCAGATCTCACACGACATCATGACATGTGACACCCCTCAACAACATGAATGTGGGGGGACACATAATTAATGATGGATGAGCAGTAAAATGCTTGGGCGCTCATTACTCGAATTGAGCAAATCATAATGCTCGTTTCGAGTAGCGAGAATAATGAAAGTCAATGGGAAACCTAAGTATTGACTCCAAAATAAAAAAAGAAGAAAAAAAAAATCTCTCACCGTATTTCCCTGTTGGTTTTAGCAATAAATTAATAAATAATAAAGAAATGACATGGTGACCCCCTTATTTTTACTAAGCAGCTAAGGCAAAGCAGACAGCTATGGGCTGATATTATCAGGCTGGTAAGGTCCATGGTTATTGGCCCCTCCCCAGCTTAAAAACACCAGCTGCCACAGGACATCGCAATAGAGGAGCCAATTCTGGGGCCCTATCTCAGCTCTTCCTCATTGCCCTGGTGCGGTGGCCATAAGGGTAATGAAATTTGTGCTGCTGATGTCACGAGTGTGTCATGTCCTCCTGGGAGATCTGGGATTAGAAGATCACTATGTATTATAAATTGAAGATCTTCCAGTTAGCCTGTGTGTTTGTGTCGCATATTAAATGGATTTGGTTTCCTTTGGTGCTGAAGAGGTTAACGAACATTTCTATTCTGGTCAGAAACTTGCAGCTCCATTTTCAGCTGCTTCTGATCTGGTCATTACCTCTCCCTATAAAACCTTTCTCTGTATTGCTAGTGAAAGCTTTGCTTCCATGATCCTTTCAGACGCTGTGCTGAATAGGAGTTTGTTGTTGCTACTGGAGACTGTTGCGTGTTGTTTTTGGGTGTATGCTTTCCCCATTGTCCTATTCCCATTTGGTTGGTATATTCCTATCCTTCCATGTATACCTTTTTACCTTTGGTGGGTGTTTGTATGTTTGTTACTTTCTGTTATCCATTTTTTTTGTCTTTTGTCTTGTTTATCTTACATTTCTTTCCCAGGCCTCATGGGGTCAGGGTCGGGGACAGATCAGGGTTTAACAGGAGCATAGTATGGTCAGAGACTCGGGCCTCTCTACCTTCAAGAGTACCCCCGAAACAGGGATAGTTGGGTTCTCAGTTTCAGGGACAGTTTGATGCCCTCCTTCATTACCAAAGACCGTCACAGCGTGACAGATGACAGCTGTGATTTGTCAAAAATCATAGCTGGTAACAACCTCTGGGGTTTGTAAAGGAGAGGTGTCTGTCAGCCACCCCCATTACTGACCCAGTAAGAAAAAGGGAATATACCACACAAAAAATTGTTTATTCACAAAAACACTCCCCGACAAATGCCCTTGCCCTCCCATTTATAAAAAAAAATGTCATGAAGTAGTCCAACGATCCCACAATGTCCCATGCCGTCTGAAGAGTTGTAACAATGCTCCATTGAATTCCGCAGCCGCCACTGCCGGGTACTCTGCTCTGTGACACCGGCCGGTTATGAACTGATGTGACATCAGTGATGTTAGTGAGGTTACATCTGTTCACAACCACTTGGGTCTCATGGAGCACCATGACCGGCAGTCTGCGTGACCTGGCGGAATCACTGTAGTATGTCGGGCTGCCACAGAGCGTAGACTGGCAGTCCGACGTACTACAACGACTGTGTCATGAATTCATGGACTTCACGAGATGCTGATACCACCTAACTGTGACCAGCTTCCCTACAGTACACCTATACAATTAATGTTGAGGTTGGTTGCGTTCACTTCACCATTGCTGGTGGCACCTAATCCATCCTCTTTAATTACATATATGGCAATAGACAGGTTGTTTATAGCAGTTAATATGGCATTACTCACTCTCCCAGGGAAGAAAAGCCTGTCGTAAAGTCAGATTCCCTCAATGGCTTCAGACTCAATAAACCATTATAGCCAAGGCATCTCACTTATTGACTTCATAGTATCATTAGTGGGTAAGACGCGTACCATGAGGTTAGACTGCTTTTTCAATTAAATTAATTGTAGTTCTGAAGCCACACCATTGTCTGCATGACGCTTAAACCGCAGTAATCCTATCAAGTCTTATCTGGATTTACAGGGAGGCAAATCTTCTACTCATTACCTCCTTGAGTTTTAGCGTTGTAGGACAATAGTAAAGTTCAAGATCCTTCTTCCTTCATTATGGGCAATAGCAAAAGTGGTGCCCTATCAAAGGAGATTCTGGAAGAACTTCAGTTGAACACCAAATTTACCCAGGAGGAGTTGAGTACATGGTATCAGTCCTTCCTGAAGGAGTGTCCAAGTGGAAGGATCTCCAAAACTCAGTTTGAAACTATCTACTCAAAGTTCTTTCCCGACGCTGATCCAAAAGCGTATGCCCAACACGTCTTCAGAAGCTTCGATGCCAACAACGACGGCACCTTGGACTTTAAGGAATATATGATCGCTCTTCATATGACCTCTTCTGGGAAGACTGACCAAAAATTAGAGTGGGCTTTCTCCTTATATGACGTGGACGGAAATGGGACCATCAATAAGCAAGAAGTTCTTGAAATCATAACGGTACGGTATTAATTAATCTCTTAGTACCATAAGAACACCTCCAGTTCGGTAGACCCCGAAGACCCAAAAATGTCAAATTAAGAAAATAAAGGGCCTGGAATGAGAATTGCTCAATATTTGGGGCTCATAGTATTGTAAGATCTTATGTGTTTAGAGTTAAATTAGCCAAAACGCATATCTGTCTAATTTGGTAAAATTTAATATTTTGGTAAAAAAAAAATTTAGAATTTTACATAGACTTTTGAAAAATGAAGATCTTCAAAATCGTGAAATAAAATGTTGAAGACAAATTTATAACAAATGTAAATTTTATAAATGTTAAGAAATAATTAAGGGTCCAAGTTACATAATCCTCTATTACAGTTAAGCAGAAATTTCGGGAACTCTTTGAGTTTTCTTTCTGACAGCTCTACGTCATTCTTTAACTTAGAGTTGTTTTATGAAAAACTCTTAAAATACTCAATATTAATTTATATAAAACAGTTCATTTGATTATTTTTTTAAAGGTTAATAGAAAATAAAAAAAATACTCAAAATTAATTTTTATTTATATGAAACAGTAAATTTGGCAAATTTTATTTTTCTTTTTTTACAATGTTATTTTTTCATAAAATGATTGGATGGCAGAGATTTATCGCTCATTAATTGTTCCTTAAGTTCATTGCTCATTTTGACAGACTTAATTAAAAAGGATAAAATATTAATGAATATTTATAGAAATAAAAAAAAATCAAATTTCTATAAATTAAAATAATAAAGAAATTACAAAATTCTTCCATTATTAATCAACTCTGATGTTTTAGTAAATGTTCATTACTTTGTTCTGAAGTACAAATGTATCTGTTAGATTGACGATCAATGCTAACGTTAGTTAACTTAACTGAGTTTATTTTTCGGCTTTGTGACATTTTTTATATTATTGATGTTGATCATATTATTTTATATTTTGTTTCTTTTTCATTTTATTTTTCTTTAGTTTCAAGTAAAACATAACTTCTATTCCGTATCCTATTTTTTATTTTAGTTTTTTAAATAAAAAAATACATTTTCATTTTTTCTTCACATAATTATCTTCTAAAAATAATCAAACAAGTTCTTGATTTTTAAGAGATCTTAAGAGTTTAACACAAACTTTTCAAAAACACTTTGGAATTTCCATGTTTAGAGAAAATTTTAAAAAATGTTTTGCTTTTTTTCTCAGGCAATATTCAAAATGATTACTGCTGAAGACCAAAAATGTCTACCGGATGATGAAAACACTCCGGACAGGAGAACCAATAAAATATGGGACTACTTTGGCAAAAAAGATGCTGGTAATTTTCACTTATATGTAGTCACATCCCATAGAAGCTCGTCACTTTTGAGGTCACGTGACACAATATTTTTTCAAGCTTTTATTCACTTGACTTATCTATGTTACAATCCATAAAGTCTATAGAAGTCTTAATTGTCCACAAACTGTTCAGAACATCCCAACCTACATTAAGGAGGTCAGTCATGAATGAACAAGGCTGCCTGGTGGGTTTCCCGATGGTAGACACAACCACAACATCCCATAACAGTGGGCATCTTCAATGTATGAGCCATCAAAGCTTCCTGGGCTTTGGCCATCAACAGTAGAGGTCAAAGGTCCATCGACAAGTAGACTTCCATTAGGTCACACCTCACTTTTCCATAATTGGCTGATTAGCTGGATCTTCCCGGAGTAGAGTTGACCACAAAAATCATCAATAGTTGTGGCAAGAAAATGGGATGTCCACCATTGGTATCCCACAGTGGATATTTCTCTAAAATGGTACCTTTTGTGTATCATCCAAAGAATTTCAATCTTGAACATTGGGCCTGTGGTTGACATTGCGTTTTAGTCTATGGTCAATGGCTCTGTTGAGACTTATATATGAAACTCTAGGATTTGGACATTTGTGCTATTGGGGTGGGCTCCAATATGTAGATGATTGAGTCTTAGAGTCTACCCCAAGTAGGTGGATGTGGCCAAAAAGGATTTCCGACAGAGCAGATGGTGACTGTTGGCATCATACAGTCAATGGACCGATTGGCTCAAACATTCGAATACCGTTTTCCAGGGTTTCACATGTAAGCTTCGATGGAACCACTGACAGTAGGCAATGTGAACCCAGCCTAAGGTTAACAGACCCATGAGGCAGGAGCATAGTGTGGGTGAGAAAGCCACTGGTCAGTTGCCCCGGGTGCCAAATTTTATGGTAGTGCAAAATGTCCACCTTCTTATCTGCCCCCATTGTCAAGTGAGCTTGGACTCTACTGCACTCGGCCAATTCTTATTGGAGTAGCGCAGTGAGTGTTTGGCAAGATGACAAATCTTTTAGTATAATTAAGTTCCCTTTATCATTTCTGTTGCTGCCTATGCAGAGCGCAGAAGTTGTTGACATCATCTCACCGATAATATTACAATTAATGGTCACCATCCAGTAAGAAAAATTGTTGGAAGAACTCATCCTATCTCTGGGATTTGGAAGCCTTCTGACCCGTATATTTCTGCTATGGGAGGGCATACATGTGGTTGCCACCCCTGTTGAAGTCTACTGGAGTTATGAAGAGCCAGTGACTCCATTGAATGTTAAGAGACAGTGATATATATGTTTCTTCACGTCTTGTCAGAAGCATAGGATCATCGAATAGACACCAATAACATGGCTGAACGTACCAAAGATGGTGGAGGGTACAAGGACATGTCTCACGTGTCCTCCCTATAGTCTGACCTCATCGTTCCATATCTTCTCTATAGGAAATCTCAAGATCCACCAATTGGATCTTCATATGTGAGGAATTGTCCCTTCTAGTGGTCTACAATGATGTTTGTAAATTAGGGATGAGATAATAAATTCGAGCCATCAGTATTCTATGGCCACCAGACAGGAGCCCAACAAATCACCTCCTACCTGCTGGAGTCCCAACGCCTCTTCTGATTTGTAGGCCTGATGAGACTTCATCGTTATGGAATGATCCAACATAACATTGTTCCAGGCCTACAAATCAGAAGCGGCACCTAGAATGTTAGCAGTTTGGAGCGCTGCCGTCCAGTGACCACAGAATACTGAGGTGGCTGCTGGAGCTACGAATGACTTCGCTCATGTCTATTCTTCACACTTTGTAGTAAGTTTGCAGTTTAATCTACTAGACCAGTTTGTTTGACCATTGGCTCTATCGGCCTTGTAGATGACCCATTCAGATCACCTGTGGATTTTCTATTTCCAGATAGAATCACGGAAGGAGAATTTATTCAGGGAATCATGAATAATAAAGAAATCCTGCGCCTGATCCAATATGAACCTCAAAAAGTCAAGGAAAAAATAAAATAACATAAATAGCGACCACTGAGCCCGAGTCCATCTCCGCATATCAAAGACTGTCTGCACCATCATGACCATGTCATCATGACCACCACTGAAAACAAGAAGACAGACTCATCTGACACACTTGTCCTTCTTAAACTTCTTGTACAACTTGTGTCCCGTGACGTTGAGTTCACTGGAACGTAATTAGGTCAATAAATAATCCATGGATTGTATCGGTAGTCTTCTTATGTTCTGAAGGTCACGCCATTAGCTTATTCTATGTGGACCATGGAACAGGACAGAAGGAAGATACTGGAGACATGAGCAAAAATGCAAACTCAAAACAATTCAAACATTTCCAAAAGTTAATTTTTTTAATTTACTTTTTTGTTTTGTTGAAGTCTTTTTCTTTTCTGTGTAGAAGTGAAAACACATGGGCTGTAGATTATTATTTTATTATTATTACTTTTATGATGCAAAATTAATAAAAACAATTCGAAAAAAGGAAAATCTAAATCTTAACATGGTGGATTCTTTTCCTCAAGTGCAAATTACTAAAAATGCACTGACATCCAAAGGAAAAGGAAAAACATGGCGGATTATTTTTAAGTACTAAAAATAAAGGAAAATAATCCTTAAAAAGGTTATGGAACAAAATTAGTATTTAATGGGGGAAAGGAAAAGAGAACCCTATAACATTATCTATTTCATGTTCATTTCTAATATAAAAACTTATATTATCCAAGTCATAATTAATTTCAGCCTTTTCTTAGCTCTAATAATTTTTGCTTCACAAATGTAAGAAGTACGATATTTTACTGCTCTTAACTCCCTTAGAGCCTGTGGGTGTAAGCCTTTAAAATGTGTTTAGAAAATCACCAACCATGATCTGTCTGTCCATTTCTAACAAAACTGTGGAATCCCAGCCTTTACTTAGCACTAATTTGTGCTTGATCTAGAGCAGCGGTTCCCAAATTCCAGTCCTCGTGGACTCCAACAGGTCATGTTTTCAGGATTTCCATAGTGTTACACATGTGAGAGAATTCCTGAAGCCTTGATGATGCTTCCATCACCTGTGAAATACTAAGGAAATCCTGAAAACATGACATGTTGGGGGCTGTGAGGACTGGAGTTTGGGAAACACTGATCTAGAGGAATCTTTAAAGTTACTGCAATAACCTCCCTTAGAACCTGTGGGTGTAAACTTTTAAAATGTGTAAAAAAAAAAAAGCACCACCCATAATCTGAGGTCTTTATTTCAGGTGTCTTATTACTGTGTCTGTTTCCTGTCCCTTTCTAACAAAACTGTGGAATTCAAGCCTTACCTTAGCACCAATTTGCTAAGTAACTAAGCTTCCTTAGAACCTGTAGGTGTATGCCAATATAACATGTAGCTTTCCCTACCTTTTTTTCTTAAAATATCTATACAATCTCCTAACTTAGGCAAGTTATTTTTCATACCCCACTTGACAGATTTCCTCATTAATGAATACAGATAAAATGGAAACATTCGGGAACTCGAAAACATCTTCAACCCCTTGAATCATTTAGTGTTTTTTTGTCTCTCTTTGACTTATGACTTTTTAGAACTCATATATTAACTCCGAATTGAATTTGCCTGGTTTGGACGCCTCTTCTGGCTTTCCCCAACAATGGACACCCATGATGGCAATTTTTTCAAATCAAGTTGGATCACGTGATCCATGATCATCATTTTTTAAGGAGGGGGTGAAAAAGTCGCCTGCAACTCGCTGAGCTCAGAGCCTGGAGCTCCACCAGAACCAGAGCAGAAGATAGAAGAAAGCTGAACCCTGAGGACACATTGTATCACTACATGAAATGCTGACTATATGGTATCTGAAGTGCACCACGACCTCGTCCCCCACCCTAATTATACTCTGTGCGATCCCCACTCCCTATTTAAGTCTTCACCCCTTTCTCTAGAATCTCTATAGGCCTGGTAGCTTTTCTGTATTGAATCTTACAGAAGAAGATCCGATGTGACGTCCCGGGATCACGGTGTGATGTTTCCCGACAGATTGGGGACAGTGGAAAAAGAACATTAATCATCTCCTCCCCCGATGTGAGACGCCGATCAATATCTCATGCACGGGAGAATGTTCTAGAACACTGCAAATATATATAAAAAGCTACAAGAGCATGATATAATGTGTCACCTGTAAGATCAATGCTCCCGTACCCTGAGTTTCAGTGCCAGTATCCTGTACCCCCAATGTCAGTGTAATTACCTTTACCCCCAGTGTCAGTGCCGGTATCCTGCACCCTGAGTGTCACTGCCAGTATCCTGTACCCTGAGAGTCATTGCCATTAACCTGTACCCCCAGTGTCAGTGCCAGTATCCTGTACCCCTAATGTCAGTGTCATTATCCTGTACCCCCAGTGTCAGTGTCATTATCCTGTACCCCCAGTGTCAGTGTCATTATCCTGTACCCCCAGTGTCAGTGTCATTATCCTGTACCCCCAGCATCAGTGTCATTATCTTGTACCCCCAGTGTCAGTGTCATTATCCTGTACCCCCAGTGTCAGTGTCATTATCCTGTACCCCGAGTGTCAGTGTCATTATCCTTATCCTGTACTACGAATGTCAGTGTCATTATCCTGTACCCCGAGTGTCATTACCCTGTACCTCGAGTGTCAGTGTCATTATCCTGTCCCCCTTTGTCATTATCCTGTACCCCGAGTGTCAGTGTCTTTATCCTGTACCCCGAGTGTCAGTGTCATTATCCTGTACCCCCAGTGTCAGTGTCATTACTGTGTACCCATAGTGTCAGTTTCATTATCCTGTACCCCGAGTGTCAGTGTCATTATCCTGTACCCCGAGTGTCAGTCATTATCCTGTACCCCGAGTGTCAGTGTCATTATCCTGTACCCCGAGTGTCATTGTCATTATCCTGTACCCCGAGTGTCAGTGTCATTATCCTGTACCCCGAGTGTCAGTGTCATTATCCTGTACCCCGAGTGTCAATGTCATTATCCTGTACCCCGAGTGTCAGTGTCATTATTCTGTACCCCGAGTGTCAGTTTCATTATCCTGTACCCCGAGTGTCAGTGTCATTATCCTGTACCCCGAGTGTCAGTGTCATTATTCTGTACCCCGAGTGTCATTACCCTGTACCTCGAGTGTCAGTGTCATTATCCTGTCCCCCTTTGTCATTATCCTGTACCCCGAGTGTCAGTGTCTTTATCCTGTACCCCGAGTGTCAGTGTCATTATCCTGTACCCCCAGTGTCAGTGTCATTACTGTGTACCCATAGTGTCAGTTTCATTATCCTGTACCCCGAGTGTCAGTGTCATTATCCTGTACCCCGAGTGTCAGTCATTATCCTGTACCCCGAGTGTCAGTGTCATTATCCTGTACCCCGAGTGTCATTGTCATTATCCTGTACCCCGAGTGTCAGTGTCATTATCCTGTACCCCGAGTGTCAGTGTCATTATCCTGTACCCCGAGTGTCAATGTCATTATCCTGTACCCCGAGTGTCAGTGTCATTATTCTGTACCCCGAGTGTCAGTTTCATTATCCTGTACCCCGAGTGTCAGTGTCATTATCCTGTACCCCGAGTGTCAGTGTCATTATCCTGTACCCCGAGTGTCAGTGTCATTATCCTGTACCCCGAGTGTCATTACCCTGTACCTCGAGTGTCAGTGTCATTATCCTGTCCCCCTTTGTCATTATCCTGTACCCCGAGTGTCAGTGTCTTTATCCTGTACCCCGAGTGTCAGTGTCATTATCCTGTACCCCCAGTGTCAGTGTCATTACTGTGTACCCATAGTGTCAGTTTCATTATCCTGTACCCCGAGTGTCAGTGTCATTATCCTGTACCCCGAGTGTCAGTCATTATCCTGTACCCCGAGTGTCAGTGTCATTATCCTGTACCCCGAGTGTCATTGTCATTATCCTGTACCCCGAGTGTCAGTGTCATTATCCTGTACCCCGAGTGTCAGTGTCATTATCCTGTACCCCGAGTGTCAATGTCATTATCCTGTACCCCGAGTGTCAGTGTCATTATTCTGTACCCCGAGTGTCAGTTTCATTATCCTGTACCCCGAGTGTCAGTGTCATTATCCTGTACCCCGAGTGTCAGTGTCATTATCCTGTACCCCGAGTGTCAGTGTCATTATTCTGTACCCCGAGTGTCAGTGTCATTATCCTGTACCCCGAGTGTCAGTGTCTTTAACCTGTACCCCGAGTGTCAGTGTCATTATTCTGTACCCCGAGTGTCAGTGTCATTATCCTGTACCCCGAGTGTCAGTTTCATTATCCTGTACCCCGAGTGTCATTGTCATTATCCTGTACCCCGAGTGTCAGTGTCATTATCCTGTACCCCGAGTGTCAGTGTCATTATTCTGTACCCTGAGTGTCAGTGTCATTATCCTGTACCCCGAGTGTCAGTGTCTTTAACCTGTACCCCGAGTGTCAGTGTCATTATCCTGTACCCCGAGTGTCAGTGTCATTATCCTGTACCCCGAGTGTCATTACCCTGTACCCCGAGTGTCAGTGTGATTATCCTGTACCGCGAGTGTCAGTGTCATTATCCTGCACCCCGAGTGTCAGTGTCATTATCCTGTACCCCCAGTGTCAGTGTCATTATCCTGTACCCCGAGTGTCAGTGTCATTATCCTTATCCTGTACTACGAATGTCAGTGTCATTATCCTGTACCCCGAGTGTCATTACCCTGTACCTCGAGTGTCAGTGTCATTATCCTGTCCCCCTTTGTCATTATCCTGTACCCCGAGTGTCAGTGTCTTTATCCTGTACCCCGAGTGTCAGTGTCATTATCCTGTACCCCCAGTGTCAGTGTCATTACTGTGTACCCATAGTGTCAGTTTCATTATCCTGTACCCCGAGTGTCAGTGTCATTATCCTGTACCCCGAGTGTCAGTCATTATCCTGTACCCCGAGTGTCAGTGTCATTATCCTGTACCCCGAGTGTCATTGTCATTATCCTGTACCCCGAGTGTCAGTGTCATTATCCTGTACCCCGAGTGTCAGTGTCATTATCCTGTACCCCGAGTGTCAATGTCATTATCCTGTACCCCGAGTGTCAGTGTCATTATTCTGTACCCCGAGTGTCAGTTTCATTATCCTGTACCCCGAGTGTCATTGTCATTATCCTGTACCCCGAGTGTCAGTGTCATTATCCTGTACCCCGAGTGTCAGTGTCATTATTCTGTACCCCGAGTGTCAGTGTCATTATCCTGTACCCCGAGTGTCAGTGTCTTTAACCTGTACCCCGAGTGTCAGTGTCATTATTCTGTACCCCGAGTGTCAGTGTCATTATCCTGTACCCCGAGTGTCAGTTTCATTATCCTGTACCCCGAGTGTCATTGTCATTATCCTGTACCCCGAGTGTCAGTGTCATTATCCTGTACCCCGAGTGTCAGTGTCATTATTCTGTACCCTGAGTGTCAGTGTCATTATCCTGTACCCCGAGTGTCAGTGTCTTTAACCTGTACCCCGAGTGTCAGTGTCATTATCCTGTACCCCGAGTGTCAGTGTCATTAACCTGTACCCCGATTGTCAGTGTCATTATCCTGTACCCCGAGTGTCAGTGACATTATCCTGTACCCCGAGTGTCAGTGTCATTATCCTGTACCCCGAGTGTCAGTGTCATTATCCTGTACCCCGAGGATCAGTGTCATTATCCTGTACCCCGAGTGTAACTATCATTATCCTGTACCCGGAGTGTCGGTGTCATTATCCTGTACCCCTAGTGTCAGTGTCATTACCCTGTACCCCGAGTATCAGTGTCATTATCCTGTATCCCGAGTGTCAGTGTCATTAACCTGTACCCCGATTGTCAGTGTCATTATCCTGTACCCCGAGTGTCAGTGTCATTTTCCTATACCCCGAGTGTCAGTGTCATCCTGTACCCCGAGTGTCAGTGTCATTATCCTGTACCCCGAGTGTCAGTGTCATTAACCTGTACCCCGATTGTCAGTGTCATTATCCTGTACCTCGAGTGTCAGTGTCCTTACCCTGTACCTCGAGTGTCAGTGCCATTACCCTGTACCTCGAGTGTCATAGTCTTTAACCTGTACCCCGAGTGTCAGTATCATTATTCTGTACCCCGAGTGTCATTGTCATTATCCTGTACCCCGAGTGTCAGTGTCATTATCCTGTACCCCGAGTGTCAGTGTCATTATCCTGTACCCCGAGTGTCAGTGTCATTCTCCTGTACCCCGAGTGTCACTGTCCTTACCCTGTACCCCGAGTGTCAGTGTCCTTACCCTGTATCCCGAGTGTCAGTGTCCTTACCCTGTACCCCGAGTGTCAGTGTCCTTACCCTGTACCCCGAGTGTCAGTGTCATTATCCTGTATCCCGAGTGTCAGTGTCATTATCCTGTACCCCGAGTGTCAGTGTCCTTACCCTGTACCCCGAGTGTCAGTGTCCTTACCCTGTACCCCGAGTATCAGTGTCCTTACCCTGTACCCCGAGTGTCAGTGTCCTAACCCTGTACCCCGAGTGTCAGTGTCATTATCCTGTACCCCGAGTGTCACTGTCATTCTCCTGTACACCGAGTGTCAGTGTCATTATCCTGTACTCCGAGTGTCAGTGTCCTTACCCTGTATCCCGAGTGTCAGTGTCATTATCCTGTACCCCGAGTGTCATTATCCTGTACCCCGAGTGTCAGTGTCATTATCCTGTACCTCGAGTGTCAGTGTCATTATCCTGTTCCCCCAGTGTCAGTGTCCTTACCCTGTACCCCGAGTGTCAGTGTCCTTACCCTGTACCCCGAGTGTCAGTGTCCTTATCCTGTACCCCGAGTGTCAGTGTCATTATCCTGTACCCCGAGTGTCAGTGTCATTATCCTGAACCCCGAGTGTCAGCGTCATTATCCTGTAACCTGATTGTCAGTGTCAGTATCCTGTACCCCGAGTGTCATTGTCATTACCCTGTACCCCGAGTGTCAGTGTCATTATCCGGTACCCCGAGTGTCAGTATCATTATACTGTACCCCCAGTGTCAGCATCATTACCCTGTACCCCGAGTGTCAGTGTCATTATCCTGTACCCCGAGTGTCAGCGTCATTATCCTGTACCCCGAGTGTCAGCGTCATTACCCTGTACCCCGAGTGTCAGTGTCATTATCCTGTACCCCAAGTGTCAGAGTCATTATCCTGTACCCCGAGTGTCAGCGTCATTACCCTGTACCCCGAGTGTCAGTGTCATTATCCTGTAACCCGATTGTCAGTGTCAGTATCCTGTACCCCGAGTGTCATTACCCTGTACCCCGAGTGTCAGTGTCATTACCCTGTACCGCGAGTGTCAGTGTCATTATCCTGTACCCTGAGTGTCAGTGTCATTACCCAGTACCCCGAGTGTCAGTGTCATTCTCCTGTACCCCGAGTGTCAGTGTCATTATCCTGTACCCCGAGTGTCAGTGTCCTTACCCTGTATCCCGAGTGTCAGTGTCCTTACCCTGTACCCCGAATGTCAGTGTCCTTACCCTGTACCCCGAGTGTCAGTGTCATTATCCTGTATCCCGAGTGTCAGTGTCCTTACCCTGTACCGCGAGTGTCAGTGTCATTACCCTGTACCCCGAGTGTCAGTGTCCTTACCCTGTACCCCGAGTGTAAGTGTCCTTACCCTGTACCCCGAGTGTCAGTGTCCTTACCCTGTACCCCGAGTGTCAGTGTCCTTACCCTGTACCCCGAGCGTCAGTGTCATTAACCTGTACCACGATTGTCAGTGTCATTATCCTGTACCCCTAGTGTCAGTGTCATTATCCTGTACCCCGAGTGTCAGTGTCATTATCCTGTACCCCGAGTGTCAGTGTCCTTACCCTGTACCTCGAGTGTCAGTGTCCTTACCCTGTACCTCGAGTGTCAGTGCCATTACCCTGTACCTCGAGTGTCATTGTCTTTAACCTGTACCCCGAGTGTCAGTATCATTATTCTGTACCCCGAGTGTCATTGTCATTATCCTGTAACCCGAGTGTCAGTGTCATTATCCTGTACCCCGAGTGTCAGTGTCATTATCCTGTACCCCGAGTGTCAGTGTCATTCTCCTGTACCCCTAGTGTCAGTGTCCTTACCCTGTACCCCGAATGTCAGTGTCCTTACCCTGTATCCCGAGTGTCAGTGTCCTTACCCTGTACCCCGAGTGTCAGTGTCATTATCCTGTACCCCGAGTGTCAGTGTCATTATCCTGTACCCCGAGTGTCAGTGTCATTATCCTGTACCCCGAGTGTCAGCGTCATTATCCTGTACCCCGAGTGTCAGTGTCATTATCCTGTACCCCGAGTGTCAGTGTCATTATCCTGTACCCTCAGTGTCAGTGTCATTATCCTGTACCCCGAGTGTCAGTGTCATTATCCTGTACCCCCAGCGTCAGTGTCATTATCTTGTACCCCGAGTGTCAGTGTCATTATCATGTATCCCGAGTGTCAGTGTCATTATCTTGGAACCCCGAGTGTCAGTGTCATTATCCTGTACCCCGAGTGTCAGTGTCATTATCCTGTACCTCGAAAGTCAGTGTCATTATCCTGTACCGCCAGTGTCAGTGTCATTATCCTGTACCCCCAGTGTCAGTGTCATTATCCTGTACCTCGAGTGTCAGTGTCATTATCCTGTACCCCCAGTGTCAATGTCATTATCCTGTACCCCGAATGTCAGTGTCATTACCCTGTACCCCGAGTGTCAGTGTCATTATCCTGTACCCCGAATGTCAGTATCATTATCCTGTACCCCGAGTGTCATTACCCTGTACCCCGAGTGTCAGTGTCATTACCCTGTACCCCGAGTGTCAGTGTCATTATCCTGCCCCCTTTGTCATTATCCTGTACCCCGAGTGTCAGTGTCATTATCCTCTACCCCCAGTGTCAGTGTCATTACTGTGTACCCATAGTGTAAGTTTCATTATCCTGTACTCCGAGTGTCAGTGTCATTATCCTGTACCCCGAGTGTCAGTCATTATCCTGTACCCCGAGTGTCAGTGTCATTATCCTGTACCCCGAGTGTCAGTGTCATTATCCTGTACCCCGAGTGTCAGTGTCATTATCCTGTACCCCGAGTGTCAGTGTCATTATACTGTACCCCCAGTGTCAGCATTATTACCCTGTACCCCGAGTGTCAGTGTCATTATCCTGTACCCCGAGTGTCAGTGTCATTATCCTGTACCCCGAGTGTCAGGGTCATTACCCTGTAGCCCGAGTGTCAGTGTCATTATCCTGTACCCTGAGTGTCAGTGTCATTACCCTGTACCCCGAGTGTCAGTGTCCTTATCCTGTAACCCGATTGTCAGTGTCATTATCCTGTACCCCGAGTGTCATTACCCTGTAACCCGAGTGTCAGTGTCATTATCCTGTACCCCGAGTGTCACTGTCATTATCCTGTACCCTGAGTGTCAGTGTCATTATCCTGTACCCCGAGTGTCAGTGTCATTATCCTGTACCCCGAGTGTCATTACCCTGTACCCCGAGTGTCAGTGTGATTATCCTGTACCCCGAATGTCAGTGTCATTATCCTGCACCCCGAGTGTCAGTGTCATTATCCTGTACCCCCAGTGTCAGTGTCATTATCCTGTACCCCGAGTGTCAGTGTCATTATCCTGTACCCCGAGTGTCAGTGTCATTATCCTTATCCTGTACCCCGAATGTCAGTGTCATTATCCTGTACCCCGAGTGTCATTACCCTGTACCCCGAGTGTCAGTGTCATTACCCTGTACCCCGAGTGTCAGTGTCATTATCCTGTCCCCCTTTGTCATTATCCTGTACCCCGAGTGTCAGTGTCTTTATCCTGTACACCGAGTGTCAGTGTCATTATCCTGTTCCCCCAGTGTCAGTGTCATTACCCTGTACCCCGAGTGTCAGTGTCATTATCCTGTCCCCCTTTGTCATTATCCTGTACCCCGAGTGTCAGTGTCTTTATCCTGTACACCGAGTGTCAGTGTCATTATCCTGTTCCCCCAGTGTCAGTTTCATTATCCTGTACCCCGAGTGTCAGTGTCATTATCCTGTACCCCGAGTGTCAGTGTCATTATCCTGTACCCCGAGTGTCAGTGTCATTATCCTGTACCCCGAGTGTCAGTGTCATTATCCTGTACCCTCAGTGTCAGTGTCATTATCCTGTACCCCGAGTGTCAGTGTCATTATCCTGTACCCCCAGCGTCAGTGTCATTATCTTGTACCCCGAGTGTCAGTGTCATTATCCTGTATCCCGAGTGTCAGTGTCATTATCTTGGAACCCCGAGTGTCAGTGTCATTATCCTGTACCCCGAGTGTCAGTGTCATTATCCTGTACCTCGAAAGTCAGTGTCATTATCCTGTACCTCGACTGTCAGTGTCATTATCCTGTACCCCCAGTGTCAGTGTCATTATCCTGTACCCCGAATGTCAGTGTCATTATCCTGTACCCCGAGTGTCAGTGTCATTATCCTGTACCCCGAATGTCAGTGTCATTATCCTGTACCCCGAGTGTCATTACCCTGTACCCCGAGTGTCAGTGTCATTACCCTGTACCCCGAGTGTCAGTGTCATTATCCTGTCCCCCTTTGTCATTATCCAGTACCCCGAGTGTCAGTGTCATTATCCTGTACCCCCAGTGTCAGTGTCATTACTGTGTACCCATAGTGTCAGTTTCATTATCCTGTACTCCGAGTGTCAGTGTCATTATCCTGTACCCCGAGTGTCAGTCATTATCCTGTACCCCGAGTGTCAGTGTCATTATCCTGTACCCCGAGTGTCAGTGTCATTATCCTGTACCCCGAGTGTCAGTGTCATTATCCTGTACCCCGAGTGTCAGTGTCATTATACTGTACCCCCAGTGTCAGCATTATTACCCTGTACCCCGAGTGTCAGTGTCATTATCCTGTACCCCGAGTGTCAGGGTCATTACCCTGTAGCCCGAGTGTCAGTGTCATTATCCTGTACCCTGAGTGTCAGTGTCATTACCCTGTACCCCGAGTGTCAGTGTCCTTATCCTGTAACCCGATTGTCAGTGTCATTATCCTGTACCCCGAGTGTCATTACCCTGTACCCCGAGTGTCAGTGTCATTATCCTGTACCCCGAGTGTCACTGTCATTATCCTGTACCCTGAGCGTCAGTGTCATTATCCTGTACCCCGAGTGTCAGTGTCATTATCCTGTACCCCGAGTGTCAGTGTCATTATCATGTACCCCGAGTGTCATTACCCTGTACCCCGAGTGTCAGTGTGATTATCCTGTACCCCGAATGTCAGTGTCATTATCCTGCACCCCGAGTGTCAGTGTCATTATCCTGTACCCCCAGTGTCAGTGTCATTATCCTGTACCCCGAGTGTCAGTGTCATTATCCTGTACCCCGAGTGTCAGTGTCATTATCCTTATCCTGTACCCCGAATGTCAGTGTCATTATCCTGTACCCCGAGTGTCATTACCCTGTACCCCGAGTGTCAGTGTCATTACCCTGTACCCCGAGTGTCAGTGTCATTATCCTGTCCCCCTTTGTCATTATCATATACCCCGAGTGTCAGTGTCTTTATCCTGTACACCGAGTGTCAGTGTCAATATCCTGTACCCCCAGTGTCAGTGTCATTACTGTGTACCCATAGTGTCAGTTTCATTATCCTGTACCCCGAGTGTCAGTGTCATTATCCTGTACCCCGAGTGTCAGTCATTATCCTGTACCCCGAGTGTCAGTGTCATTATCCTGTACCCCGAGTGTCATTGTCATTATCCTGTACCCCGAGTGTCAGTGTCATTATCCTGTACCCCGAGTGTCAGTGTCATTATCCTGTACCCCGAGTGTCAGTGTCATTATTCTGTACCCCGAGTGTCAGTGTCATTATCCTGTACCCCGAGTGTCAGTTTCATTATCCTGTACCCCGAGTGTCATTGTCATTATCCTGTACCCCGAGTGTCAGTGTCATTATCCTGTACCCTGAGTGTCAGTGTCATTATTCTGTACCCCGAGTGTCAGTGTCATTATCCTGTACCCCGAGTGTCAGTTTCATTATCCTGTACCCCGAGTGTCATTGTCATTATCCTGTACCCCGAATGTCAGTGTCATTATCCTGTACCCCGAGTGTCAGTGTCATTATTCTGTACCCCGAGTGTCAGTGTCATTATCCTGTACCCCGAGTGTCAGTGTCTTTAACCTGTACCACGAGTGTCAGTGTCATTATTCTGTACCCCGAGTGTCAGTGTCATCCTGTACCCCGAGTGTCAGTGTCATTATCCTGTACCCCGAGTGTCAGTGTCATTAACCTGTACCCCGATTGTCAGTGTCATTATCCTGTACCCCGAGTGTCAGTGTCATTATCCTGTACCCCGAGTGTCAGTGTCATTTTCCTATACCCGTGTGTCAGTGTCATTATCCTGTACCCCGAGTGTCAGTGTCATTATCTTGTACCCCGAGTGTCAGTGTCATTATCCTGTACCCCGAGTGTCAGTGTCATTATCCTGTACCCCGAGTGTCAGTGTCATTATCCTGTACCCCGAGGATCAGTGTCATTATCCTGTACCCCGAGTGTCAGTGTCATTATCCTGTACCCCAAGTGTCAGTGTCATTATCCTGTACCCCGAGTGTCAGTGTCCTTACCATATACCTCGAGTGTCAGTGTCCTTACCCTGTACATCGAGTGTCAGTGCCATTACCCTGTACCTCGAGTGTCATAGTCTTTAACCTGTACCCCGAGTGTCAGTATCATTATTCTGTACCCCGAGTGTCATTGTCATTATCCTGTACCCCGAGTGTCAGTGTCATTATCCTGTACCCCGAGTGTCAGTGTCATTATCCTGTACCCCGAGTGTCAGTGTCATTATCCTGTACCCCGAGTGTCAGTGTCATTCTCCTGTACCCCGAGTGTCAGTGTCCTTACCCTGTACCCCGAGTGTCAGTGTCCTTACCCTGTATCCCGAGTGTCAGTGTCCTTACCCTGTACCCCGAGTGTCAGTGTCCTTACCCTGTACCCCGAGTGTCAGTGTCATTATCCTGTATCCCGAGTGTCAGTGTCATTATCCTGTACCCCGAGTGTCAGTGTCCTTACCCTGTACCCCGAGTATCAGTGTCCTTACCCTGTACCCCGAGTGTCAGTGTCCTAACCCTATACCCCGAGTGTCAGTGCCATTACCCTGTACCTCGAGTGTCATAGTCTTTAACCTGTACCCCGAGTGTCAGTATCATTATTCTGTACCCCGAGTGTCATTGTCATTATCCTGTACCCCGAGTGTCAGTGTCATTATCCTGTACCCCGAGTGTCAGTGTCATTATCCTGTACCCCGAGTGTCAGTGTCATTATCCTGTACCCCGAGTGTCAGTGTCATTCTCCTGTACCCCGAGTGTCAGTGTCCTTACCCTGTACCCCGAGTGTCAGTGTCCTTACCCTGTATCCCGAGTGTCAGTGTCCTTACCCTGTACCCCGAGTGTCAGTGTCCTTACCCTGTACCCCGAGTGTCAGTGTCATTATCCTGTATCCCGAGTGTCAGTGTCATTATCCTGTACCCCGAGTGTCAGTGTCCTTACCCTGTACCCCGAGTATCAGTGTCCTTACCCTGTACCCCGAGTGTCAGTGTCCTAACCCTATACCCCGAGCGTCAGTGTCATTATCCTGTACCCCGAGTGTCAGTGTCATTATCCTGTACCCCGAGTGTCAGTGTCCTTACCCTGTATCCCGAGTGTCAGTGTCATTATCCTGTACCCCGAGTGTCATTATCCTGTACCCCGAGTGTCAGTGTCATTATCCTGTACCTCGAGTGTCAGTGTCATTATCCTGTTCCCCCAGTGTCAGTGTCCTTACCCTGTACCCCGAGTGTCAGTGTCCTTACCCTGTACCCCGAGTGTCAGCGCCATTATCCTGTACCCCGTGTGTCAGTGTCATTATCCTGTATCCCGAGTGTCAGTGTCATTATCCTGTACCCCGAGTGTCAGTGTCATTATCCTGTACCCCGAGTGTCAGTGTCATTACCCTGTACCCCGAGTGTCAGTGTCATTTTCCTATACTCCGAGTGTCAGTGTCATTATCCTGTACCCTAGTTTCATTATCCTGTACCCCAAGTGTCATTGTCATTATCCTGTACCCCGAGTGTCAGTGTCATTATCCTGTACCCCGAGTGTCAGTGTCATTATCCTGTACCCCGAGTGTCAGTGTCATTTTCCTATACTCCGAGTGTCAGTGTCATTATCCTGTACCCCGAGTGTCAGTGTCATTATCCTGTACCCCGAGTGTCAGTGTCATTACCCTGTACCCCGAGTGTCAGTGTCATTATCCTGTATCCCGAGTGTCAGTGTCATTATCCTGTACCCTAGTGTCAGTGTCATTATCCTGTACCCTAGTTTCATTATCCTGTACCCCGGGTGTCAGTGTCATTATCCTGTACCCCGAGTATCAGTGTCATTATCCTGTACCCCGAGTATCAGTGTCATTATCCTGTACCCCGAGTATCAGTGTCATTATCCTGTACCCCGAGTGTCAGTGTCCTTACCCTGTACCTCGAGTGTCAGTGTCCTTACCCTGTACCTCGAGTGTCAGTGCCATTACCCTGTATACCGAGTGTCAGTATCATTATTCTGTATCCCGAGAGTCAGTGTCATTATCCTGTACCCAGAGTGTCAGTGTCATTATCCTGTACCCTAGTTTCATTATCCTGTACCCCAAGTGTCATTGTCATTATCCTGTACCCCGAGTGTCAGTGTCATTATCCTGTACCCCGAGTGTCAGTGTCATTATCCTGTACCCCGAGTGTCAGTGTCATTTTCCTATACTCCGAGTGTCAGTGTCATTATCCTGTACCCCGAGTGTCAGTGTCATTATCCTGTACCCCGAGTGTCAGTGTCATTACCCTGTACCCCGAGTGTCAGTGTCATTATCCTGTATCCCGAGTGTCAGTGTCATTATCCTGTACCCTAGTGTCAGTGTCATTATCCTGTACCCTAGTTTCATTATCCTGTACCCCGGGTGTCAGTGTCATTATCCTGTACCCCGAGTATCAGTGTCATTATCCTGTACCCCGAGTATCAGTGTCATTATCCTGTACCCCGAGTATCAGTGTCATTATCCTGTACCCCGAGTGTCAGTGTCCTTACCCTGTACCTCGAGTGTCAGTGTCCTTACCCTGTACCCCGAGTGTCAGTGTCATTATCCTGTACCCCGAGTGTCAGTATCATTATTCTGTATCCCGAGAGTCAGTGTCATTATCCTGTACCCAGAGTGTCATTGTCATTATCCTGTACCCCGAGTGTCAGTGTCATTATCCTGTACCCCGAGTGTCAGTGTCATTCTCCTGTACCCCGAGTGTCAGTGTCCTTACCCTGTACCCCGAGTGTCAGTGTCCTTACCCTGTATCCCGAGTGTCAGTGTCCTTACCCTGTACCCCGAGTGTCAGTGTCCTTACCCTGTACCCCGAGTGTCAGTGTCCTTATCCTGTACCCCGAGTGTCAGTGTCCTTACCCTGTACCCCGAGTGTCAGTGTCATTCTCCTGTACCCCGAGTGTCAGTGTCATTATCCTGTACCCCGAGTGTCAGTGTCCTTACCCTGTATCCCGAGTGTCAGTGTCATTATCCTGTACCCCGAGTGTCATTATCCTGTACCCCGAGTGTCAATGTCATTATCCTGTACCTCGAGTGTCAGTGTCATTATCCTTTTCCCCCAGTGTCAGTGTCCTTACCCTGTACCCCGAGTGTCAGTGTCCTTACCCTGTACCCCGAGTGTCAGTGTCCTTACCCTGTACCACGAGTGTCAGTGTCCTTACCCTGTACCCCGAGTGTCAGTGTCTTATCCTGTACCCCGAGTGTCAGTGTCATTATCCTGTACCCCGAGTGTCAGTGTCATTATCCTGTACCCCGAGTGTCAGTGTCCTTACCCTGTACCCCGAGTGTCAGTGTCCTTACCCTGTACCCCGAGTGTCAGTGTCATTATCCAGTACCCCGAGTGTCAGTGTCATTATCCTGTACCCCGAGTGTCAGTGTCATTATCCTGTACCCCGAGTGTCAGTGTCATTATCCTGATCGCCGAGTGTCATTGTCATTAACCTGTACCCCGAGCGTCAGTGGCATTATCCTGTACCCCGAGTGTCAGTGTCATTATCCTGTACCCCGAGTGTCAGTGTCATTATCCTATACACCGAGTGTCAGTGTAATTACCCTGTACCCCGAGTGTCATTACCCTGTACCCCGAGTGTCAGTGTCATTACCGTGTACCCTGAGTGTAAGTGTCATTACCCTGTACCCCGAGTGTCATTACCCTGTACCCCGAGTGTCAGTATCATTAGCCTGTACCCCGAGTGTCAGTGTCATTGCCCTGTACCCCGAGTGTCATTACCCTGTACCCCGAGTGTCATTACCCTGTACCCCGAGTGTCAGTGTCATTATCCTGTACCCCGTGTGTCAGTGTCATTATCCTGTACCCCGAGTGTCAGTGTCATTATCCTGTACCCCGGGTTTCAGTGTCATTATCCTGTACCGCGGGGTTTCAGTGTCATTATCCTGTACCCCGAGTGTCAGTGTCATTATCCTGTACCCCGAGTGTCATTACCCTGTACCCCAAGTGTCAGTGTCATTATACTGTACCCCGAGTGTCAGTGTCATTATCCTGTACCCCGAGTGTCAGTTTCATTAGCCTGTACCCCGGGTTTCAGTGTCATTATCCTGTACCCCGGGTTTCAGTGTCATTATCCTGTACCCCGAGTGTCAGTGTCATTATCCTGTACCCCGAGTGTCAGTGTCATTATCCTATACGCCGAGTGTCAGTGTCATTATCCTGTTCCCCCAGTGTCATTATCCTGCACCCCGAGTGTCAGTGTCCTTACCCTGTACCCCGAGTGTCAGTGTCCTTACCCTGTACCCCGAGTGTCAGTGTCCTTACCCTGTACCCCGAGTGTCAGTGTCATTATCCTGTACCCCGAGTGTCAGTGTCATTATCCTGTACCCCGAGTGTCAGTGTCATTATCCTGAACGCCGAGTGTCAGTGTCATTATCCTGTACCCCGAGTGTCAGTGTCATTATCCTGTACCCCGAGTGTTAGTGTCATTATCCTGTACGCCGAGTGTCAGCGCCATTATCCTGTACCCCGAGTGTCAGCGTCATTATCCTGTACCCCCAGTGTCATTGTCATTATCCTGTACCCCGAGTGTCAGTGTCATTATCCTGTACCCCGGTGTCATTATCCTGTACCCTAGTTTCATTATCCTGTACCCCAAGTGTCATTGTCATTATCCTGTACCCCGGTGTCATTATCCTGTCCCCTGAGTGTCATTACTCTGTACCCCGAGTGTCATTATCCTGTACCCCGAGTGTCAGTGTCATTATCCTGTACCCCGAGTGTCAGTGTTATTACCCTGTACCCCTAGTGTCAGTGTCATTATCCTGTACCCCGAGTGTCAGTGTCATTACCCTGTACCCCGTGTGTCATTGTCATTATCCTGTACCCCGAGTGTCAGTGTCATTATCCTGTACCCCGAGTGTCAGTGTCATTATCCTGTACCCCGGGTTTCAGTGTCATTATCCTGTACCCCGGGTTTCAGTGTCATTATCCTGTACCCCGGGTTTCAATGTCATTATCCTGTACCCCGAGTGTCAGTGTCATAATCCTGTACCCCGAATGTCATTACCCTGTACCCCGAGTGTCATTACCCTGTACCCCGAGTGTCAGTGTCATTATCCTGTACCCCGTGTGTCAGTGTCATTATCCTGTACCCCGAGTGTCAGTGTCATTATCCTGTACCCCGGGTTTCAGTGTCATTATCCTGTACCCCGGGTTTCAGTGTCATTATCCTGTACCCCGAGAGTCATTACCCTGTACCCCGAGTGTCATTACCCTGTACCCCGAGTGTCAGTGTCATTATCCTGTACCCCCAGTGTCAGTGTCATTATCCTGTACCCCGAGTGTCAGTGTCATTATCCTGTACCCCGAGTGTCAGTGTCATTATCCTGTACCCCGAGTGTCAGTGTCATTACCCTGTACCCCGGGTTTCAGTGTCATTATCCTGTACCCCAGGTTTCAGTGTCATTATCCTGTACCCCGAGTGTCAGTGTCATTATCCTGTACCCCGAGTGTCAGTGTCATTATCCTGTACGCCGAGTGTCAGTGTCATTATCCTGTACCCCCAGTGTCATTATCCTGCACCCCGAGTGTCAGTGTCCTTACCCTGTACCCCGAGTGTCATTACCCTGTACCCCGAGTGTCATTACCCTGTACCCCGAGTGTCAGTGTCATTATCCTGTACCCCGAGTGTCAGTGTCATTATACTATTCACCGAGTGTCAGTGTCATTACCCTGTACCCCGAGTGTCATTACCTTGTACCCCGAGTGTCATTACCCTGTACCCCGAGTGTCATTATCCTGTACCCCGAGTGTCAGTGTCATTATCCTGTACCCCGAGTGTCAGTGTCATTATCCTATACACCGAGTGTTAGTGTCATTACCCTGTACCCCGAGTGTCATTACACTGTACCCCGAGTGTCAGTGTCATTACCCTGTACCCCGAGTGTCATTACCCTGTACCCCGAGTGTCAGTATCATTACCCTGTACCCCGAGTGTCAGTGTCATTACCCTGTACCCCGAGTGTCATTACCCTGTACCCCGAGTGTCATTACCCTGTACCCCGAGTGTCAGTGTCATTATCCTGTACCCCGAGTGTCAGTGTCATTATCCTTTACACCGAGTGTCAGTGTCATTACCCTGTACCCCGAGTGTCATTACACTGTACCCCGAGTGTCAGTGTCATTACCCTGTACCCCGAGTGTCATTAACCTGTACCCCAAATGTCAGTATCATTACCCTGTACCCCGAGTGTCAGTGTCATTACCCTGTACCCCGAGTGTCATTACCCTGTACCCCGAGTGTCATTACCCTGTACCCCGAGTGTCAGTGTCATTATCCTGTACCCCGTGTGTCAGTGTCATTATCCTGTACCCCGAGTGTCAGTGTCATTATCCTGTACCACGGGTTTCAGTGTCATTATCCTGTACCCCAGGTTTCAGTGTCATTATCCTGTACCCCGAGTGTCAGTGTCATTATCCTGTACCCCGAGTGTCATTACCCTGTACCCCAAGTGTTAGTGTCATTATCCTGTACCCCCAGTGTCATTATCCTGTACCCCGAGTGTCAGTGTCATTATCCTGTACCCCGAGTGTCAGTGTCATTATCCTGTACCCCGAGTGTCAGTGTCATTACCCTGTAACCCGGGTTTCAGTGTCATTATCCTGTACCCCGGGTTTCAGTGTCATTATCCTGTACCCCGAGTGTCAGTGTCATTATCCTGTACCCCGAGTGTCAGTGTCATTATCCTGTACGCCGAGTGTCAGTGTCATTATCCTGTACCCCCAGTGTCATTATCCTGCACCCCGAGTGTCAGTGTCCTTACCATGTACCCCGAGTGTCAGTGTCCTTACCCTGTACCCCGAGTGTCAGTGTCCTTACCCTGTACCCCGAGTGTCAGTGTCATTATCCTGTACCCCGAGTGTCAGTGTCATTATCCTGTACCCCGAGTGTCAGTGTCATTATCCTGTACGCCGAGTGTCAGTGTCATTATCCTGTACCCCGAGTGTCAGTGTCATTATCCTGTACCCCGAGTGTCAGTGTCATTATCCTGTACGCCGAGTGTCAGCGCCATTATCCTGTACCCCGAGTGTCAGCGTCATTATCCTGTACCCCCAGTGTCATTGTCATTATCCTGTACCCCGAGTGTCAGTGTCATTATCCTATACCCCGAGTGTCATTGTCATTATCCTGTACCCCGAGTGGCAGTGTCATTATCCTGTACCCCGAGTGTCAGTGTCATTTTCCTATACCCCGAGTGTCAGTGTCATTATCCTGTACCCCGAGGATCAGTGTCATTACCCTGTACCCTGAGTGTCAGTGTCATTATCCTGTACCCCGAGTGTCATTATCATTATCCTGTACCCCGAGCGTCAGTGTCATTATCCTGTACCCCGAGTGTCAGTGTCATTATCCTATACACCGAGTGTCAGTGTCATTACCCTGTACCCCGAGTGTCAGTGTCATTATCCTGTACCCCGAGTGTCAGTGTCATTATCCTATACACCGAGTGTCAGTGTCATTACCCTGTACCCCGAGTGTCAGTGTCATTACCGTGTACCCTGAGTGTCAGTGTCATTACCCTGTACCCCGAGTGTCATTACCCTGTACCCCGAGTGTCAGTGTCATTACCCTGTACCCCGAGTGTCATTACCCTGTACGCCGAGTGTCATTACCCTGTACCCCGAGTGTCAGTGTCATTATCCTGTACCCCGAGTGTCATTATCCTGTACCCCGAGTGTCAGTGTCATTATCCTGTACCCCGAGTGTCAGTGTCATTATCCTATACACCGAGTGTCAGTGTCATTACCCTGTACCCCGAGTGTCAGTGTCATTATCCTGTACCCCGAGTGTCAGTGTCATAATCCTATACACCGAGTGTCAGTGTCATTACCCTGTACCCCGAATGTCAGTGTCATTACCGTGTACCCTGAGTGTCAGTGTCATTACCCTGTACCCCGAGTGTCATTACCCTGTACCCCGAGTGTCAGTGTCATTACCCTGTACCCCGAGTGTCATTACCCTGTACCCCGAGTGTCATTACCCTGTACCCCGAGTGTCAGTGTCATTATCCTGTACCCCGAGTGTCATTATCCTGTACCCCGAGTGTCAGTATTATTACCCTGTACCCCGAGTGTCAGTGTCATTATCCTGTACCACGAGTGTCATTACCCTGTACCCCGAGTGTCAGTGTCATTATCCTGTACCCTGAGTGTCAGTGTCATTTTCCTATACCCCGAGTGTCAGTGTCATTATCCTATACCCCGAGTGTCAGTGTCATTATCCTGTACCCCGAGTGTCAGTGTCATTTTCCTATACCCCGAGTGTCAGTGTCATTTTCCTATACCCCGAGTGTCAGTGTCATTATCCTGTACCCCGAGGATCAGTGTCATTATCCTTTACCCCGAGTGTCATTATCATTATCCTGTACCCCGAGTGTCAGTGTCATTATCCTGTAACCCGAGTGTCAGTGTCATTACCCTGTACCCCGAGTGTCAATATCCTGTACCCCCAGTGTCAGTGTCATTATCCTGCACCCCGAGTGTCAGTGTCATTACCCTGTACCCCAAGTGTCAGTGTCATTATCCTGTACCCCGAGCGTCAGTGGCATTATCCTGTACCCCGAGTGTCATTATCCTGTTCCCTGAGTGTCATTATCCTGTAACCCGAGTGTCATTACCCTGTACCCCGAGTGTCAGTGTCATTATTCTGTAACCCGAGTGTCATTACCCTGTACTCCGAGTGTCAGTGTCTTTATCCTGTACCCCGAGTGTCAGTGTCATTACCCTGTACCCCGAGTGTCAGTGTCATTATCCTGTACCCCGAGTGTCAGAGTCATTATCCTGTACCCCGAGTGTCAGTGTCATTATCCTGTACCCCGAGTATCAGTGTCATTATCCTGTACCCTAGTGTCAGTGTCATTATCCTGTACCCTAGTTTCATTATCCTGTACCCCGGGTGTCAGTGTCATTATCCTGTACCCCGAGTATCAGTGTCATTATCCTGTAGCCCGAGTATCAGTGTCATTATCCTGTACCCCGAGTGTCAGTGTCATTATCCTGTACCCCGAGTGTCAGTGTCCTTACCCTGTACCTCGAGTGTCAGTGTCCTTACCCTGTACCTCGAGTGTCAGTGCCATTACCCTGTATCCCGAGTGTTAGTGTCATTACACTGTACCCCGAGTGTCAGTGTCATTATCCTGTACCCCGTGTGTCAGTGTCATTATCCTGTAACCCGAGTGTCAGTGTTATTATCCTGTACCCCGAGTGTCAGTGTCATTATCCTGTACCCCGAGTGTCAGTGTTATTACCCTGTACCCCTAGTGTCAGTGTCATTATCCTGTACCCCGAGTGTCAGTGTCATTACCCTGTACCCCGTGTGTCATTGTCATTATCCTGTACCCCGAGTGTCAGTGTCATTATCCTGTACCCCGAGTGTCAGTGTCATTATCCTGTACCCCGGGTTTCAGTGTCATTATCCTGTACCCCGGGTTTCAATGTCATTATCCTGTACCCCGAGTGTCAGTGTCATAATCCTGTACCCCGAATGTCATTACCCTGTACCCCGAGTGTCATTACCCTGTACCCCGAGTGTCAGTGTCATTATCCTGTACCCCGTGTGTCAGTGTCATTATCCTGTACCCCGAGTGTCAGTGTCATTATCCTGTACCCCGGGTTTCAGTGTCATTATCCTGTACCCCGGGTTTCAGTGTCATTATCCTGTACCCCGAGTGTCAGTGTCATTATCCTGTACCCCGAGTGTCATTACCCTGTACCCCGAGTGTCATTACCCTGTACCCCGAGTGTCAGTGTCATTATCCTGTACCCCCAGTGTCAGTGTCATTATCCTGTACCCCGAGTGTCAGTGTCATTATCCTGTACCCCGAGTGTCAGTGTCATTACCCTGTACCCCGGGTTTCAGTGTCATTATCCTGTACCCCGGGTTTCAGTGTCATTATCCTGTACCCCGAGTGTCAGTGTCATTATCCTGTACCCCGAGTGTCAGTGTCATTATCCTGTACGCCGAGTGTCAGTGTCATTATCCTGTACCCCGAGTGTCAGTGTCCTTACCCTGTACCCCGAGTGTCAGTGTCCTTACCCTGTACCCCGAGTGTCAGTGTCCTTACCCTGCACCCCGAGTGTCAGTGTCATTATCCTGTACCCCGAGTGTCAGTGTCATTATCCTGTACCCCGAGTGTCAGTGTCATTATCCTGTACGTCGAGTGTCAGTGTCATTATCCTGTACCCCGAGTGTCAGTGTCATTATCCTGTACCCCGAGTGTCAGTGTGATTATCAAGTACGCCGAGTGTCAGCGCCATTATCCTGTACCCCGAGTGTCAGCGTCATTATCCTGTATCCCCAGTGTCATTGTCATTATCCTGTACCCCGAGTGTCAGTGTCATTATCCTGTACCCCGAGTGTCATTGTCATTATCCTGTACCCCGAGTGTCAGTGTCATTATCCTGTACCCCGAGTGTCAGTGTCATTTTCCTATACCCCGAGTGTCAGTGTCATTATCCTGTACCCCGAGGATCAGTGTCATTACCCTGTACCCTGAGTGTCAGTGTCATTATCCTGTACCCCGAGTGTCATTATCATTATCCTGTACCCCGAGCATCAGTGGCATTATCCTGTACCCCGAGTGTCAGTGTCATTATCCTATACACCGAGTGTCAGTGTCATTACCCTGTACCCCGAGTGTCATTACACTGTACCCCGAGTGTCAGTGTCATTACCGTGTACCCTGAGTGTCAGTGTCTTTACCCTGTACCCCGAGTGTCATTACCCTGTACCCCGAGTGTCAGTATCATTACCCTGTACCCCGAGTGTCAGTGTCATTACCCTGTACCCCGAGTGTCATTACCCTGTACCCCGAGTGTCAGTGTCATTATCCTGTACCCTGAGTGTCAGTGTCATTATCCTATACACCGAGTGTCAGTGTCATTACCCTGTACCCCGAGTGTCATTATCCTGTACCCCGAGTGTCATTACCCTGTACCCCAAGTGTCATTATCCTGTACCCCATGTGTCAGTATCATTACCCTGTACCCCGAGTGTCAGTGTCATTACCCTGTACCCCGAGTGTCATTACCATGTACCCCGAGTGTCATTACCCTGTACCCCGAGTGTCATTACCCTGTACCCCGAGTGTCAGTGTCATTATCCTGTACCCCGAGTGTCAGTGTCATTATCCTATACACCGAGTGTCAGTGTCATTACCCTGTACCCCGAGTGTCATTACCCTGTACCCCGAGTGTCATTACCCTGTACCCCGAGTGTCAGTGTCATTATCCTGTACCCCGAGTGTCAGTGTCATTATCCTATACACCGAGTGTCAGTGTCATTACCCTGTACCCCGAGTGTCATTACACTGTACCCCGAGTGTCAGTGTCATTACCCTGTACCCCGAGTGTCATTTCCCTGTACCCCGAGTGTCAGTATCATTACCCTGTACCCCGAGTGTCAGTGTCATTACCCTGTACCCCGAGTGTCATTACCCTGTACCCCGAGTGTCATTACCCTGTACCCCGAGTGTCAGTATCATTACCCTGTACGCCGAGTGTCAGTGTCATTACCCTGTACCCCGAGTGTCATTACCCTGTACCCCGAGTGTCATTACCCTGTACCCCGAGTGTCAGTGTCATTATCCTGTACCCCGTGTGTCAGTGTCATTATCCTGTACCCCGAGTGGCAGTGTCATTATCCTGTACCCCGGGTTTCAGTGTCATTATCCTGTACCCCAGGTATCAGTGTCATTATCCTGTACCCCGAGTGTCAGTGTCATTATCCTGTACCCCGAGTGTCATTACCCTGTACCCCGAGTGTTAGTGTCATTATCCTGTACCCCCAGTGTCATTATCCTGTACCCCGAGTGTCAGTGTCATTATCCTGTACCCCGAGTGTCAGTGTCATTATCCTGTACCCCGAGTGTCAGTGTCATTACCCTGTACCCCGGGTTTCAGTGTCATTATCCTGTACCCCGGGTTTCAGTGTCATTATCCTGTACCCCGAGTGTCAGTGTCATTATCCTGTACCCCGAGTGTCAGTGTCATTATCCTGTACGCCGAGTGTCAGTGTCATTATCCTGTACCCCCAGTGTCATTATCCTGCACCCTGAGTGTCAGTGTCCTTACCCTGTACCCCGAGTGTCAGTGTCCTTACCCTGTACCCCGAGTGTCAGTGTCCTTACCCTGTACACCGAGTGTCAGTGTCATTATCCTGTACCCCGAGTGTCAGTGTCATTATCCTGAACCCCGAGTGTCAGTGTCATTATCCTGTACGTCGAGTGTCAGTGTCATTATCCTGTACCCCGAGTGTCAGTGTCATTATCCTGTACCCCGAGTGTCAGTGTCATTATCCTGTACCCCGAGTGTCAGTGTCATTATCCTGTACCCCGAGTGTCAGTGTCATTATCCTGTACGTCGAGTGTCAGTGTCATTATCCTGTACCCCGAGTGTCAGTGTCATTATCCTGTACCCCAAGTGTCAGTGTGATTATCCTGTACGGCGAGTGTCAGCGCCATTATCCTGTACCCCGAGTGTCAGCGTCATTATCCTGTACCCCCAGTGTCATTGTCATTATCCTGTACCCTGAGTGTCAGTGTCATTATCCTGTACCCCGAGTGTCATTGTCATTATCCTGTACCCCGAGTGTCAGTGTCATTATCCTGTACCCCGAGTGTCAGTGTCATTTTCCTATACCCCGAGTGTCAGTGTCATTATCCTGTACCCCGAGGATCAGTGTCATTACCCTGTACCCTGAGTGTCAGTGTCATTATCCTGTACCCCGAGTGTCATTATCATTATCCTGTACCCCGAGCGTCAGTGGCATTATCCTGTACCCCGAGTGTCAGTGTCATTATCCTATACACCGAGTGTCAGTGTCATTACCCTGTACCCCGAGTGTCATTACACTGTACCCCGAGTGTCAGTGTCATTACCGTGTACCCTGAGTGTCAGTGTCTTTACCCTGTACCCCGAGTGTCATTACCCTGTACCCCGAGTGTCAGTATCATTACCCTGTACCCCGAGTGTCAGTGTCATTACCCTGTACCCCGAGTGTCATTACCCTGTACCCCGAGTGTCATTACCCTGTACCCCGAGTGTCAGTGTCATTATCCTGTACCCCGAGTGTCAGTGTCATTATCCTATACACCGAGTGTCAGTGTCATTACCCTGTACCCCGAGTGTCATTATCCTGTACCCCGAGTGTCATTACCCTGTACTCCGAGTGTCATTATCCTGTACCCCATGTGTCAGTATCATTACCCTGTACCCCGAGTGTCAGTGTCATTACCCTGTACCCCGAGTGTCATTACCCTGTACCCCGAGTGTCATTACCCTGTACCCCGAGTGTCATTACCCTGTACCCCGAGTGTCAGTGTCATTATCCTGTACCCCGAGTGTCAGTGTCATTATCCTATACACCGAGTGTCAGTGTCATTACCCTGTACCCCTAGTGTCATTACCCTGTACCCCGAGTGTCATTACCCTGTACCCCGAGTGTCATTATCCTGTACCCCGAGTGTCAGTGTCATTATCCTGTACCCCGAGTGTCAGTGTCATTATCCTATACACCGAGTGTCAGTGTCATTACCCTGTACCCCGAGTGTCATTACACTGCACCCCGAGTGTCAGTGTCATTACCCTGTACCCCGAGTGTCATTACCCTGTACCCCGAGTGTCAGTATCATTACCCTGTACCCCGAGTGTCAGTGTCATTACCCTGTACCCCGAGTGTCATTACCCTGTACCCCGAGTGTCATTACCCTGTACCCCGAGTGTCAGTGTCATTATCCTGTACCCCGAGTGTCAGTGTCATTATCCTATACACCGAGTGTCAGTGTCATTACCCTGTACCCCGAGTGTCATTACACTGTACCCCGAGTGTCAGTGTCATTACCCTGTACCCCGAGTGTCATTAACCTGTACCCCAAGTGTCAGTATCATTACCCTGTACCCCGAGTGTCATTACCCTGTACCCCGAGTGTCATTACCCTGTACCCCGAGTGTCAGTGTCATTATCCTGTACCCCGTGTGTCAGTGTCATTATCCTGTACCCCGAGTGTCAGTGTCATTATCCTGTACCACGGGTTTCAGTGTCATTATCCTGTACCCCAGGTTTCAGTGTCATTATCCTGTACCCCGAGTGTCAGTGTCATTATCCTGTACCCCGAGTGTCATTACCCTGTACCCCGAGTGTTAGTGTCATTATCCTGTACCCCCAGTGTCATTATCCTGTACCCCGAGTGTCAGTGTCATTATCCTGTACCCCGAGTGTCAGTGTCATTATCCTGTACCCCGAGTGTCAGTGTCATTACCCTGTAACCCGGGTTTCAGTGTCATTATCCTGTACCCCGGGTTTCAGTGTCATTATCCTGTACCCCGAGTGTCAGTGTCATTATCCTGTACCCCGAGTGTCAGTGTCATTATCCTGTACGCCGAGTGTCAGTGTCATTATCCTGTACCCCCAGTGTCATTATCCTGCACCCCGAGTGTCAGTGTCCTTACCATGTACCCCGAGTGTCAGTGTCCTTACCCTGTACCCCGAGTGTCAGTGTCCTTACCCTGTACCCCGAGTGTCAGTGTCATTATCCTGTACCCCGAGTGTCAGTGTCATTATCCTGTACCCCGAGTGTCAGTGTCATTATCCTGTACGCCGAGTGTCAGTGTCATTATCCTGTACCCCGAGTGTCAGTGTCATTATCCTGTACCCCGAGTGTCAGTGTCATTATCCTGTACCCCAAGTGTCAGTGTGATTATCCTGTACGGCGAGTGTCAGCGCCATTATCCTGTACCCCGAGTGTCAGCGTGATTATCCTGTACCCCCAGTGTCATTGTCATTATCCTGTACCCTGAGTGTCAGTGTCATTATCCTGTACCCCGAGTGTCATTGTCATTATCCTGTACCCCGAGTGTCAGTGTCATTATCCTGTACCCCGAGTGTCAGTGTCATTTTCCTATACCCCGAGTGTCAGTGTCATTATCCTGTACCCCGAGGATCAGTGTCATTACCCTGTACCCTGAGTGTCAGTGTCATTATCCTGTACCCCGAGTGTCATTATCATTATCCTGTACCCCGAGCGTCAGTGGCATTATCCTGTACCCCGAGTGTCAGTGTCATTATCCTATACACCGAGTGTCAGTGTCATTACCCTGTACCCCGAGTGTCATTACACTGTACCCCGAGTGTCAGTGTCATTACCGTGTACCCTGAGTGTCAGTGTCTTTACCCTGTACCCCGAGTGTCATTACCCTGTACCCCGAGTGTCAGTATCATTACCCTGTACCCCGAGTGTCAGTGTCATTACCCTGTACCCCGAGTGTCATTACCCTGTACCCCGAGTGTCATTACCCTGTACCCCGAGTGTCAGTGTCATTATCCTGTACCCCGAGTGTCAGTGTCATTATCCTATACACCGAGTGTCAGTGTCATTACCCTGTACCCCGAGTGTCATTATCCTGTACCCCGAGTGTCATTACCCTGTACCCCGAGTGTCATTATCCTGTACCCCATGTGTCAGTATCATTACCCTGTACCCCGAGTGTCAGTGTCATTACCCTGTACCCCGAGTGTCATTACCCTGTACCCCGAGTGTCATTACCCTGTACCCCGAGTGTCATTACCCTGTACCCCGAGTGTCAGTGTCATTATCCTATACACCGAGTGTCAGTGTCATTACCCTGTACCCCTAGTGTCATTACCCTGTACCCCGAGTGTCATTACCCTGTACCCCGAGTGTCATTATCCTGTACCCCGAGTGTCAGTGTCATTATCCTGTACCCCGAGTGTCAGTGTCATTATCCTATACACCGAGTGTCAGTGTCATTACCCTGTACCCCGAGTGTCATTACACTGTACCCCGAGTGTCAGTGTCATTACCCTGTACCCCGAGTGTCATTACCCTGTACCCCGAGTGTCAGTATCATTACCCTGTACCCCGAGTGTCAGTGTCATTACCCTGTACCCCGAGTGTCATTACCCTGTACCCCGAGTGTCATTACCCTGTACCCCGAGTGTCAGTGTCATTATCCTGTACCCCGAGTGTCAGTGTCATTATCCTATACACCGAGTGTCAGTGTCATTACCCTGTACCCCGAGTGTCATTACACTGTACCCCGAGTGTCAGTGTCATTACCCTGTACCCCGAGTGTCATTAACCTGTACCCCAAGTGTCAGTATCATTACCCTGTACCCCGAGTGTCAGTGTCATTACCCTGTACCCCGAGTGTCATTACCCTGTACCCCGAGTGTCATTACCCTGTACCCCGAGTGTCAGTGTCATTATCCTGTACCACGGGTTTCAGTGTCATTATCCTGTACCCCAGGTTTCAGTGTCATTATCCTGTACCCCGAGTGTCAGTGTCATTATCCTGTACCCCGAGTGTCATTACCCTGTACCCCGAGTGTTAGTGTCATTATCCTGTACCCCCAGTGTCATTATCCTGTACCCCGAGTGTCAGTGTCATTATCCTGTACCCCGAGTGTCAGTGTCATTATCCTGTACCCCGAGTGTCAGTGTCATTACCCTGTAACCCGGGTTTCAGTGTCATTATCCTGTACCCCGGGTTTCAGTGTCATTATCCTGTACCCCGAGTGTCAGTGTCATTATCCTGTACCCCGAGTGTCAGTGTCATTATCCTGTACGCCGAGTGTCAGTGTCATTATCCTGTACCCCCAGTGTCATTATCCTGCACCCCGAGTGTCAGTGTCCTTACCATGTACCCAGAGTGTCAGTGTCCTTACCCTGTACCCCGAGTGTCAGTGTCCTTACCCTGTACCCCGAGTGTCAGTGTCATTATCCTGTACCCCGAGTGTCAGTGTCATTATCCTGTACCCCGAGTGTCAGTGTCATTATCCTGTACGCCGAGTGTCAGTGTCATTATCCTGTACCCCGAGTGTCAGTGTCATTATCCTGTACCCCGAGTGTCAGTGTCATTATCCTGTACGCCGAGTGTCAGCGCCATTATCCTGTACCCCGAGTGTCAGCGTCATTATCCTGTACCCCCAGTGTCATTGTCATTATCCTGTACCCCGAGTGTCAGTGTCATTATCCTGTACCCCGAGTGTCATTGTCATTATCCTGTACCCCGAGTGGCAGTGTCATTATCCTGTACCCCGAGTGTCAGTGTCATTTTCCTATACCCCGAGTGTCAGTGTCATTATCCTGTACCCCGAGGATCAGTGTCATTACCCTGTACCCTGAGTGTCAGTGTCATTATCCTGTACCCCGAGTGTCATTATCATTATCCTGTACCCCGAGCGTCAGTGTCATTATCCTGTACCCCGAGTGTCAGTGTCATTATCCTATACACCGAGTGTCAGTGTCATTACCCTGTACCCCGAGTGTCAGTGTCATTATCCTGTACCCCGAGTGTCAGTGTCATTATCCTATACACCGAGTGTCAGTGTCATTACCCTGTACCCCGAGTGTCAGTGTCATTACCGTGTACCCTGAGTGTCAGTGTCATTACCCTGTACCCCGAGTGTCATTACCCTGTACCCCGAGTGTCAGTGTCATTACCCTGTACCCCGAGTGTCATTACCCTGTACGCCGATTGTCATTACCCTGTACCCCGAGTGTCAGTGTCATTATCCTGTACCCCGAGTGTCATTATCCTGTACCCCGAGTGTCAGTGTCATTATCCTGTACCCCGAGTGTCAGTGTCATTATCCTATACACCGAGTGTCAGTGTCATTACCCTGTACCCCGAGTGTCAGTGTCATTATCCTGTACCCCGAGTGTCAGTGTCATTATCCTATACACCGAGTGTCAGTGTCATTACCCTGTACCCCGAATGTCAGTGTCATTACCGTGTACCCTGAGTGTCAGTGTCATTACCCTGTACCCCGAGTGTCATTACCCTGTACCCCGAGTGTCAGTGTCATTACCCTGTACCCCGAGTGTCATTACCCTGTACCCCGAGTGTCATTACCCTGTACCACGAGTGTCAGTGTCATTATCCTGTACCCCGAGTGTCATTATCCTGTACCCCGAGTGTCAGTATTATTACCCTGTACCCCGAGTGTCAGTGTCATTATCCTGTACCACGAGTGTCATTACCCTGTTCCCCGAGTGTCAGTGTCATTATCCTGTACCCTGAGTGTCAGTGTCATTTTCCTATACCCCGAGTGTCAGTGTCATTATCCTATACCCCGAGTGTCAGTGTCATTATCCTGTACCCCGAGTGTCAGTGTCATTTTCCTATACCCCGAGTGTCAGTGTCATTTTCCTATACCCCGAGTGTCAGTGTCATTATCCTGTACCCCGAGGATCAGTGTCATTATCCTGTACCCCGAGTGTCATTATCATTATCCTGTACCCCGAGTGTCAGTGTCATTATCCTGTAACCCGAGTGTCAGTGTCATTACCCTGTACCCCGAGTGTCATTATCCTGTACCCCCAGTGTCAGTGTCATTATCCTGCACCCCGAGTGTCAGTGTCATTACCCTGTACCCCAAGTGTCAGTGTCATTATCCTGTACCCCGAGCGTCAGTGGCATTATCCTGTACCCCGAGTGTCATTATCCTGTTCCCTGCGTGTCATTATCCTGTAACCCGAGTGTCATTACCCTGTACCCCGAGTGTCAGTGTCATTATTCTGTAACCCGAGTGTCATTACCCTGTACCCCGAGTGTCAGTGTCTTTATCCTGTACCCCGAGTGTCAGTGTCATTACCCTGTACCCCGAGTGTCAGTGTCATTATCCTGTACCCCGAGTGTCAGAGTCATTATCCTGTACCCCGAGTGTCAGTGTCATTATCCTGTACCCCGAGTATCAGTGTCATTATCCTGTACCCTAGTGTCAGTGTCATTATCCTGTACCCTAGTTTCATTATCCTGTACCCCGGGTGTCAGTGTCATTATCCTGTACCCCGAGTATCAGTGTCATTATCCTGTACCCCGAGTATCAGTGTCATTATCCTGTACCCCGAGTGTCAGTGTCATTATCCTGTACCCCGAGTGTCAGTGTCCTTACCCTGTACCTCGAGTGTCAGTGTCCTTACCCTGTACCTCGAGTGTCAGTGCCATTACCCTGTATCCCGAGTGTCAGTGTCATTATCCTGTACCCCGAGTGTCATTATCCTGTACCCCGAGTGTCAGTGTCATTATCCTGTACCCCGAGTGTCAGTATCATTATTCTGTACCCCGAGAGTCAGTGTCATTATCCTGTACCCCGAGTGTCATTGTCATTATCCTGTACCCCGAGTGTCAGTGTCATTATCCTGTACCCCGAGTGTCAGTGTCATTCTCCTGTACCCCGAGTGTCAGTGTCCTTACCCTGTACCCCGAGTGTCAGTGTCCTTACCCTGTATCCCGAGTGTCAGTGTACTTACCCTGTACCCAGAGTGTCAGTGTCCTTACCCTGTACCCCGAGTGTCAGTGTCATTATCCTGTACCCCGAGTGTCAGTGTCCTTACCCTGTACCCCGAGTGTCAGTGTCCTTACCCTGTACCCCGAGTGTCAGTGTCCTTACCCTGTACCCCGAGTGTCAGTGTCATTCTCCTGTACCCCGAGTGTCAGTGTCATTATCCTGTACCCCGAGTGTCAGTGTCCTTACCCTGTATCCCGAGTGTCAGTGTCATTATCCTGTACCCCGAGTGTCATTATCCTGTACCCCGAGTGTCAGTGTCATTATCCTGTACCTCGAGTGTCAGTGTCATTATCCTTTTCCCCCAGTGTCAGTGTCCTTACCCTGTACCCCGAGTGTCAGTGTCCTTACCCTGTGCCCCGAGTGTCAGTGTCCTTACCCTGTACCACGAGTGTCAGTGTCCTTACCCTGTACCCCGAGTGTCAGTGTCTTATCCTGTACCCCGAGTGTCAGTGTCATTATCCTGTACCCCGAATGACAGTGTCATTATCCTGTACCCCGAGTGTCAGTGTCCTTACCCTGTACCCCGAGTGTCAGTGTCATTACCCTGTACCCCGAGTGTCAGTGTCATTATCCTGTACCCCGAGTGTCAGTGTCATTATCCTGTACCCCGAGTGTCAGTGTCATTATCCTGTACCCCGAGTGTCAGTGTCATTATCCTGAACGCCGAGTGTCATTGTCATTATCCTGTACCCCGAGCGTCAGTGGCATAATCCTGTACCCCGAGTGTCAGTGTCATTATCCTGTACCCCGAGTGTCAGTGTCATTATCCTATACACCGAGTGTCAGTGTCATTACCCTGTACCCCGAGTGTCATTACCCTGTACCCCGAGTGTCAGTGTCATTACCGTGTACCCTGAGTGTAAGTGTCATTACCCTGTACCCCGAGTGTCATTACCCTGTACCCCGAGTGTCAGTATCATTACCCTGTACCCCGAGTGTCAGTGTCATTGCCCTGTACCCCGAGTGTCATTACCCTGTACCCCGAGTGTCATTACCCTGTACCCCGAGTGTCAGTGTCATTATCCTGTACCCTGTGTGTCAGTGTCATTATCCTGTACCCCGAGTGTCAGTGTCATTATCCTGTACCCCGGGTTTCAGTGTCATTATCCTGTACCCCGGGGTTTCAGTGTCATTATCCTGTACCCCGAGTGTCATTACCCTGTACCCCGAGTGTCAGTGTCATTATACTGTACCCCGAGTGTCAGTGTCATTATCCTGTACCCCGAGTGTCAGTTTCATTAGCCTGTACCCCGGGTTTCAGTGTCATTATCCTGTACCCCGGGTTTCAGTGTCATTATCCTGTACCCCGAGTGTCAGTGTCATTATCCTGTACCCCGAGTGTCAGTGTCATTATCCTATACGCCGAGTGTCAGTGTCATTATCCTGTTCCCCCAGTGTCATTATCCTGCACCCCGAGTGTCAGTGTCCTTACCCTGTACCCCGAGTGTCAGTGTCCTTACCCTGTACCCCGAGTGTCAGTGTCCTTACCCTGTACCCCGAGTGTCAGTGTCATTATCCTGTACCCCGAGTGTCAGTGTCATTATCCTGTACCCCGAGTGTCAGTGTCATTATCCTGTACCCCGAGTGTTAGTGTCATTATCCTGTACGCCGAGTGTCAGCGCCATTATTCTGTACCCCGAGTGTCAGCGTCATTATCCTGTACCCCCAGTGTCATTGTCATTATCCTGTACCCCGAGTGTCAGTGTCATTATCCTGTACCCCGGTGTCATTATCCTGTACCCTAGTTTCATTATCCTGTACCCCAAGTGTCATTGTCATTATCCTGTACCCCGGTGTCATTATCCTGTCCCCTGAGTGTCATTACTCTGTACCCCGAGTGTCATTATCCTGTACCCCAAGTGTCAGTGTCATTATCCTGTACCCCGAGTGTCAGTGTTATTACCCTGTACCCCGAGTGTCAGTGTCATTATCCTGTACCCCGAGTGTCAGTGTCATTACCCTGTAACCCGTGTGTCATTGTCATTATCCTGTACCCCGAGTGTCAGTGTCATTATCCTTTACCCCGAGTGTCAGTGTCATTATCCTGTACCCCGGGTTTCAGTGTCATTATCCTGTACCCCGGGTTTCAGTGTCATTATCCTGTACCCCGGGTTTCAATGTCATTATCCTGTACCCCGAGTGTCAGTGTCATAATCCTGTACCCCGAATGTCATTACCCTGTACCCCGAGTGTCATTACCCTGTACCCCGAGTGTCAGTGTCATTATCCTGTACCCCGTGTTTCAGTGTCATTATCCTGTACCCCGAGTGTCAGTGTCATTATCCTGTACCCCGGGTTTCAGTGTCATTATCCTGTACCCCGGGTTTCAGTGTCATTATCCTGTACCCCGAGTGTCAGTGTCATTATCCTGTACCCTGACTGTCATTACCCTGTACCCCGAGTGTCATTACCCTGTACCCCGAGTGTCAGTGTCATTACCGTGTACCCTGAGTGTCAGTGTCATTACCCTGTACCCCGAGTGTCATTACCCTGTACCCCGAGTGTCAGTATCATTATCCTGTACCCCGAGTGTCAGTGTCATTACCCTGTACCCCGGGTTTCAGTGTCATTATCCTGTACCCCGGGTTTCAGTGTCATTATCCTGTACCCCGAGTGTCAGTGTCATTATCCTGTACCCCGAGTGTCAGTGTCATTATCCTGTACGCCGAGTGTCAGTGTCATTATCCTGTACCCCCAGTGTCATTATCCTGCACCCCGAGTGTCAGTGTCCTTACCCTGTACCCCGAGTGTCAGTGTCCTTACCCTGTACCCCGAGTGTCAGTGTCCTTACCCTGCACCCCGAGTGTCAGTGTCATTATCCTGTACCCCGAGTGTCAGTGTCATTATCCTGTACCCCGAGTGTCAGTGTCATTATCCTGTACGTCGAGTGTCAGTGTCATTATCCTGTACCCCGAGTGTCAGTGTCATTATCCTGTACCCCGAGTGTCAGTGTGATTATCCTGTACGCCGAGTGTCAGCGCCATTATCCTGTACCCCGAGTGTCAGCGTCATTATCCTGTACCCCCAGTGTCATTGTCATTATCCTGTACCCCGAGTGTCAGTGTCATTATCCTGTACCCCGAGTGTCATTGTCATTATCCTGTACCCCGAGTGTCAGTGTCATTATCGTGTACCCCGAGTGTCAGTGTCATTTTCCTATACCCCGAGTGTCAGTGTCATTATCCTGTACCCCGAGGATCAGTGTCATTACCCTGTACCCTGAGTGTCAGTGTCATTATCCTGTACCCCGAGTGTCATTATCATTATCCTGTACCCCGAGCGTCAGTGGCATTATTCTGTACCCCGAGTGTCAGTGTCATTATCCTATACACCGAGTGTCAGTGTCATTACCCTGTACCCCGAGTGTCATTACACTGTACCCCGAGAGTCAGTGTCATTACCGTGTACCCTGAGTGTCAGTGTCTTTACCCTGTACCCCGAGTGTCATTACCTTGTACCCCGAGTGTCAGTATCATTACCCTGTACCCCGAGTGTCAGTGTCATTACCCTGTACCCCGAGTGTCATTACCCTGTACCCCGAGTGTAATTACCCTGTACCCCGAGTGTCAGTGTCATTATCCTGTACCCCGAGTGTCAGTGTCATTATCCTATACACCAAGTGTCAGTGTCATTACCCTGTACCCCGAGTGTCATTATCCTGTACCCCGAGTGTCATTACCCTGTACCCCGAGTGTCATTATCCTGTACCCCATGTGTCAGTATCATTACCCTGTACCCCGAGTGTCAGTGTCATTACCCTGTACCCCGAGTGTCATTACCTTGTACCCCGAGAGTCATTACCCTGTACCCCGAGTGTCATTACCCTGTACCCCGAGTGTCAGTGTCATTATCCTGTACCCCGAGTGTCAGTGTCATTATCCTATACACCGAGTGTCAGTGTCATTACCCTGTACCCCGAGTGTCATTACCCTGTACCCCGAGTGTCATTACACTGTACCCCGAGTGTCATTATCCTGTACCCCGAGTGTCAGTGTCATTATCCTGTACCCCGAGTGTCAGTGTCATTATCCTATACACCGAGTGTCAGTGTCATTACCCTGTACCCCGAGTGTCATTAAACTGTACCCCGAGTGTCAGTGTCATTACCCTGTACCCCGAGTGTCATTACCCTGTACCCCGAGTGTCAGTATCATTACCCTGTACCCCGAGTGTCAGTGTCATTACTCTGTACCCCGAGTGTCATTACCCTGTACCCCGAGTGTCATTACCCTGTACCCCGAGTGTCATTACCCTGTACCCCGAGTGTCAGTGTCATTATCCTGTACCCCGAGTGTCAGTATCATTATCCTATACACCGAGTGTCAGTGTCATTACCCTGTACCCCGAGTGTCATTACACTGTACCGCGAGTGTCAGTGTCATTACCCTGTACCCCGAGTGTCATTACCCTGTACCCCGAGTGTCAGTATCATTACCCTGTACCCCGAGTGTCAGTGTCATTATCCTGTACCCCGAGTGTCATTACCCTGTACCCCGAGTGTCATTACCCTGTACCCCGAGTGTCAGTGTCATTATCCTGTACCCCGTGTGTCAGTGTCATTATCCTGTACCCCGAGTGTCAGTGTCATTATCCTGTACCCCGGGTTTCAGTGTCATTATCCTGTACCCCAGGTTTCAGTGTCATTATCCTGTACCCCGAGTGTCAGTGTCATTATCCTGTACCCCGAGTGTCATTACCCTGTACCCCGAGTGTTAGTGTCATTATCCTGTACCCCCAGTGTCATTATCCTGTACCCCGAGTGTCAGTGTCATTATCCTGTACCCCGAGTGTCAGTGTCATTATCCTGTATCCCGAGTGTCAGTGTCATTACCCTGTACCCCGGGTTTCAGTGTCATTATCCTGTACCCCGGGTTTCAGTGTCATTATCCTGTACCCCGAGTGTCAGTGTCATTATCCTGTACCCCGAGTGTCAGTGTCATTATCCTGTACGCCGAGTGTCAGTGTCATTATCCTGTACCCCAGTGTCATTATCCTGCACCCCGAGTGTCAGTGTCCTTACCCTGTACCCCAAGTGTCAGTGTCCTTACCCTGTACCCCGAGTGTCAGTGTCCTTACCCTGTACCCCGAGTGTAAGTGTCATTATCCTGTACCCCGAGTGTCAGTGTCATTATCCTGTACCCCGAGTGTCAGTATCATTACCCTGTACCCCGAGTGTCAGTGTCATTACCCTGTACCCCGAGTGTCATTACCCTGTACCCCGAGTGTCATTACCCTGTACCCCGAGTGTCATTACCCTGTACCCCGAGTGTCAGTGTCATTATCCTGTACCCCGAGTGTCAGTATCATTATCCTATACACCGAGTGTCAGTGTCATTACCCTGTACCCCGAGTGTCATTACACTGTACCGCGAGTGTCAGTGTCATTACCCTGTACCCCGAGTGTCATTACCCTGTACCCCGAGTGTCAGTATCATTACCCTGTACCCCGAGTGTCAGTGTCATTACCCTGTACCCCGAGTGTCATTACCCTGTACCCCGAGTGTCATTACCCTGTACCCCGAGTGTCAGTGTCATTATCCTGTACCCCGTGTGTCAGTGTCATTATCCTGTACCCCGAGTGTCAGTGTCATTATCCTGTACCCCGGGTTTCAGTGTCATTATCCTGTACCCCAGGTTTCAGTGTCATTATCCTGTACCCCGAGTGTCAGTGTCATTATCCTGTACCCCGAGTGTCATTACCCTGTACCCCGAGTGTTAGTGTCATTATCCTGTACCCCCAGTGTCATTATCCTGTACCCCGAGTGTCAGTGTCATTATCCTGTACCCCGAGTGTCAGTGTCATTATCCTGTACCCCGAGTGTCAGTGTCATTACCCTGTACCCCGGGTTTCAGTGTCATTATCCTGTACCCCGGGTTTCAGTGTCATTATCCTGTACCCCGAGTGTCAGTGTCATTATCCTGTACCCCGAGTGTCAGTGTCATTATCCTGTACGCCGAGTGTCAGTGTCATTATCCTGTACCCCCAGTGTCATTATCCTGCACCCCGAGTGTCAGTGTCCTTACCCTGTACCCCGAGTGTCAGTGTCCTTACCCTGTACCCCGAGTGTCAGTGTCCTTACCCTGTACCCCGAGTGTCAGTGTCATTATCCTGTACCCCGAGTGTCAGTGTCATTATCCTGTACCCCGAGTGTCAGTGTCATTATCCTGTACGCCGAGTGTCAGTGTCATTATCCTGTACCCCGAGTGTCAGTGTCATTATCCTGTACCCCGAGTGTCAGTGTCATTATCCTGTACCCCGAGTGTCAGTGTCATTATCCTGTACCCCGAGTGTCAGTGTCATTATCCTGTACGTCGAGTGTCTGTGTCATTATCCTGTACCCCGAGTGTCAGTGTCATTATCCTGTACCCCGAGTGTCAGTGTGATTATCCTGTACGCCGAGTGTCAGCGCCATTATCCTGTACCCCGAGTGTCAGCGTCATTATCCTGTACCCCCAGTGTCATTGTCATTATCCTGTACCCCGAGTGTCAGTGTCATTATCCTGTACCCCGAGTGTCATTGTCATTATCCTGTACCCCGAGTGTCAGTGTCATTATCCTGTACCCCGAGTGTCAGTGTCATTTTCCTATACCCCGAGTGTCAGTGTCATTATCCTGTACCCCGAGGATCAGTGTCATTACCCTGTACCCTGAGTGTCAGTGTCATTATCCTGTACACCGAGTGTCATTATCATTATCCTGTACCCCGAGCGTCAGTGGCATTATCCTGTACCCCGAGTGTCAGTGTCATTATCCTATACACCGAGTGTCAGTGTCATTACCCTGTACCCCGAGTGTCATTACACTGTACCCCGAGTGTCAGTGTCATTACCGTGTACCCTGAGTGTCAGTGTCTTTACCCTGTACCCCGAGTGTCATTACCCTGTACCCCGAGTGTCAGTATCATTACCCTGTACCCCGAGTGTCAGTGTCATTACACTGTACCCCGAGTGTCATTACCCTGTACCCCGAGTGTCATTATCCTGTACCCCGAGTGTCAGTGTCATTACCCTGTACCCCGAGTGTCATTACCCTGTACCCCGAGTGTCAGTGTCATTATCCTGTACCCCGAGTGTCATTATCCTGTACCCCGAGTGTCAGTGTCATTATCCTGTACCCCGAGTGTCAGTGTCATTATCCTATACACCGAGTGTCAGTGTCATTACCCTGTACCCCGAGTGTCAGTGTCATTATCCTGTACCCCGAGTGTCAGTGTCATTATCCTATACACCGAGTGTCAGTGTCATTACCCTGTACCCCGAATGTCAGTGTCATTACCGTGTACCCTGAGTGTCAGTGTCATTACCCTGTACCCCGAGTGTCATTACCCTGTACCCCGAGTGTCAGTGTCATTACCCGGTACCCCGAGTGTCATTACCCTGTACCCCGAGTGTCATTACCCTGTACCCCGAGTGTCAGTGTCATTATCCTGTACCCCGAGTGTCATTATCCTGTACCCCGAGTGTCAGTATTATTACCCTGTACCCCGAGTGTCAGTGTCATTATCCTGTACCACGAGTGTCATTACCCTGTACCCCGAGTGTCAGTGTCATTATCCTGTACCCTGAGTGTCAGTGTCATTTTCCTATACCCCGAGTGTCAGTGTCATTATCCTATACCCCGAGTGTCAGTGTCATTATCCTGTACCCCGAGTGTCAGTGTCATTTTCCTATACCCCGAGTGTCAGTGTCATTTTCCTATACCCCGAGTGTCAGTGTCATTATCCTGTACCCCGAGGATCAGTGTCATTATCCTGTACCCCGAGTGTCATTATCATTATCCTGTACCCCGAGTGTCAGTGTCATTATCCTGTAACCCGAGTGTCAGTGTCATTACCCTGTACCCCGAGTGTCATTATCCTGTACCCCCAGTGTCAGTGTCATTATCCTGTACCCCGAGTGTCAGTGTCATTACCCTGTACCCCAAGTGTCAGTGTCATTATCCTGTACCCCGAGTGTCAGTCATTATCTTGTACCCCGAGTGTCATTATCATTATCCTGTACCCCGAGCGTCAGTGGCATTATCCTGTACCCCGAGTGTCATTATCCTGTTCCCTGAGTGTCATTATCCTGTAACCCGAGTGTCATTACCCTGTACCCCGAGTGTCAGTGTCATTATTCTGTAACCCGAGTGTCATTACCCTGTACCCCGAGTGTCAGTGTCTTTATCCTGTACCCCGAGTGTCAGTGTCATTACCCTGTACCCCGAGTGTCAGTGTCATTATCCTGTACCCCGAGTGTCAGAGTCATTATCCTGTACCCCGAGTATCAGTGTCATTATCCTGTACCCTAGTGTCAGTGTCATTATCCTGTACCCTAGTTTCATTATCCTGTACCCCGGGTGTCAGTGTCATTATCCTGTACCCCGAGTATCAGTGTCATTATCCTGTACCCCGAGTATCAGTGTCATTATCCTGTACCCCGAGTGTCAGTGTCATTATCCTGTACCCCGAGTGTCAGTGTCCTTACCCTGTACCTCGACTGTCAGTGTCCTTACCCTGTACCTCGAGTGTCAGTGCCATTACCCTGTATCCCGAGTGTTAGTGTCATTACACTGTACCCCGAGTGTCAGTTTCATTATCCTGTACCCCGAGTGTCAGTATCATTATTCTGTACCCCGAGAGCCAGTGTCATTATCCTGTACCCCGAGTGTCATTGTCATTATCCTGTACCCCGAGTGTCAGTGTCATTATCCTGTACGCCGAGTGTCAGTGTCATTATCCTGTACCCCCAGTGTCATTATCCTGCACCCCGAGTGTCAGTGTCCTTACCCTGTACCCCGAGTGTCAGTGTCCTTACCCTGTACCCCGAGTGTCAGTGTCCTTACCCTGTACCCAGAGTGTCAGTGTCATTATCCTGTACCCCGAGTGTCAGTGTCATTATCCTGTACCCCGAGTGTCAGTGTCATTATCCTGTACGCCGAGTGTCAGTGTCATTATCCTGTACCCCGAGTGTCAGTGTCATTATCCTGTACCCCGAGTGTCAGTGTCATTATCCTGTACGTCGAGTGTCTGTGTCATTATCCTGTACCCCGAGTGTCAGTGTCATTATCCTGTACCCCGAGTGTCAGTGTGATTATCCTGTACGCCGAGTGTCAGCGCCATTATCCTGTACCCCGAGTGTCAGCGTCATTATCCTGTACCCCCAGTGTCATTGTCATTATCCTGTACCCCGAGTGTCAGTGTCATTATCCTGTACCCCGAGTGTCATTGTCATCCTGTACCCCGAGTGTCAGTGTCATTATCCTGTACCCCGAGTGTCAGTGTCATTTTCCTATACCCCGAGTGTCAGTGTCATTATCCTGTACCCCGAGGATCAGTGTCATTACCCTGTACCCTGAGTGTCAGTGTCATTATCCTGTACACCGAGTGTCATTATCATTATCCTGTACCCCGAGCGTCAGTGGCATTATCCTGTACCCCGAGTGTCAGTGTCATTATCCTATACACCGAGTGTCAGTGTCATTACCCTGTACCCCGAGTGTCATTACACTGTACCCCGAGTGTCAGTGTCATTACCGTGTACCCTGAGTGTCAGTGTCTTTACCCTGTACCCCGAGTGTCATTACCCTGTACCCCGAGTGTCAGTATCATTACCCTGTACCCCGAGTGTCAGTGTCATTACACTGTACCCCGAGTGTCATTACCCTGTACCCCGAGTGTCATTATCCTGTATCCCGAGTGTCAGTGTCATTACCCTGTACCCCGAGTGTCATTACCCTGTACCCCGAGTGTCAGTGTCATTATCCTGTACCCCGAGTGTCATTATCCTGTACCCCGAGTGTCAGTGTCATTATCCTGTACCCCGAGTGTCAGTGTCATTATCCTATACACCGAGTGTCAGTGTCATTACCCTGTACCCCGAGTGTCAGTGTCATTATCCTGTACCCCGAGTGTCAGTGTCATTATCCTATACACCGAGTGTCAGTGTCATTACCCTGTACCCCGAATGTCAGTGTCATTACCGTGTACCCTGAGTGTCAGTGTCATTACCCTGTACCCCGAGTGTCATTACCCTGTACCCCGAGTGTCAGTGTCATTACCCTGTACCCCGAGTGTCATTACCCTGTACCCCGAGTGTCATTACCCTGTACCCCGAGTGTCAGTGTCATTATCCTGTACCCCGAGTGTCATTATCCTGTACCCCGAGTGTCAGTATTATTACCCTGTACCCCGAGTGTCAGTGTCATTATCCTGTACCACGAGTGTCATTACCCTGTACCCCGAGTGTCAGTGTGATTATCCTGTACCCTGAGTGTCAGTGTCATTTTCCTATACCCCGAGTGTCAGTGTCATTATCCTATACCCCGAGTGTCAGTGTCATTATCCTGTACCCCGAGTGTCAGTGTCATTTTCCTATACCCCGAGTGTCAGTGTCATTTTCCTATACCCCGAGTGTCAGTGTCATTATCCTGTACCCCGAGGATCAGTGTCATTATCCTGTACCCCGAGTGTCATTATCATTATCCTGTACCCCGAGTGTCAGTGTCATTATCCTGTAACCCGAGTGTCAGTGTCATTACCCTTTACCCCGAGTGTCATTACCCTGTACCCCGAGTGTCAGTGTCATTACCCTGTACCCCGAGTGTCATTACCCTGTACCCCGAGTGTCATTACCCTGTACCCCGAGTGTCAGTGTCATTATCCTGTACCCCGAGTGTCATTATCCTGTACCCCGAGTGTCAGTATTATTACCCTGTACCCCGAGTGTCAGTGTCATTATCCTGTACCACGAGTGTCATTACCCTGTACCCCGAGTGTCAGTGTGATTATCCTGTACCCTGAGTGTCAGTGTCATTTTCCTATACCCCGAGTGTCAGTGTCATTATCCTATACCCCGAGTGTCAGTGTCATTATCCTGTACCCCGAGTGTCAGTGTCATTTTCCTATACCCCGAGTGTCAGTGTCATTTTCCTATACCCCGAGTGTCAGTGTCATTATCCTGTACCCCGAGGATCAGTGTCATTATCCTGTACCCCGAGTGTCATTATCATTATCCTGTACCCCGAGTGTCAGTGTCATTATCCTGTAACCCGAGTGTCAGTGTCATTACCCTGTACCCCGAGTGTCATTATCCTGTACCCCCAGTGTCAGTGTCATTATCCTGTACCCCGAGTGTCAGTGTCATTACCCTGTACCCCAAGTGTCAGTGTCATTATCCTGTACCCCGAGTGTCAGTCATTATCTTGTACCCCGAGTGTCATTATCATTATCCTGTACCCCGAGCGTCAGTGGCATTATCCTGTACCCCGAGTGTCATTATCCTGTTCCCTGAGTGTCATTATCCTGTAACCCGAGTGTCATTACCCTGTACCCCGAGTGTCAGTGTCATTATTCTGTAACCCGAGTGTCATTACCCTGTACCCCGAGTGTCAGTGTCTTTATCCTGTACCCCGAGTGTCAGTGTCATTACCCTGTACCCCGAGTGTCAGTGTCATTATCCTGTACCCCGAGTGTCAGAGTCATTATCCTGTACCCCGAGTGTCAGTGTCATTATCCTGTACCCCGAGTATCAGTGTCATTATCCTGTACCCTAGTGTCAGTGTCATTATCCTGTACCCTAGTTTCATTATCCTGTACCCCGGGTGTCAGTGTCATTATCCTGTACCCCGAGTATCAGTGTCATTATCCTGTACCCCGAGTATCAGTGTCATTATCCTGTACCCCGAGTGTCAGTGTCATTATCCTGTACCCCGAGTGTCAGTGTCCTTACCCTGTACCTCGAGTGTCAGTGTCCTTACCCTGTACCTCGAGTGTCAGTGCCATTACCCTGTATCCCGAGTGTTAGTGTCATTACACTGTACCCCGAGTGTCAGTGTCATTATCCTGTACCCCGAGTGTCAGTATCATTATTCTGTACCCCGAGAGTCAGTGTCATTATCCTGTACCCCGAGTGTCATTGTCATTATCCTGTACTCCGAGTGTCAGTGTCATTATCCTGTACCCCGAGTGTCAGTGTCATTCTCCTGTACCCCGAGTGTCAGTGCCCTTACCCTGTACCCCGAGTGTCAGTGTCCTTACCCTGTATCCCGAGTGTCAGTGTCCTTACCCTGTACCCCGAGTGTCAGTGTCCTTACCCTGTACCCCGAGTGTCAGTGTCATTATCCTGTACCCCGAGTGTCAGTGTCCTTACCCTGTACCCCGAGTGTCAGTGTCCTTACCCTGTACCCCGAGTGTCAGTGTCCTTACCCTGTACCCCGAGTGTCAGTGTCATTCTCCTGTACCCCGAGTGTCAGTGTCATTATCCTGTACCCCGAGTGTCAGTATCCTTACCCTGTATCCCGAGTGTCAGTGTCATTATCCTGTACCCCGAGTGTCATTATCCTGTACCGCGAGTGTCAGTGTCATTATCCTGTACCTCGAGTGTCAGTGTCATTATCCTTTTCCCCCAGTGTCAGTGTCCTTACCCTGTACCCCGAGTGTCAGTGTCCTTACCCTGTACCCCGAGTGTCAGTGTCCTTACCCTGTACCACGAGTGTCAGTGTCCTTACCCTGTACCCCGAGTGTCAGTGTCTTATCCTGTACCCCGAGTGTCAGTGTCATTATCCTGTACCCCGAATGTCAGTGTCATTATCCTGTACCCCGAGTGTCAGTGTCCTTACCCTGTACCCCGAGTGTCAGTGTCCTTACCCTGTACCCCGAGTGTCAGTGTCATTATCCTGTACCCCGAGTGTCAGTGTCATTATCCTGTACCCCGAGTGTCAGTGTCATTATCCTGAACGCCGAGTGTCATTGTCATTATCCTGTACCCCGAGCATCAGTGGCATTATCCTGTACCCCGAGTGTCAGTGTCATTATCCTGTACCCCGAGTGTCAGTGTCATTATCCTATACACCGAGTGTCAGTGTCATTACCCTGTACCCCGAGTGTCATTACCCTGTACCCCGAGTGTCAGTGTCATTACCGTGTACCCTGAGTGTAAGTGTCATTACCCTGTACCCCGAGTGTCATTACCCTGTACCCCGAGTGTCAGTATCATTACCCTGTACCCCGAGTGTCAGTGTCATTGCCCTGTACCCCGAGTGTCATTACCCTGTACCCCGAGTGTCAGTGTCATTATCCTGTACCCCGTGTGTCAGTGTCATTATCCTGTACCCCGAGTGTCAGTGTCATTATCCTGTACCCCGGGTTTCAGTGTCATTATCCTGTACCCCGGGGTTTCAGTGTCATTATCCTGTACCCCGAGTGTCATTACCCTGTACCCCGAGTGTCAGTGTCATTATACTGTACCCCGAGTGTCAGTGTCATTATCCTGTACCCCGAGTGTCAGTTTCATTAGCCTGTACCCCGGGTTTCAGTGTCATTATCCTGTACCCCGTGTTTCAGTGTCATTATCCTGTACCCCGAGTGTCAGTGTCATTATCCTGTACCCCGAGTGTCAGTGTCATTATCCTATACGCCGAGTGTCAGTGTCATTATCCTGTTCCCCCAGTGTCATTATCCTGCACCCCGAGTGTTAGTGTCCTTACCCTGTACCCCGAGTGTCAGTGTCCTTACCCTGTACCCCGAGTGTCAGTGTCCTTACCCTGTACCCCGAGTGTCAGTGTCATTATCCTGTACCCCGAGTGTCAGTGTCATTATCCTGTACCCCGAGTGTCAGTGTCATTATCCTGTACCCCGAGTGTCAGTGTCATTATCCTGTACCCCGAGTGTTAGTGTCATTATCCTGTACGCCGAGTGTCAGCGCCATTATTCTGTACCCCGTGTGTCAGCGTCATTATCCTGTACCCCCAGTGTCATTGTCATTATCCTGTACCCCGAGTGTCAGTGTCATTATCCTGTACCCCGGTGTCATTATCCTGTACCCTAGTTTCATTATCCTGTACCCCAAGTGTCATTGTCATTATCCTGTACCCCGGTGTCATTATCCTGTCCCCTGAGTGTCATTACTCTGTACCCCGAGTGTCATTATCCTGTACCCCAAGTGTCAGTGTCATTATCCTGTACCCCGAGTGTCAGTGTTATTACCCTGTACCCCGAGTGTCAGTGTCATTATCCTGTACCCCGAGTGTCAGTGTCATTACCCTGTACCCCGTGTGTCATTGTCATTATCCTGTACCCCGAGTGTCAGTGTCATTATCCTGTACCCCGAGTGTCAGTGTCATTATCCTGTACCCCGGGTTTCAGTGTCATTATCCTGCACCCCGGGTTTCAGTGTCATTATCCTGTACCCCGGGTTTCAATGTCATTATCCTGTACCCCGAGTGTCAGTGTCATAATCCTGTACCCCGAATGTCATTACCCTGTACCCCGAGTGTCATTACCCTGTACCCCGAGTGTCAGTGTCATTATCCTGTACCCCGTGTGTCAGTGTCATTATCCTGTACCCCGAGTGTCAGTGTCATTATCCTGTACCCCGGGTTTCAGTGTCATTATCCTGTACCCCGGGTTTCAGTGTCATTATCCTGTACCCCGAGTGTCAGTGTCATTATCCTGTACCCTGAGTGTCATTACCCTGTACCCCGAGTGTCATTACCCTGTACCCCGAGTGTCATTGTCATTATCCTGTACCCCCAGTGTCAGTGTCATTATCCTGTACCCCGAGTGTCGGTGTCATTATCCTGTACCCCGAGTGTCAGTGTCATTATCCTGTACCCCGAGTGTCAGTGTCATTACCCTGTACCCCGGGTTTCAGTGTCATTATCCTGTACCCCGGGTTTCAGTGTCATTATCCTGTACCCCGAGTGTCAGTGTCATTATCCTGTACCCCGAGTGTCAGTGTCATTATCCTGTACGCCGAGTGTCAGTGTCATTATCCTGTACCCCCAGTGTCATTATCCTGCACCCCGAGTGTCAGTGTCCTTACCCTGTACCCCGAGTGTCAGTGTCCTTACCCTGTACCCCGAGTGTCAGTGTCCTTACCCTGCACCCCGAGTGTCAGTGTCATTATCCTGTACCTCGAGTGTCAGTGTCATTATCCTGTACCCCGAGTGTCAGTGTCATTATCCTGTATGTCGAGTGTCAGTGTCATTATCCTGTACCCCGAGTGTCAGTGTCATTATCCTGTACCCCGAGTGTCAGTGTGATTATCCTGTACCCCGAGTGTCAGCGTCATTATCCTGTACCCCCAGTGTCATTGTCATTATCCTGTACCCCGAGTGTCAGTGTCATTATCCTGTACGTCGAGTGTCAGTGTCATTATCCTGTACCCCGAGTGTCAGTGTCATTATCCTGTACCACGAGTGTCAGCGCCATTATCCTGTACCCCGAGTGTCAGCGTCATTATCCTGTACCCCCAGTGTCATTGTCATTATCCTGTACCCCGAGTGTCAGTGTCATTATCCTGTACCCCGAGTGTCATTGTCATTATCCTGTACCCCGAGTGTCAGTGTCATTATCCTGTACCCCGAGTGTCAGTGTCATTTTCCTATACCCCGAGTGTCAGTGTCATTATCCTGTACCCCGAGGATCAGTGTCATTACCCCGTACCCTGAGTGTCAGTGTCATTATCCTGTACCCCGAGTGTCATTATCATTATCCTGTACCCCGAGCGTCAGTGGCATTATCCTGTACCCCGAGTGTCAGTGTCATTATCCTATACACCGAGTGTCAGTGTCATTACCCTGTACCCCGAGTGTCATTACCCTGTACCCCGAGTGTCAGTGTCATTACCGTGTACCCTGAGTGTCAGTGTCTTTACCCTGTACCCCGAGTGTCATTACCCTGTACCCCGAGTGTCAGTATCATTACCCTGTACCCCGAGTGTCAGTGTCATTACCCTGTACCCCGAGTGTCATTACCCTGTACCCCGAGTGTAATTACCCTGTACCCCGAGTGTCAGTGTCATTATCCTGTACCCCGAGTGTCAGTGTCATTATCCTATACACCAAGTGTCAGTGTCATTACCCTGTACCCCGAGTGTCATTATCCTGTACCCCGAGTGTCATTACCCTGTACCCCGAGTGTCATTATCCTGTACCCCATGTGTCAGTATCATTACCCTGTACCCCGAGTTTCAGTGTCATTACCCTGTACCCCGAGAGTCATTACCCTGTACCCCGAGTGTCATTACCCTGTACCCCGAGTGTCAGTGTCATTATCCTGTACCCCGAGTGTCAGTGTCATTATCCTATACACCGAGTGTCAGTGTCATTACCCTGTACCCCGAGTGTCATTACCCTGTACCCCGAGTGTCATTACCCTGTACCCCGAGTGTCATTATCCTGTACCCCGAGTGTCAGTGTCATTATCCTGTACCCCGAGTGTCAGTGTCATTATCCTATACACCGAGTGTCAGTGTCATTTCCCTGTACCCCGAGTGTCATTACACTGTACCCCGAGTGTCAGTGTCATTACCCTGTACCCCGAGTGTCATTACCCTGTACCCCGAGTGTCAGTATCATTACCCTGCACCCCGAGTGTCAGTGTCATTACCCTGTACCCCGAGTGTCATTACCCTGTACCCCGAGTGTCATTACCCTGTACCCCGAGTGTCATTACCCTGTTCCCCGAGTGTCAGTGTCATTATCCTGTACCCCGAGTGTCAGTATCATTATCCTATACACCGAGTGTCAGTGTCATTACCCTGTACCCCGAGTGTCATTACACTGTACTGCGAGTGTCAGTGTCATTACCCTGTACCCCGAGTGTCATTACCCTGTACCCCGAGTGTCAGTATCATTGCCCTGTATCCCGAGTGTCAGTGTCATTACCCTGTACCCCGAGTGTCATTACCCTGTACCCCGAGTGTCATTACCCTGCACCCCGAGTGTCATTACCCTGTACCCCGAGTGTCAGTGTCATTATCCTGTACCCCGTGTGTCAGTGTCATTATCCTGTACCCCGAGTGTCAGTGTCATTATCCTGTACCCCGGGTTTCAGTGTCATTATCCTGTACCCCAGGTTTCAGTGTCATTATCCTGTACCCCGAGTGTCAGTGTCATTATCCTGTACCCCGAGTGTCATTACCCTGTACCACGAGTGTTAGTGTCATTATCCTGTACCCCCAGTGTCATTATCCTGTACCCCGAGTGTCAGTGTCATTATCCTGTACCCCGAGTGTCAGTGTCATTATCCTGTACCACGAGTGTCAGTGTCATTACCCTGTACCCCGGGTTTCAGTGTCATTATCCTGTACCCCGGGTTTCAGTGTCATTATCCTGTACCCCGAGTGTCAGTGTCATTATCCTGTACCCCGAGTGTCAGTGTCATTATCCTGTACGCCGAGTGTCAGTGTCATTATCCTGTACCCCCAGTGTCATTATCATGCACCCCGAGTGTCAGTGTCCTTACCCTGTACCCCGAGTGTCAGTGTCCTTACCCTGTACCCCGAGTGTCAGTGTCCTTACCCTGTACCCCGAGTGTCAGTGTCATTATCCTGTACCCCGAGTGTCAGTGTCATTATCCTGTACCCCGAGTGTCAGTGTCATTATCCTGTACGCCGAGTGTCAGTGTCATTATCCTGTACCCCGAGTGTCAGTGTCATTATCCTGTACCCCGAGTGTCAGTGTCATTATCCTGTACCCCGAGTGTCAGTGTCATTATCCTGTACCCCGAGTGTCAGTGTCATTATCCTGTACGTCGAGTGTCAGTGTCATTATCCTGTACCCCGAGTGTCAGTGTCATTATCCTGTACCCCGAGTGTCAGTGTGATTATTCTGTACCCCGAGTGTCAGCGCCATTATCCTGTACCCCGAGTGTCAGCGTCATTATCCTGTACCCCCAGTGTCATTGTCATTATCCTGTACCCCGAGTGTCACTGTCATTATCCTGTACCCCGAGTGTCATTGTCATTATCCTGTACCCCGAGTGTCAGTGTCATTATCCTGTACCCCGAGTGTCAGTGTCATTTTCCTATACCCCGAGTGTCAGTGTCATTATCCTGTACCCCGAGGATCAGTGTCATTACCCTGTACCCTGAGTGTCAGTGTCATTATCCTGTACACCGAGTGTCATTATCATTATCCTGTACCCCGAGCGTCAGTGGCATTATCCTGTACCCCTAGTGTCAGTGTCATTATCCTATACACCGAGTGTCAGTGTCATTACCCTGTACCCCGAGTGTCATTACACTGTACCCCGAGTGTCAGTGTCATTACCGTGTACCCTGAGTGTCAGTGTCTTTACCCTGTACCCCGAGTGTCATTACCCTGTACCCCGAGTGTCAGTATCATTACCCTGTACCCCGAGTGTCAGTGTCATTACCCTGAACCCCGAGTGTCATTACCCTGTACCCCGAGTGTCATTACCCTGTACCCCGAGTGTCAGTGTCATTATCCTGTACCCCGAGTGTCAGTGTCATTATCCTATACACCGAGTGTCAGTGTCATTACCCTGTACCCCGAGTGTCATTATCCTGTACCCCGAGTGTCATTACCCTGTACCCCGAGTGTCATTATCCTGTAACCCATGTGTCAGTATCATTGCCCTGTACCCCGAGTGTCAGTGTCATTACCCTGTACCCCGAGTGTCATTACCCTGTATCCCGAGTGTCATTACCCTGTACCCCGAGTGTCATTACCCTGTACCCCGAGTGTCAGTGTCATTATCCTGTACCCCGAGTGTCAGTGTCATTATCCTATACACCGAGTGTCAGTGTCATTACCCTGTACCCCGAGTGTCATTACCCTGTACCCCGAGTGTCATTACCCTGTACCCAGAGTGTCATTACCCTGTAACCCGAGTGTCATTATCCTGTACCCCGAGTGTCAGTGTCATTATCCTGTACCCCGAGTGTCAGTGTCATTATCCTATACACCGAGTGTCAGTGTCATTACCCTGTACCCCGAGTGTCATTACACTGTACCCCGAGTGTCAGTGTCATTACCCTGTACCCCGAGTGTCATTACCCTGTACCCCGAGTGTCAGCATCATTACCCTGTACCCCGAGTGTCAGTGTCATTACCCTGTACCCCGAGTGTCATTACCCTGTACCCCGAGTGTCATTACCCTGTACCCCGAGTGTCATTACCCTGTACCCCGATTGTCAGTGTCATTATCCTGTACCCCGAGTGTCAGTGTCATTATCCTATACACCGAGTGTCAGTGTCATTACCCTGTACCCCGAGTGTCATTACACTGTACCCCGAGTGTCAGTGTCATTACCCTGTACCCCGAGTGTCATTACCCTGTACCCCGAGTGTCAGTGTCATTACCCTGTACCCCGAGTGTCATTACCCTGTACCCCGAGTGTCATTACCCTGTACCCCGAGTGTCATTACCCTGTACCCCGAGTGTCAGTGTCATTATCCTGTACCCCGTGTGTCAGTGTCATTATCCTGTACCCCGAGTGTCAGTGTCATTATCCTGTACCCCGGGTTTCAGTGTCATTATCCTGTACCCCAGGTTTCAGTGTCATTATCCTGTACCCCGAGTGTCAGTGTCATTATCCTGTACCCCGAGTGTCATTACCCTGTACCCCGAGTGTTAGTGTCATTATCCTGTACCCTCAGTGTCATTATCCTGTACCCCGAGTGTCAGTGTCATTATCCTGTACCCCGAGTGTCAGTGTCATTATCCTGTACCCCGAGTGTCAGTGTCATTACCCTGTACCCCGGGTTTCAGTGTCATTATCCTGTACCCCGGGTTTCAGTGTCATTATCCTGTACCCCGAGTGTCAGTGTCATTATCCTGTACCCCGAGTGTCAGTGTCATTATCCTGTACGCCGAGTGTCAGTGTCATTATCCTGTACCCCCAGTGTCATTATCCTGCACCCCGAGTGTCAGTGTCCTTACCCAGTACCCCGAGTGTCAGTGTCCTTACCCTGTACCCCGAGTGTCAGTGTCCTTACCCTGTACCCCGAGTGTCAGTGTCATTATCCTGTACCCCGAGTGTCAGTGTCATTATCCTGTACCCCGAGTGACAGTGTCATTATCCTGTACGCCGAGTGTCAGTGTCATTATCCTGTACCCCGAGTGTCAGTGTCATTATCCTGTACCCCGAGTGTCAGTGTCATTATCCTGTACGCCGAGTGTCAGCGCCCTTATCCTGTACCCCGAGTGTCAGCGTCATTATCCTGTACCCCCAGTGTCATTGTCATTATCCTGTACCCCGAGTGTCAGTGTCATTATCCTGTACCCCGAGTGTCATTGTCATTATCCTGTACCCCGAGTGGCAGTGTCATTATCCTGTACCCCGAGTGTCAGTGTCATTTTCCTATACCCCGAGTGTCAGTGTCATTATCCTGTACCCCGAGGATCAGTGTCATTACCCTGTACCCTGAGTGTCAGTGTCATTATCCTGTACCCCGAGTGTCATTATCATTATCCTGTACCCCGAGCGTCAGTGTCATTATCCTGTACCCCGAGTGTCAGTGTCATTATCCTATACACCGAGTGTCAGTGTCATTACCCTGTACCCTGAGTGTCAGTGTCATTATCCTGTACCCCGAGTGTCAGTGTCATTATCCTATACACCGAGTGTCAGTGTCATTACCCTGTACCCCGAGTGTCAGTGTCATTACCGTGTACCCTGAGTGTCAGTGTCATTACCCTGTACCCCGAGTGTCATTACCCTGTACCCCGAGTGTCAGTGTCATTACCCTGTACCCCGAGTGTCATTACCCTGTACCCCGAGTGTCATTACCCTGTACCCCGAGTGTCAGTGTCATTATCCTGTACCCCGAGTGTCATTATCCTGTACCCCGAGTGTCAGTGTCATTATCCTGTACCCCGAGTGTCAGCGTCATTATCCTATACACCGAGTGTCAGTGTCATTACCCTGTACCCCGAGTGTCAGTGTCATTATCCTGTACCCCGAGTGTCAGTGTCATTATCCTATACACCGAGTGTCAGTGTCATTACCCTGTACCCCGAGTGTCAGTGTCATTACCGTGTACCCTGAGTGTCAGTGTCATTACCCTGTACCCCGAGTGTCATTACCCTGTACCCCGAGTGTCAGTGTCATTACCCTGTACCCCGAGTGTCATTACCCTGTACCCCGAGTGTCATTACCCTGTACCCCGAGTGTCAGTGTCATTATCCTGTACCCCGAGTGTCATTATCCTGTACCCCGAGTGTCAGTATTATTACCCTGTACCCCGAGTGTCAGTGTCATTATCCTGTACCACGAGTGTCATTACCCTGTACCCCGAGTGTCAGTGTCATTATCCTGTACCCTGAGTGTCAGTGTCATTTTCCTATACCCCGAGTGTCAGTGTCATTATCCTATACCCCGAGTGTCAGTGTCATTATCCTGTACCCCGAGTGTCAGTGTCATTTTCCTATACCCCGAGTGTCAGTGTCATTTTCCTATACCCCGAGTGTCAGTGTCATTATCCTGTACCCCGAGTGTCAGTGTCATTATCCTGTACCCCGAGTGTCAGTGTCATTATTCTGTACGCCGAGTGTCAGTGTCATTATCCTGTACCCCGAGTGTCAGTGTCATTATCCTGTACCCCGAGTGTCAGTGTCATTATCCTGTACGCCGAGTGTCAGCGCCATTATCCTGTACCCCGAGTGTCAGCGTCATTATCCTGTACCCCCAGTGTCATTGTCATTATCCTGTACCCCGAGTGTCAGTGTCATTATCCTGTACCCCGAGTGTCATTGTCATTATCCTGTACCCCGAGTGGCAGTGTCATTATCCTGTACCCCGAGTGTCAGTGTCATTTTCCTATACCCCGAGTGTCAGTGTCATTATCCTGTACCCCGAGGATCAGTGTCATTACCCTGTACCCTGAGTGTCAGTGTCATTATCCTGTACCCCGAGTGTCATTATCATTATCCTGTACACCGAGCGTCAGTGTCATTATCCTGTACCCCGAGTGTCAGTGTCTTTATCCTATACACCGAGTGTCAGTGTCATTACCCTGTACCCCGAGTGTCAGTGTCATTATCCTGTACCCCGAGTGTCAGTGTCATTATCCTATACACCGAGTGTCAGTGTCATTACCCTGTACCCCGAGTGTCAGTGTCATTACCGTGTACCCTGAGTGTCAGTGTCATTACCATGTACCCCGAGTGTCATTACCCTGTACCCCGAGTGTCAGTGTCATTACCCTGTACCCCGAGTGTCATTACCCTGTACCCCGAGTGTCATTACCCTGTACCCCGAGTGTCAGTGTCATTATCCTGTACCCCGAGTGTCATTATCCTGTACCCCGAGTGTCAGTGTCATTATCCTGTACCCCGAGTGTCAGCGTCATTATCCTATACACCGAGTGTCAGTGTCATTACCCTGTACCCCGAGTGTCAGTGTCATTATCCTGTACCCCGAGTGTCAGTGTCATTATCCTATACACCGAGTGTCAGTGTCATTACCCTGTACCCCGAGTGTCAGTGTCATTACCGTGTACCCTGAGTGTCAGTGTCATTACCCTGTACCCCGAGAGTCATTACCCTGTACCCCGAGTGTCAGTGTCATTACCCTGTACCCCGAGTGTCATTACCCTGTACCCCGAGTGTCATTACCCTGTACCCCGAGTGTCAGTGTCATTATCCTGTACCCCGAGTGTCATTATCCTGTACCCCGAGTGTCAGTATTATTACCCTGTACCCCGAGTGTCAGTGTCATTATCCTGTACCACGAGTGTCATTACCCTGTACCCCGAGTGTCAGTGTCATTATCCTGTACCCTGAGTGTCAGTGTCATTTTCCTATACCCCGAGTGTCAGTGTCATTATCCTATACCCCGAGTGTCAGTGTCATTATCCTGTACCCCGAGTGTCAGTGTCATTTTCCTATACCCCGAGTGTCAGTGTCATTTTCCTATACCCCGAGTGTCAGTGTCATTATCCTGTACCCCGAGGATCAGTGTCATTATCCTGTACCCCGAGTGTCATTATCATTATCCTGTACCCCGAGTGTCAGTGTCATTATCCTGTAACCCGAGTGTCAGTGTCATTACCCTGTACCCCGAGTGTCATTATCCTGTACCCCCAGTGTCAGTGTCATTATCCTGTACCCCGAGTGTCAGTGTCATTACCCTGTACCCCAAGTGTCAGTGTCATTATCCTGTACCCCGAGTGTCAGTCATTATCCTGTACCCCGAGTGTCATTATCATTATCCTGTACCCCGAGCGTCAGTGGCATTATCCTGTACCCCGAGTGTCATTATCCTGTTCCCTGAGTGTCAATATCCTGTAACCCGAGTGTCATTACCCTGTACCCCGAGTGTCAGTGTCATTATTCTGTAACCCGAGTGTCATTACCCTGTACCCCGAGTGTCAGTGTCTTTATCCTGTACCCCGAGTGTCAGTGTCATTACCCTGTACCCCGAGTGTCAGTGTCATTATCCTGTACCCCGAGTGTCAGAGTCATTATCCTGTACCCCGATTGTCAGTGTTATTATCCTGTACCCCGAGTGTCATTGTCATTATCCTGTACCCCGAGTGTCAGTGTCATTATCCTGTACCCCGAGTGTTAGTGTCATTATCCTGTACCCCAAGTATCAGTGTCATTATCCTGTACCCCGAGTGTCAGTGTCATTATCCTGTACCCCGAGTGTCAGTGTCATTATCCTGTACCCCAAGTATCAGTGTCATTATCCCGTACCCCAAGTGTCAGTGTCATTTTCCTGTACCCCGAGTGTCAGTGTCATTATCCTGTACCCCGAGTGTCTGTGTCATTAACCTGTACCCTGAGTGTCAGTGTCATTATCCTGTACCCCGAGTGTCAGTGTCATTATCCTGTACCCCGAGTGTCACTGTCATTATCCTGTACCCCGAGTGTCACTGTCATTATCCTATACCCCGAGTGTCATTATCCTGTACCCCGAGTGTCATTATCCTGTACCCCGAGTGTCAGTGTCATTATCCTGTACCCCGAGGATCAGTGTCATTATCCTGTACCCCGAGTGTCAGTGTCATTATCCTGTACCCCGAGTGTCAGTGTCATTATCCTGTACCCCGAGTGTCAGTGTCATTATCCTGTACCCCGAGTGTCAGCGTCATTATCCTGTACCCCTAGTGTCATTACTCTGTACCCTGAGTGTCATTATCCTGTACCCCGAGTGTCAGTGTCATTACCCTGTACCCCCGAGTGTCAGTGTCATTACCCTGTACCCCGAGTGTCACTGTCATTACCCTGTACCCCTAGTGTCATTACTCTGTGCCCTGAGTGTCATTACCCTGTACCCCGAGTGTCAGTGTCATTACCCTGTACCCCGAGTGTCAGTGTCATTATCCTGTACCCCGAGTGTCAGCGTCATTATCCTGTACCCCTAGTGTCATTACTCTGTACCCTGAGTGTCATTACCCTGTACCCCGAGTGTCAGTGTCATTACCCTGTACCCCGAGTGTCAGTGTCATTATCCTGTACCCCGAGTGTCAGTGTCATTTCCCTGTACCCCGAGTGTCATTACCCTGTACCCCGAGTGTCAGTGTCATTACCCTGTACCCCGAGTGTCAGTGTCATTACCCTGTACCCCGAGTGTCACTGTCATTACCCTGTACCCCGAGTGTCATTACCCTGTACCCCGAGTGTCAGTGTCATTACCCTGTACCCCGAGTGTCAGTGTCATTATCCTGTACCCCGAGTGTCAGTGTCATTACCCTGTACCCCGAGTGTCAGTGTCATTATCCTGTACTCCGAGTGTCAGTGTCATTATCCTGTACCCCGAGTGTCAGTGTCATTACCCTGTACCCCGGGTTTCAGTGTCATTATCCTGTACCCCGGGTTACAGTGTCATTATCCTGTACCCCGAGTGTCAGTGTCATTATCCTGTACCCCGAGTGTCAGTGTCATTATCCTGTACGCCGAGTGTCAGTGTCATTATCCTGCACCCCGAGTGTCAGTGTCCTTACCCTGTACCCCGAGTGTCAGTGTCCTTACCCTGTACCCCGAGTGTCAGTGTCATTATCCTGTACCCCGAGTGTCAGTTTCATTATCCTGTACCCCGAGAGTCAGTGTCATTATCCTGTACGCCGAGTGTCAGTGTCATTATCCTGTACCCCCAGTGTCATTATCCTGCACCCCGAGTGTCAGTGTCCTTACCCTGTACCCCGAGTGTCAGTGTCCTTACCCTGTACCCCGAGTGTCAGTGTCATTATCCTGTACCCCGAGTGTCAGTGTCATTATCCTGTACCCCGAGTGTCAGTGTCATTATCCTGTACGCCGAGTGTCAGTGTCATTATCCTGTACCCCGAGTGTCAGTGTCATTATCCTGTACCCCGAGTGTCAGTGTCATTATCCTGTACGCAGAGTGTCAGCGCCATTATCCTGTACCCCGAGTGTCAGCGTCATTATCCTGTACCCCCAGTGTCATTGTCATTATCCTGTACCCCGAGTGTCAGTGTCATTATCCTGTACCCCGAGTGTCATTGTCATTATCCTGTACCCCGAGTGTCAGTGTCATTATCCTGTACCCCGAGTGTCAGTGTCATTATCCTGTACCCCGAGGATCAGTGTCATTACCCTGTACCCTGAGTGTCAGTGTCATTATCCTGTACCCCGAGTGTCATTATCATTATCCTGTACCCCGAGCGTCAGTGGCATTATCCTGTACCCCGAGTGTCAGTGTCATTATCCTGTACCCCGAGTGTCAGTGTCATTATCCTATACACCGAGTGTCAGTGTCATTACCCTGTACCCCGAGTGTCATTACCCTGTACCCCGAGTGTCAGTGTCATTACCGTGTACCCTGAGTGTCAGTGTCATTACCCTGTACCCCGAGTGTCATTAACCTGTACCCCGAGTGTCAGTATCATTACCCTGTACCCCGAGTGTCAATGTCATTACCCTGTACCCCGAGTGTCATTACCCTGTACCCCGAGTGTCATTACCCTGTACCCCGAGTGTCAGTGTCATTATCCTGTTCCCCGAGTGTCATTATCCTGTACCCCGAGTGTCAGTATTATTACCCTGTACCCCGAGTGTCAGTGTCATTATCCTGTACCACGAGTGTCATTACCCTGTACCCCGAGTGTCGGTGTCATTATCCTGTACCCTGAGTGTCAGTGTCATTTTCCTATACCCCGAGTGTCAGTGTCATTATCCTATACCCCGAGTGTCAGTGTCATTATCCTGTACCCCGAGTGTCAGTGTCATTTTCCTATACCCCGAGTGTCAGTGTCATTTTCCTATACCCCGAGTGTCAGTGTCATTATCCTGTACCCCGAGGATCAGTGTCATTATCCTGTACCCCGAGTGTCATTATCATTATCCTGTACCCCGAGTGTCAGTGTCATTATCCTGTAACCCGAGTGTCAGTGTCATTACCCTGTACCCCGAGTGTCATTATCCTGTACCCCCAGTGTCAGTGTCATTATCCTGTACCCCGAGTGTCAGTGTCATTACCCTGTACCCCAAGTGTCAGAGTCATTATCCTGTACCCCGAGTGTCAGTCATTATCCTGTACCCCGAGTGTCATTATCATTATCCTGTACCCCGAGCGTCAGTGGCATTATCCTGTACCCCGAGTGTCATTATCCTGTTCCCTGAGTGTCATTATCCTGTAACCCGAGTGTCATTACCCTGTACCCCGAGTGTCAGTGTCATTATTCTGTAACCCGAGTGTCATTACCCTGTACCCCGAGTGTCAGTGTCTTTATCCTGTACCCCGAGTGTCAGTGTCATTACCCTGTACCCCGAGTGTCAGTGTCATTATCCTGTACCCCGAGTGTCAGAGTCATTATCCTGTACCCCGAGTGTCATTGTCATTATCCTGTACCCCGAGTGTCAGTGTCATTATCCTGTACCCCGAGTGTCAGTGTCATTATCCCGTAGCCCAAGTGTCAGTGTCATTTTCCTATACCCCGAGTGTCAGTGTCATTATCCTGTACCCCGAGTGTCAGTGTCATTATCCTGTACCCCGAGTGTCACTGTCATTATCCTGTACCCCGAGTGTCACTGTCATTATCCTATACCCCGAGTGTCATTATCCTGTACCCCGAGTGTCATTATCCTGTACCCCGAGTGTCAGTGTCATTATCCTATACCCCGAGTGTCAGTGTCATTATCCTGTACCCCGAGGATCAGTGTCATAATCCTGTACCCCGAGTGTCAGTGTCATTATCCTGTACCCCGAGTGTCAGTGTCATTATCCTGTACCCCGAGTGTCAGTGTCATTATCCTGTACCCCGAGTGTCAGCGTCATTATCCTGTACCTCTAGTGTCATTACTCTCTACCCTGAGTGTCATTACCCTGTACCCCGGGTTTCAGTGTCATTATCATGTACCCCGGGTTTCAGTGTCATTATCCTGTACCCCGAGTGTCAGTGTCATTATCCTGTACCCCGAGTGTCAGTGTCATTATCCTATACGCCGAGTGTCAGTGTCATTATCCTGTTCCCCCAGGGTCATTATCCTGCACCCCGAGTGTCAGTGTCCTTACCCTGTACCCCGAGTGTCAGTGTCCTTACCCTGTACCCCGAGTGTCAGTGTCCTTACCCTGTACCCCGAGTGTCAGTGTCATTATCCTGTACCCCGAGTGTCAGTGTCATTATCCTGTACCCCGAGTGTCAGTGTCATTATCCTGTACCCCGAGTGTCAGTGTCATTATCCTGTACCCCGAGTGTCATTGTCATTATCCTGTACCCCGAGTGTCAGTGTCATTATCCTGTACCCCGAGTGTCAGTGTCATTATCCTGTACCCCGAGGATCAGTGTCATTACCCTGTACCCTGAGTGTCAGTGTCATTATCCTGTACCCCGAGTGTCATTATCATTATCCTGTACCCCGAGCGTCAGTGGCATTATCCTGTACCCCGAGTGTCAGTGTCATTATCCTGTACCCCGAGTGTCAGTGTCATTATCCTATACACCGAGTGTCAGTGTCATTACCCTGTACCCCGAGTGTCATTACCCTGTACCCCGAGTGTCAGTGTCATTACCGTGTACCCTGAGTGTCAGTGTCATTACCCTGTACCCCGAGTGTCATTACCCTGTACCCCGAGTGTCAGTATCATTACCCTGTACCCCGAGTGTCAGTGTCATTACCCTGTACCCCGAGTGTCATTACCCTGTACCCCGAGTGTCATTACCCTGTACCCCGAGTGTCAGTGTCATTACCCTGTACCCCGAGTGTCAGTGTCATTATCCTGTTCCCCGAGTGTCATTATCCTGTACCCCGAGTGTCAGTATTATTACCCTGTACCCCGAGTGTCAGTGTCATTATCCTGTACCACGAGTGTCATTACCCTGTACCCCGAGTGTCGGTGTCATTATCCTGTACCCTGAGTGTCAGTGTCATTTTCCTATACCCCGAGTGTCAGTGTCATTATCCTATACCCCGAGTGTCAGTGTCATTATCCTGTACCCCGAGTGTCAGTGTCATTTTCCTATACCCCGAGTGTCAGTGTCATTTTCCTATACCCCGAGTGTCAGTGTCATTATCCTGTACCCCGAGGATCAGTGTCATTATCCTGTACCCCGAGTGTCATTATCATTATCCTGTACCCCGAGTGTCAGTGTCATTATCCTGTAACCCGAGTGTCAGTGTCATTACCCTGTACCCCGAGTGTCATTATCCTGTACCCCCAGTGTCAGTGTCATTATCCTGTACCCCGAGTGTCAGTGTCATTACCCTGTACCCCAAGTGTCAGAGTCATTATCCTGTACCCCGAGTGTCAGTCATTATCCTGTACCCCGAGTGTCATTATCATTATCCTGTACCCCGAGCGTCAGTGGCATTATCCTGTACCCCGAGTGTCAGTGTCATTATCCTGTACCCCGAGTGTCAGCGTCATTATCCTGTACCCCTAGTGTCATTACTCTGTACCCTGAGTGTCATTACCCTGTACCCCGAGTGTCAGTGTCATTACCCTGTACCCCGAGTGTCAGTGTCATTATCCTGTACCCCGAGTGTCAGTGTCATTTCCCTGTACCCCGAGTGTCATTACCCTGTACCCCGAGTGTCAGTGTCATTACCCTGTACCCCGAGTGTCAGTGTCATTACCCTGTACCCCGAGTGTCACTGTCATTACCCTGTACCCCGAGTGTCATTACCCTGTACCCCGAGTGTCAGTGTCATTACCCTGTACCCCGAGTGTCAGTGTCATTATCCTGTACCCCGAGTGTCAGTGTCATTACCCTGTACCCCGAGTGTCAGTGTCATTATCCTGTACTCCGAGTGTCAGTGTCATTATCCTGTACCCCGAGTGTCAGTGTCATTACCCTGTACCCCGGGTTTCAGTGTCATTATCCTGTACCCCGGGTTACAGTGTCATTATCCTGTACCCCGAGTGTCAGTGTCATTATCCTGTACCCCGAGTGTCAGTGTCATTATCCTGTACGCCGAGTGTCAGTGTCATTATCCTGCACCCCGAGTGTCAGTGTCCTTACCCTGTACCCCGAGTGTCAGTGTCCTTACCCTGTACCCCGAGTGTCAGTGTCATTATCCTGTACCCCGAGTGTCAGTTTCATTATCCTGTACCCCGAGAGTCAGTGTCATTATCCTGTACGCCGAGTGTCAGTGTCATTATCCTGTACCCCCAGTGTCATTATCCTGCACCCCGAGTGTCAGTGTCCTTACCCTGTACCCCGAGTGTCAGTGTCCTTACCCTGTACCCCGAGTGTCAGTGTCATTATCCTGTACCCCGAGTGTCAGTGTCATTATCCTGTACCCCGAGTGTCAGTGTCATTATCCTGTACGCCGAGTGTCAGTGTCATTATCCTGTACCCCGAGTGTCAGTGTCATTATCCTGTACCCCGAGTGTCAGTGTCATTATCCTGTACGCAGAGTGTCAGCGCCATTATCCTGTACCCCGAGTGTCAGCGTCATTATCCTGTACCCCCAGTGTCATTGTCATTATCCTGTACCCCGAGTGTCAGTGTCATTATCCTGTACCCCGAGTGTCATTGTCATTATCCTGTACCCCGAGTGTCAGTGTCATTATCCTGTACCCCGAGTGTCAGTGTCATTATCCTGTACCCCGAGGATCAGTGTCATTACCCTGTACCCTGAGTGTCAGTGTCATTATCCTGTACCCCGAGTGTCATTATCATTATCCTGTACCCCGAGCGTCAGTGGCATTATCCTGTACCCCGAGTGTCAGTGTCATTATCCTGTACCCCGAGTGTCAGTGTCATTATCCTATACACCGAGTGTCAGTGTCATTACCCTGTACCCCGAGTGTCATTACCCTGTACCCCGAGTGTCAGTGTCATTACCGTGTACCCTGAGTGTCAGTGTCATTACCCTGTACCCCGAGTGTCATTACCCTGTACCCCGAGTGTCAGTATCATTACCCTGTACCCCGAGTGTCAGTGTCATTACCCTGTACCCCGAGTGTCATTACCCTGTACCCCGAGTGTCATTACCCTGTACCCCGAGTGTCAGTGTCATTATCCTGTTCCCCGAGTGTCATTATCCTGTACCCCGAGTGTCAGTATTATTACCCTGTACCCCGAGTGTCAGTGTCATTATCCTGTACCACGAGTGTCATTACCCTGTACCCCGAGTGTCGGTGTCATTATCCTGTACCCTGAGTGTCAGTGTCATTTTCCTATACCCCGAGTGTCAGTGTCATTATCCTATACCCCGAGTGTCAGTGTCATTATCCTGTACCCCGAGTGTCAGTGTCATTTTCCTATACCCCGAGTGTCAGTGTCATTTTCCTATACCCCGAGTGTCAGTGTCATTATCCTGTACCCCGAGGATCAGTGTCATTATCCTGTACCCCGAGTGTCATTATCATTATCCTGTACCCCGAGTGTCAGTGTCATTATCCTGTAACCCGAGTGTCAGTGTCATTACCCTGTACCCCGAGTGTCATTATCCTGTACCCCCAGTGTCAGTGTCATTATCCTGTACCCCGAGTGTCAGTGTCATTACCCTGTACCCCAAGTGTCAGAGTCATTATCCTGTACCCCGAGTGTCAGTCATTATCCTGTACCCCGAGTGTCATTATCATTATCCTGTACCCCGAGCGTCAGTGGCATTATCCTGTACCCCGAGTGTCATTATCCTGTTCCCTGAGTGTCATTATCCTGTAACCCGAGTGTCATTACCCTGTACCCCGAGTGTCAGTGTCATTATTCTGTAACCCGAGTGTCATTACCCTGTACCCCGAGTGTCAGTGTCTTTATCCTGTACCCCGAGTGTCAGTGTCATTACCCTGTACCCCGAGTGTCAGTGTCATTATCCTGTACCCCGAGTGTCAGAGTCATTATCCTGTACCCCGAGTGTCATTGTCATTATCCTGTACCCCGAGTGTCAGTGTCATTATCCTGTACCCCGAGTGTCAGTGTCATTATCCCGTAGCCCAAGTGTCAGTGTCATTTTCCTATACCCCGAGTGTCAGTGTCATTATCCTGTACCCCGAGTGTCAGTGTCATTATCCTGTACCCCGAGTGTCACTGTCATTATCCTGTACCCCGAGTGTCACTGTCATTATCCTATACCCCGAGTGTCATTATCCTGTACCCCGAGTGTCATTATCCTGTACCCCGAGTGTCAGTGTCATTATCCTATACCCCGAGTGTCAGTGTCATTATCCTGTACCCCGAGGATCAGTGTCATAATCCTGTACCCCGAGTGTCAGTGTCATTATCCTGTACCCCGAGTGTCAGTGTCATTATCCTGTACCCCGAGTGTCAGTGTCATTATCCTGTACCCCGAGTGTCAGCGTCATTATCCTGTACCTCTAGTGTCATTACTCTGTACCCTGAGTGTCATTACCCTGTACCCCGGGTTTCAGTGTCATTATCATGTACCCCGGGTTTCAGTGTCATTATCCTGTACCCCGAGTGTCAGTGTCATTATCCTGTACCCCGAGTGTCAGTGTCATTATCCTATACGCCGAGTGTCAGTGTCATTATCCTGTTCCCCCAGGGTCATTATCCTGCACCCCGAGTGTCAGTGTCCTTACCCTGTACCCCGAGTGTCAGTGTCCTTACCCTGTACCCCGAGTGTCAGTGTCCTTACCCTGTACCCCGAGTGTCAGTGTCATTATCCTGTACCCCGAGTGTCAGTGTCATTATCCTGTACCCCGAGTGTCAGTGTCATTATCCTGTACCCCGAGTGTCAGTGTCATTATCCTGTACCCCGAGTGTCATTGTCATTATCCTGTACCCCGAGTGTCAGTGTCATTATCCTGTACCCCGAGTGTCAGTGTCATTATCCTGTACCCCGAGGATCAGTGTCATTACCCTGTACCCTGAGTGTCAGTGTCATTATCCTGTACCCCGAGTGTCATTATCATTATCCTGTACCCCGAGCGTCAGTGGCATTATCCTGTACCCCGAGTGTCAGTGTCATTATCCTGTACCCCGAGTGTCAGTGTCATTATCCTATACACCGAGTGTCAGTGTCATTACCCTGTACCCCGAGTGTCATTACCCTGTACCCCGAGTGTCAGTGTCATTACCGTGTACCCTGAGTGTCAGTGTCATTACCCTGTACCCCGAGTGTCATTACCCTGTACCCCGAGTGTCAGTATCATTACCCTGTACCCCGAGTGTCAGTGTCATTACCCTGTACCCCGAGTGTCATTACCCTGTACCCCGAGTGTCATTACCCTGTACCCCGAGTGTCAGTGTCATTATCCTGTTCCCCGAGTGTCATTATCCTGTACCCCGAGTGTCAGTATTATTACCCTGTACCCCGAGTGTCAGTGTCATTATCCTGTACCACGAGTGTCATTACCCTGTACCCCGAGTGTCGGTGTCATTATCCTGTACCCTGAGTGTCAGTGTCATTTTCCTATACCCCGAGTGTCAGTGTCATTATCCTATACCCCGAGTGTCAGTGTCATTATCCTGTACCCCGAGTGTCAGTGTCATTTTCCTATACCCCGAGTGTCAGTGTCATTTTCCTATACCCCGAGTGTCAGTGTCATTATCCTGTACCCCGAGGATCAGTGTCATTATCCTGTACCCCGAGTGTCATTATCATTATCCTGTACCCCGAGTGTCAGTGTCATTATCCTGTAACCCGAGTGTCAGTGTCATTACCCTGTACCCCGAGTGTCATTATCCTGTACCCCCAGTGTCAGTGTCATTATCCTGTACCCCGAGTGTCAGTGTCATTACCCTGTACCCCAAGTGTCAGAGTCATTATCCTGTACCCCGAGTGTCAGTCATTATCCTGTACCCCGAGTGTCATTATCATTATCCTGTACCCCGAGCGTCAGTGGCATTATCCTGTACCCCGAGTGTCATTATCCTGTTCCCTGAGTGTCATTATCCTGTAACTCGAGTGTCATTACCCTGTACCCCGAGTGTCAGTGTCATTATTCTGTAACCCGAGTGTCATTACCCTGTACCCCGAGTGTCAGTGTCTTTATCCTGTACCCCGAGTGTCAGTGTCATTACCCTGTACCCCGAGTGTCAGTGTCATTATCCTGTACCCCGAGTGTCAGAGTCATTATCCTGTACCCCGAGTGTCATTGTCATTATCCTGTACCCCGAGTGTCAGTGTCATTATCCTGTACCCCGAGTGTCAGTGTCATTATCCCGTAGCCCAAGTGTCAGTGTCATTTTCCTATACCCCGAGTGTCAGTGTCATTATCCTGTACCCCGAGTGTCAGTGTCATTATCCTGTACCCCGAGTGTCACTGTCATTATCCTGTACCCCGAGTGTCACTGTCATTATCCTATACCCCGAGTGTCATTATCCTGTACCCCGAGTGTCATTATCCTGTACCCCGAGTGTCAGTGTCATTATCCTATACCCCGAGTGTCAGTGTCATTATCCTGTACCCCGAGGATCAGTGTCATAATCCTGTACCCCGAGTGTCAGTGTCATTATCCTGTACCCCGAGTGTCAGTGTCATTATCCTGTACCCCGAGTGTCAGTGTCATTATCCTGTACCCCGAGTGTCAGCGTCATTATCCTGTACCTCTAGTGTCATTACTCTGTACCCTGAGTGTCATTACCCTGTACCCCGGGTTTCAGTGTCATTATCATGTACCCCGGGTTTCAGTGTCATTATCCTGTACCCCGAGTGTCAGTGTCATTATCCTGTACCCCGAGTGTCAGTGTCATTATCCTATACGCCGAGTGTCAGTGTCATTATCCTGTTCCCCCAGGGTCATTATCCTGCACCCCGAGTGTCAGTGTCCTTACCCTGTACCCCGAGTGTCAGTGTCCTTACCCTGTACCCCGAGTGTCAGTGTCCTTACCCTGTACCCCGAGTGTCAGTGTCATTATCCTGTACCCCGAGTGTCAGTGTCATTATCCTGTACCCCGAGTGTCAGTGTCATTATCCTGTACCCCGAGTGTTAGTGTCATTATCCTGTACGCCGAGTGTCAGCGCCATTATCCTGTACCCCGAGTGTCAGCGTCATTATCCTGTACCCCCAGTGTCATTGTCATTATCCTGTACCCCGAGTGTCAGTGTCATTATCCTGTACCCCGGTGTCATTATCCTGTCCCCTGAGTGTCATTACTCTGTACCCCGAGTGTCATTATCCTGTACCCCGAGTGTCAGTGTCATTATCCTGTACCCCGAGTGTCAGTGTTATTACCCTGTACCCCGAGTGTCAGTGTCATTATCCTGTACCCCGAGTGTCAGTGTCATTACCCTGTACCCCGTGTGTCATTGTCATTATCCTGTACCCCGAGTGTCAGTGTCATTATCCTGTACCCCGAGTGTCAGTGTCATTATCCTGTACCCCGGGTTTCAGTGTCATTATCCTGTACCCCTGGTTTCAGTGTCATTATCCTGTACCCCGGGTTTCAATGTCATTATCCTGTACCCCGAGTGTCAGTGTCATAATCCTGTACCCCGAATGTCATTACCCTGTACCCCGAGTGTCATTACCCTGTACCCCGAGTGTCAGTGTCATTATCCTGTACCCCGTGTGTCAGTGTCATTATCCTGTACCCCGAGTGTCAGTGTCATTATCCTGTACCCCGGGTTTCAGTGTCATTATCCTGTACCCCGGGTTTCAGTGTCATTATCCTGTACCCCGAGTGTCAGTGTCATTATCCTGTACCCCGAGTGTCATTACCCTGTACCCCGAGTGTCATTACCCTGTACCCCGAGTGTCAGTGTCATTATCCTGTACCCCCAGTGTCAGTGTCATTATCCTGTACCCCGAGTGTCAGTGTCATTATCCTGTACCCCGAGTGTCAGTGTCATTATCCTGTACCCCGAGTGTCAGTGTCATTACCCTGTACCCCGGGTTTCAGTGTCATTATCCTGTACCCCGGATTTCAGTGTCATTATCCTGTACCCCGAGTGTCAGTGTCATTATCCTGTACCCCGAGTGTCAGTGTCATTATCCTGTACGCCGAGTGTCAGTGTCATTATCCTGTACCCCCAGTGTCATTATCCTGCACCCCGAGTGTCAGTGTCCTTACCATGTACCCCGAGTGTCAGTGTCCTTACCCTGTACCCCGAGTTTCAGTGTCCTTACCCTGCACCCCGAGTGTCAGTGTCATTATCCTGTACCCCGAGTGTCAGTGTCATTATCCTGTACCCCGAGTGTCAGTGTCATTATCCTGTACGTCGAGTGTCAGTGTCATTATCCTGTACCCCGAGTGTCAGTGTCATTATCCTGTACCCCGAGTGTCAGTGTGATTATCCTGTACGCCGAGTGTCAGCGCCATTATCCTGTACCCCGAGTGTCAGCGTCATTATCCTGTACCCCCAGTGTCATTGTCATTATCCTGTACCCCGAGTGTCAGTGTCATTATCCTGTACCCCGAGTGTCATTGTCATTATCCTGTACCCCGAGTGTCAGTGTCATTATCCTGTACCCCGAGTGTCAGTGTCATTTTCCTATACCCCGAGTGTCAGTGTCATTATCCTGTACCCCGAGGATCAGTGTCATTACCCTGTACCCTGAGTGTCAGTGTCATTATCCTGTACCCAGAGTGTCATTATCATTATCCTGTACCCCGAGCGTCAGTGGCAATTTCCTGTACCCCGAGTGTCAGTGTCATTATCCTATACACCGAGTGTCAGTGTCATTACCCTGTACCCCGAGTGTCATTACACTGTACCCCGAGTGTCAGTGTCATTACCGTGTACCCTGAGTGTCAGTGTCTTTACCCTGTACCCCGAGTGTCATTACCCTGTACCCCGAGTGTCAGTATCATTACCCTGTACCCCGAGTGTCAGTGTCATTACCCTGTACCCCGAGTGTCATTACCCTGTACCCCGAGTGTAATTACCCTGTACCCCGAGTGTCAGTGTCATTATCCTGTACCCCGAGTGTCAGTGTCATTATCCTATACACCGAGTGTCAGTGTCATTACCCTGTACCCCGAGTGTCATTATCCTGTACCCCGAGTGTCATTACCCTTTACCCCGAGTGTCATTATCCTGTACCCCATGTGTCAGTATCATTACCCTGTACCCCGAGTGTCAGTGTCATTACCCTGTACCCCGAGTGTCATTACCCTGTACCCCGAGAGTCATTACCCTGTACCCCGAGTGTCATTACCCTGTACCCCGAGTGTCAGTGTCATTATCCTGTACCCCGAGTGTCAGTGTCATTATCCTATACACCGAGTGTCAGTGTCATTACCCTGTACCCCGAGTGTCATTACCCTGTACCCCGAGTGTCATTACCCTGTACCCCGAGTGTCATTATCCTGTACCCCGAGTGTCAGTGTCATAATCCTGTACCCCGAATGTCATTACCCTGTACCCCGAGTGTCATTACCCTGTACCCCGAGTGTCAGTGTCATTATCCTGTACCCCGTGTGTCAGTGTCATTATCCTGTACCCCGAGTGTCAGTGTCATTATCCTGTACCCCGGGTTTCAGTGTCATTATCCTGTACCCCGGGTTTCAGTGTCATTATCCTGTACCCCGAGTGTCAGTGTCATTATCCTGTACCCCGAGTGTCATTACCCTGTACCCCGAGTGTCATTACCCTGTACCCCGAGTGTCAGTGTCATTATCCTGTACCCCCAGTGTCAGTGTCATTATCCTGTACCCCGAGTGTCAGTGTCATTATCCTGTACCCCGAGTGTCAGTGTCATTATCCTGTACCCCGAGTGTCAGTGTCATTACCCTGTACCCCGGATTTCAGTGTCATTATCCTGTACCCCGGATTTCAGTGTCATTATCCTGTACCCCGAGTGTCAGTGTCATTATCCTGTACCCCGAGTGTCAGTGTCATTATCCTGTACGCCGAGTGTCAGTGTCATTATCCTGTACCCCCAGTGTCATTATCCTGCACCCCGAGTGTCAGTGTCCTTACCCTGTACCCCGAGTGTCAGTGTCCTTACCCTGTACCCCGAGTGTCAGTGTCCTTACCCTGCACCCCGAGTGTCAGTGTCATTATCCTGTACCCCGAGTGTCAGTGTCATTATCCTGTACCCCGAGTGTCAGTGTCATTATCCTGTACGTCGAGTGTCAGTGTCATTATCCTGTACCCCGAGTGTCAGTGTCATTATCCTGTACCCCGAGTGTCAGTGTGATTATCCTGTACGCCGAGTGTCAGCGCCATTATCCTGTACCCCGAGTGTCAGCGTCATTATCCTGTACCCCCAGTGTCATTGTCATTATCCTGTACCCCGAGTGTCAGTGTCATTATCCTGTACCCCGAGTGTCATTGTCATTATCCTGTACCCCGAGTGTCAGTGTCATTATCCTGTACCCCGAGTGTCAGTGTCATTTTCCTATACCCCGAGTGTCAGTGTCATTATCCTGTACCCCGAGGATCAGTGTCATTACCCTGTACCCTGAGTGTCAGTGTCATTATCCTGTACCCCGAGTGTCATTATCATTATCCTGTACCCCGAGCGTCAGTGGCATTATCCTGTACCCCGAGTGTCAGTGTCATTATCCTATACACCGAGTGTCAGTGTCATTACCCTGTACCCCGAGTGTCATTACACTGTACCCCGAGTGTCAGTGTCATTACCGTGTACCCTGAGTGTCAGTGTCTTTACCCTGTACCCCGAGTGTCATTACCCTGTACCCCGAGTGTCAGTATCATTACCCTGTACCTCGAGTGTCAGTGTCATTACCCTGTACCCCGAGTGTCATTACCCTGTACCCCGAGTGTAATTACCCTGTACCCCGAGTGTCAGTGTCATTATCCTGTACCCCGAGTGTCAGTGTCATTATCCTATACACCGAGTGTCAGTGTCATTACCCTGTACCCCGAGTGTCATTATCCTGTACCCCGAGTGTCATTACCCTGTACCCCGAGTGTCATTATCCTGTACCCCATGTGTCAGTATCATTACCCTGTACCCCGAGTGTCAGTGTCATTACCCTGTACCCCGAGTGTCATTACCCTGTACCCCGAGAGTCATTACCCTGTACCCCGAGTGGTATTACCCTGTACCCCGAGTGTCAGTGTCATTATCCTGTACCCCGAGTGTCAGTGTCATTATCCTATACACCGAGTGTCAGTGTCATTACCCTGTACCCCGAGTGTCATTACCCTGTACCCCGAGTGTCATTACCCTGTACCCCGAGTGTCATTATCCTGTACCCCGAGTGTCAGTGTCATTATCCTGTACCCCGAGTGTCAGTGTCATTATCCTATACACCGAGTGTCAGTGTCATTACCCTGTACCCCGAGTGTCATTACACTGTACCCCGAGTGTCAGTGTCATTACCCTGTACCCCGAGTGTCATTACCCTGTACCCCGAGTGTCAGTATCATTACCCTGTACCCCGAGTGTCAGTGTCATTACCCTGTACCCCGAGTGTCATTACCCTGTACCCCGAGTGTCATTACCCTGTACCCCGAGTATCATTACCCTGTACCCCGAGTGTCAGTGTCATTATCCTGTACCCCGAGTGTCAGTGTCATCATCCTATACACCGAGTGTCAGTGTCATTACCCTGTACCCCGAGTGTCATTACACTGTACCGCGAGTGTCAGTGTCAGTACCCTGTACCCCGAGTGTCATTACCCTGTACCACGAGTGTCATTACCCTGTACCCCGAGTGTCATTACCCTGTACCCCGAGTGTCAGTGTCATTATCCTGTACCCCGTGTGTCAGTGTCATTATCCTGTACCCCGAGTGTCAGTGTCATTATCCTGTACCCCGGGTTTCAGTGTCATTATCCTGTACCCCAGGTTTCAGTGTCATTATCCTGTACCCCGAGTGTCAGTGTCATTATCCTGTACCCCGAGTGTCATTACCCTGTACCCCGAGTGTTAGTGTCATTATCCTGTACCCCCAGTGTCATTATCCTGTACCCCGAGTGTCAGTGTCATTATCCTGTACCCCGAGTGTCAGTGTCATTATCCTGTACCCCGAGTGTCAGTGTCATTACCCTGTACCCCGGGTTTCAGTGTCATTATCCTGTACCCCGGGTTTCAGTGTCATTATCCTGTACCCCGAGTGTCAGTGTCATTATCCTGTACCCCGAATGTCAGTGTCATTATCCTGTACGCCGAGTGTCAGTGTCATTATCCTGTACCCCCAGTGTCATTATCCTGCACCCCGAGTGTCAGTGTCCTTACCCTGTACCCCGAGTGTCAGTGTCCTTACCCTGTACCCCGAGTGTCAGTGTCCTTACCCTGTACATCGAGTGTCAGTGTCATTATCCTGTACCCCGAGTGTCAGTGTCATTATCCTGTACCCCGAGTGTCAGTGTCATTATCCTGTACGCCGAGTGTCAGTGTCATTATCCTGTAAACCGAGTGTCAGTGTCATTATCCTGTACCCCGAGTGTCAGTGTCATTATCCTGTACGTCGAGTGTCAGTGTCATTATCCTGTACCCCGAGTGTCAGTGTCATTATCCTGTACCCCGAGTGTCAGTGTGATTATCCTGTACGCCGAGTGTCAGCGCCATTATCCTGTACCCCGAGTGTCAGCGTCATTATCCTGTACCCCCAGTGTCATTGTCATTATCCTGTACCCCGAGTGTCAGTGTCATTATCCTGTACCCCGAGTGTCATTGTCATTATCCTGTACCCCGAGTGTCAGTGTCATTATCCTGTACCCCGAGTGTCAGTGTCATTTTCCTATACCCCGAGTGTCAGTGTCATTATCCTGTACCCCGAGGATCAGTGTCATTACCCTGTACCCTGAGTGTCAGTGTCATTATCCTGTACCCCGAGTGTCATTATCATTATCCTGTACCCCGAGCGTCAGTGGCATTATCCTGTACCCCGAGTGTCAGTGTCATTATCCTATACACCGAGTGTCAGTGTCATTACCCTGTAGCCCGAGTGTCATTACACTGTACCCCGAGTGTCAGTGTCATTACCGTGTACCCTGAGTGTCAGTGTCTTTACCCTGTACCCCGAGTGTCATTACCCTGTACCCCGAGTGTCAGTATCATTACCCTGTACCCCGAGTGTCAGTGTCATTATCCTGTACCCCGAGTGTCAGAGTCATTATCCTGTACCCCGAGTGTCATTGTCATTATCCTGTACCCCGAGTGTCAGTGTCATTATCCTGTACCCCGAGTGTCAGTGTCATTATCCCGTAGCCCAAGTGTCAGTGTCATTTTCCTATACCCCGAGTGTCAGTGTCATTATCCTGTACCCCGAGTGTCAGTGTCATTATCCTGTACCCCGAGTGTCACTGTCATTATCCTGTACCCCGAGTGTCACTGTCATTATCCTATACCCCGAGTGTCATTATCCTGTACCCCGAGTGTCATTATCCTGTACCCCGAGTGTCAGTGTCATTATCCTATACCCCGAGTGTCAGTGTCATTATCCTGTACCCCGAGGATCAGTGTCATAATCCTGTACCCCGAGTGTCAGTGTCATTATCCTGTACCCCGAGTGTCAGTGTCATTATCCTGTACCCCGAGTGTCAGTGTCATTATCCTGTACCCCGAGTGTCAGCGTCATTATCCTGTACCTCTAGTGTCATTACTCTGTACCCTGAGTGTCATTACCCTGTACCCCGGGTTTCAGTGTCATTATCATGTACCCCGGGTTTCAGTGTCATTATCCTGTACCCCGAGTGTCAGTGTCATTATCCTGTACCCCGAGTGTCAGTGTCATTATCCTATACGCCGAGTGTCAGTGTCATTATCCTGTTCCCCCAGTGTCATTATCCTGCACCCCGAGTGTCAGTGTCCTTACCCTGTACCCCGAGTGTCAGTGTCCTTACCCTGTACCCCGAGTGTCAGTGTCATTATCCTGTACCCCGAGTGTCAGTGTCATTATCCTGTACCCCGAGTGTCAGTGTCATTATCCTGTACCCCGAGTGTTAGTGTCATTATCCTGTACGCCGAGTGTCAGCGCCATTATCCTGTACCCCGAGTGTCAGCGTCATTATCCTGTACCCCCAGTGTCATTGTCATTATCCTGTACCCCGAGTGTCAGTGTCATTATCCTGTACCCCGGTGTCATTATCCTGTCCCCTGAGTGTCATTACTCTGTACCCCGAGTGTCATTATCCTGTACCCCGAGTGTCAGTGTCATTATCCTGTACCCCGAGTGTCAGTGTTATTACCCTGTACCCCGAGTGTCAGTGTCATTATCCTGTACCCCGAGTGTCAGTGTCATTACCCTGTACCCCGTGTGTCATTGTCATTATCCTGTACCCCGAGTGTCAGTGTCATTATCCTGTACCCCGAGTGTCAGTGTCATTATCCTGTACCCCGGGTTTCAGTGTCATTATCCTGTACCCCTGGTTTCAGTGTCATTATCCTGTACCCCGGGTTTCAATGTCATTATCCTGTACCCCGAGTGTCAGTGTCATAATCCTGTACCCCGAATGTCATTACCCTGTACCCCGAGTGTCATTACCCTGTACCCCGAGTGTCAGTGTCATTATCCTGTACCCCGTGTGTCAGTGTCATTATCCTGTACCCCGAGTGTCAGTGTCATTATCCTGTACCCCGGGTTTCAGTGTCATTATCCTGTACCCCGGGTTTCAGTGTCATTATCCTGTACCCCGAGTGTCAGTGTCATTATCCTGTACCCCGAGTGTCATTACCCTGTACCCCGAGTGTCATTACCCTGTACCCCGAGTGTCAGTGTCATTATCCTGTACCCCCAGTGTCAGTGTCATTATCCTGTACCCCGAGTGTCAGTGTCATTATCCTGTACCCCGAGTGTCAGTGTCATTATCCTGTACCCCGAGTGTCAGTGTCATTACCCTGTACCCCGGGTTTCAGTGTCATTATCCTGTACCCCGGATTTCAGTGTCATTATCCTGTACCCCGAGTGTCAGTGTCATTATCCTGTACGCCGAGTGTCAGTGTCATTATCCTGTACCCCCAGTGTCATTATCCTGCACCCCGAGTGTCAGTGTCCTTACCATGTACCCCGAGTGTCAGTGTCCTTACCCTGTACCCCGAGTTTCAGTGTCCTTACCCTGCACCCCGAGTGTCAGTGTCATTATCCTGTACCCCGAGTGTCAGTGTCATTATCCTGTACCCCGAGTGTCAGTGTCATTATCCTGTACGTCGAGTGTCAGTGTCATTATCCTGTACCCCGAGTGTCAGTGTCATTATCCTGTACCCCGAGTGTAAGTGTGATTATCCTATACGCCGAGTGTCAGCGCCATTATCCTGTACCCCGAGTGTCAGCGTCATTATCCTGTACCCCCAGTGTCATTGTCATTATCCTGTACCCCGAGTGTCAGTGTCATTATCCTGTACCCCGAGTGTCATTGTCATTATCCTGTACCCCGAGTGTCAGTGTCATTATCCTGTACCCCGAGTGTCAGTGTCATTTTCCTATACCCCGAGTGTCAGTGTCATTATCCTGTACCCCGAGGATCAGTGTCATTACCCTGTACCCTGAGTGTCAGTGTCATTATCCTGTACCCCGAGTGTCATTATCATTATCCTGTACCCCGAGCGTCAGTGGCATTATCCTGTACCCCGAGTGTCAGTGTCATTATCCTATACACCGAGTGTCAGTGTCATTACCCTGTACCCCGAGTGTCATTACACTGTACCCCGAGTGTCAGTGTCATTACCGTGTACCCTGAGTGTCAGTGTCTTTACCCTGTACCCCGAGTGTCATTACCCTGTACCCCGAGTGTCAGTATCATTACCCTGTACCCCGAGTGTCAGTGTCATTACCCTGTACCCCGAGTGTCATTACCCTGTACCCCGAGTGTAATTACCCTGTACCCCGAGTGTCAGTGTCATTATCCTGTACCCCGAGTGTCAGTGTCATTATCCTATACACCGAGTGTCAGTGTCATTACCCTATACCCCGAGTCTCATTATCCTGTACCCCGAGTGTCATTACCCTTTACCCCGAGTGTCATTATCCTGTACCCCATGTGTCAGTATCATTACCCTGTACCCCGAGTGTCAGTGTCATTACCCTGTACCCCGAGTGTCATTACCCTGTACCCCGAGAGTCATTACCCTGTACCCCGAGTGTCATTACCCTGTACCCCGAGTGTCAGTGTCATTATCCTGTACCCCGAGTGTCAGTGTCATTATCCTATACACCGAGTGTCAGTGTCATTACCCTGTACCCCGAGTGTCATTACCCTGTACCCCGAGTGTCATTACCCTGTACCCCGAGTGTCATTATCCTGTACCCCGAGTGTCAGTGTCATAATCCTGTACCCCGAATGTCATTACCCTGTACCCCGAGTGTCATTACCCTGTACCCCGAGTGTCAGTGTCATTATCCTGTACCCCGTGTGTCAGTGTCATTATCCTGTACCCCGAGTGTCAGTGTCATTATCCTGTACCCCGGGTTTCAGTGTCATTATCCTGTACCCCGGGTTTCAGTGTCATTATCCTGTACCCCGAGTGTCAGTGTCATTATCCTGTACCCCGAGTGTCATTACCCTGTACCCCGAGTGTCATTACCCTGTACCCCGAGTGTCAGTGTCATTATCCTGTACCCCCAGTGTCAGTGTCATTATCCTGTACCCCGAGTGTCAGTGTCATTATCCTGTACCCCGAGTGTCAGTGTCATTATCCTGTACCCCGAGTGTCAGTGTTATTACCCTGTACCCCGGATTTCAGTGTCATTATCCTGTACCCCGGATTTCAGTGTCATTATCCTGTACCCCGAGTGTCAGTGTCATTATCCTGTACCCCGAGTGTCAGTGTCATTATCCTGTACGCCGAGTGTCAGTGTCATTATCCTGTACCCCCAGTGTCATTATCCTGCACCCCGAGTGTCAGTGTCCTTACCCTGTACCCCGAGTGTAAGTGTCCTTACCCTGTACCCCGAGTGTCAGTGTCCTTACCCTGCACCCCGAGTGTCAGTGTCATTATCCTGTACCCCGAGTGTCAGTGTCATTATCCTGTACCCCGAGTGTCAGTGTCATTATCCCGTACGTCGAGTGTCAGTGTCATTATCCTGTACCCCGAGTGTCAGTGTCATTATCCTGTACCCCGAGTGTCAGTGTGATTATCCTGTACGCCGAGTGTCAGCGCCATTATCCTGTACCCCGAGTGTCAGCGTCATTATCCTGTACCCCCAGTGTCATTGTCATTATCCTGTACCCCGAGTGTCAGTGTCATTATCCTGTACCCCGAGTGTCATTGTCATTATCCTGTACCCCGAGTGTCAGTGTCATTATCCTGTACCCCGAGTGTCAGTGTCATTTTCCTATACCCCGAGTGTCAGTGTCATTATCCTGTACCCCGAGGATCAGTGTCATTACCCTGTACCCTGAGTGTCAGTGTCATTATCCTGTACCCCGAGTGTCATTATCATTATCCTGTACCCCGAGCGTCAGTGGCATTATCCTGTACCCCGAGTGTCAGTGTCATTATCCTATACACCGAGTGTCAGTGTCATTACCCTGTACCCCGAGTGTCATTACACTGTACCCCGAGTGTCAGTGTCATTACCGTGTACCCTGAGTGTCAGTGTCTTTACCCTGTACCCCGAGTGTCATTACCCTGTACCCCGAGTGTCAGTATCATTACCCTGTACCTCGAGTGTCAGTGTCATTACCCTGTACCCCGAGTGTCATTACCCTGTACCCCGAGTGTAATTACCCTGTACCCCGAGTGTCAGTGTCATTATCCTGTACCCCGAGTGTCAGTGTCATTATCCTATACACCGAATGTCAGTGTCATTACCCTGTACCCCGAGTGTCATTATCCTGTACCCCGAGTGTCATTACCCTGTACCCCGAGTGTCATTATCCTGTACCCCATGTGTCAGTATCATTACCCTGTACCCCGAGTGTCAGTGTCATTACCCTGTACCCCGAGTGTCATTACCCTGTACCCCGAGAGTCATTACCCTGTACCCCGAGTGGTATTACCCTGTACCCCGAGTGTCAGTGTCATTATCCTGTACCCCGAGTGTCAGTGTCATTATCCTATACACCGAGTGTCAGTGTCATTACCCTGTACCCCGAGTGTCATTACCCTGTACCCCGAGTGTCATTACCCTGTACCCCGAGTGTCATTATCCTGTACCCCGAGTGTCAGTGTCATTATCCTGTACCCCGAGTGTCAGTGTCATTATCCTATACACCGAGTGTCAGTGTCATTACCCTGTACCCCGAGTGTCATTACACTGTATCCCGAGTGTCAGTGTCATTACCCTGTACCCCGAGTGTCATTACCCTGTACCCCAAGTGTCAGTATCATTACCCTGTACCCCGAGTGTCAGTGTCATTACCCTGTACCCCGAGTGTCATTACCCTGTACCCCGAGTGTCATTACCCTGTACCCCGAGTGTCATTACCCTGTACCCCGAGTGTCAGTGTCATTATCCTGTACCCCGAGTGTCAGTGTCATCATCCTATACACCGAGTGTCAGTGTCATTACCCTGTACCCCGAGTGTCATTACACTGTACCGCGAGTGTCAGTGTCAGTACCCTGTACCCCGAGTGTCATTACCCTGTACCACGAGTGTCAGTATCATTACCCTGTACCCCGGGTGTCAGTGACATTACCCTGTACCCCGAGTGTCATTACCCTGTACCCCGAGTGTCATTACCCTGTACCCCGAGTGTCAGTGTCATTATCCTGTACCCCGTGTGTCAGTGTCATTATCCTGTACCCCGAGTGTCAGTGTCATTATCCTGTACCCCGGGTTTCAGTGTCATTATCCTGTACCCCAGGTTTCAGTGTCATTATCCTGTACCCCGAGTGTCAGTGTCATTATCCTGTACCCCGAGTGTCATTACCCTGTACCCCGAGTGTTAGTGTCATTATCCTGTACCCCCAGTGTCATTATCCTGTACCCCGAGTGTCAGTGTCATTATCCTGTACCCCGAGTGTCAGTGTCATTATCCTGTACCCCGAGTGTCAGTGTCATTACCCTGTACCCCGGGTTTCAGTGTCCTTATCCTGTACCCAGGGTTTCAGTGTCATTATCCTGTACCCCGAGTGTCAGTGTCATTATCCTGTACCCCGAATGTCAGTGTCATTATCCTGTACGCCGAGTGTAAGTGTCATTATCCTGTACCCCCAGTGTCATTATCCTGCACCCCGAGTGTCAGTGTCCTTACCCTGTACCCCGAGTGTCAGTGTCCTTACCCTGTACCCCGAGTGTCAGTGTCCTTACCCTGTACATCGAGTGTCAGTGTCATTATCCTGTACCCCGAGTGTCAGTGTCATTATCCTGTACCCCGAGTGTCAGTGTCATTATCCTGTACGCCGAGTGTCAGTGTCATTATCCTGTACCCCGAGTGTCAGTGTCATTATCCTGTACCCCGAGTGTCAGTGTCATTATCCTGTACCCCGAGTGTCAGTGTCATTATCCTGTACCCCGAGTGTCATTGTCATTATCCTGTACCCCGAGTGTCAGTGTCATTATCCTGTACCCCGAGTGTCAGTGTCATTTTCCTATACCCCGAGTGTCAGTGTCATTATCCTGTACCCCGAGGATCAGTGTCATTACCCTGTACCCTGAGTGTCAGTGTCATTATCCTGTACCCCGAGTGTCATTATCATTATCCTGTACCCCGAGCGTCAGTGGCATTATCCTGTACCCCGAGTGTCAGTGTCATTATCCTATACACCGAGTGTCAGTGTCATTACCCTGTAGCCCGAGTGTCATTACACTGTACCCCGAGTGTCAGTGTCATTACCGTGTACCCTGAGTGTCAGTGTCTTTACCCTGTACCCCGAGTGTCATTACCCTGTACCCCGAGTGTCAGTATCATTACCCTGTACCCCGAGTGTCAGTGTCATTACCCTGTACCCCGAGTGTCATTACCCTGTACCCCGAGTGTCATTACCCTGTACCCCGAGTGTCAGTGTCATTATCCTGTACCCCAAGTGTCAGTGTCATTATCCTATACACAGAGTGTCAGTGTCATTACCCTGTACCCCGAGTGTCATTACCCTGTACCCCGAGTGTCATTACCCTGTACCCCGAGTGTCATTACCCTGTACCCCGAATGTCATTATCCTGTACCCCGAGTGTCAGTGTCATTATCCTGTACCCCGAGTGTCAGTGTCATTATCCTATACACCGAGTGTCAGTGTCATTACCCTGTACCCCGAGTGTCATTACACTGTACCCCGAGTGTCAGTGTCATTACCCTGTACCCCGAGTGTCATTACCATGTACCCCGAGTGTCATTATCATTACCCTGTACCCCGAGTGTCAGTGTCATTACCCTGTACCCCGAGTGTCATTACCCTGTACCCCGAGTGTCATTACCCTGTACCCCGAGTGTCAGTGTCATTATCCTGTACCCTGAGTGTCAGTGTCATTATCCTATACACCGATTGTCAGTGTCATTACCCTGTACCCCGAGTGTCATTACACTGTACCCCGAGTGTCAGTGTCATTACCCTGTACCCCGAGTGTCATTACCCTGTACCCCGAGTGTCAGTATCATTACCCTGTACCCCGAGTGTCAGTGTCATTACCCTGTACCCCGAGTGTCATTACCCTGTACCCTGAGTGTCATTACCCTGTACCCCGAGTGTCAGTGTCATTATCCTGTACCCCGTGTGTCAGTGTCATTATCCTGTACCCCGAGTGTCAGTGTCATTATCCTGTACCCCGGGTTTCAGTGTCATTATCCTGTACCCCAGGTTTCAGTGTCATTATCCTGTACCCCGAGTGTCAGTGTCATTATCCTGTACCCCGAGTGTCATTACCCTGTACCCCGAGTGTTAGTGTCATTATCCTGTAACCCCAGTGTCATTATCCTGTACCCCGAGTGTCAGTGTCATTATCCTGTACCCCGAGTGTCAGTGTCATTACCCTGTACCCCGGGTTTCAGTGTCATTATCCTGTACCCCGGGTTTCAGTGTCATTATCCTGTACCCCGAGTGTCAGTGTCATTATCCTGTACCCCGAGTGTCAGTGTCATTATCCTGTACGCCGAGTGTCAGTGTCATTATCCTGTACCCCCAGTGTCATTATCCTGCACCCCGAGTGTCAGTGTCCTTACCCTGTACCCCGAGTGTCAGTGTCCTTACCCTGTACCCCGAGTGTCAGTGTCCTTACCCTGTACCCCGAGTGTCAGTGTCATTATCCTGTACCCCGAGTGTCAGTGTCATTATCCTGTACCCCGAGTGTCAGTGTCATTATCCTGTACGCCGAGTGTCAGTGTCATTATCCTGTACCCCGAGTGTCAGTGTCATTATCCTGTACCCCGAGTGTCAGTGTCATTATCCTGTACGCCGAGTGTCAGCGCCATTATCCTGTACCCCGAGTGTCAGCGTCATTATCCTGTACCCCCAGTGTCATTGTCATTATCCTGTACCCCGAGTGTCAGTGTCATTATCCTGTACCCCGAGTGTCATTGTCATTATCCTGTACCCCGAGTGGCAGTGTCATTATCCTGTACCCCGAGTGTCAGTGTCATTTTCCTATACCCCGAGTGTCAGTGTCAGTATCCTGTACCCCGAGGATCAGTGTCATTACCCTGTACCCTGAGTGTCAGTGTCATTATCCTGTACCCCGAGAATCATTATCATTATCCTGTACCCCGAGCGTCAGTGTCATTATCCTGTACCCCGAGTGTCAGTGTCATTATCCTATACACCGAGTGTCAGTGTCATTACCCTGTACCCCGAGTGTCAGTGTCATTATCCTGTACCCCGAGTGTCAGTGTCATTATCCTATACACCGAGTGTCAGTGTCATTACCCTGTACCCCGAGTGTCAGTGTCATTACCCTGTACCCCGAGTGTCAGTGTCATTACCGTGTACCCTGAATGTCAGTGTCATTACCCTGTACCCCGAGTGTCATTACCCTGTACCCCGAGTGTCAGTGTCATTACCCTGTACCCCGAGTGTCATTACCCTGTACCCCGAGTGTCATTACCCTGTACCCCGAGTGTCAGTGTCATTATCCTGTACCCCGAGTGTCATTATCCTGTACCCCGAGTGTCAGTGTCATTATCCTGTACCCCGAGTGTCAGTGTCATTATCCTATACACCGAGTGTCAGTGTCATTACCCTGTACCCCGAGTGTCAGTGTCATTATCCTGTACCCCGAGTGTCAGTGTCATTATCCTATACACCGAGTGTCAGTGTGATTACCCTGTACCCCGAGTGTCAGTGTCATTACCGTGTACCCTGAGTGTCAGTGTCATTACCCTGTACCCCGAGAGTCATTACCCTGTACCCCGAGTGTCAGTGTCATTACCCTGTACCCCGAGTGCCATTACCCTGTACCCCGAGTGTCATTACCCTGTACCCCGAGTGTCAGTGTCATTATCCTGTACCCCGAGTGTCATTATCCTGTACCCCGAGTGTCAGTATTATTACCCTGTACCCCGAGTGTCAGTGTCATTATACTGTACCACGAGTGTCATTACCCTGTACCCCGAGTGTCAGTGTCATTATCCTGTACCCTGAGTGTCAGTGTCATTTTCCTATACCCCGCGTGTCAGTGTCATTATCCTATACCCCGATGTCAGTGTCATTATCCTGTACCCCGAGTGTCAGTGTCATTTTCCTATACCCCGAGTGTCAGTGTCATTTTCCTATACCCCGAGTGTCAGTGTCATTATCCTGTACCCCGAGGATCAGTGTCATTATCCTGTACCCCGAGTGTCATTATCATTATCCTGTACCCCGAGTGTCAGTGTCATTATCCTGTAACCCGAGTGTCAGTGTCATTACCCTGTACCCCGAGTGTCATTATCCTGTACCCCCAGTGTCAGTGTCATTATCCTGTACCCCGAGTGTCAGTGTCATTACCCTGTACCCCAAGTGTCAGTGTCATTATCCTGTACCCCGAGTGTCAGTCATTATCCTGTACCCCGAGTGTCATTATCATTATCCTGTACCCCGAGCGTCAGTGGCATTATCCTGTACCCCGAGTGTCATTATCCTGTTCCCTGAGTGTCATTATCCTGTAACCCGAGTGTCATTACCCTGTACCCCGAGTGTCAGTGTCAATATTCTGTAACCCGAGTGTCATTACCCTGTACCCCGAGTGTCAGTGTCTTTATCCTGTACCTCGAGTGTCAGTGTCATTACCCTGTACCCCGAGTGTCAGTGTCATTATCCTGTACCCCGAGTGTCAGAGTCATTATCCTGTACCCCGAGTGTCAGTGTCATTATCCTGTACCCCGAGTGTCATTGTCATTATCCTGTACCCCGAGTGTCAGTGTCATTATCCTGTACCCCGAGTGTTAGTGTCATTATCCTGTACCCCAAGTATCAGTGTCATTATCCTGTACCCCGAGTGTCAGTGTCATTATCCTGTACCCCGAGTGTCAGTGTCATTATCCCGTACCCCAAGTGTCAGTGTCATTTTCCTGTACCCCGAGTGTCAGTGTCATTATCCTGTACCCCGAGTGTCTGTGTCATTACCCTGTACCCCGAGTGTCACTGTCATTATCCTGTACCCCGAGTGTCAGTGTCATTATCCTGTACCCCGAGTGTCACTGTCATTATCCTATACCCCGAGTGTCATTATCCTGTACCCCGAGTGTCATTATCCTGTACCCCGAGTGTCAGTGTCATTATCCTGTACCCCGAGGATCAGTGTCATTATCCTGTACCCCGAGTGTCAGTGTCATTATCCTGTACCCCGAGTGTCAGTGTCATTATCCTGTACCCCGAGTGTCAGTGTCATTACCCTGTACCCCGAGTGTCAGTGTCATTACCCTGTACCCCGAGTGTCACTGTCATTACCCTGTACCCCTAGTGTCATTACTCTGTACCCTGAGTGTCATTACCCTGTACCCCGAGTGTCAGTGTCATTACCCTGTACCCCGAGTGTCAGTGTCATTATCCTGTACCCCGAGTGTCAGCGTCATTATCCTGTACCCCTAGTGTCATTACTCTGTACCCTGAGTGTCATTACCCTGTACCCCGAGTGTCAGTGTCATTACCCTGTACCCCGAGTGTCAGTGTCATTATCCTGCACCCCGAGTGTCAGTGTCATTACCCTGTACCCCGAGTGTCAGTGTCATTACCCTGTACCCCGAGTGTCACTGTCATTACCCTGTACCCCGAGTGTCATTACCCTGTACCCCGAGTGTCAGTGTCATTACCCTGTACCCCGAGTGTCAGTGTCATTATCCTGTACCCCGAGTGTCAGTGTCATTATCCTGTACCCCGAGTGTCAGTGTCATTATCCTGTACTCCGAGTGTCAGTGTCATTATCCTGTACCCCGAGTGTCAGTGTCATTACCCTGTACCCCGGGTTTCAGTGTCATTATCCTGTACCCCGGGTTTCAGTGTCATTATCCTGTACCCCGAGTGTCAGTGTCATTATCCTGTACCCCGAGTGTCAGTGTCATTATCCTGTACGCCGAGTGTCAGTGTCATTATCCTGTACCCCAGTGTCATTATCCTGCACCCCGAGTGTCAGTGTCCTTACCCTGTACCCCGAGTGTCAGTGTCCTTACCCTGTACCCCGAGTGTCAGTGTCATTATCCTGTACCCCGAGTGTCAGTGTCATTATCCTGTACCCCGAGAGTCAGTGTCATTATCCTGTACGCCGAGTGTCAGTGTCATTATCCTGTACCCCCAGTGTCATTATCCTGCACCCCGAGTGTCAGTGTCCTTACCCTGTACCCCGAGTGTCAGTGTCCTTACCCTGTACCCCGAGTGTCAGTGTCATTATCCTGTACCCCGAGTGTCAGTGTCATTATCCTGTACCCCGAGTGTCAGTGTCATTATCCTGTACGCCGAGTGTCAGTGTCATTATCCTGTACCCCGAGTGTCAGTGTCATTATCCTGTACCCCGAGTGTCAGTGTCATTATCCTGTACGCCGAGTGTCAGCGCCATTATCCTGTACCCCGAGTGTCAGCGTCATTATCCTGTACCCCCAGTGTCATTGTCATTATCCTGTACCCCGAGTGTCAGTGTCATTATCCTGTACCCCGAGTGTCATTGTCATTATCCTGTACCCCGAGTGTCAGTGTCATTATCCTGTACCCCGAGTGTCAGTGTCATTTTCCTATACCCCGAGTGTCAGTGTCATTATCCTGTACCCCGAGGATCAGTGTCATTACCCTGTACCCTGAGTGTCAGTGTCATTATCCTGTACCCCGAGTGTCATTATCATTATCCTGTACCCCGAGCGTCAGTGGCATTATCCTGTACCCCGAGTGTCAGTGTCATTATCCTGTACCCCGAGTGTCAGTGTCATTATCCTATACACCGAGTGTCAGTGTCATTACCCTGTACCCCGAGTGTCATTACCCTGTACCCCGAGTGTCAGTGTCATTACCGTGTACCCTGAGTGTCAGTGTCATTACCCTGTACCCCGAGTGTCATTACCCTGTACCCCGAGTGTCAGTATCATTACCCTGTACCCCGAGTGTCAGTGTCATTACCCTGTACCCCGAGTGTCATTACCCTGTACCCCGAGTGTCATTACCCTGTACCCCGAGTGTCAGTGTCATTATCCTGTTCCCCGAGTGTCATTATCCTGTACCCCGAGTGTCAGTATTATTACCCTGTACCCCGAGTGTCAGTGTCATTATCCTGTACCACGAGTGTCATTACCCTGTACCCCGAGTGTCGGTGTCATTATCCTGTACCCTGAGTGTCAGTGTCATTTTCCTATACCCCGAGTGTCAGTGTCATTATCCTATACCCCGAGTGTCAGTGTCATTATCCTGTACCCCGAGTGTCAGTGTCATTTTCCTATACCCCGAGTGTCAGTGTCATTTTCCTATACCCCGAGTGTCAGTGTCATTATCCTGTACCCCGAGGATCAGTGTCATTATCCTGTACCCCGAGTGTCATTATCATTATCCTGTACCCCGAGTGTCAGTGTCATTATCCTGTAACCCGAGTGTCAGTGTCATTACCCTGTACCCCGAGTGTCATTATCCTGTACCCCCAGTGTCAGTGTCATTATCCTGTACCCCGAGTGTCAGTGTCATTACCCTGTACCCCAAGTGTCAGTGTCATTATCCTGTACCCCGAGTGTCAGTCATTATCCTGTACCCCGAGTGTCATTATCATTATCCTGTACCCCGAGCGTCAATGGCATTATCCTGTACCCCGAGTGTCATTATCCTGTTCCCTGAGTGTCATTATCCTGTAACCCGAGTGTCATTACCCTGTACCCCGAGTGTCAGTGTCATTATTCTGTAACCCGAGTGTCATTACCCTGTACCCCGAGTGTCAGTGTCTTTATCCTGTACCCCGAGTGTCAGTGTCATTACCCTGTACCCCGAGTGTCAGTGTCATTATCCTGTACCCCGAGTGTCAGAGTCATTATCCTGTACCCCGAGTGTCATTGTCATTATCCTGTACCCCGAGTGTCAGTGTCATTATCCTGTACCCCGAGTGTCATTGTCATTATCCTGTACCCCGAGTGGCAGTGTCATTATCCTGTACCCCGAGTGTCAGTGTCATTATCCTGTACCCCGAGTGGCAGTGTCATTATCCTGTACCCAGAGTGTCAGTGTCATTTTCCTATACCCCGAGTGTCAGTGTCATTATCCTGTACCCCGAGGATCAGTGTCATTACCCTGTACCCTGAGTGTCAGTGTCATTATCCTGTACCCCGAGCGTCATTATCATTATCCTGTACCCCGAGCGTCAGTGTCATTATCCTGTACCCCGAGTGTCAGTGTCATTATCCTATACACCGAGTGTCAGTGTCATTACCCTGTACCCCGAGTGTCAGTGTCATTATCCTGTACCCCGAGTGTCAGTGTCATTATCCTATACACCGAGTGTCAGTGTCATTACCCTGTACCCCGAGTGTCAGTGTCATTACCCTGTACCCCGAGTGTCAGTGTCATTACCGTGTACCCTGAGTGTCAGCGTCATTACCCTGTACCCCGAGTGTCATTACCCTGTACCCCGAGTGTCAGTGTCATTACCCTGTACCCCGAGTGTCATTACCCTGTACCCCGAGTGTCATTACCCTGTACCCCGAGTGTCAGTGTCATTATCCTGTACCCCGAGTGCCATTATCCTGTACCCCGAGTGTCAGTGTCATTATCCTGTACCCCGAGTGTCAGTGTCATTATCCTATACACCGAGTGTCAGTGTCATTACCCTGTACCCCGAGTGTCAGTGTCATTATCCTGTACCCCGAGTGTCAGTGTCATTATCCTATACACCGAGTGTCAGTGTCATTACCCTGTACCCCGAGTGTCAGTGTCATTACCGTGTACCCTGAGTGTCAGTGTCATTACCCTGTACCCCGAGAGTCATTACCCTGTACCCCGAGTGTCAGTGTCAATACCCTGTACCCCGAGTGTCATTACCCTGTACCCCGAGTGTCATTACCCTGTACCCCGAGTGTCAGTGTCATTATCCTGTACCCCGAGTGTCATTATCCTGTACCCCGAGTGTCAGTATTATTACCCTGTACCCCGAGTGTCAGTGTCATTATACTGTACCACGAGTGTCATTACCCTGTACCCCGAGTGTCAGTGTCATTATCCTGTACCCTGAGTGTCAGTGTCATTTTCCTATACCCCGCGTGTCAGTGTCATTATCATATACCCCGATGTCAGTGTCATTATCCTGTACCCCGAGTGTCAGTGTCATTTTCCTATACCCCGAGTGTCAGTGTCATTTTCCTATACCCCGAGTGTCAGTGTCATTATCCTGTACCCCGAGGATCAGTGTCATTATCCTGTACCCCGAGTGTCATTATCATTATCCTGTACCCCGAGTGTCAGTGTCATTATCCTGTAACCCGAGTGTCAGTGTCATTACCCTGTACCCCGAGTGTCATTATCCTGTACCCCCAGTGTCAGTGTCATTATCCTGTACCCCGAGTGTCAGTGTCATTACCCTGTACCCCAAGTGTCAGTGTCATTATCCTGTACCCCGAGTGTCAGTCATTATCCTGTACCCCGAGTGTCATTATCATTATCCTGTACCCCGAGCGTCAGTGGCATTATCCCGCACCCCGAGTGTCATTATCCTGTTCCCTGAGTGGCATTATCCTGTAACCCGAGTGTCATTACCCTGTACCCCGAGTGTCAGTGTCAATATTCTGTAACCCGAGTGTCATTACCCTGTACCCCGAGTGTCAGTGTCTTTATCCTGTACCTCGAGTGTCAGTGTCATTACCCTGTACCCCGAGTGTCAGTGTCATTATCCTGTACCCCGAGTGTCAGAGTCATTATCCTGTACCCCGAGTGTCAGTGTCATTATCCTGTACCCCGAGTGTCATTGTCATTATCCTGTACCCCGAGTGTCAGTGTCATTATCCTGTACCCCGAGTGTTAGTGTCATTATCCTGTACCCCAAGTATCAGTGTCATTATCCTGTACCCCGAGTGTCAGTGTCATTATCCTGTACCCCGAGTGTCAGTGTCATTATCCCGTACCCCAAGTGTCAGTGTCATTTTCCTGTACCCCGAGTGTCAGTGTCATTATCCTGTACCCCGAGTGTCTGTCATTACCCTGTACCCCGAGTGTCAGTGTCATTATTCTGTAACCCGAGTGTCATTACCCTGTAAACCGAGTGTCAGTGTCTTTATCCTGTACCCCGAGTGTCAGTGTCATTACCCTGTACCCCGAGTGTCAGTGTCATTATCCTGTACCCCGAGTGTCAGAGTCATTATCCTGTACCCCGAGTGTCATTGTCATTATCCTGTACCCCGAGTGTCAGTGTCATTATCCTGTACCCCGAGTGTCAGTGTCATTATCCCGTACCCCAAGTGTCAGTGTCATTTTCCTATACCCCGAGTGTCAGTGTCATTATCCTGTACCCCGAGTGTCAGTGTCATTATCCTGTACCCCGAGTGTCACTGTCATTATCCTGTACCCCGAGTGTCACTGTCATTATCCTATACCCCGAGTGTCATTATCCTGTACCCCGAGTGTCATTATCCTGTACCCCGAGTGTCAGTGTCATTATCCTATACCCCGAGTGTCAGTGTCATTATCCTGTACCCCGAGGATCAGTGTCATTATCCTGTACCCCGAGTGTCAGTGTCATTATCCTGTACCCCGAGTGTCAGTGTCATTATCCTGTACCCCGAGTGTCAGCGTCATTATCCTGTACCTCTAGTGTCATTACTCTGTACCCTGAGTGTCATTACCCTGTACCCCGAGTGTCAGTGTCATTACCCTGTACCCCGAGTGTCAGTGTCATTACCCTGTACCCCGAGTGTCACTGTCATTACCCTGTACCCCTAGTGTCATTACTCTGTACCCTGAGTGTCATTACCCTGTACCCCGAGTGTCAGTGTCATTACCCTGTACCCCGAGTGTCAGTGTCATTATCCTGTACCCCGAGTGTCAGCGTCATTATCCTGTACCCCTAGTGTCATTACTCTGTACCCTGAGTGTCATTACCCTGTACCCCGAGTGTCAGTGTCATTATCCTGTACCCCGAGTGTCAGTGTCATTACCCTGTACCCCGAGTGTCATTACCCTGTACCCCGAGTGTCAGTGTCATTACCCTGTACCCCGAGTGTCAGTGTCATTACCCTGTACCCCGAGTGTCACTGTCATTACCCTGTACCCCGAGTGTCAGTGTCATTATCCTGTACCCCGAGTGTCTGTGTCATTATCCTGTACTCCGGTGTCTTTATCCTGTACCCTAATTTCATTATCCTGTACCCCGAGTGTCATTATCCTGTACCCTGAGTGTCAGTGTCATTATCCTGTACCCCGAGTGTCAATGTCATCCTGTACCCCGAGTGTCAGTGTCATTATCCTGTACCCCTAGTGTCAGTGTCATTATCCTGTACCCCAAGTGTCAGTGTCATTATCCTGTACCCTGAGTGTCAGTGTCATTATCCTGTACCCCCAGTGTCATTATCCTGCACCCCGAGTGTAAGTGTCCTTACCCTGTACCCCGAGTGTCAGTGTCCTTACAATGTACCCCGAGTGTCAGTGTCCTTACCCTGTACCCCGAGTGTCAGTGTCATTATCCTGTACCCCGAGTGTCAGTGTCATTATCCTGTACCCCGAGTGTCAGTGTCATTATCCTGTACCCCGAGTGTCACTGTCATTATCCTGTACGCCGAATGTCAGTGTCATTATCCTGTACCCCGAGTGTCAGTGTCATTATCCTGTACCCCGAGTGTCAGTGTCATTATCCTGTACGCCGAGTGTCAGTGCCATTATCCTGTACCCCGAGTGTCAGCGTCATTATCCTGTACCCCCAGTGTCATTGTCATTATCCTGTACCCAGAGTGTCAGTGTCATTATCCTGTACCCCGAGTGTCAGTGTCATTATCCTGTACCCCGAGTGTCATTGTCATTATCCTGTACCCCGAGTGTCAGTGTCATTATCCTGTACCCCGAGTGTCAGTGTCATTATCCTGTACCCCGAGTGTCAGTGTCATTATCCTGTACCCCCAGTGTCAGTGTCATTACCCTGTACCCCGAGTGTCAGTGTCATTATCCTGTACCCCGACTGTCAGCGTCATTATCCTGTACCCCGAGTGTCAGCGTCATTATCCTGTACCCCGAGTGTCAGCGTCATTATCCTGTACCCCGAGTGTCAGTGTCATTATCCTGTACCCCGAGTGTCAGTGTCTTTACTCTGTACCCTGAGTGTCATTACCCTGTACCCCGAGTGTCAGTGTCATTACCCTGTACCCCGAGTGTCAGTGTCATTATCCTGTACCCCCAGTGTCATTGTCATTATCCTGTACCCAGAGTGTCAGTGTCATTATCCTGTACCCCGAGTGTCAGTGTCATTATCCTGTACCCCGAGTGTCATTGTCATTATCCTGTACCCCGAGTGTCAGTGTCATTATCCTGTACCCCGAGTGTCAGTGTCATTATCCTGTACCCCGAGTGTCAGTGTCATTATCCTGTACCCCCAGTGTCAGTGTCATTACCCTGTACCCCGAGTGTCAGTGTCATTATCCTGTACCCCGACTGTCAGCGTCATTATCCTGTACCCCGAGTGTCAGCGTCATTATCCTGTACCCCGAGTGTCAGCGTCATTATCCTGTACCCCGAGTGTCAGCGTCATTATCCTGTACCCCGAGTGTCAGTGTCTTTACTCTGTACCCTGAGTGTCATTACCCTGTACCCCGAGTGTCAGTGTCATTACCCTGTACCCCGAGTGTCAGTGTCATTATCCTGTACCCCGAGTGTCAGCGTCATTATCCTGTACCCCTAGTGTCATTACTCTGTACCCTGAGTGTCATTACCCTGTACCCCGAGTGTCAGTGTCATTATCCTGTACCCCGAGTGTCAGTGTCATTACCCTGTACCCCGAGTGTCATTACCCTGTACCCCGAGTGTCAGTGTCATTACCCTGTACCCCGAGTGTCAGTGTCATTACCCTGTACCCCGAGTATCACTGTCATTACCCTGTACCCCGAGTGTCATTACCCTGTACCCCGAGTGTCAGTGTCATTACCCTGTACCCCGAGTGTCAGTGTCATTATCCTGTACCCCGAGTGTCAGTGTCATTATCCTGTACCCCGAGTGTCAGTGTCATTATCCTGTGCCCCGAGTGTCATTATCCTGTACCCCGAGTGTCAGTGTCATTATCCTGTACTCCGGTGTCTTTATCCTGTACCCTAATTTCATTATCCTGTACCCCGAGTGTCATTATCCTGTACCCTGAGTGTCAGTGTCATTATCCTGTACCCCGAGTGTCAATGTCATCCTGTACCCCGAGTGTCAGTGTCATTATCCTGTACCCCTAGTGTCAGTGTCATTATCCTGTACCCCAAGTGTCAGTGTCATTATCCTGTACCCTGAGTGTCAGTGTCATTATCCTGTACCCCCAGTGTCATTATCCTGCACCCCGAGTGTCAGTGTCCTTACCCTGTACCCCGAGTGTCAGTGTCCTTACAATGTACCCCGAGTGTCAGTGTCCTTACCCTTTACCCCGAGTGTCAGTGTCATTATCCTGTACCCCGAGTGTCAGTGTCATTATCCTGTACCCCAAGTGTCAGTGTCATTATCCTGTACCCCGAGTGTCAGTGTCATTATCCTGTACGCCGAATGTCAGTGTCATTATCCTGTACCCCGAGTGTCAGTGTCATTATCCTGTACCCCGAGTGTCAGTGTCATTATCCTGTACGCCGAGTGTCAGTGCCATTATCCTGTACCCCGAGTGTCAGCGTCATTATCCTGTACCCCCAGTGTCATTGTCATTATCCTGTACCCTGAGTGTCAGTGTCATTATCCTGTACCCCGAGTGTCAGCGTCATTATCCTGTACCCCCAGTGTCAATGTCATTATCCTGTACCCCAAGTGTCAGTGTCATTATCCTGTACCCCGAGTGTCAGTGTCATTATCCTTAACCCCCGAGTGTCATTGTCATTATCCTGTACCCCGAGTGTCAGTGTCATTATCCTGTACCCCGAGTGTCATTACCCTGTACCCCGAGTGTCATTACCCTGTACCCCGAGTGTCAGTGTCATTATCCTGTACCCCGAGTGTCATTATCCTGTACCCCGAGTGTCAGTATTATTACCCTGTACCCCGAGTGTCAGTGTCATTATACTGTACCACGAGTGTCATTACCCTGTACCCCGAGTGTCAGTGTCATTATCCTGTACCCTGAGTGTCAGTGTCATTTTCCTATACCCCGAGTGTCAGTGTCATTATCCTGTACCCCGAGTGTCAGTGTCATTATCCTGTACCCCGAGTGTCAGTGTCATTTTCCTATACCCCGAGTGTCAGTGTCATTTTCCTATACCACGAGTGTCAGTGTCATTATCCTGTACCCCGAGGATCAGTGTCATTATCCTGTACCCCGAGTGTCATTATCATTATCCTGTACCCCGAGTGTCAGTGTCATTATCCTGTAACCCGAGTGTCAGTGTCATTACCCTGTACCCCGAGTGTCATTATCCTGTACCCCCAGTGTCAGTGTCATTATCCTGTACCCCGAGTGTCAGTGTCATTACCCTGTACCCCAAGTGTCAGTGTCATTATCCTGTACCCCGAGTGTCAGTCATTATCCTGTACCCCGAGTGTCATTATCATTATCCTGTACCCCGAGCGTCAGTGGCATTATCCTGTACCCCGAGTATCATTATCCTGTTCCCTGAGTGTCATTATCCTGTAACCCGAGTGTCATTACCCTGTACCCCGAGTGTCAGTGTCAATATTCTGTAACCCGAGTGTCATTACCCTGTACCCCGAGTGTCAGTGTCTTTATCCTGTACCCCGAGTGTCAGTGTCATTACCCTGTACCCCGAGTGTCAGTGTCATTATCCTGTACCCCGAGTGTCAGAGTCATTATCCTGTACCCCGAGTGTCAGTGTCATTATCCTGTACCCCGAGTGTCATTGTCATTATCCTGTACCCAGAGTGTCAGTGTCATTATCCTGTACCCCGAGTGTTAGTGTCATTATCCTGTACCCCAAGTATCAGTGTCATTATCCTGTACCCCGAGTGTCAGTGTCATTATCCTGTACCCCGAGTGTCAGTGTCATTATCCCGTACCCCAAGTGTCAGTGTCATTTTCCTGTACCCCGAGTGTCAGTGTCATTATCCTGTACCCCGAGTGTCTGTGTCATTACCCTGTACCCCGAGTGTCAGTGTCATTATCCTGTACCCCGAGTGTCAGTGTCATTATCCTGTACCCCGAGTGTCACTGTCATTATCCTGTACCCCGAGTGTCACTGTCATTATCCTATACCCCGAGTGTCATTATCCTATACCCCGAGTGTCATTATCCTGTACCCCGAGTGTCAGTGTCATTATCCTGTACCCCGAGGATCAGTGTCATTATCCTGTACCCCGAGTGTCAGTGTCATTATCCTGTACCCCGAGTGTCAGTGTCATTATCCTGTACCCCGAGTGTCAGTGTCATTATCCTGTACCCCGAGTGTCAGCGTCATTATCCTGTACCCCTAGTGTCATTACTCTGTACCCTGAGTGTCATTATCCTGTACCCCAAGTGTCAGTGTCATTACCCTGTACCCCGAGTGTCAGTGTCATTACCCTGTACCCCGAGTGTCACTGTCATTACCCTGTACCTCTAGTGTCATTACTCTGTACCCTGAGTGTCATTACCCTGTACCCCGAGTGTCAGTGTCATTACCCTGTACCCCGAGTGTCAGTGTCATTATCCTGTACCCCGAGTGTCAGCGTCATTATCCTGTACCCCTAGTGTCATTACTCTGTACCCTGAGTGTCATTACCCTGTACCCCGAGTGTCAGTGTCATTACCCTGTACCCCGAGTGTCAGTGTCATTATCCTGTACCCCGAGTGTCAGTGTCATTACCCTGTACCCCGAGTGTCAGTGTCATTACCCTGTACCCCGAGTGTCACTGTCATTACCCTGTACCCCGAGTGTCATTCCCCTGTACCCCGAGTGTCAGTGTCATTACCCTGTACCCCGAGTGTCAGTGTCATTATCCTGTACCCCGAGTGTCAGTGTCATTATCCTGTACCCCGAGTGTCAGTGTCATTATCCTGTACTCCGAGTGTCAGTGTCATTATCCTGTACCCCGAGTGTCAGTGTCATTACCCTGTACCCCGGGTTTCAGTGTCATTATCCTGTACCCCGGGTTTCAGTGTCATTATCCTGTACCCCGAGTGTCAGTGTCATTATCCTGTACCCCGAGTGTCATTGTCATTATCCTGTACGCCGAGTGTCAGTGTCATTATCCTGTACCCCCAGTGTCATTATCCTGCACCCCGAGTGTCAGTGTCCTTACCCTGTACCCCGAGTGTCAGTGTCCTTACCCTGTACCCCGAGTGTCAGTGTCATTATCCTGTACCCCGAGTGTCAGTGTCATTATCCTGTACCCCGAGAGTCAGTGTCATTATCCTGTACGCCGAGTGTCAGTGTCATTATCCTGTACCCCCAGTGTCATTATCCTGCACCCCGAGTGTCAGTGTCCTTACCCTGTACCCCGAGTGTCAGTGTCCTTACCCTGTACCCCGAGTGTCAGTGTCATTATCCTGTACCCCGAGTGTCAGTGTCATTATCCTGTACCCCGAGTGTCAGTGTCATTATCCTGTACGCCGAGTGTCAGTGTCATTATCCTGTACCCCGAGTGTCAGTGTCATTATCCTGTACCCCGAGTGTCAGTGTCATTATCCTGTACGCCGAGTGTCAGCGCCATTATCCTGTACCCCGAGTGTCAGCGTCATTATCCTGTACCCCCAGTGTCATTGTCATTATCCTGTACCCCGAGTGTCAGTGTCATTATCCTGTACCCCGAGTGTCATTGTCTTTATCCTGTACCCCGAGTGTCAGTGTCATTATCCTGTACCCCGAGTGTCAGTGTCATTTTCCTATACCCCGAGTGTCAGTGTCATTATCCTGTACCCCGAGGATCAGTGTCATTACCCTGTACCCTGAGTGTCAGTGTCATTATCCTGTACCCCGAGTGTCATTATCATTATCCTGTACCCCGAGCATCAGTGGCATTATCCTGTACCCCGAGTGTCAGTGTCATTATCCTGTACCCCGAGTGTCAGTGTCATTATCCTATACACCGAGTGTCAGTGTCATTACCCTGTACCCCGAGTGTCATTACCCTGTACCCCGAGTGTCAGTGTCATTACCGTGTACCCTGAGTGTCAGTGTCATTACCCTGTACCCCGAGTGTCATTACCCTGTACCCCGAGTGTCAGTATCATTACCCTGTACCCCGAGTGTCAGTGTCATTACCCTGTACCCCGAGTGTCATTACCCAGTACCCCGAGTGTCATTACCCTGTACCCCGAGTGTCAGTGTCATTATCCTGTTCCCCGAGTGTCATTATCCTGTACCCCGAGTGTCAGTATTATTACCCTGTACCCCGAGTGTCAGTGTCATTATCCTGTACCACGAGTGTCATTACCCTGTACCCCGAGTGTCGGTGTCATTATCCTGTACCCTGTGTGTCAGTGTCATTTTCCTATACCCCGAGTGTCAGTGTCATTATCCTATACCCCGAGTGTCAGTGTCATTATCCTGTACCCCGAGTGTCAGTGTCATTTCCCTATACCCCGAGTGTCAGTGTCATTTTCCTATACCCCGAGTGTCAGTGTCATTATCCTGTACCCCGAGGATCAGTGTCATTATCCTGTACCCCGAGTGTCATTATCATTATCCTGTACCCCGAGTGTCAGTGTCATTATCCTGTAACCCGAGTGTCAGTGTCATTACCCTGTACCCCGAGTGTCATTATCCTGTACCCCCAGTGTCAGTGTCATTATCCTGTACCCCGAGTGTCAGTGTCATTACCCTGTACCCCAAGTGTCAGTGTCATTATCCTGTACCCCGAGTGTCAGTCATTATCATGTACCCCGAGTGTCATTATCCTGTACCCCGAGTGTCAGTCATTATCATGTACCCCGAGTGTCATTATCCTGTACCCCGAGTGTCAGTGGCATTATCCTGTACCCCGAGTGTCATTATCCTGTTCCCTGAGTGTCATTATCCTGTAACCCGAGTGTCATTACCCTGTACCCCGAGTGTCAGTGTCATTATTCTGTAACCCGAGTGTCATTACCCTGTACCCCGAGTGTCAGTGTCTTTATCCTGTACCCCGAGTGTCAGTGTCATTACCCTGTACCCCGAGTGTCAGTGTCATTATCCTGTACCCCGAGTGTCAGAGTCATTATCCTGTACCCCGAGTGTCATTGTCATTATCCCGTACCCCAAGTGTCAGTGTCATTTTCCTATACCCCGAGTGTCAGTGTCATTATCCTGTACCCCGAGTGTCAGTGTCATTATCCTGTACCCCGAGTGTCACTGTCATTATCCTGTACCCCGAGTGTCACTGTCATTATCCTATACCCCGAGTGTCATTATCCTGTACCCCGAGTGTCATTATCCTGTACCCCGAGTGTCAGTGTCATTATCCTATACCCCGAGTGTCAGTGTCATTATCCTGTACCCCGAGGATCAGTGTCATTATCCTGTACCCCGAGTGTCAGTGTCATTATCCTGTACCCCGAGTGTCAGTGTCATTACCCTGTACCCCGAGTGTCAGTGTCATTACCCTGTACCCCGAGTGTCACTGTCATTACCCTGTACCCCTAGTGTCATTACTCTGTACCCTGAGTGTCATTACCCTGTACCCCGAGTGTCAGTGTCATTACCCTGTACCCCGAGTGTCAGTGTCATTATCCTGTACCCCGAGTGTCAGCGTCATTATCCTGTACCCCTAGTGTCATTACTCTGTACCCTGAGTGTCATTACCCTGTACCCCGAGTGTCAGTGTCATTATCCTGTACCCCGAGTGTCAGTGTCATTACCCTGTACCCCGAGTGTCATTACCCTGTACCCCGAGTGTCAGTGTCATTACCCTGTACCCCGAGTGTCAGTGTCATTACCCTGTACCCCGAGTGTCACTGTCATTACCCTGTACCCCGAGTGTCAGTGTCATTATCCTGTACCCCGAGTGTCTGTGTCATTATCCTGTACTCCGGTGTCTTTATCCTGTACCCTAATTTCATTATCCTGTACCCCGAGTGTCATTATCCTGTACCCTGAGTGTCAGTGTCATTATCCTGTACCCCGAGTGTCAATGTCATCCTGTACCCCGAGTGTCAGTGTCATTATCCTGTACCCCTAGTGTCAGTGTCATTATCCTGTACCCCAAGTGTCAGTGTCATTATCCTGTACCCTGAGTGTCAGTGTCATTATCCTGTACCCCCAGTGTCATTATCCTGCACCCCGAGTGTAAGTGTCCTTACCCTGTACCCCGAGTGTCAGTGTCCTTACCCTGTACCCCGAGTGTCAGTGTCATTATCCTGTACCCCGAGTGTCAGTGTCATTATCCTGTACCCCGAGTGTCAGTGTCATTATCCTGTACGCCGAATGTCAGTGTCATTATCCTGTACCCCGAGTGTCAGTGTCATTATCCTGTACCCCGAGTGTCAGTGTCATTATCCTGTACGCCGAGTGTCAGTGCCATTATCCTGTACCCCGAGTGTCAGCGTCATTATCCTGTACCCCCAGTGTCATTGTCATTATCCTGTACCCTGAGTGTCAGTGTCATTATCCTGTACCCCGAGTGTCAGCGTCATTATCCTGTACCCCCAGTGTCATTGTCATTATCCTGTACCCCGAGTGTCAGTGTCATTATCCTGTACCCCGAGTGTCAGTGTCATTATCCTGTACCCCGAGTGTCATTGTCATTATCCTGTACCCCGAGTGTCAGTGTCATTATCCTGTACCCCGAGTGTCAGTGTCATTATCCTGTACCCCGAGTGTCAGTGTCATTATCCTGTACCCCCAGTGTCAGTGTCATTACCCTGTACCCCGAGTGTCAGTGTCATTATCCTGTACCCCGACTGTCAGCGTCATTATCCTGTACCCCGAGTGTCAGCGTCATTATCCTGTACCCCGAGTGTCAGCGTCATTATCCTGTACCCCTAGTGTCATTACTCTGTACCCTGAGTGTCATTACCCTGTACCCCGAGTGTCAGTGTCATTATCCTGTACCCCGAGTGTCAGCGTCATTATCCTGTACCCCGAGTGTCAGCATCATTATCCTGTACCCCTAGTGTCATTACTCTGTACCCTGAGTGTCATTACCCTGTACCCCGAGTGTCAGTGTCATTATCCTGTACCCCGAGTGTCAGTGTCATTACCCTGTACCCCGAGTGTCATTACCCTGTACCCCGAGTGTCAGTGTCATTACCCTGTACCCCGAGTGTCAGTGTCATTACCCTGTACCCCAAGTATCACTGTCATTACCCTGTACCCCGAGTGTCATTACCCTGTACCCCGAGTGTCAGTGTCATTACCCTGTACCCCGAGTGTCAGTGTCATTATCCTGTACCCCGAGTGTCAGTGTCATTATCCTGTGCCCCGAGTGTCATTATCCTGTACCCCGAGTGTCAGTGTCATTATCCTGTACTCCGGTGTCTTTATCCTGTACCCTAATTTCATTATCCTGTACCCCGAGTGTCATTATCCTGTACCCTGAGTGTCAGTGTCATTATCCTGTACCCCGAGTGTCAATGTCATCCTGTACCCCGAGTGTCAGTGTCATTATCCTGTACCCCTAGTGTCAGTGTCATTATCCTGTACCCCAAGTGTCAGTGTCATTATCCTGTACCCTGAGTGTCAGTGTCATTATCCTGTACCCCCAGTGTCATTATCCTGCACCCCGAGTGTCAGTGTCCTTACCTTGTACCCCGAGTGTCAGTGTCCTTACAATGTACCCCGAGTGTCAGTGTCCTTACCCTTTACCCCGAGTGTCAGTGTCATTATCCTGTACCCCGAGTGTCAGTGTCATTATCCTGTACCCCAAGTGTCAGTGTCATTATCCTGTACCCCGAGTGTCAGTGTCATTATCCTGTACGCCGAATGTCAGTGTCATTATCCTGTACCCCGAGTGTCAGTGTCATTATCCTGTACCCCGAGTGTCAGTGTCATTATCCTGTACGCCGAGTGTCAGTGCCATTATCCTGTACCCCGAGTGTCAGCGTCATTATCCTGTACCCCCAGTGTCATTGTCATTATCCTGTACCCTGAGTGTCAGTGTCATTATCCTGTACCCCGAGTGTCAGCGTCATTATCCTGTACCCCCAGTGTCAATGTCATTATCCTGTACCCCAAGTGTCAGTGTCATTATCCTGTACCCCGAGTGCCAGTGTCATTATCCTTAACCCCGAGTGTCATTGTCATTATCCTGTACCCCGAGTGTCAGTGTCATTATCCTGTACCCCGAGTGTCAGTGTCATTATCCTGTACCCCGAGTGTCAGTGTCATTATCCTGTACCCCGAGTGTCAGTGTCATTATCCTGTACCCCCAGTGTCAGTGTCATTACCCTGTACCCCGACTGTCAGCGTCATTATCCTGTACCCCGTGTGTCAGCGTCATTATCCTGTACCCCGGGTGTCATTGTCATAATCCTGTACCCCGGTGTCATTATCCTGTCCCCCGAGTGTCAGTGTCATTATCCTGTACCCCGAGTGTCGGTGTTATTACCCTGTACCCCGAGTGTCAGTGTCATTATCCTGTACCCCGAGTGTCAGTGTCATTACCCTGTACCCCGTGTGTCAGTGTCATTATCCTGTACCCCGAGTGTCAGTGTCATTATCCTGTACCCCAGGTTTCAGTGTCATTATCCTGTACCCCGGGTTTCAGTGTCATTATCCTGTACCCCGAGTGTCAGTGTCATTATCCTGTACCCCGAGTGTCATTACCCTGTACCCCGTGTGTCATTACCCTGTACCCCGAGTGTCAGTGTCATTATCCTATACCCCGAGTGTCAGTGTCATTATCCTGTACCCCGAGTGTCAGTGTCATTACCCTGTACCCCGAGTGTCATTATCCTGTACGCCGAGTGTCAGTGTCATTATCCTGTACCCCGAGTGTCATTGTCATTATCCTGTACCCCTAGTGTCATTGTCATTATCCTGTACCCCGAGTGTCATTATCCTGTACCCCGAGTGTCAGTGTCATTATCCTGTACCCCGAGTGTCATTATCCTGTACCCCGAGTGTCAGCATCATTATTCTGTACCCCCTGTGTCATTGTCATTATCCTGTACCCCGAGTGTCATTATCCTGTACCCCGAGTGTCAGTGTCATTATCCTGTATCCCGAGTGTCATTATCCTGTACCCCGGTTTCATTATCCTGTACCCTAGTTTCATTATCCTGTACCCCAAGTGTCATTGTCATTATCCTGTACCCCGGTGTCATTACCCTGTACCCCAAGTGTCATTATCCTGTACGCCGAGTGTCAGTGTCATTATCCTGTACCCCGAGTGTCATTGTCATTATCCTGTACCCCTAGTGTCAGTGTCATTATACTGTACCCCGAGTGTCAGCGTCATTATTCTGTACCCCTTGTGTCATTGTCATTATCCTGTACCCCAAGTGTCATTATCCTGTACCCCGAGTGTCAGTGTCATTATCCTGAACCCCGAGTGTCATTATCCTGTACCCCGTGTGTCAGCGTCATTATCCTGTACCCCAAGTGTCATTGTCATAATCCTGTACCCCGGTGTCATTATCCTGTCCCCCGAGTGTCAGTGTCATTATCCTGTACCCCGAGTGTCGGTGTTATTACCCTGTACCCCGAGTGTCAGTGTCATTATCCTGTACCCCGAGTGTCAGTGTCATTACCCTGTACCCCGTGTGTCAGTGTCATTATCCTGTACCCCGAGTGTCAGTGTCATTATCCTGTACCCCAGGTTTCAGTGTCATTATCCTGTACCCCGGGTTTCAGTGTCATTATCCTGTACCCCGAGTGTCAGTGTCATTATCCTGTACCCCGAGTGTCATTACCCTGTACCCCGTGTGTCATTACCCTGTACCCCGAGTGTCAGTGTCATTATCCTATACCCCGAGTGTCAGTGTCATTATCCTGTACCCCGAGTGTCAGTGTCATTACCCTGTACCCCGAGTGTCATTATCCTGTACGCCGAGTGTCAGTGTCATTATCCTGTACCCCGAGTGTCATTGTCATTATCCTGTACCCCTAGTGTCAGTGTCATTATTCTGTACCCCCTGTGTCATTGTCATTATCCTGTACCCCGAGTGTCATTATCCTGTACCCCGAGTGTCAGTGTCATTATCCTGTACCCCGAGTGTCATTATCCTGTACCCCGAGTGTCAGCATCATTATTCTGTACCCCCTGTGTCATTGTCATTATCCTGTACCCCGAGTGTCATTATCCTGTACCCCGAGTGTCAGTGTCATTATCCTGTATCCCGAGTGTCATTATCCTGTACCCCGGTTTCATTATCCTGTACCCTAGTTTCATTATCCTGTACCCCAAGTGTCATTGTCATTATCCTGTACCCCGGTGTCATTACCCTGTACCCCAAGTGTCATTATCCTGTACGCCGAGTGTCAGTGTCATTATCCTGTACCCCGAGTGTCATTGTCATTATCCTGTACCCCTAGTGTCAGTGTCATTATACTGTACCCCGAGTGTCAGCGTCATTATTCTGTACCCCTTGTGTCATTGTCATTATCCTGTACCCCGAGTGTCATTATCCTGTACCCCGAGTGTCAGTGTCATTATCCTGAACCCCGAGTGTCATTATCCTGTACCCCGGTGTCATTATCCTGTACCCCAAGTGTCATTGTCATAATCCTGTACCCCGGTGTCATTATCCTGTCCCCCGAGTGTCAGTGTCATTATCCTGTACCCCGAGTGTCGGTGTTATTACCCTGTACCCCGAGTGTCAGTGTCATTATCCTGTACCCCGAGTGTCAGTGTCATTACCCTGTACCCCGTGTGTCAGTGTCATTATCCTGTACCCCGAGTGTCAGTGTCATTATCCTGTACCTCAGGTTTCAGTGTCATTATCCTGTACCCCGGGTTTCAGTGTCATTATCCTGTACCCCGAGTGTCAGTGTCATTATCCTGTACCCCGAGTGTCATTACCCTGTACCCCGAGTGTCATTACCCTGTACCCCGAGTGTCAGTGTCATTATCCTATACCCCGAGTGTCAGTGTCATTATCCTGTACCCCGAGTGTCAGTGTCATTACCCTGTACCCCGAGTGTCATTATCCTGTACGCCGAGTGTCAGTGTCATTATCCTGTACCCCGAGTGTCATTGTCATTATCCTGTACCCCTAGTGTCAGTGTCATTATTCTGTACCCCCTGTGTCATTGTCATTATCCTGTACCCCGAGTGTCATTATCCTGTACCCCGAGTGTCAGTGTCATTATCCTGTACCCCGAGTGTCATTATCCTGTACCCCGAGTGTCAGCATCATTATTCTGTACCCCCTGTGTCATTGTCATTATCCTGTACCCCGAGTGTCATTATCCTGTACCCCGAGTGTCAGTGCCATTATCCTGTACCCCGAGTGTCATTATCCTGGACCCCGGTGTCATTATCCTGTACCCTAGTTTCATTATCCTGTACCCCAAGTGTCATTGTCATTATCCTGTACCCCGGTGTCATTATCCTGTCCCCCGAGTGTCATTACTCTGTACCCCGAGTGTCATTATCCTGTACCCCGAGTGTCAGTGTCATTATCTTGTACCCCGAGTGTCAGTGTTATTACCCTGTACCCCGAGTGTCAGTGTCATTATCCTGTACCCCGAGTGTCAGTGTCATTACCCTGTACCCCGTGTGTCAGTGTCATTACCCTGTACCCCGTGTGTCAGTGTCATTATCCTGTACCACGAGTGTCATTATCCTGTACCCCGAGTGTCAGTGTCATTATCCTGTACCCCGAGTGTCAGTGTCATTATCCTGTACCCCGTGTGTCAGTGTCATTATCCTGTACCCCGAGTGTCAGTGTCATTACCCTGTACCCCGTGTGTCAGTGTCATTATCCTGTACCCCGAGTGTCAGTGTCATTATCCTGTACCCCGGGTTTCAGTGTCATTATCCTGTACCCCGGGTTTCAGTGTCATTATCCTGTACCCCGAGTGTCAGCGTCATTATACTGTACCCTGAGTGTCAGTGTCATTATCCTGTACCCTAATTTCATTATCCTGTACCCCAAGTGTCCGTGTCATCCTGTACCCTGAGTTGAAATTGGAGTTGGAGTTGAAGTTAAGGTACTGTCACGCTTAGCGATGTACCAGCGATCCCGGCCAGTGATATGACGCGGTCAGGATCGCTGGTACATCGCTAAGTGGTCGCTAGTGAGCTGCCACATAGGCAGATCTCACCAGCGTCATCGCTGGGGACGGGGGTCGCTACTTACCTGTCACACCCGGCGATCCTGCGTCCTCCCGCTCGGCTCCACGCGTCGCTCGTCTCCACAGCAGGAAGCGCCACAGGAAGCTGACGACGAGAAACAGTCCTGAACGTTCTCGCGCGATCAGCGATAACCAGCGGGGGAGCCGGTCGGAGGTAAGTATCAGACACAGCGATATCGCTTAGTGTGACAGGCCCTTTAGAGTTAAAGGTGGAGTTGTAGTAGTGATCTGTGGATTGCTGTAGTACCTGCATGTTTTTCTCTTTTTTCTTAATCCTATTTAGTTGATTCCTTGCTGTCCTACTACCGGTCCCTATTATACTTTCTACCCCTATCCTCCTCCCTGTCCCTATCTTGATCCATGTCCTTATCATCCTCTCTCTCCATATCTTCCTCCCAGTCATTATCCTCCTCCCTGCCCCTATTATCCCTCCTGCCACATCATCTGGCCTGTCCCTATCCTCCTCCCTTTCCCTGTCCTCTATCCTGTCCTCCTCCCTGCCCCTATCATCCTTCTTGACTCTATCCTCCTTCCACTCCGTATTCTCCTCCCTGTCATTATCCTCCTCCCTGTACCCTTCCTTGTCCCTATCCTACTCTCTGTCTCTGTCAACCTCCCAGTCACTATAATCCTCCCTTGTCCCTATCCTCCACCCTGCTCCTATCCTACTCCTTGTCCTTCTCCCTGTCCCTATCCTGCTTCTTGTCCCTAACCTCCTCCCTGTCACTATCCTCCCTGTCCCTATCCTCCTCACTTTCCCTTCCAGTCCTATGCTCCTCCCTGTCCTATTCTCCTTCCAGTCCCTCTCTTCCTCCCTGTCCATATCATCTGCCCTGTCCTTATCCTCCTCCAATTCCCTATCCTCCTTCCTCCTTGTCCGTATTATCCCCCTGTTGCTATCCTCCTCCCTGTCCCTATTCTCTATCCTGTCCTTCTCCCTGTCCCTATCCTCCTCCAAGTCTGTATTCTCCTCCCAGTCCATATCTTTCTCCCTTTCCCTTTCCTCCTCCCTGTCCCTATCATCCTACCTGTCCTTATCCTCCTCCCAGTCCCTATATTCCTCCGTCCCTATAATCCTCCCTGCTCCTATAATCAGGGCCGGTTTTAGGCAAAGTGGGGCCCTAGGCAAAAGTTTAAAAGGGAGCCCCAAATGCTGACATATGGCACATCACAGAGAAGCATTTCGGTTGTAGTTACATGCGCTGAGTTCAGGCCGCTAAACGAGTGTGATCGACAATATTGAAGTCGTTCAACACTTGTTTCCCGGTCTCTTTCTACCGGCTGAGGAATAATGATGGGAACAGAACAATCACTATTAGAGTTGAGCGACTTTTGTTTTTTTAGGGTCGAGTTTCGTTTCGTGAAACCCGACTTTTCCAAAAGTCGGGTCGAGCAAGATCGGCTGATTATAGGGAAAAGTCGGGGTCGTCCCGAAACACGAAACCCAATGTAAGTCAATGGGGAATAAAAGTCGGCAGTGAGAGGAGGACAGGAAACACACCTACAGTGCCCATTTGAATGCCAAAAGCATCAATTCTTCTTACTTAAGCTTGTCAACCTTAATTAACTTCATAATACAAGTTACGCACTGAAAAATGGGGGTTATTTGGCTAAAGTTGTGGGGGGGGAGGGCTGGCTGCAGGTTTTCATGTGCCCTGGGCGAAAGAGCGCCCCTTTAACACATACCACAACTCATCATGCTCCGATACGGCAGAGAAATAGCGGTATAGTACAATGAAAAATACCTCACTTTTTACATCTCATGAAGAGGCCCATCTATTTCTCCATACAGAATCATTGGTCCCATATAATGTTTGAAACAGTATATGATGAGCTCCACATAATGCTACAGTATATGTTGGTCCCCATGGATGAAGCTCCACTGTCTTATGGGCCCAAATAATGCTCCAAACATAATGGGCCCCATTTCTAATGCTCTAGTGTATAATGGGCCCTGTAAATGCTGCTCCAGTGTCGGATGTCCACCTTTGGAATGTTCCAGTGTATGGTGGGCCCCATCTATCATTCTCCAGAGTATAGTGCTCCCCAAAAATTGCTGTCCCAACATTGAAAACAATCAAATAAGTCTCCTCGCTAGGGAATCCCTGTACTTGTCTGGACTCCTCGTCGTCCCCATCTTCCATCTCACTGCACAGTATTTCAACCTTGCAAGTGCTGTGATCCTGAGCAAGCAGGGGGGGCCCACTCGTTGGCGACGGCACTGGCACAGGGCCCCTGATAGTACGGTGATGTGTCTGATGGCGGGTGGGCCGAACCTGCACTTTCATCTGCAGCTTCCTCTTTGTCACCGTGTAAGATGGAACTGTATATGGGAAGGGTAACCTGAGTTTCATCAGGGTCAGATTCAGGCCGTGTAGCGTGCGAGGGGAATGTAGTGGTCTGGGTCAATGTACCAGCAGATTCATCGAGCAGTGGCTGGGCATCAGTGCACTTGTGTCGCCCCCAGGAGTACGGTCGCCACAGTGGCATTACCTTCCTCCTAGGGAGTGTGATGTCATGCTTGGGAGCAACGAAGGATCTCTCTAGCAGGTTAACTGATTGGGCGGCGTTATTCCCACGAGTCATGACCCTCCAAACAGCGTTCATGAAGGCAAAGTGTTTGTTTTACGTGGGCAGTATGGTTGCAAAGCTGAACCTTAAAGGAATGTCCAGAAGGGCACCACCAAGAGTGGAGCCTACGGATAAATTCGACTCCACCTGGGAAACCTCAACCATGCCAGCTACAGAACAGATGCACACATTGCAAGCTTAATTCCGTTAACGAATGAGACTCCGTCATGCCCCGCGGTCCGAGTCCGGCTTACTAGAGGGACACGTGAGGCTCTGGCACATGAGATTGGCCAATAACTGGTGTGTCATGCCCTTACATGTCCGTGGCTGCATGTGCGCTACACTGAAAAGGCCAACATTTGTCGCTTACAGGTGCAGATAACCCGCTGAACAACGTTAGTGATGGGGATCACTGATTACAATTATTACCCGCGAACGATGATTTCCCAGTAAGTGCAGGTCAACCACAGGAATTAGGCCTAACCGTCATTCCTGAAAAAATGAAAAACTTACGTGTGCAAACCACAGGTGCTGTAGCTTGCTTAACAGCTCGCCAGCCGTTCTCACGCCCAGTATGGATTACACGTGATTGCACAAAGGTGAGAAAGGGTACCGTATCCCCAGATAACATGTATGGATAGCATAGTGTACACATTCAAAATATATGTCTATACATCAGGAGGCAGGCTCAGACGGTGTTAGGCCCAGTATGGATTGCACGTGATTGCACAAAGGTTAGAAAGGGTACCGTATCCCCGGATAACGTATGGATAGCGTACACATTCAAAATATATGTCTATAGATCAGGAGGCAGGCTCAGACGGTGTTAGGCCCAGTATGGATTGCACGTGATTGCACAAAGGTGAGAAAGGGTACCGTATCCCCGGATAACATGTATGGATAGCGTACACATTCAAAATATATGTCTATACATCAGGAGGCAGGCTCAGACGGTGTCAGGCACAGTATGGATTTGACGGCCCAGACTACACAGCGGAGGAGCAGGGAGAGGTAAAGATTGCAAATGCTGGGGCCCTGCCCAAGCAAGGGGGGCCCACTCGTGGGTGTCGGCACTGGCACTGGGCCCCTCATAGTACAGCGGTGTGTCTGACGGCGGGTGTGCACCACCACCGTCAGAGACACTTGATTGCACTATGAGGGACCCTGTGCCAGTGCCCGCGCCCAAGAGTCGGCCTACCCACCTGTCCAGGGCAACAGCACTCGCACGGTGTCGTGCGCTAGGTGGTGACCCCGGCCATGGGGGGGGAGGCAGCACAGTTAGGGAGTTTTAGAAAGTGGCATATGTTGATGTTGGACATTCAGCTGATGCAAAAGGCGAAATAGGTGAAGTACCAGGAAGAGGTGGACCAAAGCAAGCCATTTTTCTGTCACCCTATGTGTCATCAGGGGAAGGTGGGACAAAATCCTTGGAAACCCATGCATGGTTCATTTTAATGAAGGTTAGATCATCCACATTTTGGGTTGACAGACGGGTCCTTTTTTCTGTCAGGATTGATCCAGCTGCACTGAAGACTCTTTCCGATAGCACACTTGCAGCTGGGCAAGCGAGCTCCTGTAAGGCATATTGGGCCAATTCAGGCCAGGTGTCCAGTTTAGCGGCCCAATAGTCAAAGGGGAATGACCTGTGTGGGAGAACATCGATATGGGAGGAAAAGTATCTTGTAACCATAGTTGACAAGTGCTGTCTCCTGTCACTTTCCATCGATGCTGTATTACCAGTTGTGTGAGCGGGACTTGAAAAATCAGTCCACAACATTGTCATAAAACCCCTGTCTCCAACGCCACTTCTGCTGTGTGCACCATGAACACCTCTGCCAAGCTGCCCCCGGCCCGTACGGCTCGTGTGAGAACCATCACTGCTGCTGTGTGCTGGGAATGCCTCAACCAATCGGTTAACCAGAGTTGCTTGTTTATTAGCCAATATTAGGTCAAGGTTCTCCTGTGGCATGATGCTTTGTAATTTGCCTTTATAGCGTGGATCCAGGATGCTGGCCAACCAGTAGTCGTCATCGTTCATCATTTTGGCAATGCGGGGGTCCCTTTTTAGGATCTGCAAGGCATAATCTGACATGTGGGCCAATGTTCCCGGTGTCAATGATGCACTGCGAGTGCTGGTTGGAGGAGCACTTTCTGGCAAATCCACATCCCTCCAGTCACGCACAAACCCTATACCAGACCTTGCCACGCCAACATTTTCACTTGCCCCACGAGATGCATCCTCCTCCCCTAAGTAATCATCCCCATCATCATCCTCCTCCTCTTCTTCCTCCACCTCATCCAGGAGAGGTCCCTGAGCAGACAATGGCTGAATGTCATCAAGGATTCCCTCCTCCTCTTCCTCCTCATCAACATTGGCTGCAGACGCCTGCTCCTTAAGGTGCGTCAAAGTTTGCATGAGCAGACGCATAAGTGGGATGCTCATGCTTAGGATGGCGTCGTCTGCGCTTACCAGCCGTGTGCATTCCTCAAAACACTGAAGGACTTTACAGAAGTCTTTCAGCTTCGACCATTGCACACCTGTCAACTCAAGGTCTGCTCTCAAAGTGCCTGGCCGTGTATCCTCCCACAACTGCATTATGGCCTGCCTCTGCTCGCACAGCCGCTCCACCATGTGCAGGGTGGAGTTCCACCTTGTTGCAATGTCGATAAGGAGGCGGTGGTTGGGAAGGTGGAGCAATCGCTGCAGCTTCTGCATACGAACGGAGTGTACAGGTGACCGGCGGATGTGCGCGCACAGTCTTCGCACCTTCTGGAGCAGGGCTGTTACCTCCGGATAATTTTTGAGGAAGCAATGCACCACCAGGTTCAAGGTGTGAGCCAAGCAAGGTATGTGGCTGAGTTTTGAAAGGGCTATGGCTGCCACAAAATTACGGCCGTTATCACTAACTACCTTGCCTGCCTCAAGATGTTTGTTGCTTCAAGGACTCGGCCAGCACCTCGGCGGTGTGTCTGTCGCCCAAACACATCATCTGCAACACAGCCTGCTGACGCTTTCCACTAGCTGCTCGATAGGGGGACACCTCGTGTGCAACAGTGGCAGCTGCAGATGGAGTGCTCGTACGACTGCGCTCTGTGGACGAGCTTTCGCTTCTGGAGGAGGAGGAGGAGGAGGGTCGAACGCCTACAGCCAACTGTTTCCTATACCGTGGGCTAGGCAGCACTGTCCCACCACCGCTGTCCCCTGTGGACCCTGCATCCACCACATTAACCCAGTGCGCAGTGATGGACACGTAACAGCCCTGGCCATGCCGACTGGACCATGCATCAGTTGTGAGGTGCACCTTTCCACTCACTGCTTGAGTGCATGGACAATGCGGTCTTTTACATGATGGTGGAGGGCTGGGATGGCTTTGCGAGAGAAGAAGTGGCGACTGGGTAGGTCATAGCGTGGTACTGCATAGGCCATGAGTTCGCGGAAAGCTGCGCTTTCCACCAACCGATAGGGCATCATCTCAAACGAGATTAGTTTGGCAATGTGGGCGTTCAAACCCAGTGTACGCGGATGAGAGACTGAGTACTTTCTTGGCCTACTCATAGTGTCTGGGAGGGTGAGCTGGACTTGAGAGCTGCATATGGTGGAAGTAGCAGTGGACAGGGCGCACTGAGAGAGGGTTGATGATGGTGATGGAGTTGGTGTTCTTTCTGATGGCCTAGAATCAGTCTTTCGTTGATATAACAGTGGGATTCCCTGACTGCTGTGGCCTTGCAACGACACCTCAACATTTGCTGCTGTGCTAACCGGTGGGCTTACAGTGGGGGAAACAATGTAGCGTTGCTGACTACCTTCTTTGTGATCAGTTGCACATGTGGCACTTGAGGTTTGGAGTTGTGTCCACGCTTGCAAGTGCATGCTGGTTAAATGTCTAAGCATGCAACTGGTATTCAAATTTTTCAGATTTTTCCCTCGGCTAAAGGTCTTTGCGCACTTCTTACAGATAACCTTGGCCTGATCATGAGGATTTTGTTCAAAAAAGTGCCACACTGCACTCTTCCTACTTTGGCAGACATTTTGCGGCCTAGCACGCTGTGATCTTTTGACCCTCTGGACAAGCTGTCCAGCAACTCTTTTGATTTTTGGAACCTGTCTTTGGAGTGCTCCGGGCCTGCCAGATAACAGCTGTTGCGATGTCGATGTCTGCTGTGGATGCTCCTCATCTGAGCTATTGGAAGCAGCACCCTCTTCCCCCAATGGATGCCAATCTGGGTCAACAACTGGGTCATCCATCACCTCCTCTTCAATGTCATATGCATTTTCCTCTGTCACCGTGTATGGTGGTATAGTGTGCGGGAAGGGGCACCTGAGTCTCATCAGGGTCAGAATCTGGCTCTGTACACTGCGAGGACAATGTAGTGCTCTGAGTGAATGTACCAGGAGAATCATCTATCAGCGGCTGTGCATCAGTGCACTCCATGTCAGATTCATCTTAGCCTGGGTAATTCACCATTTCACTTGATAATCCAGGCATGGTATGTGAAAACAGCTCCATGGAGTAATCAGTAGTATGGCCTGCGTCATCCTTCAATCTTGGTTGGGGTGAAGGACACAAGGAAAGGTGTGGTTCATGAACATGAGCCTCCAATGACGACTCAGTGCTTTTACTTTTTACAACTTCAGAAGAGGAGGTGATAGAGCTGGAGGCTGAGTCAGCAATGTAAGACAAAACTTTTTCCTGATGCTCTGGCTTTAAAAGCGGTTTGCCAACTCCTAGAAAACAGCCTTCGAAGCCTTATGGAGCCAGACGATGACGCAGGCTCAACACCTCCTGCATTCGGTCCTATTTTGCTCTTGCCACTACCATCAGATCCACCACCAACACCATCATTACCAGCTGCCAACCCCCGCCCAATTCCACGGCCTCTTCCACCAGCCTTCCTCATTTTTTGTAGAAATGTAGACAAAATCCAACAAACTATATAGTAATGTAAAACAAGGTACAAGGTGTCTATAGGACAGGGGAGATTTCGAATTTCTGCACACACTTGTGGACACTGGACACTTATGGATTGTGTGAGGCCCACTGAATATCAGAGCGCTATGTCACAGGCTCGATGGCACAGGTGTGAAAAAAGTGACTACAGGATAAGGGAGATTTTGAATTTCTGCACACACTAGTGGACACTGGACACTTTTGGATTGTGTGAGGCCCACTGAATATCAGAGCGCTATGTCACAGGTTCGATGGCACAGGTGTGAAAAAAGTGACTACAGGATAAGGGAGATTTTGAATTTCTGCACACACTAGTGGACACTGGACACTTTTGGATTGTGTGAGGCCCACTGAATATCAGAGCGCTATGTCACAGGCTCGATGGCACAGGTGTGAAAAAAGTGACTACAGGATCACAGAGATTTTGAATTTCTGCACACACTAGTGGACACTGGACACTTTTGGATTGTGTGAGGTCCACTGAATATCAGAGCGCTATGTCACAGGCTCGATGGCACAGGTGTGAAAAAAGTGACTACAGGATCACAGAGATTTTGAATTTCTGCACACACTAGTGGACACTGGACACTTGGATTGTGTGAGGCCCACTGAATATCAGAGCGCTATGTCACAGGCTCGATGGCACAGGTGTGAAAAAAGTGACTACAGGATAAGGGAGATTTTGAATTTCTGCACACACTAGTGGACACTGGACACTTTTGGATTGTGTGAGGCCCACTGAATATCAGAGCGCTATGTCACAGGCAGAAATTGGCTAGTGTATCACAAACTCCAATGTGTGTGTAGAATTGGGCAGAATAGGAATCTCCCTAGAGTGTAGGTCTGTAAGAACGGAACAAGTCCTCCACTTATCCTTCCACAGTGACACACAGATAGCTTCACTGTAGCCGTGATAACAGCTGTTACACGGTATTGAGAGGAGCGTGCACGTACACGGCTGTCCGGTGTACGTAAAATTGTCAAGTTCCGTGTTTTTTAAGTATACGGACTGACACACGCTGTCTCTCTATAGTTTTGAATGTGATCAAACAGCAAATATATTTAACTGTTTGAAAGCTAGACAAAACTAGTAGGTGCAGGTCTGTAAGAACGGAACATGTCCTCGACTTATTCTCACAGAGTGACACACAGATAGCTTCACTGTGGCTGTGATAACAGCCGTTACACGGTACTGTGTGAGGAGCGTACACCGCTGTATGGTGTGAAAAAATGCACGCTCAGTACCTCAGCAGGACAAAAAAAAAAATTGGGATTGCTTTTAAAAAAGCAGTTTGCAGAGCAGTGGGTAAACAGCAATGCAGCTGTCAGGAAGCCTTAGAAGGCAGCCTAACAACCAACACCGCTGATCCACCACAATATAGCCTCCCCTTGCACTGCACACACAGTGACTGGTGTGTTGTACAGGCAAAATCGCTAGCAGCAGAAGCAGTTTTTTTTTCTTCTTCCCTGCCTAACGCTCTCCCTACAGAATCAGCAGCAGCAACCTCTCCCTATGCTAAGATCGGCAGAAGTAAGATGGCGGTCGGCGTGCATGCCCTTTTATAACCCCTGTGACGCCCACCAAAGCAAGCCAATCACTTGCATGCCCTTCTGAAAGATGGTGGTGACCCCTGCCTATGTCATCACGTTGCCCACAGTGTCCGTGGATCCTGATTGGCTGAAAAAGAGCGCAAAACAAACTTTTGAAACGCGACTTTGGCGCGTAAGTCACCGACCTCGTGGCCGACCTCATCCTAGGGTCGGGTTTCGTTTCATGAAACCCGACTTTGCCAAAAGTCGGCGACTTTTGAAATTTTTCGACCCGTTTCGCTCAACTCTAATCACTATTAGATCAATCTGTCCCCATACAGGATCATGTTATCAGCAGCACATCTACAATTTACATCGGCGATGTGATTTTTCTTCCGGCATGAACAATCCAATCACTCGATGAATAAGCAGCATTTTGCTTCTTTAGTATAATACACCCCATAGTCCGCCATATATTATAATGCACACCACAGTCCTCCATATTGTAAAATGCACACTTCATAGTCCTCCATACAGTATAATACTATATAGTGGACTATAGGGAGTGTATTATACACTCCCCACAGTCCTCCATACAGTATAATACACTCCCTATAGTCCACTATATAGTATTATAAACTCCCCATAGTCCTCCATATAGTATGATACACTTCCCATAGTCCTCCATATAGTATGATACACTCCCCATAGTCCTCCATATAGTATAATACACTCCCTATAGTCCACTATATAGTATTATAAACTCCCCATAGTCCTCCATATAGTATAATACACTCCCTATAGTCCACTATATAGTATTATAAACTCCCCATAGTCCTCCATATAGTATGATACACTCCCCATAGTCCTCCATATAGTATGATACACTCCCCATAGTCCTCCATATAGTATTATACACTCCCTATAGTCCTCCATATAGTATTTTACACTCCCCATAGTCCTCCATATAGTATTATACAGTCCCCATAGTCCTCCATATAGTATTATACACTCCCCATAGTCCTCCATATAGTATGATACACTCCCTATAGTCCTCCATATAGTATGATACACTCCCTATAGTCCTCCATATAGTATGATACACTCCCCATAGTCCTCCATATAGTGTGATACACTACCTATAGTCCACTATATAGTATTATACACTCCCCATAGTCCTCCATATAGTATGATACACTCCCCATAGTCCTCCATATAGTATGATACACTCCCCATAGTCCTCCATATAGTATGATACACTCCCTATAGTCCTCCATATAGTATGATACACTCCCCATAGTCCTCCATATAGTATGATACACTCCCTATAGTCCTCCATATAGTATTATACACTCCCCATAGTCCTCCATATAGTATGATACACTCCCTATAGTCCTCCATATAGTATTATACACTCCCCATAGTCCTCCATATAGTATGATACACTCCCTATAGTCCTCCGTATAGTATGATACACTCCCTATAGTCCTCCATATAGTATGATGCACTCCCTATAGTCCTCCATATAGTATTATACACTCCCCATAGTCCTCCATATAGCATGATACACTCCCCATAGTCCTACATATAGTATGATGCACTCCCTATAGTCCTCCATATAGTATGATGCACTCCCTATAGTCCTCCATATAGTATTATACACTCCCCATAGTCCTCCATATAGCATGATACACTCCCCATAGTCCTACATATAGTATGATACACTCCCCATAGTCCTCCATATAGTATGATACACTCCCCATAGTCCTCCATATAGTATGATACACTCCCTATAGTCCACTATATAGTATTATACACTCCCCATAGTCCTCCATATAGTATTATACACTCCCCATAGTCCTCCATATAGTATGATACACTCCTCTAGTCCTCCATATAGTATTATACACTCCCCATAGTCCTCCATATAGTATGATACACTCCCTATAGTCCTCCATATAGTATGATACACGCCCTATAGTCCTCCATATAGTATAATACACTCCCTATAGTTCTCCATATAGTATTATACACTCCCCATAGTCCTCCATATAGTATGATACACTCCCTACAGTACTCCATATAGTATAATACACTCCCCACAGTCCTCCATATAGTATGATACACTCCCTACAGTACTCCATATAGTATAATACACTCCCCATAGTCCTCCATATAGTATTATACACTCCCCATAGTCCTCCATATAGAATGATACACTCCCTATAGTCCTCCATATAGTATTATACACTCCCCATAGTCCTCCATATAGTATGATACACTCCCTATAGTCCTCCATATAGTATTATACACTCCCCATAGTCCTCCATATAGTATTATACACTCCCCATAGTCCTCCATATAGTATGATACACCCCCTATAGTCCTCCATATAGTATTATACACTCCCCATAGTGCTCCATATAGTATGATACACCCCCTATAGCCCTCCATATAGTATTATACACTCCCCATAGTCCTCCATATAGTATGATACACTCACTACAGTACTCCATATAGTATAATACACTCCCCATAGTCCTCCATATAGTATAATACACTCGACATTATCCTTCATATAGTATAATACACTCCCCATAGTCCTCCATGTAGTAAGTATAATACACTCCCCATAGTCCTCCAAAGTTTAATACACTCCCTATAGTTCACCATATATTAAAATACACTCCTCAGTCCTCCATATAGTATTATACACTTCCCATAGTCGTCCATATAGAATTATACACTCCTCATAGTCCTCCATATAGTATAATACACTCCTCAGTCCTCCATATAGTATAATACACTCCTCAGTCCTCCATATAGTAAAACACACTCATCAGTCCTCCATATAGTATAATACACTCATCAGTCCTCCATATATTAAAATACACTCCTCAGTCCTCCATATAGTATTGTACACTTCCCATAGTCGTCCATATAGAATTATACACTCCTCATAGTCCTCCATATAGTATAATACACTCATCAGTCCTCCATATATTAAAATATACTCCTCAGTCCTCCATATAGTATTGTACACTTCCCATAGTCATCCATATAGAATTATACACTCCTCATAGTCCTCCATATAGTATAATACACTCCTCAGTCCTCCATATAGTATAATACACTCATCAGTCCTCCATATAGTATAATACACTCATCAGTCCTCCATATAGTAAAATACACTCCTCATAGCCCTCCATATATTAAAATGCACTCATCAGTCCTCCATATAGTATAATACACTCCTCATAGTCCTCCATATATTAAAATACACTGCGCAGTCCTCCATATAGTATAATACACTCCTCATAGTGCTTCATTTAGTATAATGCACCGCCATAGTCATCCATGTAGTACAATTCACTTCCCATCGTATAATTCACCCCATAGCTCTTCATATAGTATAATGTATTCCCAATAGTCCTCAATACAGTATAATGCAGCCCACATATAGTATAATGCAGCCACCCTGTCACAGGGTCCTTCTCCGGTATCACACAATCAGCAGAGCGAGGGAAGTGTGAACAATCCTGACCTTTATTATAGGCAAAATTAGAAGGTCCACAAACAATCCACCACACTGAGGATACAATAGTCCAGAACACGAATAAAGTTCAGTAACAGGATGAATGTCCAAGGAGAGGAGAGTCCAATAATCCAGCAGACAGAGGATAAAATGGGTCCATAAGCTTGTCTTTCTCTCTGACATGCTGTGTGATGAGATGAGATGTGGTCTCTCCGTCTCAGGATGTTTTATATCCCAACAAGGTAAGCTATTTTTAGAATTACCCAGGGTTCTTCAGTCCACCCTCACATTCTGTTGCTTCTTTAGAAGTCAACCAACTAGTTTCATAATACAATGCACAATTAGCATATCAGTACACATCAATAGACAAAGATAAACACACTATGTACAGTCAGGCTGCAGACAGGCTGTGTTCACACACATCATTTTTTTCGCGTTTTTTCCCACGGATTTGCCAAAAAATCAGCGGGAAAAACGCGAAAAAGAAGCTTCCCATTCATTTCTATGCATTTAGCACTTTTTGTACACATTGATGCGTTTTTTGCCATGAAAAAAACGCATTGCGGTAAAAAACGCAGCATGCTCATTAATTTTGTGGATTTTTCCGCGTTTCTGGCTATTTCAATGCGTTTTGAAAACGCGCGGAAAAAAAACGCGCAAAAAACTCATGTAAAACGCGCAGAAAAAAACGCGCTGTTTCTGGGAAGGTAGTCAGGTTTTCTAGCAGAAATTTTCTGCTACGTGTGCACTTAGCCTAAAGGTCCCTTTCCACTTAGCGATGCACCAGCGATCCCGACCACGATACGACCCGGTCAGGATCGCTGGTGCATCGCTAAATGGTCGCTAGTGAGCTGCCACACAGGCAGATCTCACAGCGATGCAGCAGCGATGAAGCGGACGATACTTACCTGTCAGACGCGGCGATCCTGACGTCCTCCCGTCCACACATCGCTCGTCGGCGCCAGCAGGATGCGCCCGACGAGAAATGGATGTGGATGATCTCGCGCGATCAGCGATAACCAGCGGGGGAGCCGGTCGGAGGTAAGTATCACACATAGCGATATCGCTAGCAATATCGCTGCTGCGTCACCAAATCGGTGATGCTTTAGCGATATTGCTAGCGATATCACTATGTGTAAAACCCCCTTAAGTGAGTTAATTCAATTATCAGCCTTTTGGAAGGTAATTGAGACTCCAAACATTATGGGGAATACACGAAATGATACAAGGGAACAAGAAAACATTATGCAAATCAGTGAAATAGAAATATACACAAAATGATATCCACATAGCCTATCGCACCATCACACACCCCATAGGGCATAATACAGCCACCCCACAGAGTATAATGCAGCCACCCCACAGAATATAATGTAGCCCCCTGAGAGTATAATGCAGCCACCCCACAGAATATAATAAAGCCCCACATACAACATAATCTAGCACTCATAGAATAAAATGCAGCCCCCCATAGAATACAATGTAGTCTCCTCACTGAGGCTGCGGGGAGTCCCCGGCTGATCTGTGAATGAACTAATGACCGTGGGAAAAAAGTCAGAAACTTTCCCACGGTAATTAGATCATCTACAGGCAGCCATTGAGGCTTAATTAATTCATTCTGAAGTAGTTTACAGTGGGGCTGGTCGCATTTGCACCGGTCCTCATTGTAAACTATTTAACCCCTTCTGATGGATTGCAGCGTGGGACATGACTGAATGTCGGAGAGGTTAGGATATTGGTGATTTTTTATGTTATTTTTGTTGCAGGTCATGGTTTTTTTTGGGATTACCATACTGATAAAAATTTGTCAAAAACTTGGTGTGTTTATTTCATTAAAAGACTTTTAATTAATGTCTGTGTGTGGTTTTTAACCCTTTCTTAGTATAGGGTTAATAATGGACCGGTGTCTTATTGACACCTCTCCATTATTAATCGGCTTAATGTTACCTTCCAATCGAATGGTGACATTAACCCTTTGTTATATTAACCCATTCGCCACCACTACAGGGCAATGAGAATAGAGAGGATAAGTGCCAGAATTGGCACATCTTATAGATGCGCCATTTCTGGGGTGTCTGGGGGCAGATTTTTGTAGTCGGGGGAGGGCCAAAAACAATGGTCCCTCTCATGGCTATTAAAATCTGCCCTCACTCACCTGCTTAATCTCTCTGGTTGTCAAATTACAGCGGAAGCCCACGTATTTTTTTACAACGAATTAACCCCTTAAATTAACACCTACACCTCCCAAATTTTACCCACAAACCCTCATCTAATTATTAGTCAGGGACATATAAAAAAAAAAAAACATGAACTGAAATGCTTTACTGAATGTAAACCATGTGTCATTTCATGTCGGGTTGGGGAATGATTTGACAGAAGCCGGCAATTGAATTAGCGGCTATTCTGCTATGAAGAACTCTGTGAAATATATATATATATATATATATATGTGTCTCAATGACATGTGTTTATATATATGTATTCTATGTGTCTAGATCTATTCTTTCGTTTGTGTTTGAAAACCTGTCATTGGGCTCCATTATATGTCCATTTTGCAAGCCTGCGAGAAAAAAAACGGTACACAGATTACATACGGATGCTTACATGAGAAAAATACGCGGCCACACCCTGACAACGGATGACACATGGAGCACTATTTAGGGACTATTTATGCGTATTACGGACGTAAAATACGGTCCGTATTTTTCTACCGTGTGTGACTCCAGCCGTACTCTGTATCTCCCCCACCTCATTGTAGATTGTAAGCTCTCATGAGCAGGGGTGGCTTATTTTGGTTTAATTATTGTATTGTTAACTTTGTTACTTATGACTTGTGTTTTGAAACTGTTAAACTGCAAAGCGCTGCGGAATATGTTGGCGCTATACAAAGATTATTATTATGGTGGTCAAGAGAGGTACAGCATCCCTGGTGGTCTAGAGGCGTATATCTCTTACTATCCAGCATGTCTGGTGCTCTAGAGAGGTTGATCGCTTACTATTCAGCATCCCTGGAGATCTAGAGAGGTACATCTCTTACTATCCAGCATCCCTGGTGATCTAGAGAGGTAGATCACTTACTATCCAGCATACCTGGTGATCTAGAGAGATAGATCACTTACTATCCAGCATACCTGGTGGTCTCTAGAGGTAGATCTCTTACTATCCAGCATCCATAGTAGTCTAGAGAGGTACATATCTTACTACAGAGTATCAATGTTGGTTGAAAGAGGTACATCTCTTACTATCCAGCATCCCTGGTGGTCTAGAGAGATAGACCTCTTACTATCCAGCATCCCTGGTGGTCTAGAGAGGTAGACCTCTTACTATCCAGCATCCCTGGTGGTCTAGAGAGGTAGACCTCTTACTATCCAGCATCCCTGGTGGTCTAGAGAGGTAGACCTCTTACTATCCAGCATCCCTGGTGGTCTAGAGAGGTAGACCTCTTACTATCCAGCATCCCTGGTGGTCTAGAGAGGTAGACCTCTTACTATCCAGCATCCCTGGTGGTCTAGAGTGGTAGATCTCCTACTATCCAGCAAGTGACCAATGCTCAGGAAGAGACGACGACTTGGCTGAGTCCAGGATGGAAATCAGACGGAGTTCCCTTCTAAGCTAGCGGTTGTGCATGGGTTAACACTCGCAGGCCATTTCCTCTCACTTGTTGCTTGTAAGTAATTTCTTTTTCATGCAGATGTTTCCAGTTATTTCTCTTCATAGCCGAGAGTCAAAAGGAGAAAAAAATCCACCATCTCGTGATTGTAATAAGTGAGTGATGGACGAGGCGGCGGTGGCAGATTGGCGGATCCGTGACATTTCCATGCAGAGAACAGATGACAATTGGGAGCGGGGTCTCGGGGAGGCGAGGAGCGGCGCGGGTAGCAGCGGGGGCGACAGGTGCGGGTAATGCAGGAAGAAATAAGGATTCAGAGGACGCAGGATTATATATTAATGCTGTCTACATTACTGATAAACACCCACAAGAGCCCTGTTCACACTCAGACTGCAGAAGCAGAAATCTGATGTGAGAGCTGTTCAGAAAATTAATAATAAAAATAATATTTTAATACATTTTACAAACAGTACTTTTTGTAACCCTCACTAAGGGTAAGATTAGGGCTAAGGTAGCGATTTAGAGCTAAGCTTAGTGCCAGGGGTAGGCAAAGGGTTACGAAAAGGTTAGAGTCAAGGTTAAAGGTAAGGATAGGGATAAGGTTATAGCACTAAGGTTAGGGTAAGGAAAAGGGTTAGGACTACGGTTAGGTATAGTGAGAGTGCTAAGTTTTGCAATAGGGCTAGGGTTAAAGTCAGGGAAAGGGTTACGCTAAGGTTACGATTAACGCGAAAGTGAGAGCTGACGATTGGTTAAGAGATAACATTAGGATTAAGGTTAGGGATAGAGTTAGAACTAAGGGTAGGGTCATAATTAGGGCTAGGGTTAAGGCTAACGTACGGTTTAGGGATAGAGTTAGAACTAAGGGTAGGGTCATAATTAGGGCTAGGGTTAAGGCTAACGTAAGGTTTAGGGATAGAGTTAGAACTAAGGGTAGGGTCATAATTAGGGCTAGGGTTAAGGTTAACGTAAGGTTTAGGGATAGAGTTAGAACTAAGGGTAGGGTCATAATTAGGGCTAGGGTTAAAGCTAACGAAAGGTTTAGGGATAGAGTTAGAACTAAGGGTAGGGTCATAATTAGGGCTAGGGTTAAGGCTAGCGAAAGGTTTAGGGATAGAGATAGAAGTAAGGGTAGGTTCATAATTAGGGCTAGGGTTAAGGCTAACGTAAGGTTTAGGGATAGAGTTAGAACTAAGGGTAGGGTCATAATTAGGGCTAGGGTTAAGGCTAACGTAAGGTTTAGGGATAGAGTTAGGGCTAAGGTTAAAGATAGGTTTAAGTATAGGCATAAAGTTAAAGCTAAGGTTAAGGATAAAGACAGACTGTATGTGGACAGATTGATCTATTAGTGATTGTTCTGTCCCATAATTGTTCATTAGCTGGTGTACAGAAACTCAGGAACAAGTGCTGAATGACGTTTTATGGCCTGAACTCAGCGCATGTAACTACAACCAAAATGTTTCTGTGATGTGGAATATGTCAGCATTGGTGGACCCACTTTAAACCTTTGCCCAGGGCCCCACTTTGTGTAAAACCAGCCCTGCTGACAGCAAATGCAGCTCCTGTCACTGTGTAGATAAGATTTCCCTTGTAATGTCCCTCCCCAGACAAAGTCCAGGCCTGCCTACATGTTTGTGATGTGACTCTGCGCCAGGTGGAGAACAACTGATAAGGTTCTCACCTGCTGGCACTGATTATGGGGTGGACTGTTTATGGGCTGACTGTGCTGGCCCTTTTTATGGGGTAACTGTGCTTGCCCTGTTTATGGGGTGACTCACTAGCTATGAGGTCACTATCACTAGTTATGGGGTCACGTTTCCAGCACTTTTATGGTATCATTGTTTCGGTACTAGTCATGGGTTCACTTTATCACTAGTTATGGGGTCACATTTCCTGCACAATTTATGGGGTCAGTATTTGGCACTGGTTACGAGGTCAGATTTTTTGGGACAGATTCTGGCACTGATTATACGGGGACTGTTTTTGGGATCCCTCTCACACCATCATTCTATAACTATGACACATCCAAGTTGATACGTTAAAGTGGGCAATTATAGGTTAACAAGGCAGGGCCACACCTTTAGTATCTACGTACTTCCAGAGCGATGGTACTATCGAGCGATGGCGTCCGCTGAGCTGAGGGACGAGCTGCTCTGCTCCATCTGTCTGAACGTCTACACCGATCCTGTGAACCTGAGATGTGGCCACAACTTCTGCCGGGACTGCATCACCCAGGTGCTGGATAAGCAACGAGGATCTGGAGCTTACAGCTGCCCCGACTGTAGAGCAACGTCCAAGAAGCGTCCTCCACTGCAGAAGAACATAGCCCTGAGCAACATCACAAGACGTCTCCACTCTAACCAGGCAAGGTGGGATTTGTTTGAGGTCACATGCACTTACTGTGTTAACACTACAGTACCTGCTGTTAAGTCCTGTGTGTTATGTGAAGCTTCTCTGTGTCATGACCACCTGAAAGTTCACAGTAAGGCGGCAGAACATGTCTTGTCCGAGCCCGCCGCTAATCTGGAGAGCAGAAAATGTTCCATCCACAAGAAGATCCTGGAATATTACTGCTCCGAGGACTCTACTTGCATCTGTGTGTCCTGCTGTCTGGTTGGAGAACACAAGGGACACCAGGTGGTGACATTGGGTGACATGTCCAAAAAGAAGAAGGAGAAACTCAAAGATATCAAAGAGAAACTTAGCTCCAAATCTATGGAGACTGAGAAAGAAATAAAGAATCTCCAGGAACACTTGAGACGAGTCACGGACAAATCAACAGATGCAACAGAGATGCTCAACCTTCTGTTCACAGATGTTAAGAAACAGGTTGAGGTCCTACAGAAGAGCGCCCTACGTAACATGTCCTGGAAGCTACAATTGGTATCCTCCTCGGTCTTTCAATTGACCAATCAGTTGGAAGTAAGGAGAGCTCAGCTGGCGTTTAAGATAAATTACTTAGAGGAGATGTGTAACATGTCTGATCCTTTACCTGTCCTACAAGTGCCAGACGGTGAGGATATTTTTCATACTGGTGTTGGAGATCAAGAAGACGTTGAAATCCATGATGTTGAGGATCTCAATATCCAATCGATCTTGGAAAGTGTACAATCCAGGATACATGATACGATCAAGAACGTCAATGTGTGGCTCTTCATGTTAGATCCAATAGACCTTCTGCTTGACGTGAACACAAATGCTACCAACGTACAAGTATCACAAGATCAGAGAACTCTGTCATTGTCAGAAATGGTCCAGAACCTACCAGAAACACCTCAGAGATTTGAGGAATATCAAGTATTGAGTAGCAAGAGTTTCACCTCAGGGCGACATTACTGGGAAATGGAGACAAGCAAATCAGGAGAGTGGAGAATTGGAGTGTGTTACCCCAGCATGGACAGAAAAGGGACTGAGTCCTACATTGGAAACAACAATAAGTCCTGGTCTTTGTCCAAATTAATTCATCACGCTGTAGTCCACGACCATCAAGTAGATAAGTTACGAATAAATATTCAAAGCCAGAAGTATGGAATCTATCTGGATTATGATGGAGGCCAGTTGTCCTTTTATGAGCTTGGTGACCAAATCAAACATCTTCACACCTTCACAACCACCTTCACTGAGCCCCTACAACCGGCTTTCTATGTCTCAAATTTTTTTGATTGCCTTGTCTATGACTCAAAATCTGAGGTTTGGATCCGGATTGGAAATAACAAGGTAAAATAAGGAGTGTGGAACATTTCCAAGGAATATGGCAAAGGAACGTCCACCACCTAAGTACCAAGCCACAAGTGCAGTATTGAACAGCATGGATGTTCGGGACAAGAATTTCCCAAGGCCACACAACTGTTCCACAAAAAGGACAAATCGGTCCTATGGATGTGTTTCGATGGTCATGCCCTTTTTGTGCAATACCCGCTTTCCTCTTGTACATAAGGGTTTACAATTTAGGGGTTAGTGACAGTTCATAATAGGATGGGGGGGTAACGGATACAATCCTGATGGTCTTTGCTAGTGGACAGAATAAGGGCATATCCATGGCGGGATGATGTGGGATATTAGGGGTAGTAGTCCGGTGGCTCTGGCTGATGGGATGATGTGGGATATTAGGGGTAGTAGTCCGGTGGCTCTGGCTGATGGGATGATGTGGTATATTAGGGGTAGTAGTCCGGTGGCTCTGGCTGATGGGATGATGTGGGATATTAAGGGTAGTAGTCCGGTGGCTCTGGCTGACATGATGATGTGGGATATTAGGGGTAGTAATCCAGCGGCTGTGACGGGATGATGTGGGATACTAGGGGTAGTAGTCTGGTGTCTCTGGCTGACGGGATGATGTTGGATATTAGGGGTAGTAGTCCGGTGGCTCTGGCTGACGGGATGATGTGGTATATTAGGGGTAGTAGTCCGGTGGCTCTGGCTGATGGGATGATGTGGGATATTAAGGGTAGTAGTCCGGTGGCTCTGGCTGACATGATGATGTGGGATATTAGGGGTAGTAATCCAGCGGCTGTGACGGGATGATGTGGGATACTAGGGGTAGTAGTCTGGTGTCTCTGGCTGACGGGATGATGTGGGATATTAGGGGTAGTAGTCCGGTGGCTCTGGCTGACGGGATGATGTGGGATATTAGGGGTAGTAGTCTGGTGGCTCTGGCTGACGGGATGATGTGGGATATTAGGGGTAGTAGTCCGGTGGCTCTGGCTGACGGGATGATGTGGGATATTAGGGGTAGTAGTCCAGTGGCTCTGGCTGACGGGATGATGTGGGATATTACGGGTAGTAGTCCGGTGGCTCTGGCTGACGGGATGATGTGGGATATTAGGGGTAGCAGTCTGGTGGCTCTGGCTGACGGGATGATGTGGAATATTAGGGGTAGCAGTCCGGTGGTTCTGGCTGACGGGATGATGTGGGATATTAGGGGTAGTAGTCCGGTGGCTCTGGCTGACGGGATGATGTGGGATATTAGGGGTAGTAGTCCGGTGGTTCTGGCTGACGGGATGATTTTGGATATTAGGGGTAGTAGTCCGGTGGTTCTGGCTGACGGGATGATGTGGGATATTAGGGGTAGCAGTCCGGTGGCTCTGGCTGATGGGATGATGTGGGATATTAGGGGTAGTAGTCCGGTGGCTCTGGCTGACGGGATGATGTGGGATATTAGTGGTAGTAGTCCGGTAGCTCTCGCTGACGGGATGATGTGGGATATTAGGGGTAGTAGTCCGGTGGCTCTGGCTGACGGGATGATGTGGGATATTAGGGGTAGTAGTCAGGTGGCTCTGGCTGACGGGATGATGTGGGATATTAGGGGTAATAGTCCGTTGGTTCTGGCTGACGGGATGATGTGGGATATTAGGGGTAGTAGTCCGGTGGCTCTGGCTGACGGGATGATGTGGGATATTAGGGGTAGTAGTCTGGTAGCTCTGGCTGATGGGATGATGTGGGATATTAGGGGTAGTAGTCTGGTAGCTCTGGCTGACGGGATGATGTGGGATATTAGGGGTAGTAGTCCGGTGGCTCTGGCTGACGGGATGATGTGGGATATTAGGGGTAGTAGTCAGGTTGCTCTGGCTGATGGGATGATGTGGGATATTAGGGGTAGTAGTCTGGTAGCTCTGGCTGACGGGATGATGTGGGATATTAGGGGTAGTAGTCCGGTGGCTCTGGCTGACGGGATGATGTGGGATATTAGGGGTAGTAGTCTGGTAGCTCTGGCTGATGGGATGATGTGGGATATTAGGGGTAGTAGTCTGGTAGCTCTGGCTGACGGGATGATGTGGGATATTAGGGGTAGTAGTCCGGTGGCTCTGGCTGACGGGATGATGTGGGATATTAGGGGTAGTAGTCAGGTTGCTCTGGCTGATGGGATGATGTGGGATATTAGGGGTAGTAGTCTGGTAGCTCTGGCTGACGGGATGATGTGGGATATTAGGGGTAGTAGTCCGGTGGCTCTGGCTGACGGGATGATGTGGGATATTAGGGGTAGTAGTCCGGTGGCTCTGGCTGACGGGATGATGTGGGATATTAGGGGTAGTAGTCCGGTGGCTCTGGCTGACAGGATGATGTGGGATATTAGGGGTAGTAGTCCGATGGCTCTGGCTGACGGGATGATGTGAGATATTAGGGGTAGTAGTCCAGTGGCTCTGGCTGACGGAATGATGTGGGATATTAGGGGGAGTAGTAGTCCGGTGGCTCTGGCTGACAGGATGATGTGGGATATTAGGGGTAGTAGTCCAGTGGCTCTGGCTGACGGGATGATGTGGGATATGGGGGGTAGTAGTCCAGTGGCTCTGGCTGACGGAATGATGTGGGATATTAGGGGGAGTAGTAGTCCGGTGGCTCTGGCTGACAGGATGATGTGGGATATTAGGGGTAGTAGTCCAGTGGCTCTGGCTGACGGAATGATGTGGGATATTAGAGGTAGTAGTCTGGTGGCTCTGGCTGACAGGATGATGTGGGATATTAGGGGTAGTAGTCCAGTGGCTCTGGCTGACGGAATGATGTGGGATATTAGGGGGAGTAGTAGTCCGGTGGCTCTGGCTGACAGGATGATGTGGGATATTAGGGGTAGTAGTCCAGTGGCACTGGCTGACGGAATGATGTGGGATATTAGTGGTAGTAGTCCAGTGGCTCTGACGGGATGATGTGGGATATTATAGTGAATGTGGCTATGCGGAGAGGGTGGGGCTCTACACTCAGCTTTTTATATATAGATATAATCATTATAATTTGTTATGACTAACCGTGGTTAGTTATTATGCCCGGGCAGCGCCGGGCTCTTCGGCTAATAATTGCTAAGAATGAATCATTAAGGATTAAATGCAGTCCAGAAAACGGAGCTATTAGCTGGAATTGTCAAGGTTAAAACAATTAAACTAACAAAATATATGTATAAAAAACCCTGTAATACACCTGTCCTACACTCCCCATTCGCCAATAACACAAAGTAAACCGCAAATGCAAATTTAAGTAATAGTCTTTTTAGGAGTTGTAGCTTACCCCTTTGTAGGCACGGATTAAACACTGCGGTGCTGGAAAAGACTTGAGAAGCTTGTGCTTGGCTGCACTGCAAGATGTAGGTACACCCCAGGAGGCAGGGCAGGTGCGGGCGGCTAGGCATAGCCAGGAGCGCTCCAGCGGGTAGCGTCCCTGGTACCCAGTATGAAAAGGGAGGAAGGAGGTGATAGCGTGTGCAAGGCTCGTGATGTCACTGCTGCAACGGAAGGCGTGAAGAGTCAAAAGACAACTAACGCATTTCGAGAGACGCAGTCTCTCTTCATCAGGGAAATGGTGCATCGTTGCAGCCACAGTGTCGTGGTCCTTTCAACTTCTGCCACTACCCAAGAGATCTTCAGACCAAAGACGGAGAGACCAACCACGGAAAATGAGGCTTTATGAAAAACCAAGCAGAATCTATGGATTTACTGGGCTCAGCTGATGAACACTAGCCATTTTTGTATGACAAAGACTACTACGGCTACCAATATATTAGAAACTTGTCTGATGGCGGTACCAACCCCTTTACAGTTATGGACAAAGCTGATAGGCGTATCTACCCAAGATAAAGACATGCAAGAAGATGTGACCCACAACTTCACATACAGTAGTAATTTTTGCTATAATTTGTGCTTGCATTGCTTTGTGTTGTTGTATACAGTGTACACTTCCACTCTTATCCTTAAGCCATCTTGTATGGCTCAAAATAGCCAAGGGGGGATTGTAGTGTGAATATAAAAATGGCTATTTTGAGTCCATATTGAAATATACAGAATGCATTCAGACCAGGACAGAGCTGCATTACTGGTCAAACACTTACAGAAAGACAATGCGCATAGTGACACAATCTTGAGAACTGTTTATTACCTGAAATCCTTTCACTTCACAAACAGGTCTAAGTTTCTATATGTTAGTTGTTTGTTATTGTAAAACATTAAGGTTTACTTAACCTCTTTATGTGGTGGTTTAATCTAAGTCCATCCAAGTGGGTTTTTGTCATCGTTTGATGTTCGCCTGGTATCTGGGTTCATCCTACCTTGGAAGCTGGCCACTGGAAGGGCAGGGTGAAACTAGAGTTAGGCCCCTTTCACACATCAATTTTTTGCCATCAGTCACAATCCATCGAATTTTGAAAAAAACGGATCCAGCGACTTATGCCGCCGGATCCGTTTTCTTCTCGTAAAATTGTATTAGCGTGGTATGCGGGTCTGTGCGGGGGTCTGTGCTGGGGTATGCGGGGCTGTGTGGGGGTCTGTACAGGTCTCTGCGTGTGTGTATGCAGGCATCGTCCGATGAGACTACAAGTCCCATCGGGCAATGCCTGCTACAGTGACAGTGATTGATTGACACATTAGCCAATGATGGGACAGTAGTAGTCCCATCATCCGGCTAATGTGTTGAATGTAAAAAAAACAAAAACCACATACACACACATATAATCCATACTCACCATCTACACCTAATCCTGAAACCTTCAATCACCTGTAAAAAAATTAAAATAATAAACCAACATTATACTCCGTTTCCAACGTAATCCAATTAATAACGATTGTCCCACGATGATCTCCCTAGGAGAGCTGTCACATTAGCAGATGCAACCGCTCTCCAGGGGCTCCAGTGATACAATGACGGAGATAATCCTCCACATTGTATCACCCAGCCGCCGACAGGTCACCAGAGTTCACCTGTCACTTTACGGCACTACAGTGTGAGAATTTTCTCACGTAGTGCAGTACAGTGAGAGGCTTATCTCCAATGACACACTGCCGGAGGGTAATCTCTGGTCAGTGTTTCATAGGAGGCCTATAGAGCTGTCACATCTACCGATGTGACAGCTCTATAGGGGAGATCGTCGTGGGACAATCGTTATTAATGGGATTACGTCGGACAGGGAGTATATTTTTGGTTTGTTTTTTAATTTTTTTTGCAGGTGATCGATGGCTTCGACTGCATAGGCGTACAACAAAAATTTTGAAAAAATGCTTTATTCTTATGTGTGTGTTTTTTTTAACCTTTTATTAATATAAGATTAATAATGGACAGGTGTCTTATTGACGCCTCTCCATTATTAACCGGGCTTAATGTCACCTTACAATAGCAAGGTGACATTAACCCCTTATTACCCCATATGCCACTGCTACACGGCAGTGGGAAAAGAGGGGCTAAGTGCTAAAACTGGCGCATCTTAGAGATACGCCATTTCTGGGGCGGCTGTGGGCTGGTATTTGTAGCCAGGAGGGGGGGCAATATCAATGGCCCCTTCCTAGGCTATGAATATCAGTCCACAGCTGTCTGCGTAGCCTTTCTGGCTATAAAATATAGGGGGACCCCACGTCTTGTTTTGGGGGGGTCCCCCAATATTAATAGCCAGTAAAAGCGATGCAGACAGCTGCGGGCTGATATTCATAGCCTGGGAAAAGGCCAGGGGTATTACCCCCTTCCCAGGCTACAAATATTGGCCCCCGGCCATCTGCTTTACCCCTCTGGCGCTGAAAATTGCGCGGGAGCCCACGCCATCATTTTCCTCTTTTTTAAAAAAAATAAAACATATTGTTCATTAATAAACATCGGCCTTGCTATTATTAATCTATCAATATCTATCCATAGACATATCAAAAGATAGATATATTTATGAATGCTATCTATCCCATAGCTATCTATTATCTATCTATCTGTGGGCGTTTTTAAAAACGGATCCATCAAAAAACGGAAGAAACGGATGAAAAAAGGATGCGTTTTTTCAACGGATCCATCGCCTCAGTCACAATCTGCAACGGATCCATCGAGCCGACGGAATGTGACCGACGTCAAAAAACTGATGTGTGAAAGGGGCCTCACACATAGTGTAAATCACTATGTAAGGCCAGAGAAACATGGCTAAGACAGAAGCAAAAACTTGGATACCTGTACATGTACAGTGTTGATACCTGCATAATAGGGGACGCCCATGCAGTGTTGTGAATCTCCCAGAGGTTCTCTGTCTTGGTGTTGCTTCTCAGATATTCCAAATGGATGATGTTTAAAAGCCTCTTGGTGATGGCTGATGTGAGTATACTGTATATAGTTAATCTTTACATATATACCTAATCATGATATGTATTTAACCTTTGTATGTTAAAATATAAAAAAGTGTATGCAATCATACTATTCCTTCAATTTTGCACTTTGAAATAAAATTGCGTTGTATCGCAAGCAGTAGCCTTCTTTAAAGCCGTATCTGAACCTTAGTGTTAAAAACTTGGCAGTACACCAGCACACTGCTCACCTGAAATACTCTGTGCTTCTGTCACCCTGCTCCTCCACCATATATCTCCCTCTGTGACCCCCCATAGACCAGCACACTGCTCTCCTGAAATACTCTGTGCTGCTGTCACCCTGCTCCTCCACCATATATCTCCCTCTGTGACCCCCATAGACCAGCACACTGCTCTCCTGAAGTTGTCTGTGCTGCTGTCACCATGCTCCTCCACCATATATCTCCCTCTGTGACCCCCATAGATCAGCACACTGCTCTCCTGAAGTACTCTGTGCTGCTGTCACCCTGCTCCTCCACCATATATCTCCCTCTGTGACCCCCCATAGACCAGCACACTGCTCTTCTGAAATACTCTGTGCTGCTGTCACCTTGCTCCTCCACCATATATCTCCCTCTGTGACCCCCCATAGACCAGCACACTGCTCTTCTGAAATACTCTGTGCTGCTGTCACCTTGCTCCTCCACCATATATCTCCCTCTGTGACCCCCCCATAGACAAGCACACTGCTCTCCTGAAATACTCTGTGCTGCTGTTACCCTGCTCCTCCACCATATATCTCCCTCTGTGACCCCCATAGACCAGCACACTGCTCTCCTGAAATACTCTGTGCTGCTGTCACCCTGCTCCTCCACAATATATCTCCCTCTGTGACCCCCATAGACCAGCACACTGCTCTCCTGAAATACTCTGTGCTGCTGTCACCCTGCTCCTCCACCATATATCTCCCTCTGTGACCTCCCACAGACCAGCACACTGCTCTTCTGAAATACTCTGTGCTGCTGTCACCCTGCTCCTCCACCATATATCTCCCTCTGTGACCCCCATAGACCAGCACACTGCTCACCTGAAATACTCTGTGCTTCTGTCACCCTGCTCCTCCACCATATATCTCCCTCTGTGACCCCCCATAGACCAGCACACTGCTCTCCTGAAATACTCTGTGCTGCTGTCACCCTGCTCCTCCACCATATATCTCCCTCTGTGACCCCCATAGACCAGCACACTGCTCTCCTGAAGTTGTCTGTGCTGCTGTCACCATGCTCCTCCACCATATATCTCCCTCTGTGACCCCCATAGATCAGCACACTGCTCTCCTGAAGTACTCTGTGCTGCTGTCACCCTGCTCCTCCACCATATATCTCCCTCTGTGACCCCCCATAGACCAGCACACTGCTCTTCTGAAATACTCTGTGCTGCTGTCACCTTGCTCCTCCACCATATATCTCCCTCTGTGACCCCCCATAGACAAGCACACTGCTCTCCTGAAATACTCTGTGCTGCTGTCACCCTGCTCCTCCACCATATATCTCCCTCTGTGACCCCCATAGACCAGCACACTGCTCTCCTGAAATACTCTGTGCTGCTGTCACCCTGCTCCTCCACCATATATCTCCCTCTGTGACTTGGTGTTGCTTCTCAGATATTCCAAATGGATGATGTTTAAAAGCCTCTTGGTGATGGCTGATGTGAGTATACTGTATATAGTTAATCTTTACATATATACCTAATCATGATATGTATTTAACCTTTGTATGTTAAAATATAAAAAAGTGTATGCAATCATACTATTCCTTCAATTTTGCACTTTGAAATAAAATTGCGTTGTATCGCAAGCAGTAGCCTTCTTTAAAGCCGTATCTGAACCTTAGTGTTAAAAACTTGGCAGTACACCAGCACACTGCTCACCTGAAATACTCTGTGCTTCTGTCACCCTGCTCCTCCACCATATATCTCCCTCTGTGACCCCCCATAGACCAGCACACTGCTCTCCTGAAATACTCTGTGCTGCTGTCACCCTGCTCCTCCACCATATATCTCCCTCTGTGACCCCCATAGACCAGCACACTGCTCTCCTGAAATACTCTGAGCTGCTGTCACCCTGCTCCTCCACCATATATCTCCCTCTGTGGCCCGCCATAGACCAGCACACTGCTCTCCTGAAATAATCTGTGCTGCTGTCACCCTGCTCCTCCACCATATATCTCCCTCTGTGACCTCCCACAGACCAGCACACTGCTCTTCTGAAATACTCTGTGCTGCTGTCACCCTTCTCCTCCACCATATATCTCCCTCTGTGACCCCCCATAGACCAGCACACTGCTCTCCTGAAATACTCTGTGCAGCTGTCACCCTGCTCCTCCACCATATATCTCCCTCTGTGACCCCCATAGACCAGCACACTGCTCTCCTGAAATACTCTGTGCTGCTGTCACCCTGCTCCCTCCACCATATATCTCCCTCTGTGACCCCCATAGACCAGCACACTGCTCTCCTGAAATACTCTGTAAAGCTGTCACCCTGCTCCTTCCACCATATACGCGGAGTAATAGATTGAAGTCTCCTGTCCTACAGTCTCCTCCGCCAGTAATGGCCGATAACAGGGAGTAATAGATTGTAGTCTCCTGTTCTACAGTCTCCTCCCCCAGTAATGGCAGATAACGGGGAGTAAGACAGTAGTCTCCTGTACTACAGTCTCCTCCCCCAGTAATGGCCGATAACGGGGAGTAATAGATTGTAGTCTCCTGTTCTACAGTCTCCTCCCCCAGTAATGGCCGACAACGGGGAGTAATAGATTGTAGTCTCCTGTCCTACAGTCTCCTCCCCCAGTAATGGACGATAATGGGGAGTAATAGATTGTAGTCTCCTGTCCTACAGTCTCCTCCCCCAGTAATGGCTGATAACAGGGAGTAATAGATTGTAGTCTCCTGTCCTACAGTCTCCTCCCCCAGTAATGGCTGATAACGGTGAGTAATAGATTGTAGTCTCCTGTCCTACAGTCTCCTCCCCCAGTAATGGCTGATAACAGGGAGTAATAGATTGTAGTCTCCTGTCCTACAGTCTCCTCCCCCAGTAATGGCTGATAACGGGGAGTAATAGATTGTAGTCTCCTGTCCTACAGTCTCCTCCCCCAGTAACGGCTGATAACGGGGAGTATTAGATTGTAGTCTCCTGTTTTACAGTCTCCTCCCCCAGTAATGGCTGATAACGGGGAGTAATAGATTGTAGTCTCCTGTCCTACAGTCTCCTCCCCCAGTAACGGCTGATAACGGGGAGTAATAGATTGTAGTCTCCTGTCCTACAGTCTCCTCCCCCAGTAATGGCTGATAACGGGGAGTAATAGATTGTAGTCTCCTGTCCTACAGTCTCCTCCCCCAGTAATGGCTGATAACGGGGAGTAATAGATTGTAGTCTCCTGTCCTACAGTCTCCTCCCCCAGTAACGGCTGATAACGGGGAGTATTAGATTGTAGTCTCCTGTTTTACAGTCTCCTCCCCCAGTAATGGCTGATAACGGGGAGTAATAGATTGTAGTCTCCTGTCCTACAGTCTCCTCCCCCAGTAACGGCTGATAACAGGGAGTAATAGATTGTAGTCTCCTGTCCTACAGTCTCCTCCCCCAGTAACGGCTGATAACGGGGAGTATTAGATTGTAGTCTCCTGTTTTACAGTCTCCTCCCCCAGCAATGGCTGATAACGGGGAGTAAAAGATTGTAGTCTCCTGTCCTACAGTCTCCTCCCCCAGTAATGGCTGATAACGGGGAGTAATAGATTGTAGTCTCCTGTCCTACAGTCTCCTCCCCCAGTAACGGCTGATAACGGGGAGTATTAGATTGTAGTCTCCTGTTTTACAGTCTCCTCCCCCAGTAATGGCTGATAACGGGGAGTAATAGATTGTAGTCTCCTGTCCTACAGTCTCCTCCCCCAGTAACGGCTGATAACGGGGAGTAATAGATTGTAGTCTCCTGTCCTACAGTCTCCTCCCCCAGTAATGGCTGATAACAGGGAGTAATAGATTGTAGTCTCCTGTCCTACAGTCTCCTCCCCCAGTAATAGCTGATAACGGGGAGTATTAGATTGTAGTCTCCTGTTTTACAGTCTCCTCCCCCAGTAATGGCTGATAACGGGGAGTAATAGATTGTAGTCTCCTGTTCTACAGTCTCCTCCCCCAGTAATGACTGATAACGGGGAGTAATAGATTGTAGGTCTTTTTTATTATTATAAAATCCTTCACGACGTTACAAAATAGAACACAACAGAACAAACATAGAACAAAAACTCCAATCAGAAACAATATGACAAAATCAGACACAAACACAAAGAAATAAACAAGAAATGGAAACAATAAGGGAAATTCTCGACCTACAAAACGGGAAAAGAAAATTAAATTAAAGAAACAAGAAATTAAAAAACTAAAAAAAAACAAAAAAGGAACAAAATTACAATAATTACACCAGCACCCCCTTAAAATAATAAATAAATAAAATCATGTAAAACCCCCGACCCAGCTCCATTCACACTATTATATACAACCCTGAACTACATTTACACCGTCCTATATACAATACTATATACAATATAAACATATGACACCAGTCCGAATATTGTACAAGACACCAGAACACACCTAATACCCTCTGGTCCCACTGCCTTACCTCACAGCCTCCCCCTTACACCGCCACATTCAGACTTACGACAAACCTAATTACAAACATAGTATACAAAATTAACAAAATTTATATATTTTTCCTTTTATTTTTCTTTTTTTTTTTTTTTTTTTTTTTTTAAACACTATATATAAAACACACATCTACTCTATCTATCCCACCACCCCTGATCCAGCTCTGGCCACAAAGTTCAGGATTTCTCCGAGCTAGGATCAGGCCCCAAAGTTTTTCCCCAGGCGGGGCCTGGACCAGGCCAGATCAGTCTCTTATCACCGCTGTTGAAAACCCCCCATCCCCCCAATCCCCCCACCCAACCTAACTAAGACCCTCTATTATACACAATATATACAATACATACATTACGCTATATACAATATATACATAAACCAACGTTACAGAACATAACCTACGTACTCACCACTTAAGGCTCAAGTTCGATGCTTGCAAACCTTCTATTCAGGAGACTGAAATTCAAAACAAAACTCTAGAGTGAAAAGGCATCAGCCCACCACCAGGATATAGGAGTACTAACGGACTAAGGCACCCCGAAGGAGAAACCCCTCCAGAGATGGGCCGCCCTCCGGGCACCCAGTCTTTCATACTCCAGAGAACGGACCTTCACTAGGGCACCTAGGATGCTGCTATAAACTTCGTCTACACGGAGGATTTTACTCTGCGTCGAAACTAAAACTCGTGCGTTCCACGTGAAGTACCTGACCACTGCGCTGACTATAAATAAAGTGACTCTGTCCCTTCTCCCGAGGTCTCCGAACGCTCCATAGGCCCACTCGGCATAGGACAGAGTAGCCAGCCGCGGCCAACCAATGGAAGCTCCCACCCTGTTGTACACCTCTGTATTAAAGGGACAATGAAGCAGGAAGTGCTCCATGCTTTCCAGCATATTAGCACAAGCCTCACGGGGGCAATTCCTGTCCTCGGAGCTCCTGTACTTCAGATTGTCCCTCACATACAACTTACCTTGGAAGCAGCGCCAAGTCAAGTCCCAGTACTTCTTGGGGATCCTATTAGAATTTAACAAACTCAACCCAACCTCTAGATCCCGACTTGGGCAGTCCTTGAGGACCAATGGACTCTGAAAATGCGAAAGCAAGACCCGCATGTCGAGGAGTTTCCTCAGGAGGGACCTCACCTCCCACATTCCCAGACCCCACCGGCGCATCATCTTCAGAACCGGGGTAACATAAGCCGGGAGATGCCCATGCGGTGTGCGAAGATCCTTCAATCTTCCCCCTGTCTCCCATTCCTGGAAGAAAGGCTGAAACCATCCCTTGCAGGAGAATACCCACGGAGGAGCCCTCTCTTTCCAGAGGTTTGCCACGTTGACCTTCAAAAAGGTGTTCACTAGGAACACCACGGGATTCACCATATTCAACCCCCCTAGTCTCCTCGTGCGGTAAGTGACCTCCCGCTTGACTAGGTTCAGTCTATTCCCCCATAACATCTGAAAGAACAGACTGTAGACCCGAGTCCAGAGAGGCTCTGGCAAGACACAGACGCTGCCCAGGTAGATTAGTAAGGGGAGCAGGAAAGCTTTGCACAGGCCAACCCTTTCCCTCAGGGTCAAAGACCAACCCTTCCATTGGTCCACTTTTTGAGCGACACCTTTGATTCTGCCTTCCCAGTTTTTCGTGGGGTAATCACCCTGACCAAATTCGATGCCTAGGACTTTGGCGTGTTCTTGGGGTTCGGGGAGGGTGTCCGGAAGATCAAACCCGGGATCCCCGCCTCCCAGCCAGAGACTCTCACACTTGTCCTGGTTGACCTTGGACCCGGAAGCCTCCGAGTAGCTCTCCACTTCTGACATCACCACCATCGCCTCCTCTTGCGAAGAAACAAAAATGGTGACATCGTCCGCGTAGGCCACTACCCTCAGGATAGCCTCTGGCGCCACCCCGCCCATCCCCACCCCCGCCAACGGTCCACACTCGATCCTTCTGAGGAAGGGATCGATCGCAAACGCGTACAGCAATGGGCTAAGAGGGCAGCCCTGACGGACACCAGATCCTACCCCGAAAGGTTGTCCAATCCACCCATTTACCAGAGGGAAAGTCTCAGCCCCAGCATATAAGGTCTTAAGCCAGTCCACAGACCCCACAGGCAGACCGTACCTCAAAAGAGTGGACCAGAGGTACTCGTGGTCAACCCGGTCAAAAGCCTTTGCCTGATCCAGGGTCAGCAGGAACCCCTTCCAAAGGCCCGCCCTGCCTTGCTCCACGGCCTCTCGGACACCCAGAACAGCACTGAAAGTGCTACGGCCAGGAACGCAACAGTTCTGAGCCTCTGAAAGCAGCCGCGGCGCAAACTTCACCAGCCTGTTGAAAAGTATCTTAGCCAAAACCTTCCTGTCCACATTGAGAAGTGCTATGGGACGCCAATTCTCAATGCGTGACGGATCCTTACCCTTTGACAAAATGATCAAAGCTGACCTCCTTAATGATCTCGGCAGGGTGCCCGAGGAGAGACACTCATTAAACACCTGAGTCAAGAGGGGAACCAAGGAGTCCCTAAAGGTCCTAAAGAACTCGGATGTTAAGCCATCCGGACCTGGTGATTTTTTGGGCCTGAGCCCATCGATCGCCAGTCTCACTTCCTCTTCTTTGATCGCTTCTGCCAAAACGTCCAGCGAGAGGTCAGCCCCTGGCTCCGGAACAGCTTCAGCCAGGAAAGCCGACATCCTGTCACGATCCAGTTCCCTCCTTCCCAAGAGGTGTGAGTAGTATGAACTGACGACCTCCAAGATCTCTGATCTGGACCTCTTCAAGGATCCCGTACTGTCCATCAGCCCCGTCACTATCTTACTATTCACTGACATCTTGCAGCTTCTGTAAGGGTCGGGCGAGTAGTACTTCCCGTAGTCCCTCTCAAAAACCAAAGATGCGTGCCTATCGTACTGACACCTCTTCAGCAAGGACTTCACACCGGAGATCTCCTCGCGGCTACCTCCAGTCGAGACAAGATGCTCGAGTCTCCTCCTCAGGCTCTGATACAGGCGATCCCTGTTCAGGCTTCTGAGGTTCGAGAGTTGCCGGAAGAATTTCGCCACCCGATGTTTGAACATCTCCCACCACTCTGACTTAGTGTTACTTAGGCCCAGCAGTGGTACCTGGCTCTGAAGAAAATCCTCAAAAGACCGTCTTACAGCTTCTTCCTCAAGGAGTGATGAATTCAGCTTCCAATAACCTCTTCCCATCCTAGGAGTCTCTGTAACGTTCAGAGAAAACATAATCAAACAGTGGTCGGAGAACTCCACCTCCACAACCGACAACGGCGAGGAGACGGCTTCCTCCTTCAAATAAAACCTATCTATCCTAGACCTGCACTGACTACCTCTAAAAAAGGTGAATCCCGTGCTGCCTGTGTTGTGCCGGATGTGGACATCCACTAGGCGTGCCTCACTTACTATCCTGTTTAGCGCGACGCAATCATAAGTCAGCCGGTCCCCAGAACCTCCTCTATCACAGGGTCTCGTGACGTTGTTGAAATCCCCTCCAAAGACCACCTGCCGACTTGAAAATAAGAAAGGTTTGATCTTCAAGAAGAGACATTTGCGGTCCCACTTGGATTGGGGACCGTAGATGTTAATGAGCCGAAGCTCCTGTCCCCCCATGGAGACATCTAGGATCAAGCATCTCCCCATTTCTAATTCAATTAATCGTCTGCATTCAACCGCTGCGGTCTTAAAAAGGACCGCCACACCGCTATACGGCTCGGCCGCAAGAGACCAGTAGGAGGGCCCATGCCTCCACTCCCTCCTTGCTTTATGCATGGTTGATAGGTCAGTCAACCTGGTCTCCTGCAAAAACAAAATGTCGGCATCAAGTTGGCCGAGAAAATGAAAGGCCGTGTACCTTGCCGCTTCTGACTTTATGCTGGCAACATTAATGGTTGCCAGCGTCAACGGTGTGGGTGCCGCCATCATGATTGATTGGATTAGATAGCCTTTTTCTTCCCACCCCCAACAGCTTCACCCTCTTCCTCAGACAATGATGAGCTTTTAGTGCGCTTAAGACACACAGACTCATCCATTCTCTCCTTACATACACTCTGGCCCTTGTCTGGTGGTCCCGAGGTAGTCCCCCCCCGAGGGCCCTTTAATTGCTCCCTGAGAAGAAGACTCAGTGACCCCCTGAGCCCCAACATCCCCGTCCGCTACCTCCGGCTCCGGGCCCCTGTCCTCCCCCTCTGCAGGGGAGTCCTGGAGGGCCCCGAACCGGTTGGAGAGATCCACCAGAGGGGGGGCGGCTGGACCTTCCAATGGCACCTGGATCAGGGCCAGAGAATCAGAGGGGTCGCACTCCAGAGCGGAGGCTCGAGACCCGGACCCACTCCTACCCTTGGTTGTTTTCCGGTTACCCTTTTTCCTTTGTTGTGACCATTCCCCCTCATCCAGACTGTCACTGGATGAGGGTTCCTGGGAGGACATGGCGTCTGCCTGCTCCTCCCTTTCAAGTCTCCTGACTTCCTCACTCAATTCGCTGTCTTTAGGATCCTCAGCTGCAAGTGAAGTACCTGGGTCAGGGTTTAGGGTCATTACTCCCTGCCCCCTGTTCCCATGGCGTTGCTCCTGCCGCCTGATGTTGGATGGCGGCAGCTTGCTCCTCACCGGTTCCCTGCCTCCTCCGCCCCTACTGGTCCCTTCACCGGCAAGATTAGTCCCGGCTTTCGCCTGTCCCGCACTCGCCGCTTTCAGGACTGCATTGGCAAAGGAACGCGGACAGCGACTGAATGGATGACCGAGGTCACCACACAAGTTACACCTAATCCTGCCACAGGTAGCAGCGAGATGGCCAAGGTCCCCACACAGTGCGCACTTCTGGGTGGTACACTGCGCACTGAAGTGTGTGGGGCTGCCGCACCTGTGACAGACCTTAGGCTGCCCCGGGTAGAAAATCAGGATCCTGTCCCTCCCCAAAAATGTAGAGGAAGGTATATGGGTAACAGTGTTTCCTGAAACCTTCAATTTCACCATGAAGGTCCAGGCCCCTGACCAGATACCATGGTCGTCGCGGGTCTTCTCAGGAATGCCGATGATGTCGCCATATCGACCAATCCAGGTGGAGATGTCCATGCAGGAAAGTGACTCGTTACTGGTCAAAACGGTCACCTTCCTGACCGAGTTCTGGCGGGATATTGCGACAGGGACGAAACCTTGCCATTCGGGGCGACCCCGAGCCAGCTCATGGCGAGACCGAAAAAGCTCAAGGCCCTCCGGTCTCACGAAGCTGACATCGAAGTAGGAGGTCCCATAGGGATGGATCAAGGCAAAGATGTCGTATGCCGCGAAGCCCATCCCCAGCAGGAGCTCAGCAACCTTTGACCGATCAGGACAGGCATCCTTGCTTACCCACTGGAGACGGGCCACGTTCCTACGGTTACTCCTCTGCCCCGGTGTCGGCAGAGACCAGACAGTCTCTGCCCCTCTATCTCGGAAGGCGGAAAGACCGTGTCTCTCTATCCAGAAAGACAGATCAACCTCCCTCCCCTCTATATTGATGGAACTCTCCCCTTTCTTCAGGGCGTCCAGGAAGCGCTGCTGCAAGTCACCGTCCTCGGGGCCACCAGACAAGGGCGCACTACTACCCCCAGCAGTGACAGCCCCCGAATAGCTAGGGGCTGAAGCCCTCGCCACCGCTGGGGGGGCAGTGGGACCACTACCTACTTCCCCTCCACCAACACCAGTGCTGCTCTCCTCATTCACTCCACCAATACTCCCATCATTTGCGGCACCACAACTCCAACTCCCATCATTCACTCCAGCAGTACTCTCATCATTTGCGGCACCACAACTCCTATCATTCACTCCACCACTTGTCCCATCATTCACTCCACCACTAATCCCATCATTCACTCCACCAATACTCCCAACGTTTGTGGCACCACAACTCCCATTATTCACTCTACTACTCCCATCATTCACCTCATTACCACTGTTCTCTGCACCTTCCACAGTCACGTCCATTCCCTCCTCCCTTGTGTCTGCAGTCTCTGCACTCACACCTGCTGGGTCGGGGGAGGGGTGCAGCACCACACCCGTTTTAATTAGCTCAGTGCTGACATTGTGCAGTTCTTTTGGAGCACTGTGCCCCTTATTGTCCTGGGCTGCCTGCCCTGTAGCCACAGACTTCGGGGTGCTGGTATCACATTTAGGGGCATGCTGCCCCCCCCCCCCCCCCGTCACGGCAGAGCGCACAGTGTTCCTTGCTGATGATGTTCCCTGCTTTTGCTGAGTAATTTTTTTTTTTCCCATGGCTCTGTCTCAGCTGCGTGCCTCCTCTCCTCTGTTGAGGCGCACTGCGCCCCTGTCACAACAGTGCGCCCCCCTTTTGCCGCACCATGCTCCTCGGCCCTGCCCCCCACAGCCCCAGCGTCGGCCGGCTCAGTTGCAGTGAGCAGGGATGGAGTCTGCCCACACCGTCCCCCTTTCGCAACGGCGTGGACATCCCCCCCGTTCTCCTCGGCCCCGGTGATAACCGGCTTAGCCGCAGCAGGCAGGGAGGGAAACTCCACGGTGTCCCATATGTCCGGCGCCGTGAGTACCTCCACAGCCTCACCCCCTGCACTGCTCCCCGCACAGACGGCAGCATTGCCGGACGTCCTCCTCCTCTCCCCACCTTGCCTATGCCCCAGACCCACTGCAGAGCCCATGCTTTTAGGTTTGGTGGGGTTTACACAGGAGGTGGTAGGTGTAACATCAGACATTGATACATATTTGTAACTCACCACCTCCTGTGTCGCCTTCTTGGTCTTCCTCCTCTTTTTGGTCTCCTCCGCTGGCTCGTCCTCCCCGAAGGAGAATCTCGTCAGGTCCACAGGAGACTCCAGCTCTCTGATCTCCCTCAACAGACCACACTCCTCCTCCGCTGACACTCCAGCATGGGTTGTCGGAGTCCTCTGCCATGCCGGGAGGCCGCTTCCTTGCTGGCTCTGCGACTCTTTCTCCCGGCTTGTTCCAGCACGAGAGACTCCAGCCACAACTTCATCGTCCTCCTCCTCCTCGCTTAGGACGCCGGCTGGCAGTTCTCCCGAGGTATTTAACCCCTTCATTTCAGAGAACCGCCGCTGGTTCTTAAACCTCTCCAGGAAGGGACCTGCGCTTTTCTCAATCGCCTACCGGAGGAGCACTAACCGGACCACCTCATCTCTGAGGGCTTTAAACCTCTGGGAGGTCGCGGGTCTTTCCTTGTTAGAGGCACGGGTGTTCAGGATCCGTGCCTCCCGCAGCTGCTCCTTCAGCCCGGTCAGTACTTTGCCGGCGTCCTCGTACTCTCTCAACATGGCGACCACTCTGGAGGAGAAGGAGCTCGTGGACTCGCTGGAGGTCATCTCGCCCCATGATGTTGCTGGGCTCTTCTTCCTGGGGCCTGGGGTGCCCCTGTCTCCCTCTCTGGGCGGACGATGAGCCGTCTCGGGGTTGGAGTAGGTGGGTACGGTCTTTCTCATCCGACCAGATCTCCTCACGCCCTCCTGGGCCGGTTGCTGCTGCTCTCTGTCCCCCGCCGGCACAGACCGGGGAACAGAAGCCTGGGAAGCCATGCCTGGCTCCCAGGAAGCCTGCCTCTCCCTGGGGAGAAGAGAGGCAGACTCTGGGCCTCCTCCTGGAAGTCCTGGAGCTCACAAGACAGGTGCTGCTCTCAGCAGGGTGTGACTGATTGTAGTCTCCTGTCCTACAGTCTCCTCCCCAGTAATGGTTGATAACAGGGAGTAATAGATTGTAGTCTCCTGTTCTACAGTCTCCTCCCCCAGTAATGGCTGATGACGGGGAGTAATAGATTGTAGTCTCCTGTTCTACAGTCTCCTCCCCCAGTAATGGCTCATAACAGGGAATAATAGATTGTAGTCTCCTGTCATACAGTCTCCTCCTCCAGTAATGGCTGATAACGGGGAGTAATAGATTGTAGTCTCCTGTCCTACAGTCTCCTCCCCCAGTAATGGCTGATAACGGGGAGTAATAGATTGTAGTCTCCTGTCATACAGTCTCCTCCCCAGTAATGGCTCATAACAGGGAGTAATAGATTGTAGTCTCCTGTCCTACAGTCTCCTCCCCCAGTAATGGCTGATAACGGGGAGTAATAGATTGTAGTCTCCTGTCCTACAGTCTCCTCCCCCAGTAATGGCTGATAACGGGGAGTAATAGATTGTAGTCTCCTGTCCTACAGTCTCCTCCCCCAGTAATGGCTGATAACGGGGAGTAATAGATTGTAGGTCTTTTTTATTATTATAAAATCCTTCACGACGTTACAAATAAAACACAATAGAACAAACATAGAACAAAAACTCCAATCAGAAACAATATGACAAAATCAGACACAAACACAAAGAAATAAACAAGAAATGGAAACAATAAGGGAAATTCTCGACCTACAAAACGGGAAAAGAAAATTAAATTAAAGAAACAAGAAATTAAAAACTAAAAAAAAAACAAAAAAGGAACAAAATTACAATAATTACACCAGCACCCCCTTAAAATAATAAATAAATAAAATCATGTAAAACCCCCGACCCAGCTCCATTCACACTATTATATACAACCCTGAACTACATTAACACCGTCCTATATACAATACTATATACACTATATACAATATAAACATATGACACCAGTCCGAATATTGTACAAGACACACCTAATACCCTCTGGTCCCACTGCCTTACCTCACAGCCTCCCCCTTACACCGCCACATTCACACTTACGACAAACCTAATTACAAACATAGTATAGAAAATTAACAATATTTATATATTTTTTCCTTTTTTTTCCTTTTATTTATTTTTTTTTTTTTTATTTTTTCCTTTTTTTGGGATTTTTTTTTTTTTTTTTTTTTTTAACACTATATATAAAACACACATCTACTCTAACTATCCCACCACCCCTGATCCAGCTCTGGCCACAAAGTTCAGGATTTCTCCGAGCTAGGATCAGGCCCCAAAGTTTTTCCCCAGGCGGGGCCTGGACCAGGCCAGATCAGTCTCTTATCACCGCTGTTGAAAACCCCCCATCCCCCCAATCCCCCCACCCAACCTAACTAAGACCCTCTATTATACACAATATATACAATACACTATATACAATATATACATAAACCAACGTTACAGAACATAACCTACGTACTCACCACTTAAGGCTCAAGTTCGATGCTTGCAAACCTTCTATCCAGGAGACTGATATTCAAAACAAAACTCTAGAGTGAAAAGGCATCAGCCCACCACCAGGATATAGGAGTACTAACGGACTAAGGCACCCCGAAGGAGAAACCCCTCCAGAGATGGGCCGCCCTCCGGGCACCCAGTCTTTCATACTCCAGAGAACGGACCTTCACCAGGGCACCTAGGATGCTGCTATAAACTTCGTCTACACGGAGGATTTTACTCTGCGTCGAAACTAAAACTCGTGCGTTCCACGTGAAGTACCTGACCACTGCGCTGACTATAAATAAAGTGACTCTGTCCCTTCTCCCGAGGTCTCCGAACGCTCCATAGGCCCACTCGGCATAGGACAGAGTAGCCAGCCGCGGCCAACCAATGGAAGCTCCCACCCTGTTGTACACCTCTGTATTAAAGGGACAATGAAGCAGGAAGTGCTCCATGCTTTCCAGCATGTTAATACAAGCCTCACGGGGGCAATTCCTGTCCTCGGAGCTCCTGTACTTCAGATTGTCCCTCACATACAACTTACCTTGGAAGCAGCGCCAAGTCAAGTCCCAGTACTTCTTGGGGATCCTATTAGAATTTAACAAACTCAACCCAACCTCTAGATCCCGACTTGGGCAGTCCTTGAGGACCAATGGACTCTGAAAATGCGAAAGCAAGACCCGCATGTCGAGGAGTTTCCTCGGGAGGGACCTCACTTCCCACATTCCCAGACCCCACCGGCGCATCATCTTCAGAACCGGGGTAACATAAGCCGGGAGATGCCCATGCGGTGTGCGAAGATCCTTCAATCTTCCCCCTGTCTCCCATTCCTGGAAGAAAGGCTGAAACCATCCCTTGCAGGAGAATACCCACGGAGGAGCCCTCTCTTTCCAGAGGTTTGCCACGTTGACCTTCAAAAAGGTGTTCACTAGGAACACCACGGGGTTCACCATATTCAACCCCCCTAGTCTCCTCGTGCGGTAAGTGACCTCCCTCTTGACTAGGTTCAGTCTATTCCCCCATAACATCTGAAAGAACAGACTGTAGACCCGAGTCCAGAGAGGCTCTGGCAAGACACAGACGCTGCCCAGGTAGATTAGTAAGGGGAGCAGGAAAGCTTTGCACAGGCCAACCCTTTCCCTCAGGGTCAAAGACCAACCCTTCCATTGGTCCACTTTTTGAGCGACACCTTTGATTCTGCCTTCCCAGTTTTTCGTGGGGTAATCACCCTGGCCAAATTCGATGCCTAGGACTTTGGCGTGTTCTTGGGGTTCGGGGAGGGTGTCCGGAAGATCAAACCCGGGATCCCCGCCTCCCAGCCAGAGACTCTCACACTTGTCCTGGTTGACCTTGGACCCGGAAGCCTCCGAGTAGCTCTCCACTTCTGACATCACCACCATCGCCTCCTCTCGCGAAGAAACAAAAACGGTGACATCGTCCGCGTAGGCCACTACCCTCAGGATAGCCTCTGGCACCACCCCGCCCATCCCCACCCCCGCCAACGGTCCACACTCGATCCTTCTGAGGAAGGGATCGATCGCAAACGCGTACAGCAATGGGCTAAGAGGGCAGCCCTGACGGACACCAGATCCTACCCCGAAAGGTTGTCCAATCCACCCATTTACCAGAGGGAAAGTCTCAGCCCCAGCGTATAAGGTCTTAAGCCAGTCCACAAACCCCCCAGGCAGACCGTACCTCAAAAGAGTGGACCAGAGGTACTCGTGGTCAACCCGGTCAAAAGCCTTTGCCTGATCCAGGGTCAGCAGGAACCCCTTCCAAAGGCCCGCCCTGCCTTGCTCCACGGCCTCTCGGACACCCAGAACAGCACTGAAAGTGCTACGGCCAGGAACGCAACAGTTCTGAGCCTCTGAAAGGAGCCGCGGCGCAAACTTCACCAGCCTGTTGAAAAGTATCTTAGCCAAAACCTTCCTGTCCACATTGAGAAGTGCTATGGGACGCCAATTCTCAATGCGTGACGGATCCTTACCCTTTGACAAAATGATCAAAGCTGACCTCCTTAATGATCTCGGCAGGGTGCCCGAGGAGAGACACTCATTAAACACCTGAGTCAAGAGGGGGACCAAGGAGTCCCTAAAGGTCCTAAAGAACTCGGATGTTAAGCCATCCGGACCTGGTGATTTTTTGGGCCTGAGCCCATCGATCGCCAGTCTCACTTCCTCTTCTTTGATCTCTTCTGCCAAAACGTCCAGCGAGAGGTCAGCCCCTGGCTCCGGAACAGCTTCAGCCAGGAAAGCCGACATCCTGTCACGATCCAGTTCCCTCCTTCCCAAAAGGTGTGAGTAGTATGAACTGACGACCTCCAAGATCCCTGATCTGGACCTCTTCAGGGATCCCGTACTGTCCATCAGCCCCGTCACTATCTTACTATTCACTGACATCTTGCAGCTTCTGTAAGGGTCGGGCGAGTAGTACTTCCCGTAGTCCCTCTCAAAAACCAAAGATGCGTGCCTATCGTACTGACACCTCTTCAGCAAGGACTTCACACCGGAGATCTCCTCGCGGCTACCTCCAGTCGAGACAAGATGCTCGAGTCTCCTCCTCAGGCTCTGATACAGGCGATCCCTGTTCAGGCTTCTGAGGTTCGAGAGTTGCCGGAAGAATTTCGCCACCCGATGTTTGAACATCTCCCACCACTCTGACTTAGTGTTACTTAGGCCCAGCAGCGGTACCTGGCTCTGAAGAAAATCCTCAAAAGACTGTCTTACAGCTTCTTCCTCAAGGAGTGATGAATTCAGCTTCCAATAACCTCTTCCCATCCTAGGAGTCTCTGTAACGTTCAGAGAAAACATAATCAAACAGTGGTCGGAGAACTCCACCTCCACAACCGACAACGGCGAGGAGACGGCTTCCTCCTTCAAATAAAACCTATCTATCCTAGACCTGCACTGACTACCTCTAAAAAAGGTGAATCCCGTGCTGCCTGTGTTGTGCCGGATGTGGACATCCACTAGGCGTGCCTCACTTACTATCCTGTTTAGCGCGACGCAATCATAAGTCAGCCGGTCCCCAGAACCTCCTCTATCACAGGGTCTCGTGACGTTGTTGAAATCCCCTCCAAAGACCACCTGCCGACTTGAAAATAAGAAAGGTTTGATCTTCAAGAAGAGACATTTGCGGTCCCACTTGGATTGGGGACCGTAGATGTTAATGAGCCGAAGCTCCTGTCCCCCCATGGAGACATCTAGGATCAAGCATCTCCCCATTTCTAATTCAATTAATCGTCTGCATTCAACCGCTGCGGTCTTAAAAAGGACCGCCACCCCGCTATACGGCTCGGCCGCAAGAGACCAGTAGGAGGGCCCATGCCTCCACTCCCTCCTTGCTTTATGCATGGTTGATAGGTCAGTCAACCTGGTCTCCTGCAAAAACAAAATGTCGGCATCAAGTTGGCCGAGAAAATGAAAGGCCGTGAACCTTGCCGCTTCTGACTTTATGCTGGCAACATTAATGGTTGCCAGCGTCAACGGTGTGGGTGCCGCCATCATGATTGATTGGATTAGATAGCCTTTTTCTTCCCACCCCCAACAGCTTCACCCTCTTCCTCAGACAATGATGAGCTTTTAGTGCGCTTAAGACACACAGACTCATCCATTCTCTCCTTACATACACTCTGGCCCTTGTCTGGTGGTCCCGAGGTAGTTCCCCCCCCCAGAGGGCCCTTTAATTGCTCCCTGAGAAGAAGACTCAGCGACCCCCTGAGCCCCAACATCCTTGTCCGTAACCTCCGGCTCCGGGCTCCCGTCCTCCCCCTCTGCAGGGGAGTCCTGGAGGGCCCCGAACCGGTTGGAGAGATCCACCAGAGGGGGGGCGGCTGGACCTTCCAATGGCACCTGGATCAGGGCTAGAGAATCAGAGGGGTCGCACTCCAGAGCGGAGGCTCGAGACCCGGACCCACTCCTACCCTTGGTTGTTTTCCGGTTACCCTTTTTCCTTTGTTGTGACCATTCCCCCTCTCCCTCATCCAGACTGTCACCGGATGAGGGTTCCTGGGAGGACATGGCGTCCGCCTGCTCCTCCCTTTCAAGTCTCCTGACTTCCTCACTCAATTCACTGTCTTTAGGATCCTCAGCTGCAAGTGAAGTACCTGGGTCAGGGTTTAGGGTCATTACTCCCTGCCCCCTGTTCCCATGGCGTTGCTCCTGCCGCCTGATGTTGGATGGCGGCAGCTTGCTCCTCACCGGTTCCCTGCCTCCTCCGCCCCTACTGGTCCCTTCACCGGCAAGATTAGTCCCGGCTTTCGCCTGTCCCGCACTCGCCGCTTTCAGGACCGCATTGGCAAAGGAACGCGGACAGCGACTGAATGGATGACCGAGGTCACCACACAAGTTACACCTAATCCTGCCACAGGTAGCAGCGAGATGGCCAAGGTCCCCACACAGTGCGCATTTTTGGGTGGTACACTGCGCACTGAAGTGTGTGGGGCTGCCGCACCTGTGACAGACCTTAGGCTGCCCCTGGTAGAAAATCAGGATCCTGTCCCTCCCCAAAAATGTAGAGGAAGGTATATGGGTAACAGTGTTTCCTGAAACCTTCAATTTCACCATGAAGGTCCAGGCCCCTGACCAGATACCATGGTCGTCGCGGGTCTTCTCAGGAATGCCGACGATGTCGCCATATCGACCAATCCAGGTGGAGATGTCCATGCAGGAAAGTGACTCGTTACTGGTCAAAACGGTCACCTTCCTGACCGAGTTCTGGCGGGATATTGCGACAGGGACAAAACCTTGCCATTCGGGGCGACCACGAGCCAGCTCATGGCGAGACCAAAAAAGCTCAAGGCCCTCCGGTCTCACGAAGCTGACATCGAAGTAGGAGGTCCCATAGGGATGGATCAAGGCAAAGATGTCGTATGCCGCGAAGCCCATCCCCAGCAGGAGCTCAGCAACCTTTGACCGATCAGGACAGGCATCCTTGCTTACCCACTGGAGACGGGCCACGTTCCTACGGTTACTCCTCTGCCCCGGTGTCGGCAGAGACCAGACAGTCTCTGCCCCTCTATCTCGGAAGGCGGAAAGACCGTGTCTCTCTATCCAGAAAGACAGATCAACCTCCCTCCCCTCTACATTGATGGAACTCTCCCCTTTCTTCAGGGCGTCCAGGAAGCGCTGCTGCAAGTCACCATCCTCGGGGCCACCAGACAAGGGCGCACTACTACCCCCAGCAGTGACAGCTCCCGAATAGCTAGGGGCTGAAGCCCTCGCCACCACTGGGGGGGCAGTGGGACCACTACCTACTTCCCCTCCACCAACACCAGTGCTGCTCTCCTCATTCACTCCACCAATACTCCCATCATTTGCGGCACCACAACTCCCATCATTCACTCCACCACTATTCCCACCATTCACTCCACCAATACTCCCAACGTTTGCGGCACCACATCTCCTATCATTCACTCCACCACCTGTCCCATCATTCACTCCACCAATACTCCCAACGTTTGCGGCACCACAACTCCCATTATTCACTCCACTACTACTCCCATCATTCACCCCATTACCACTGTTCTCTGCACCTTCCACAGTCACCTCTATTCCCTCCTCCCTTGTGTCTGCAATCTCTGCACTCACACCTGCTGGGTCGGGGGAGCGGTGCAGCACCACACCCGTTTTAATTAGCTCAGTGCTGACATTGTGCAGTTCTTTTGGAGCACTGTGCCCCTTATTGTCCTGGGCTGCCTGCCCTGTAGCCACAGACTTCGGGGTGCTGGTATCATTTTTTGGGGCATGCTGTCCCCCCGTCACAGCAGAGCGCACAGTGTTCCTTGCTGATGATGTTCCCTGCTTTTGCTGTGTATTTTTTTTTTTTTCCCGTGGCTCTGTCTCAGCTGCGCGCCTCCTTTCCTCTGTTGAGGCGCACTGCGCCCCTCTCACAACAGTGCGCCCCCCTTTCGCCGCACCATGCTCCTCGGCCCTGCCCCCCACAGCCCCGGCGTCGGCCGGCTCAGCTGCAGTGAGCAGGGATGGAGTCTGCCCACACCGTCCCCCTTTCGCAACGGCGTGGACATCCCCCCCGCTCTCCTCGGCCCCGGTGATAACTGGCTTAGCCGCAGCAGGCAGGGAGGGAAACTCCACGGGGTCCCCTATGTCCGGCGCCGTGAGTACCTCCACAGCCTCACCCCCTGCACTGTTCCCCGCACAGACGGCAGCATTGCCGGACGTCCTCCTCCTCTCCCCACCTTGCCTATGCCCCGGACCCACTGCAGAGCCCGTGCTTTTAGGTTTGGTGGGGTTTACACAGGAGGTGGTAGGTGTAACATCAGACATTGGTACATATTTGTAACTCACCACCTCCTGTGTCATCTTTTTTTTCTTCCTCCTCTTTTTGGTCTCCTCCGCTGGCTCGTCCTCCCCGAAGGAGAATGTGGTCAGGTCCACAGGAGACTCCAGCTCTCTGATCTCCCTCAACAGACCGCACTCCTCCTCTTCCTCCACTGACACTCCAGCATGGGTTGTCGGAGTCCTCTGCCGTGCCGGGAGGCCGCTTCCTTGCTGGCTCTGTGACTCTTTCTCCCGGCTTGTTCCAGCACGAGAGACTCCAGCCACGACTTCATCGTCCTCCTCCTCCTCCTCGCTTAGGACGCCGGCTGGCAGTTCTCCCGAGGTATTTAACCCCTTCATTTCAGAGAACCGCCGCTGGTTCTTAAACCTCTCCAGGAAGGGACCTGCGCTTTTCTCAATCCCCTCCCGGAGGAGCACTAACCGGACCACCTCATCTCTGAGGGCTTTAAACCTCTGGGAGGTCGCGGGTCTTTCCTTGTTAGAGGCACGGGTGTTCAGGATCCGTGCCTCCCGCAGCTGCTCCTTCAGCCCGGTCAGTGCTTTGCCGGCGTCCTCGTACTCTCGCAACATGGCGACCACTCGGGAGGAGAAGGAGCTCGTGGACTCGCTGGATGTCATCTCGCCCCATGATGTTGCTGGGCTCTTCTTCCTGGGGCCTGGGGTGCCTCTGTCTCCCTCTCTGGGCGGACGATGAGCCGTCTCGGGGTTGGAGTAGGTGGGTACGGTCTTTCTCATCCGACCAGATCTCCTCACGCCCTCCTGGGCCGGTTGCTGCTGCTCTCTGTCCCCCGCCGGCACAGACCGGGGAACAGAAGCCTGGGAAGCCATGCCTGGCTCCCAGGAAGCCTGCCTCTCCCTGGGGAGAAGAGAGGCAGACTCTGGGCCTCCTCCTGGAAGTCCTGGAGCTCACAAGACAGGTGCTGCTCTCAGCAGGGTGTGACTGATTGTGGGCACCTGTCCTACAGTCTCCTCCCCCAGTAATGGCTGATAACGGGGAGTAATAGATTGTAGTCTCCTGTCCTACAGTCTCCTCCCCCAGTAATGGCTGATAACGGGGAGTAATAGATTGTAGTCTCCTGTCCTACAGTCTCCTCCCCCAGTAATGGCTGATAACGGGGAGTAATAGATTGCAGTCTCCTGTCCTACAGTCTCCTCCCCCAGTAATGGCTGATAACGGGGAGTAATAGATTGCAGTCTCCTGTCCTACAGTCTCCTCCCCCAGTAATGACTGATAACGGGGAGTAATAGATTGTAGTCTCCTGTCCCACAGTCTCCTCCCCCAGTAATGACTGATAACGGGGAGTAATAGATTGTAGTCTCCTGTCCTACAGTCTCCTCCCCCAGTAATGGCTGATAACGGGGAGTAATAGATTGTAGTCTCCTGTCCTACAGTCTCCTTCCCCAGTAATGGTTGATAACGGGGAGTAATAGATTGTAGTCTCCTGTCCTACAGTCTCCTCCCCAGTAATGGCTGATAACGGGGAGTAATAGATTGTAGGTCTTTTTTATTATTATAAAATCCTTCACGACGTTACAAAATAAAACACAACAGAACAAACATAGAACAAAAACTCCAATCAGAAACAATATGACAAAATCAGACAGAAACACAAAGAAATAAACCAGAAATGGAAACAATAAGGGAAATTCTCGACCTACAAAACGGGAAAAGAAAATTAAATTAAAGAAACAAGAAATTAAAAACTAAAAAAAAACGAAAAAGGAACAAAATTACAATAATTACACCAGCACCCCCTTAAAATAATAAATAAATAAAATCATGTAAAACCCCCGACCCAGCTCCATTCACACTATTATATACAACCCTGAACTACATTTACACCGTCCTATATACAATACTATATACAATATAAACATATGACACCAGTCCGAATATTGTACAAGACACCAGAACACACCTAATACCCTCTGGTCCCACTGCCTTACCTCACAGCCTCCCCCTTACACCGCCACATTCACACTTACGACAAACCTAATTACAAACATAGTATACAAAATTAACAATATTTATATTTTTTTTCCTTTTTTCCCTTTTATTTATTTTTTATTTATTTTTTCCTTTTTTGGGATTTTTTTTTTTTTTTTTTTTTAAACACTATATATAAAACACACATCTACTCTATCTATCCCACCACCCCTGATCCAGCTCTGGCCACAAAGTTCAGGATTTCTCCGAGCTAGGATCAGGCCCCAAAGTTTTTCCCCAGGCGGGGCCTGGACCAGGCCAGATCAGTCTCTTATCACCACTGCTGAAAACCCCCCATCCCCCACCCAACCTAACTAAGATCCTCTATTATACACAATATATACAACACATACATTACGCTATATACAATATATACATAAACCAACGTTACAGAACATAACCTACGTACTCACCACTTAAGGCTCAAGTTCGATGCTTGCAAACCTTCTATTCAGGAGACTGAAATTCAAAACAAAACTCTAGAGTGAAAAGGCATCAGCCCACCACCAGGATATAGGAGTACTAACGGACTAAGGCACCCCGAAAGAGAAACCCCTCCAGAGATGGGCCGCCCTCCGGGCACCCAGTCTTTCATACTCCAGAGAACGGACCTTCACCAGGGCACCTAGGATGCTGCTATAAACTTCGTCTACACGGAGGATTTTACTCTGCGTCGAAACTAAAACTCGTGCGTTCCACGTGAAGTACCTGACCACTGCGCTGACTATAAATAAAGTGACTCTGTCCCTTCTCCCGAGGTCTCCGAACGCTCCATAGGCCCACTCGGCATAGGACAGAGTAGCCAGCCGCGGCCAACCAATGGAAGCTCCCACCCTGTTGTACACCTCTGTATTAAAGGGACAATGAAGCAGGAAGTGCTCCATGCTTTCCAGCATGTTAGCACAAGCCTCACGGGGGCAATTCCTGTCCTCGGAGCTCCTGTACTTCAGATTGTCCCTCACATACAACTTACCTTGGAAGCAGCGCCAAGTCAAGTCCCAGTACCTCTTGGGGATCCTATTAGAATTTAACAAACTCAACCCAACCTCTAGATCCCGACTTGGGCAGTCCTTGAGGACCAATGGGCTCTGAAAATGCGAAAGCAAGACCCGCATGTCGAGGAGTTTCCTCGGGAGGGACCTCACCTCCCACATTCCCAGTCCCCACCGGCGCATCATCTTCAGAACCGGGGTAACATAAGCCGGGAGATGCCCATGCGGTGTGCGAAGATCCTTCAATCTTCCCCCTGTCTCCCATTCCTGGAAGAAAGGCTGAAACCATCCCTTGCAGGAGAATACCCACGGAGGAGCCCTCTCTTTCCAGAGGTTTGCCACGTTGACCTTCAAAAAGGTGTTCACTAGGAACACCACGGGGTTCACCATATTCAACCCCCCTAGTCTCCTCGTGCGGTAAGTGACCTCCCTCTTGACTAGGTTCAGTCTATTCCCCCATAACATCTGAAAGAACAGACTGTAGACCCGAGTCCAGAGAGGCTCTGGCAAGACACAGACGCTGCCCAGGTAGATTAGTAAGGGGAGCAGGAAAGCTTTGCACAGGCCAACCCTTTCCCTCAGGGTCAAAGACCAACCCTTCCATTGGTCCACTTTTTGAGCGACACCTTTGATTCTGCCTTCCCAGTTTTTCGTGGGGTAATCACCCTGACCAAATTCGATGCCTAGGACTTTGGCGTGTTCTTGGGGTTCGGGGAGGGTGTCCGGAAGATCAAACCCGGGATCCCCGCCTCCCAGCCAGAGACTCTCACACTTGTCCTGGTTGACCTTGGACCCGGAAGCCTCCGAGTAGCTCTCCACTTCTGACATCACCACCATCGCCTCCTCTTGCGAAGAAACAAAAACGGTGACATCGTCCGCGTAGGCCACTACCCTCAGGATAGCCTCTGGCGCCACCCCGCCCATCCCCACCCCCGCCAACGGTCCACACTCGATCCTTCTGAGGAAGGGATCGATCGCAAACGCGTACAGCAATGGGCTAAGAGGGCAGCCCTGACGGACACCAGATCCTACCCCGAAAGGTTGTCCAATCCACCCATTTACCAGAGGGAAAGTCTCAGCCCCAGCGTATAAGGTCTTAAGCCAGTCCACAAACCCCCCAGGCAGACCGTACCTCAAAAGAGTGGACCAGAGGTACTCGTGGTCAACCCGGTCAAAAGCCTTTGCCTGATCCAGGGTCAGCAGGAACCCCTTCCAAAGGCCCGCCCTGCCTTGCTCCACGGCCTCTCGGACACCCAGAACAGCACTGAAAGTGCTACGGCCAGGAACGCAACAGTTCTGAGCCTCTGAAAGCAGCCGCGGCGCAAACTTCACCAGCCTGTTGAAAAGTATCTTAGCCAAAACCTTCCTGTCCACATTGAGAAGTGCTATGGGACGCCAATTCTCAATGCGTGACGGATCCTTACCCTTTGACAAAATGATCAAAGCTGACCTCCTTAATGATCTCGGCAGGGTGCCCGAGGAGAGACACTCATTAAACACCTGAGTCAAGAGGGGAACCAAGGAGTCCCTAAAGGTCCTAAAGAACTCGGATGTTAAGCCATCCGGACCTGGTGATTTTTTGGGCCTGAGCCCATCGATCGCCAGTCTCACTTCCTCTTCTTTGATCGCTTCTGCCAAAACGTCCAGTGAGAGGTCAGCCCCTGGCTCCGGAACAGCTTCAGCCAGGAAAGCCGACATCCTGTCACGATCCAGTTCCCTCCTTCCCAAGAGGTGTGAGTAGTATGAACTGACGACCTCCAAGATCCCTGATCTGGACCTCTTCAAGGATCCCGTACTGTCCATCAGCCCCGTCACTATCTTACTATTCACTGACATCTTGCAGCTTCTGTAAGGGTCGGGCGAGTAGTACTTCCCGTAGTCCCTCTCAAAAACCAAAGATGCGTGCCTATCGTACTGACACCTCTTCAGCAAGGACTTCACACCGGAGATCTCCTCGCGGCTACCTCCAGTCGAGACAAGATGCTCGAGTCTCCTCCTCAGGCTCTGATACAGGCGATCCCTGTTCAGGCTTCTGAGGTTCGAGAGTTGCCGGAAGAATTTCGCCACCCGATGTTTGAACATCTCCCACCACTCTGACTTAGTGTTACTTAGGCCCAGCAGTGGTACCTGGCTCTGAAGAAAATCCTCAAAAGACCGTCTTACAGCTTCTTCCTCAAGGAGTGATGAATTCAGCTTTCAATAACCTCTTCCCATCCTAGGAGTCTCTGTAACGTTCAGAGAAAACATAATCAAACAGTGGTCGGAGAACTCCACCTCCACAACCGACAACGGCGAGGAGACGGCTTCTTCCTTCAAATAAAACCTATCTATCCTAGACCTGCACTGACTACCTCTAAAAAAGGTGAATCCCGTGCTGCCTGTGTTGTGCCGGATGTGGACATCCACTAGGCGTGCCTCACTTACTATCCTGTTTAGCGCGACGCAATCATAAGTCAGCCGGTCCCCAGAACCTCCTCTATCACAGGGTCTCGTGACGTTGTTGAAATCCCCTCCAAAGACCACCTGCCGACTTGAAAATAAGAAAGGTTTGATCTTCAAGAAGAGACATTTGCGGTCCCACTTGGATTGGGGACCGTAGATGTTAATGAGCCGAAGCTCCTGTCCCCCCATGGAGACATCTAGGCTCAAGCATCTCCCCATTTCTAATTCAATTAATCGTCTGCATTCAACCGCTGCGGTCTTAAAAAGGACCGCCACACCGCTAGACGGCTCGGCCGCAAGAGACCAGTAGGAGGGCCCATGCCTCCACTCCCTCCTTGCTTTATGCATGGTTGATAGGTCAGTCAACCTGGTCTCCTGCAAAAACAAAATGTCGGCATCAAGTTGGCCGAGAAAATGAAAGGCCGTGTACCTTGCCGCTTCTGACTTTATGCTGGCAACATTAATGGTTGCCAGCGTCAACGGTGTGGGTGCCGCCATCATGATTGATTGGATTAGATAGCCTTTTTCTTCCCACCCCCAACAGCTTCACCCTCTTCCTCAGACAATGATGAGCTTTTAGTGCGCTTAAGACACACAGACTCATCCATTCTCTCCTTACATACACTCTGGCCCTTGTCTGGTGGTCCCGAGGTAGTCCCCCCCCCAGAGGGCCCTTTAATTGCTCCCTGAGAAGAAGACTCAGCGACCCCCTGAGCCCCAACATCCCCGTCCGCTACCTCCGGCTCCGGGCCCCTGTCCTCCCCCTCTGCAGGGGAGTCCTGGAAGGCCCCGAACCGGTTGGAGAGATCCAACAGAGGGGGGGCGGCTGGACCTTCCAATGGCACCTGGATCAGGGCCAGAGAATCAGAGGGGTCGCACTCCAGAGCGGAGGCTCGAGACCCGGACCCACTCCTACCCTTGGTTGTTTTCCGGTTACCCTTTTTCCTTTGTTGTGACCATTCCCCCTCTCCCTCATCCAGACTGTCACCGGATGAGGGTTCCTGGGAGGACATGGCGTCTGCCTGCTCCTCCCTTTCAAGTCTCCTGACTTCCTCACTCAATTCGCTGTCTTTAGGATCCTCAGCTGCAAGTGAAGTACCTGGGTCAGGGTTTAGGGTCATTACTCCCTGCCCCCTGTTCCCATGGCGTTGCTCCTGCCGCCTGATGTTGGATGGCGGCAGCTTGCTCCTCACCGGTTCCCTGCCTCCTCCGCCCCTACTGGTCCCTTCACCGGCAAGATTAGTCCCGGCTTTCGCCTGTCCCGCACTCGCCGCTTTCAGGACTGCATTGGCAAAGGAACGCGGACAGCGACTGAATGGATGACCGAGGTCACCACACAAGTTACACCTAATCCTGCCACAGGTAGCAGCGAGATGGCCAAGGTCCCCACACAGTGCGCACTTCTGGGTGGTACACTGTGCACTGAAGTGTGTGGGGCTGCCACACCTGTGACAGACCTTAGGCTGCCCCTGGTAGAAAATCAGGATCCTGTCCCTCCCCAAAAATGTAGAGGAAGGTATATGGGTAACAGTGTTTCCTGAAACCTTCAATTTCACCATGAAGGTCCAGGCCCCTGACCAGATACCATGGTCGTCGCGGGTCTTCTCAGGAATGCCGATGATGTCGCCATATCGACCAATCCAGGTGGAGATGTCCATGCAGGAAAGTGACTCGTTACTGGTCAAAACGGTCACCTTCCTGACCGAGTTCTGGCGGGATATTGCGACAGGGACGAAACCTTGCCATTCGGGGCGACCCCGAGCCAGCTCATGGCGAGACCAAAAAAGCTCAAGGCCCTCCGGTCTCACGAAGCTGACATCGAAGTAGGAGGTCCCATAGGGATGGATCAAGGCAAAGATGTCATATGCCGCGAAGCCCATCCCCAGCAGGAGCTCAGCAACCTTTGACCGATCAGGACAGGCATCCTTGCTTACCCACTGGAGACGGGCCACGTTCCTACGGTTACTCCTCTGCCCCGGTGTCGGCAGAGACCAGACAGTCTCTGCCCCTCTATCTCGGAAGGCGGAAAGACCGTGTCTCTCTATCCAGAAAGACAGATCAACCTCCCTCCCCTCTACATTGATGGAACTCTCCCCTTTCTTCAGGGCGTCCAGGAAGCGCTGCTGCAAGTCACCGTCCTCGGGGCCACCAGACAAGGGCGCACTACTACCCCCAGCAGTGACAGCCCCCGAATAGCTAGGGGCTGAAGCCCTCGCCACCACTGGGGGGGCAGTGGGACCACTACCTACTTCCCCTCCACCAACACCAGTGCTGCTCTCCTCATTCACTCCACCAATACTCCCATCATTTGCGGCACCACAACTCCCATCATTCACTCCACCACCTGTCCCATCATTCACTCCAGCAGTACTCCCATCATTTGCGGCACCACATCTCCTATCATTCACTCCACCACCTGTCCCATCATTCACTCCACCAATACTCCCAACGTTTGCGGCACCACAACTCCCATTATTCACTCCACTACTTCTCCCATCATTCACCCCATTACCACTGTTCTCTGCACCTTCCACAGTCACCTCCATTCCCTCCTCCCTTGTGTCTGCAGTCTCTGCACTCACACCTGCTGGGTCGGGGGAGGGGTGCAGCACCACACCCGTTTTAATTAGCTCAGTGCTGACATTGTGCAGTTCTTTTGGAGCACTGTGCCCCTTATTGTCCTGGGCTGCCTGTCCTGTAGCCACAGACTTCGGGGTGCTGGTATCACATTTTGGGGCATGCTGTCCCCCTGTCACAGCAGAGCGCACAGTGTTCCTTGCTGATGATGTTCCCTGCTTTTGCTGTGCATTTTTTTTTTCCTGTGGCTCTGTCTCAGCTGCACGCCTCCTCTCCTCTGTTGAGGCGCACTGCGCCCCTGTCACAACAGTGCGCCCCCCTTTCGCCGCACCATGCTCCTCGGCCCTGCCCCCCACAGCCCCGGCGTCGGCCGGCTCAGCTGCAGTGAGCAGGGATGTAGTCTGCCCACACCGTCCCCCTTTCGCAACGGCGTGGACATCCCCCCCGCTCTCCTCGGCCCCGGTGATAACTGGCTTAGCCGCAGCAGGCAGGGAGGGAAACTCCACGGGGTCCCCTATGTCCGGCGCCGTGAGTACCTCCACAGCCTCACCCCCTGCACTGTTCCCCGCACAGACAGCAGCATTGCCGGACGTCCTCCTCCTCTCCCCACCTTGCCTATGCCCCGGACCCACTGCAGAGCCCGTGCTTTTAGGTTTGGTGGGGTTTACACAGGAGGTGGTAGGTGTAACATCAGACATTGGTACATATTTGTAACTCACCACCTCCTGTGTCGCCTTCTTGGTCTTCCTCCTCTTTTTGGTCTCCTCCGCTGGCTCATCCTCCCCGAAGGAGAATCTCGTCAGGTCCACAGGAGACTCCAGCTCTCTGATCTCCCTCAACAGACCACACTCCTCCTCCGCTGACACTCCAGCATGGGTTGTCGGAGTCCTCTGCCGTGCTGGGAGGCCGCTTCCTTGCTGGCTCTGCGACTCTTTCTCCCGGCTTGTTCCAGCACGTGAGACTCCAGCCATGACTTCGTCCTCCTCCTCCTCCTCACTTAGGACGCAGGCTGGCAGTTCTCCCGAGGTATTTAACCCCTTCATTTCAGAGAACCGCCGCTGGTTCTTAAACCTCTCCAGGAAGGGACCTGCGCTTTTCTCAATCCCCTCCCGGAGGAGCACTTACCGGACCACCTCATCTCTGAGGGCTTTAAACCTCTGGGAGGTCGCGGGTCTTTCCTTGTTAGAGGCACGGGTGTTCAGGATCCGTGCCTCCCGCAGCTGCTCCTTCAGCCCAGTCAGTGCTTTGCCGGCGTCCTCGTACTCTCGTAACATGGCGACCACTCGGGAGGAGAAGGAGCTCGTGGACTCGCTGGAGGTCATCTCGCCCCATGATGTTGCTGGGCTCTTCTTCCTGGGGCCTGGGGTACCCCTGTCTCCCTCTCTGGGCGGACGATGAGCCGTCTCGGGGTTGGAGTAGGTGGGTACGGTCTTTCTCATCCGACCAGATCTCCTCACGCCCTCCTGGGCCGGTTGCTGTTGCTCTCTGTCCCCCGCCGGCACAGAACGGGGAACAGAAGCCTGGGAGGCCATGCCTGGCTCCCAGGAAGCCTGCCTCTCCCTGGGGAGAAGAGAGGCAGACTCTGGGCCTCCTCCTGGAAGTCCTGGAGCTCACAAGACAGGTGCTGCTCTCAGCAGGGTGTGACTGATTGTGGGCACCTGTCCTACAGTCTCCTCCCCCAGTAATGGCTGATAACAGGGAGTAATAGATTGTAGGTCTTTTTTATTATTATAAAATCCTTCACGACGTTACAAAATAAAACACAACAGAACAAACATAGAACAAAAACTCCAATCAGAAACAATATGACAAAATCAGACACAAACACAAAGAAATAAACCAGAAATGGAAACAAAAAGGGAAATTCTCGACCTACAAAACGGGAAAAGAAAATTAATTTAAAGAAACAAGAAATTAAAAACTAAAAAAAAAAAAAACTAAAAAAAAACAAAAAAAAAAAAACGAAAAAGGGAACAAAATTGCAGGGAGTAATAGATTGTAGTCTTCTGTCATACAGTCTCCTCCAGTAATGGCTGACAACAGGGAGTAATAGATTGTAGTCTCCTGTCCTGCGGCCTCTCCCTTGAGTACTTGGCAGACGGACCTACGCATGGTGTGCCCGTCCTCTGGGCTGTAATGTGACCTGCCCGTCCGCCTGTGACACACTTCCTCGGCAGCTGGCCAGACTTTCAGTTTCACTCCCCGCCTCCTCTGCAGTGATGGCGTCTGCTGATCTCCGGGAGGAGCTGAAATGTCCCATCTGCCTGGAGATCTTCAGGGATCCGGTGAACCTGACGTGTGGACACAACTACTGCCGAGCTTGTATTGACCGCATGCTGGATACCCAGGTGGGCGCTGGACCCTACAACTGCCCTGAGTGCAGGACCATGTTTCCGGCACGGCCTGGGCTACAAAGGAACATTGCCCTGTGTAACATCGTCACAATCTTCTCCTCTGCAAACCCCGAGCAGAGCGGAAGCGACATCCACTGTTCCTACTGTCTGTACTCTGCCGTTCCTGCCGTTCAGTCCTGTCTAAACTGTGAAGCCTCTCTGTGCAGCAACCACCTGAGGGTTCACAGAAGATCAGCAGAACACATCCTGACTAAAGCCACCCAAACCCCTGAGAAGACGAAGTGCTCTGTCCACAAGGAGATCCTGAAGTATCACTGCATGGTAGATGACTCTTGTATCTGCGTCACCTGTTGTTTGGCTGGAGAACATCATGGACATCAGGTGGAGCTCCTGGAGGAAGCCTCTGAGAAGAAGAAGGAGACATTTAGAGCTTTCGTGAGAAAACTCTCCTCCAAACGAGACATGATTGAGAAGAAGATCCAAGATCTAGAAAATCATAGACCAAAAAAACCCGGGAACGAAGAGGACACCATCCTATTTCCAGACCTAAGAGGTGAGAAGGTTTTATACACAGTCTCTAGCCTGATCCAACTCTTTCAGATCAAAAAGGAGAAAGTGTCCAAGATAATTTGTCGTCTTGAAGAACTCTTCAACTCTCCTGACCCAGTTACCGTCTTACATGAGAAGGATGTGGAGCTTAAGGGTTTTTTAGATGGAGAAGAAGACCAGGAATGGGACGTATGTGGCCAAACACTTCACAACAATGTTGGTGACCAAATCTCAAGATCTCAAGACCTTCTGGAGCTAGTTCTAGATATAAGTACGGCTGCCAATAACATACTGGTGTCAGGTGACCTAAGGACCATGTACTGGTCTGCTGTTTACCAAAACCGTCCCGAAACACCAAAGAGGTTCCAGTATAATCAGATCTTAAGCAGCCAAGTCTTCTCCTCAGGTCAACACTATTGGGAGGTGGAGACCAGTGAGACGGGAGACTGGAGACTGGGGGTGGCCTACGGCAGAATAGAGAGAACAGGGGATCAGTCTTACTTTGGGGACAATGACAAGTCTTGGTGTCTTCGTAGGTTATACAAAAACCAATATTCGGTCATGCATAACAACATTGTGACCACCTGCCCTCATGCCTTCTCCTGCAATAGATTCCGTATATTTCTGGACTTTGACGCCGGACAGTTGTCCTTTTTTGAATTGAGCAACCCAGTTAGACACTTGCACACGGTCACGGCCACCTTCACCGAGCCCCTCCATGCTGCTTTTGGGATTGGGTACTGGTTGTGTGGAGAACACTGCTGCCTGAAGATCCTATTCTAGGACTCCCTTTTATAATATTTCGCACTTGGGTGGAGGGTAATTGATGGACGTTGTATAAAAGACCATATTTTATGGAGATAGAACTTCTCAGTGGAGAACCCAAAGGGCCAATTTACTTAGACTAGGCCATCATTAGTAGATCGGTGGAGGTCCAACTTTCAGGACTGCACCTATCAACACAATGAAGAGGCAGTGGACCTCCTCCTACTGATCACCCCACCCCTCACACACACTCCCACCAATCAAATATTGATGACCTATCTTTCAATATTAAAGTTATGGAAAATTTCTCCAAGGAGCCAACAGACCTAACATGACAAGTCCTCAATTACCTCCATTAGTGTTGGTGGCAAAGGGACAATTAAGGAGGACCTATACCCATATTTGATTCCTCCTGCTCCTCTGTGTTTTCCTGTTTCTTTTGTAATGGTTCCAGATAAATGGGCATTCTTTTTGTTTAGTACAAATTTTTATGGGCTTTACAAATAGAGCATGGTCAACTGTTCCTCAGGGGTGGGTCTTTAGACATTTCTGCATAATTATCCTGTGAGCCACGCCCCCTTGTAAAGACCATTGAACTTTGCACTAAACAAAAAGTCCCATAACTCTGGAATCATAGGGCGGATTAATGAAAAACAAAAAACGGTCTTGGCAAACGTAGAATAGTAGTCAGACACTTCACACCCTCCACTCACAACGACTTCCGAGATAAGCGGGGGTGGGAACTGTTTGGCTGGACCTCCCACTTAAAGGAATATTGCACCAAAATTTAAAATTTGCGTTATACCTTGATGTAAAATAGTGACAGATTGCACAAAAATGAAACTGACATCAAAGACAGAATCTGTGCGCCCCTCACCCCACCCCCTCAGGTCCCCTATTTGGCATTTTGCCTGGCCTGATGTATAACTGCCATGTTTTCTCTGCTATGTGTGTATATGTAATAGAACATCGCCACCTGGTGTTCGGCCATTGTAACAGCATTACATTTAGTTTGGAGTGATGGTGGCGCATAATAAAAGATGAATAAGTAATGTGGACACACTGTGCTGTTATACCACTACTACAGCGCGGCGTTATATCGCCAGGATCTTCCACGGGGTCACACAACCTCCTGATTGACAGCTGGGGACATAAAGCTGAATCCAGGGTATCAATCTTCATTTCACATCGTTACTGTGTGACACCTCATTCACAGAAGGCGGCAGCTCCGACCGCTCCTGGAGGAAGACGCCGCCAATCTCCAGGAGGACGATAGTTAATGACTCCATCTACCAGAGCAGAAATCCTGTATTCCTAAAAATAACCCCCGTAATAAGTTCACAACGCCACAGGAGAAATGGAGGCTTTTATTACAGTGACTGCACCAGCAGAATAGTGAGTGCAGCTCTGGAGTATAATACAGGAGGTAACTCAGGATCAGTAATGTAAGGTATGTACACAGTGACTGCACCAGCAGAATAGCGAGTGCAGCTCTGGAGCATAATACAGGATGTAACTCAGGATCAGTAATGTATGTACACAGTGACTGCACCAGCAGAATAGTGAGTGCAGCTCTGGGGTATAATACAGGATGTAACTCAGGATCAGTAATGTAATGTATGTACACAGTGACTGCACCAGCAGAATAGTGAGTGCAGCTCTGGAGTATAATACAGGATGTAACTCAGAATCAGTAATGTAATGTATGTACACAGTGACTGCACCAGCAGAATAGTGAGAGCAGCTCTGGAGTATAATACAGGATGTAACTCAGGATCAGTAATGTATGTACACAGTGACTGCACCAGCAGAATAGTGAGTGCAGCTCTGGAGTATAATACAGGATGTAACTCAGGATCAGTAATGTAATGTATGTACACAGTGACTGCACCAGCAGTATAGTGAGTGCAGCTCTGGGGTATAATACAGGATGTAACTCAGGATCAGTAATGTAATGTATGTACACAGTGACTGCACCAGCAGAATAGTGAGTGCAGTTCTGGGGTACAGTATAATACAGGATGTAACTCAGGATCAGTAATGTAATGTATGTACACAGTGACTGCACCAGCAGAATAGTGAGTGCAGCTCTGGAGTATAATACAGGAGGTAACTCAGGATCAGTAATGTAATGTATGTACACAGTGACTGCACCAGCAGCATACTGAGTGCAGCTCTGGACACACCCCAGAAGAGGAGGAGCGTCGCAGCTGAGCCTCTGCAGGCTGGGGTTTTGCTAAGCTCCTGGGAAGGGAGGTTTTTTTTTCCTGCAAGGACTTTCCATCTGCCCCCTTCCCAGGAAAGAGGACTCTCCCTGGGACTGAGCGTCGGGGCTGTGCCCCTGGCTCCCACCCTCTGGCAAGCCAGCTGGGGGTGGGGGGCCTCATCCACCACCAGGAGGCCCAAGGCACAGCCAGACAGTCCCAGGGATGGGGAAAAAGCGGACCCCAGGGGGCCGCAAGGCTCCAGGGTCCGGGACCCCTGAAGTGAAGGCTGTGGCGGGCCCTTCCCCCGGAGGTGCAGCAGCTGGCAGAGGTGAGGCGGGGCCCCCCCTTAACATCTGGGGCTCCAGGGTTGCGGGAAAGCCAGCTACCACCTACGCCTCCCGCATTCATGCCCACCTCTCCGAGTACGAGGAGGCCGGCAAGCAGCTCAGGAGACTCCGGGGGGAGTTGGAGGGAGCCCGGGTCATCAGTAAAAACAGGCTCCCTGCCTCAAAGAGAGCGGAGGTCACCGCCACAGTCAAGCGGCTGAAAGGGGAGATTCGGGCCCTGGAGGACAGGCGAAGTTCCATCATGGCCGGCAGCGGCCCCTTCCAGGAGAAGCTGCAGAACGAGGCCCCTTTTCAGGGCCATGGCCGGTGGGTCTCCTGGGGGGTCAGGAGTCCCCATCCAGGTGGAGGAAAGCGAGGAGGAGGAAGAGCAAGATGGCGCCCACACCACATCCGGGCCACCTCCACCTGAAGACCTGGCGGACACCAGCGTGAGTCAGGTAACATGCAGCGGGATAGCCCCCGAGCAGGCGGCCCTCCCGCTGGACTCCAGTAACGCGGAGGAAAGCGGGAGCGAGGGGGAGGATGGAGGGAGCGGGAGTAGTTCTGAGGGGGGCTGCCTCATCCTTAAACAAGTATGGCAGACTGAATCCCCAGCACGGTTTGGCATGCTGTTGTTTGGGTATGAAGTCTGCCAGGAGGATGAGGCAACCGGGAGGAGGAGAAACAGGAGGCGCAGGCGTAAGGCCTCTGAAGGCGTGGAGGAACAAGTGGTTTTTGCTCCTCTTCCCGGGGCCCCTCTGTCCCGCTGTGTGGAACCCGCTACCCACCCCGGCTCGGGCCCTGTGGTGGGTCCGCAGCGAGGGAGCGGGGAGAGAGATGACTGTTGTGACCTGACTGTCGCATCTGGTGACAGTTCAGACCAGGGCAGCGACATGGAGGTCGGTGCTGGTTGTGATGGTGGTGTCCAGGCTCATCCCTCAGTGGCAGGGGGGGCTGGCCTGGCACCAGGTAAAGTTGGTACAGCCAGGGCCGCACCTCCGGCGGCGAGTGCTGGGGCTTCTGGACCCCCCACGTATGGATCCGCTAAGTCTGGATCGCTAGTGGGGGTCCAGAAGCCTAGGAAGGGCGAACAGAACATCAAGCAGCAGCTGAGGCGGTGCAAAGTGCTGGTCGCTCCCATGTCGGCGCCTGTGGTGAGAGCGGGGTCTCCGGCACGTCGACCCAAAAAGGGGTCCATGCAGGGGGCTCCGCCGCCGCTGGGCGACGAGGGGGAGTGGCCGGCCTTGCCTGTCTCAAGTGGTGGGCATAGGGTGGCGGCGGTGGTCCGTGAGGGGGGCGTGGCCTCCCCGAGTGTTGCCCGGCCTGCAAAGGCTGTGGGGGGCATGTCCTCCTCGGCCGTCGTCCCACCCGCTGCGTCTGCGTCGCCCGGGGGGGCGTGGCCTCGCAAGGGGTCGCTGCTCTGCCCGTGGTGGCTGTGACTGGCGGGGGGGCGTGGCCTCAGCGGTCGCGGCTCCGCCCGCTGTGCTCGCGTCGCCCGGGGGGGCCGTGGCCTCGCAGGGGGCCGCGGCTCTGCCTGGGGTGGCTGCGACTGGCGGGGGGGCGTGGCCGCTGCGGGCCCGCTGCCCTCTGTCCCACCCACCCTTCCAAGTAATGCTGTGCTGCCCCCAAAAGCTGGCGGGGAGTTGTCGGGGTCCCCGGCCCACCTACCTTCATCTGAGGGTGCGGGGACTCTGGTGCTCCCTGGCAAGCCGGCGGCGGGGGTGAAGAAAAGTGCAGGGCAGGGAGCGGTGCCAGTGGCCGTCCCTGCCCAGAGTAATGAAAACTCAGGAAAAGGAAAAAAAATGGAGCTGAAACCAGGAGCTGCTGTTGCTCCTAGGCCCAGCCAGGGCAGAGTGCATGATGTCATCAGCACTGAGGCATCTAAAGGGGCAGCGGCACTCCTGGACAGGAGCTGGAGTAGCTCCCAGCAAGAGAGCTCAGGGCCCCCAGCAGGCAAAGAGAGGAACTACACACTGGTTCGGGAAATGTAAAAAATGTAAATAATGTTGCTATGTTCACCAATTGTGCGAGTGAGAGTGAGTACGAAAGTGGAGTGGACATATTTGAGGAGATGTTTGCTGAAGTGAATGGTGATATGAGTGACATGGATGAGGGAGTGAGTGCTACTGTGAATGTGGGTGAGTGTGCTGGAGTGAATGCAAATAATAAAAGAGTGAATGGGAGAGTGAGTGGGAGGACGAATGAGGGTGCTGGCACAAGTGGTGGTAGTGGTGGGAGGGCTGGCCCGTCTGCCCCCCTGGCCGCAAGACCCCAACATAGTTATGCGGGGGCCGCGGCTGGGGGTCGGGGTGGTCAACGGGGTGGTCCTGGGGGGGTCTCCTCGCCTCCGGGCTCCAGGGACGGCGCTTTGCACCACCGTTTCCTGGAGGCCCTCAAAAAAGGAGAAAGGTCGATAGTGGTAGAGGGGAGGACAGTGGACTTGACTTTCTGGATAGAGAGACACGGCCTTGCTGCCTTCCAAAATCAAAGGGAGGGAGGGACTGTTTGGTCTCTCCCCACAGCCGGGCAGGGGCCGCAAAGGAGGAATGTGGTCCGTCTTAGGTGGGGGGCAGTGAAGCTTGTCCACCTAGGAGCAAGGTGGTGGAGCTCCTCCTTAAGATGGGCTTCGGGGCGAATGACGTCTTTGCCCTGATACATCCTTCGGCGTCCCGCTTCTTCGACGTCAGCTTTGTGCGGCCAGAGGGGCTTGAGCTCTTCTGGTTTAACTATGAGCTGGTGCGGGAAGAGCCCAGATGGCGAGACTTCGTTGCGCAAGCGGTGTCTCGCCAAAATTCCGTCAAGCGAGTGACCGTGGTCACTTGTAACGAGTCACTTGCCGGCGTGGACATTATGACGTGGCTTTCCCGTTACGGGGAAGTCACCGAGGTCCCCAAAAAGAACAGGGACGAATTCGGCATCTGGTCGGGGGGCTGGACCTTCATGGTTAAACTGAAGGTTTCCGGCGGCACGGTCACCCACATCCCTTCCTCGGCGTTCCTGGGAAGGGACAGGATCCTGGTCTTCTACCAGGGGCAACCGAAGGTCTGCCACAAGTGCGGCGACCCCACTCACTTCAGCGCTAGCTGCAAGGTACAGAAATGTGCCTTGTGTGGTGGGGTAGGTCATCTGGCCACCTCGTGTAAAGACATTCGGTGTCTCTCAGCCGCTGCCCTCGCTCCTTTTCTAATGCCGCTGCAGGCCCGGTGGGAGGAGTCCGTGAGGGAGAAACCTCTGGCGGCGCTCCTGCAGCTGTGGCAGGTGGTGGCGGAGGGGAAGGGGCTGAGGGACCGGTGAGGAAGGGCAATGCCAAGGTGAGGGGCCCCGCGTATGTGCGGAGGCAAGAAAAACGCCATGGGGATGGGGGGCAGGTGAAGTCTCGGGCAACCGGGTCGATGCCTGCTCCTCCCTCCAGGCCCGTGGCAAAAGCCTCTGAAACTGGCAAAAGACTGAACTCCTTGTGTTTCCTCACGCTACTAATGTACCTACACCCGACATTGCCATTTCCGTCTGTGGTTCCACTATTACTCCCCAGCAACATGCCCGCTGTCTTGGGGTCATACTTGATTCCGAGCTTTCCTTTGCCCCCCACATTCGATCACTGGCTCGCTCTTGTCATCTGCACCTCAAAAACATTTCTAGAATTCGACCTTTTCTTACTTTTGACTCTGCAAAAACTCTTACTGTTTCTCTTATTCATTCTCGTCTCGACTATTGTAACTCTCTTCTAATCGGTCTCCCTCTTACCAAACTCTCCCCTCTCCAATCTGTCTTGAATGCTGCAGCCAGGATCATATTCCTCACCAATCGTTACACCGATGCCTCTACCTTGTGCCAGTCATTACACTGGCTACCCATCCACTCCAGAATTCAGTATAAACTTATTACCCTCACCCACAAAGCCCTCCATGGCTCAGCACCACCCTACATCTCCTCCCTTGTTTCAGTATACCACCCTACCCGCGCCCTCCCTTCTGCTGATGACCTGAGGTTAGTATCCTCAATAGTCAGAACCTCCCACTCCCGTCTCCAAGACTTTACACGTGCCGCGCCAATTCTTTGGAATGCACTTCCCAGGTCAATACGATTAGTCCCCAATCCCCACAATTTTAAGCGTGTCCTGAAAACGCATTTATTCAGACTGGCCTACCGCCTCAACACATTAACCTAACCTATCCCTGTGTGGCAGAGCCAAAAGTTTTACCATAACCAGGTTCCCAGCATCATGTTCCCACATGCTTTATGCATCCATTAGCCCTCTGTGTCTGTACTGTTACACACTTAACATTATGGCTGGTCCATACAATCAGGGCAACTGTTACCACCCACCTTTCGTGTCTACCTCTTTCCTCATAGACTGTAAGCTTGCGAGCAGGGCCCTCACTCCTCTTGGTATTTGTTATAATCTACTGTATGTGATTATTGTTATGCTGTAATGTCTATTGTCTGTACAAATCCCCTCTGAAATGTAAAGTGCTGCGGAATATGTCGGCGCTATAAAAATAAAATTTATTATTATTATTATTAAGCCTCTGAGGTCCTGAGGGAGAGTGTGGTGAGAGAGGAGATCAGGAGGATGGAGAGGGAGGATAAAGCGGCTGACTCGGACGGGTCCTCACAGTATGAAAGTGTTGATGAGGAGGTCCAGGAGCAGCCAACAGCAGCGGGTGGCAAAAGTAAACGTGCCAATCGTAACAAATCGGGGGGGAAGAAGGCTGGCAAGCCTTCAAAATCTCCCCCGCCCCCGACCACCAGGGTGCGCACGGAAGGGCCCGCTGACCCCCCTCTGATTGATCTCTCCAACCGGTTCAGCGTCCTCGGAGGCTCGGATGATGGGCCGCAAGACGAGGATGCTGGGCCGGGGGTACCACCGGAGGGTCCTTCGGGGGATGGTGGGGTCCGTCCCTCAGGGGGCAGTGTTCCTCCTGGGGGGGCAGACCTGGAACCCGGGGGCGAGGACACCGGGGGGGGTGGGATGGACACAACGGGAGCTTCCCTGAAAAGGAAGGTGTCCGACCCCTCCCCAGGTGGAGGTGATAGCAGTGGTAAGAAGTTGGCCATCCAACTTGATCACCCATGATGGTGGAACTCGCCCCGTTGACGCTGGCATCTATTAATGTTGCCAGCATAAAGTCAGATGCGGCTCGCTTCACGGCCTTTGATTTTTTCTCCCGGATTGAGGCAGAAATTTTATTCTTGCAAGAGACCAGACTAACAGACTTGGGGGCCATCTATAAAGCACGGAGGGAGTGGAGGTGCAGGCCCTCATACTGGTCTCTTGCGGCCGAGCCGTACAGCGGGGTGGCAGTCCTTTTTAAGACTGCAGCTGTTGAATGCCGACGGGTTACTGAGTTGGAAATGGGGAGGTGCCTGATCCTAGATGTCTTCATGAGGGGACAAGAGCTCCGACTCATCAACATCTACGGCCCGCAGTCCAAGTGGGACCGCAAATGTCTCTTCCTGAGGATCAAGCCCTTTCTTTTTACGAGCCGGCAGGTGGTCTTCGGTGGGGACTTCAACACCATTACGAGGTCCCGTGACCGGGAGGGTCCCGGAGATCGCCTGGCTTATGATAGCGTCGCGTTGAATAGCATAGCCAGCGAAGCTCGCCTGGTGGATGTCCACATCTGGCACACCCCAGGTCAAGGTGGTTTCACCTACCATAGGGGTAGCTGTAGGTCTAGAATAGACAGGTTTTTTTTGAAGGAGGACGCCATCTTTTCTGCTGTGTCCGCCGTTGAGGTGAGTTCTCCGATCACTGTCTAATTTTCTTTTCTCTGAATGTTGCAGAGACTCATCGGATGGGAAGAGGGCTGTGGAAGCTCAATTCATCCCTGCTGGAAGAAGCGGAGGTGAGACAATCCTTCGAGGATTTTCTTCAGAGCCAGGTACCGCTGTTGGATCTCTGTAGTAGTAAGTCAGAGTGGTGGGAGATCTTCAAAAAGCAGGTGGCAGGGTTCTTCCGTCAGCTCTCGAGCCTCAGGAGTCTGAACAGGCACCGCTTGTACCAGGCCCTGGGTTGGAAACGCGAGCAGCTTGTCTCGACTGGAGGTGACCGTGAGGAAATCTCCAGAGTGAAATTTTTGCTCAAGAGGTGTCAGTATGATAGACACACATCTTTAGTTTTTGAGAGGGACTTCGGGAAGTACCGCTCACCCGACCCTTACAGAAACTGTAAGATGTCAGTGAATTGTAAGATGGTGACAGGACTGATCGACAGTACGGGGTCCCTGAACAGATCCAAATCAGGGATCCTGGAGGTGGTCAGATCCTTCTACTCACACCTCTTGGAAAAGAAGGATCTGGATCAGGACAGGATGTCGGCTTTCCTGGCTGAAACCGTCCCTGAGCCAGGGGGTGATCCCTCTCTTGGTGTTTTGGCAGAGGAAATCAGGGAAGAGGAAGTGAGACTGGCCATTGATGGGCTTTGGCCCAAGAAATCGCCAGGTCCGGATGGCTTAACATCCGAGTTCTATAAGACTTTTAGGGACTCCTTGGTCCCCCTCTTGACAGGGGTATTTAATGAGTGTCTCTCCTCGGGCACTCTTCCCGACTCAATGAGGAAGTCAGCCCTCATTATTCTGTCAAAGGGTAAGGATCCGTCCCGTATCGAGAATTGGCGTCCCATAGCGCTTCTCGATACGGACCGGAAGGTTCTGGCCAAGGTGCTGTTTAATCGGCTGGTGAAGTTTGCACCCCGGCTCCTTTCAGGGGCCCAGCATTGCTCTGTTCCGGGCCGCAGTACTTTTAGTGCTGTGCTCGGTGTCCGAGAGGCAGTGGAGCAGGGTAGGGCAGGTCACTCGAGGGGGTACTTGCTGTCATTAGATCAAGCGAAAGCCTTTGACCGGGTCAACCACGAGTACCTCTGGTCCGTCCTTTTGAGGTATGGTCTGCCTGGGAGGTTTGTAAAATGGTTAGAGATCTTGTACCAAGGGGCTGAGACTTTTCCGCTGGTGAACGGTTGGTCAGGTCGCCCTTTTGAGGTGGGTTCTGGGGTCCGTCAGGGCTGTCCGCTGAGCCCGCTTTTATACGTGTTTGCGATCGATCCCTTCCTAAGGAGGGTAGATCGTGGACCGTTGGCGGGAGTCGGGATGGACCAGGCGGGCTCTGGGTCCTCTCTGAGGGTGGTGGCGTATGCCGATGATGTTTCCCTTTTCGTGTCCTCGAGAAGGGAGGCGGATTGGGTCATGTCGGAGGTAGTGCGCTACTCGGAGGCATCCGGGTCCATGATCAACCGGGATAAGTGTGAAAGTCTCTGGCTGGGAGGGGGAGATCCCAGGTTTGATCTCCCGGACACCCTTCCAGGGCCCCAGGCCACCGCCAAAATTCTAGGCATCGAATTTGGCCCCGGGGATTACCCCCAGCAAAATTGGGAGGGCAGACTTAAGATCGCCGCCCAAAAGGTGGACCAATGGAAGGGTTGGTCTTTAACCCTGAGGGAAAGGGTTGCCCTGGCTAAAGGCTTTCTGCTACCTTTATTAATATACCTGGGCAGTGTGTGCATCTTGCCGGAACCTCTCTGGACACGGGTGTATAGCCTGTTCTTCCAATTGTTATGGGGGAATAGGCTTAACCTAATCAAGAGGGAGGTTACATACCGTACGAGGAGACTAGGCGGGTTGGGTATGGTCAACCCGGTGGTGTTTCTAGTAATCACCTTTCTTAAGACTAACATCTCCAACCTCTGGCTAGAGAGGGCTCCTCCGTGGGTAGTCTCCTGCAAGGGTTGGCTTTGGCCTTTCTTCCAGGAATGGGAGACAGGAGGGCAGGTGAAGGACCTACGCACACCTCATGGGCATCTCCCAGGTTACGCTACCCCGGTTCTGAAGGTGATCCGCCGGTGGGGCCTGGGAATGTGGGAAATCAGGACCATGTCGAGGCAATGCCTTGACAGGAGGGTCCTGTTGACCCATTTCCAGAAGCCCCTGGCCCTTAAGGATTGCCCAGGCCGGGATCTGGAGGTCGGGCTGGGGCTTTTAAATTCTAAGCGGATCCCCATGAAGTTTTGGGACTTGACCTGGCGTTGCTTCCACGGGAGGCTGTATGTAAAGGATAACTTGAAGTGCAGGAAATCCGATGATCGGGGTTGTCCCCGTGAGGAGTGTGGCGACGTGCTGGAAAGCATGGAGCACTTCCTGCTTCATTGTCCCTTTAATGCAGAGGTTTACAACAGGGTGGGTGCTTCCATACGTTGGCCGCGGCTGGCGTCCCTCTCCTACGCTGAGTGGGCCTATGGAGCGTTCAGATCCCTGGGTGCCGGGACCCGTGCACTTTATTCCTAGTCAGTGTAGTGGTTAGGTTCTACACTTGGAATGCACGGTGCCTAGTTTCGACGCGGAAAAAACCCTCCCGAGGGATGAGGTGGTAGGAAACATCTTGGGTGACCTGGTGAAGGTCCGTTCTTTGGAGTTCGAAAGGTTGGGTGTGAGGAAGGCCTCTTGGCTTTGGAGGGGCCTCTCCTTTTAGAAACGCACTCAAGGGAGAGCTAGCTCCGTGTGAATGAGGGTAGGGATAGCATAAGTTTCACTGGGTGTTAGGGACAGAATTAGGGGCAGATAGGGACAGGGAGGGACAGGCACTGAGGGACAGATAGAGAGTTAGTTATGATAAGTTAGGTATAGTAGGGGCAGGTAGGGACAGATAGGGACAGTTTCTTTAGGGACAGAAGTAGGGACAGTCTTAGTTGTTGAGGGACAGGGTGAATGTGTTAGTGAGGGATGGGGCCTCCAGAACTCCTTTCCTGGTGTTGGGCTGGTGCATGTCACGTTAGCTTTTTGTTTTGGAAGCATGAAATTTAATGGATATTGGGCTTGCAGGCACCAAACTTGGGCCTGTGGCAAGGTTTTTGGAAATGTGGTTAATACTTATTGTTTGGGTAATATTATCGCTGGTTATAGCAGGTCGTATCTTAGGTGTATAACAAGTGTAGTATGTGCTTTTTGTGTATCTGTACATGTATGCAGTATTGTATGTATGTCGCTAGGATGGTGCTTTTAAAAAAATGTATATATTATAGTTAGGAAAGGGGGAAGGGGTACAGTCAGGTTGGGTGGGGGTTTCTTGCGGGAGGGAGGGGGGAAGTTTGGACCCTGGAATGGACCCTGAGAAATCAAGGGCCGAAGATCAGAAGGAAGATGGCCTGGGAACTACACCAAGGACCATGTGAAATATATAAGGAAATGTAGAGACGGGCCATAAACTTTCCTGGACCCTGAGGTGCTGTTTTTTTTTCTGAGGCCATAAACTTTCATGGACCTAGGTGTGGAAAAGGCTACGAACTTGTGGATCTGTGGTGTGGGTGGTGGGAAAAAATAAATAAATAAAAAAAAAATAAAAAAAAATAAAAAAAAAATATATATATAAAAAAAAAAAAAAGGGAAAAAGGGGGGTGGTTTCTTGCTGTGTTGAGGGGAAGTAGTTGAGGGTCTGCCAAGATGGCTGTTTTTTCTGTTTAAGGCAGTGGGCCAGAAAAAGTGTTTACTTTCCTGTTTTAAATCCAGTATATAGGAATGAATGGGAGCATGAGTGAAGGTGTGAATGGGGTTGAATGTGAAGGAATGGATTTTTGTTTGTTTTCTTTGGTTTTTTTTGGAGGTTCCTGCTGGGGGTCCCTCAGGCTGCAAAGCCTGGAGACACTGCACTATGTCCTTCAGAGATGGACTGTCGTAAGCTAGCATATTTGCACAAGTTTTTTTTTTGTATGTCGGTGTGGTTTATTTTAGTTCATGTATCGTGGTTTTTGATTTCTGGAATGTTGTCTTATGTATTGTGTTTTTGATATTTTTATAATAAAAGAGATACAGGATGTAACTCAGGATCTGTAATGTAATGTATGTACACAGTGACTGCACCAGCAGAATAGTGAGTGCAGCTCTGGAGTATAATACAGGATGTAACTCAGGATCAGTAATGTAATGTATGTACACAGTGACTGCACCAGCAGAATAGTGAGTGCAGCTCTGGAGTATAATACAGGATGTAACTCAGGTTCAGTAATGCATGTACACAGTGACTGCACCAGCAGAATAGTGAGCGCAGCTCTGGGGTATAATACAGGATGTAACTCAGGATCAGTAATGTAATGTATGTACACAGTGACTGCACCAGCAGAATATTGAGTGCAGCTCTGGTGTATAATACAGGATGTAACTCAGGATCAGTAATGTAATGTATGTACACAGTGACTGCACCAGCAGAATAGTGAGTGCAGCTCTGGGGTATAATACAGGATGTAACTCAGGATCAGTAATGTAATGTATGTACACAGTGACTGCACCAGCAGAATAGTGAGTGCAGCTCTTGGGTATAATACAGGAGGTAACTCAGGATCAGTAATGTAATGAATGTACACAGTGACTGCACCAGCAGAATAGTGAGTGCAGCTCTGGGGTATAATACAGAAGGTAACTCAGGATCAGTAATGTATATACACAGTGACTGCACCAGCAGAATAGTGAGTGCAACTCTAGGGTATAATACAGGATGTAACTCAGGATCAGTAATGTAATGTATGTACAGAGTGACTGCACCAGCAGAATAGTGAGTGCAGCTCTGGAGTATAATACAGCATGTAACTCAGGATCAGTAATGTAATGTATGTACACAGTGACTGCACCAGCAGAATAGTGAGTGCAGCTCTGGGGTATAATACAGGATGTAACTCAGGATCAGTAATGTAATGTATGTACAGAGTGACTGCACCAGCAGAATAGTGAGTGCAGCTCTGGAGTATAATACAGCATGTAACTCAGGATCAGTAATGTAATGTATGTACACAGTGACTGCACCAGCAGAATAGTGAGTGCAGCTCTGGGGTATAATACAGAAGGTAACTCAGGATCAGTAATGTATATACACAGTGACTGCACCAGCAGAATAGTGAGTGCAGCTCTGGGGTATAATACAGGAGGTAACTCAGGATCAGTAATGTAATGCATGTACACAGTGACTGCACCAGCAGAATAGTGAGTGCAGCTCTTGGGTATAATACAGGAGGTAACTCAGGATCAGTAATGTAAGGTATGTACACAGTGACTGCACCAGCAGAATAGTGAGTGCAGCTCTTGGGTATAATACAGGAGGTAACTCAGGATCAGTAATGTATGTACACAGCGATTGCACCAGCAGAATAGTGAGTGCAGATCTGGAGGTGACTGGAGGATAAGACATGATGTAACAGCAGAACAGTGACTACAGCTCTGTAGGTGACTGGAAAATAACACACAAGGTAACAGAAAAGTGAGTGCTGCTCTGGAGGTGACTGGAGGATAAGACATGTAACAGCAGAATAGCGAGTGCAGCTCTGGAGGTGACTGGAGGATGAGACACAATGTAACAGCAGAATAGTGACTGCAACTATGGAGGTGACTGGAGGATAAGACACAATGTAACAGCAGTATAGTGAGTGCAGCTCTGGAGGTGACTGGAGGATAAGACATGATATAACAGCAGAATAGTGAGTGCAGTTGTGGAGGTGACTAGATGATAATAAACAATGTAACAGCAGAATAGTGATTGCAGCTTTTTAGGCAGTGACCCCTGTTACAACTAGGGGCGCTGTATGTTCTCCCCAGGATACGCACAGAAGCGTATTGAGGCTATGAGAATGCTTTGCGGTCACAGGCGTAGCTGGGATTGCAATGGTGAAGCAGTGACCGATGTCACAGGTTGGTGTCGCTGTGTATAACATATACACAGGATATGATCGGAGGTGTATGAAGGCCATAGGTGTGCATGGCAGTCACGGGCGTAGCTGTGACGGCAATGCAGACTGATAATAAAAGTGTTAGTTTTGGACATGTTAGTGTCCAAGGCAGAGGTACGGAAAACCTGCCCTGGATGTTATGTTTGAAACAGATTGCAGTATGATAGTGTTGCAGTCTGTTCCATTCCGTACCCAGGTTTTCCATGTGGTTGAAAGCCACAGGTTTCTGTGATAAAAGCCTTGCAGTAAAGGGTTAGTGAGGTCTTAGTGAGGTCGGAGTGAGTCTAAGGAGTCTCAGGTGTGTCAGGGCCAGAGTGAGTTGGTGCTTGTTGGTGTGCAGAGCACAGGACAGAGCGGAGCCAATAGGCCTGGCACCCACAGCGTACACAGTGGTGTTGCCGCAGTGAGTGGTCTCAAAGGTGGATGTCCTGTGCCCAGAGGTGAACCGGAGGTGGATATTCTGTGCCCTAATAAAGGACTAGTGTGTTTAACGGCTGCAAACAGGTGGATATGGTGCCTGGCTGCGACCCGGAGGATATTGAGGACTGTGTACATCTGTGAGTAGAGACTGCGATACAGTGGTGCAGGACACCCATGAGAACTAGTCAGAGGAGGACTAGCGTGTGTAGTGACTGCAATCTAAAGGATGCCGTATACTATGAAATGCTATGAACTGGTGTGAACTGAATACTAAAATTAGTTGCACATGTGTGAATGTGGACTCTTATGTGTGAAGATAACACATTAAATAGACTTTTATGTTTGAACTTTGTGGGTCACTGCTTCATCTCTGCGTACAGTGCTACCGCTGCCTTACATATGGTGTAGAATGCGGGCAGTGTGAACTGAGGCATACCCCGAGAGGGCTGCAGATCAATGTGCAAGTCTGCTGGAGTAATGGAGGAACTTTTGGAGCAGTTGATGCTCAGGCAGCAAAAGCTTCTGCAGCAGCAGCAAGAGGCGCTGCAGTTCCGGCTAACGCATCAAGAGGTTCTGCAGCAGCAAGTGCTGCAGCTGCAGCAGGAGCAGCAAGATGTGTTGTAGTAAAAGCTACCAGAGCTTCAGCGGGGTAAAGAGGAGACCCCTAAGGTGAGGAGCGATCAGCAAAGTCATGAAGACCCCAAAGGTAAGGGGTGATCATTGGGTGTACCATTGGCCTATGTAGAGTCTCGGCCCACCAGGTCTCAGGCAAATGACTTGTTGTAGTTGGTGGAGGAGTGACTCCAGCCTGAGTTTTCTTTTTTCCCCGATCGAGATGATGGAGAGAGTTGTGGTTGATCGGATGGTGCAAGCTCTGCCGGCCACCCTGCATAGTTGAGTCGAGCTAAGGGACCTTGGCACCCTGGACCTGCTGATAGTATGGATTGAATGATATAAACCCACTCAGGATTTTGTACCAGAGCCTGGACATGGGGCGGGCAACTGTTCTGTGACATCTGAGCCCATGGACTGCGGGTATACTCGCCCTGTATCTATGTATGCCCATCCAGTCAGTACCACTACTACAGGCACTACCGACAGTGTGCAGGGACTGTGCCAGGTGCTTGTGAACCGATGCCGCAAAGAGGCTCTCCTGGACTCTGGGAGCAGAGTGACTTTGGTTCATGGTTCCCTTGTTGCCAGAGACAACCCCAAAAGACAGAAAGTGGAGGTGATGGGTGTCCATGGGGAAATCCGGGAGTATCCGACCTCTGAGGTTAATTTTTCTACACCATGTGGGGACTTTAAACATGTGGTGGGAGTGGCGAAGACCCTTCCATATAGGACTGGGTTGGGGAGAAACTTGCTCCTGTTTTGGCCCCTGTGGGAGACCAGGGTCAACCCTCTCACTGTAAAGGTTGTGCAGGACTTAGAACCCGAAGATGTTGAGATACCTGTCATAGGGGTCACCAACCTAGTGACAGAGTGTAATCCCGATAGCCTCTCCCTAGACGTGGTGGCAGAAGGGGATGAAAATGTTGTTGGGTGCAGAAACCGAAGATGTCAAGTCAGAGATATCTGCCACAGGGGACACCAACTTAGGGTCAGAGCGTAACCCTGATAGGCTTCCCCTAGAGGTTGTGGTAGTAGAGGACCCGTAGATTCCACTGAACCCCGAGCTGGAAATGTCCCCTGGTAAGTTCAGGACAGCTCAGTTCCAGGGTCCCATGCAGAGAAACTGGTGTAAAAACCGCAGGTTTAAAAAGAACGCCGGGAAGAACCGGGAGTGTGTGGTCGCGGAGGCAACTGGGGACATACGCATGAGGAACCCTCTGGTACCTGCCAAGGATGTAGCCGGGGGTCAGGGTAAAATAGAGCGCTTGCTAGACCACGGCGTTTCATCGTGATATAGTCACCAAGGCATGGGAAAGGGTACGGAGGAATCGATACCAGGGGCCGGAAGGTGAGTACTTAGGTGACAGGATGAGATGCGGGGTTACTGAACCCAAAATAAACAAGGTCGAGACCACCCAAAATCAGCTCAAATCTGCGGCTAAACGTGAAAGTGAGCGTGGCGTCTGCAACGGAGACTGGCGAGGTGGGTGGTCCCGTAATGAAGTATGGAGGAGAAACGCAAAGGGGAGGGAGGCATGTGCAGATCGATGGTTCCAGACCCTACTTTGGTGTCTTAGTTCAAGACAACAGGTCCTTGCATATAACAATAGCCCATCAAATCAGGGCGGCACTCCTATAGACTACTAAACCACTGTCAGGAACACCGCACTGAACTTGCTGACTGAGCCAGTGCACGTGTCCTGAGTAAAGCGAACTGTGCTCAGAGATACCTGTGGAGCGGGCAGCAGCCGAGAAGGTGCATACTTCAGAACAGCAGGACCTGAAGCACGTGACGGCTGGGGGCGTGGCCTAAACCTCAGAGAGCTAGGAGCTGCAGGAATACTACTAGCAGGGTAACTGCGGGACAAAGTTACCAAGGGGCACAGACAGGGAAGATAGTCAGGACGTAGCCAATGAGTCATACACGGAGATAGCTGCAAAGTACAAGAGAGGCGAGCAGAGAGTAGTCAGATCACAGGCAATGAGTCATACACAGAGAGGGTAGCGCAGTACAGAATCAACAGGCAAACTGACTACGGGGAACAGAACTGGGTCAGAACCATATAAGCAAGTTATAGGACAACAAACAGGCACAGGCACACAGGGGTCAACACACTCGGCCAAAGGCAAAAGTATAACTGACAGGGGTTGGAGTTTCTCAGGGGTTTAAGAAGCTCTCCCTGAACCAAAGAGAGGCCACAATAATTAACCCCAGGCGTGCAGGTCAAAGCCAGTACTGGGCTGCAGACATTAACTCCTGATGTGCAGATTAAAACCTGCACTGGGATCATGACAGTACTCCCCTCTCAACGGGGGGCCTCTGGACCCCCAGGCTTCCCCGGGTATTTGGCATGGAAAGCCCGAACCAGGCGATTTGCATGTACAGAGTGAGCAGGGACCCATGAGCGATCCTCTGGTCCATATCCCTTCCAGTGGACCAGGTACTGCAAGGAGCGGCGCACCCGCCGAGAGTCCACAATATGTCCAACCTCATACTCCAATTGACCCTCCACCAACTGGAGGAACAACAGACTCGGAGTCCTCCTTAACAGACCCTACGGGTTTCAATATATTGGATATTTTTAAGGAGGCGGGGAGACGCAACCTATATGCCACTGGGTTGACTATCTCCACAATCTCATATGGACCAATGAACTTTGGTCCCAATTTAGCTGATGGTACCTTTAAGTTGATGTTACCTGTGGAAAGCCAAAGCTCTCTTTTTGTCAGCAAAATATTTGTACCTCCCCTGGGCCAGAGAGATATTACGCTGGACTTCAGCCCAGAGATTTTTTATCCGTTGAAAGGACTCCTCTACTCCTGGACAACCGGAATCCACCCGTGAAAACGCCCAAAATGCGGATTAAACCCATAATTAATCAGGAATGGGGACATGTTGGTGGACTGACTCACCCGGTTGCTAAAAGTGAATTCCGCCAACGGTAATGGATCACACCAATCCTCCTGTCTGGCAGAGATCAGACACCTGAGAATTTGTTCCAGGGATTGACTGGTGCGTTCCGTCTGACCATTACTCTCCGGGTGATATGCCGATGAGAAGGAGAGTGAGATGCCCAATTTCATACTGAATGCCCTCCAAAATTTGGCCACAAACTGCACACCTCTGTCAGACACAACATTCAGGGGTACCCCATGCAGTCGGACAACATGCTGCACAAACAACCTTGACAATGTTTCTGCTGAGGGTAATGCTGCCAAGGGAATGAAATGGGCCTGTTTTGAAAACCTATCCACCACCACCCAGATCACGGTATTGCCCCTGGAAGGTGGAAGGCCGGTAATAAAGCCCATGGAGAGATGAGTCAATGGCCTATCAGGAACCGGTAATGGTATGAGTTCCCCAGCCGGCCGGGAACAAATTCCTTGACATCGGACCTTAATGAAGGCCACCAAAAACCCCTGGCTACTGCCTCTCTAGTGGCCGTGATACCAGGATGAGCACTCAGCCTAGACTCATGAAACTCCTGCAGAAGTCTAGGCCACAATGAATCTGGAACAAACAATTTATCCCCTGACCTGGCTGCCGGAGCTAGGGCCTGAGCCCTTAAAATTTCTTATTCCAACTAAGATGAGACCCCCGCCACTACCACCCCTGGGGGAAGAATGGAGGATGGCTGCTCGGGGGGAGACACCGGGTCAAAACTTCTGGACAGGGCATCTGCTTTAACATTTTTGGACCCTGATCAAAAAGTAATGGAGAACTGAAATCGTGAAAAAAAAGTGACCAACGGGCTTGTCTAGGAATAAGCCTCTTAGCAGAATCAAGGTATGCCAAATTTTTGTGATCCGTGATAACAGTGATAGGGTGAGCCGCCCCTTCCAAAACGTGCCTCCATTCCTGAAATGCCAGCTTGACCGCAAGAAGTTCTCTATTGCATACATCATAGTTTCTCTTGGCTGAAGAGAACTTCTTGGAGAAGAAGGCACAAGGTTTGAGATTGGTAAGGGTGGCCGGACCCTGGGACAGCACAGCCCCCACCCCCACTTCAGAAACATCCACCTCCACAATGAATGGTTTGGACGGGTCTGGTTGTACCAACACCGGGGCGGACATGAAACATTTCTTAATAGCTGAGAAGGACTCCTTAGCGAGTACAGACCAATTTTTTACATCAGCGCCCTTCTGGGTAAGATCCATGAGTGGTTTATCCACTTGTGAGAAACCTTTAATGAATCTCCGGTAATAGTTCACAAATCCTAAGAAGCGCTGGAACCCCTTGAGATCTCGAGGCTGAACCCAGTCAGCGATCGCCAGCACCTTCTTAGGATCCATACGAAACCCCTCACAGGACACAATCAACCCCAAAAAGACAGTTCCTGTACAAAAAACAAACATTTTTCCAATTTAGCGAACAATTGGTTCTCCATGTGTCTCTGGAGAACTGTCTGTAGATGTTGCAAGTGAGATTGACAGTCCGGGGAATACACCAAAATGTCATCCAAATAAATAACAAAATGGCCTATCAGATCAGAAAACACAACATTGATGAAATTCTGGAAAATAGCGGGTGCATTAGTTAACCCAAACGGCATTACCAGGTTTTCAAAGAGTCCTTCTGATATGAGGAACGCAGTTTTCCACTCGTTCCCTTCCCGAACCCTTATCAGATGGTAGGCCCCCCGGAGATCTAACTTGGAGAACCACTGGGCCCCAGCTAACTGGTTAAATAAGTCTGGGATGAGGGGAAGTGGGTAAGTGTTCCTAACCGTTATCTTGTTACGTTCCCGAAAGTCGAGGCACGGCCGCAAACCATCATCTTTCTTCTTCACAAAGAAGAATCCTGCTGCCACAGGTGACACAGAAGGCCTGATATGCCCTTTGCGGAGGCTCTCGGCTATCTACTCCTACTCTTGAGGGGAAGAGTCTTGAGGAGATCATTTGCATATTCCCAGTGCCTTCTGGGATAAGTGAAGAGTCTCCGCGAGCTCAACGATCACTGGGTTTTGGCCGTTGCAGCTGAAAAGAGGAAATCGGAAAACCAGGGGAAGAGTCTTGAGGAGATCATTTGCATATTCCCAGTGCCTTCTGGGATAAGTGAAGAGTCTCCGCGAGCTCAACGATCACTGGGTTTTGGCCGTTGCAGCTGAAAAGAGGAAATCGGAAAACCAGGGGAAGAGTCTTGAGGAGATCATTTGCATATTCCCAGTGCCTTCTGGGATAAGTGAAGAGTCTCCGCGAGCTCAACGATCACTGGGTTTTGGCCGTTGCAGCTGAAAAGAGGAAATCGGAAAAACCGCGCGCCTACCGGCGCGCAAAATTTGCCTCATCTTTCATCGTTTTTAAGAAATCTCAAGATGGAAGAGGCAAGGAGCCATTTGGTGAGCTGCATTTCTTGCTACATGTTCACAGATTTACCAGTGGAAAAGCCAAACTTCACGTGCCACAAATGCAAGCTTGTGTCCCTGTTGGAGGAAAAGTTGCAAAATCTCGAAGAGAGGTTAGCTACGTTGAAGATCATTAAGGAAGGTGAAGAGTTCTTGGACAGAGCAGAATTATCTCTTCATGTTACAGAAAGAGAAGAAATTCGAAGTGCACCTGAAGAAACAGAGGAATGGAGACATGTGACCCAGAGAAGCAGGAGGATCAGGAGGCAGTCAGCACCCATACTGCTCAGAAACCAGTACCAGGCTCTCACGCAGGAAAACGATGAAGAAATACATCAGGATAAGACTCTGCCAACAAACAGCAACCTTGTACGCCTTCAGAGTCCTCCTGGATGGAGAAAGAAAAATGTTGTGAAGAAGAAACGGAGAGTGGTGGTCATGGGGGATTCCCTGCTGAGAGGAACAGAGGCCGCTATCTGCAGACCGGATATAACTACAAGAGAAATGTGCTGTCTTCCAGGTGCAAAAATTAAAGATGTGTCTGACAGGATATCAGGACTCTTCAGACCTACAGATGACTACCCATTCCTGCTACTACATGTGGGGACAAATGACACCGCAAGAAACGACCTGGAAACCATCTGCAGAGACTTTGAAGACTTAGGCAAGAAAGTGAAAGAACTGGGAGCGCAGGTGGTCTTCTCTTCCATCCTCCCAGTGGATGGCCATGGAACAAGGAGGTGGAATAAGATTCTGCAGGTGAACAACTGGCTACGTCGATGGTGCCGTCAGCAACGATTTGGATTTCTGGATCACGGAGTGAACTACTTATACGATGGACTACTTGCTAGAGATGGGGTGCACCTTACGAAGACTGGAAAGCAGGTATTTGGAAGTCGCCTTGCTACACTTGTAAGGAGAGCTTTAAACTAGAACAACATGGGAAGGGAAGCAAAAGACCAGAAAAAGCCATACACCTGACAAATGCTATTGAGAACTCTGCTATTAGAAGTGGAAAGGAAGAACAAAGACGAAAGAATCTAATTAATAAAAATATTGGAGAAAGAGAAACCAATCACAAACTAAAATGTTTCTATACTAATGCACAAAGCATGGGCAACAAACAAGGAGAATTGGAACTACTAACACAGGAAAAGAAATATGATGTCATTGGAATCACTGAAACTTGGTGGGACAATACACATGATTGGAATACAAGACTAGAAGGATACAACTTATTTGCAAGAAACAGACTTGATAAACGAGGAGGGGGTGTCGCATTGTATGTTCGAAACGCGTATATCTGCACAGAGATTGAAGCTTCAGAGACTGGGAGTTCTGTGGAAACTGTTTGGGTAAGAATACAAGGACAGAACAATGGAAAGGACATCATTGTAGGCATTTACTACAGGCCGCCTGTGCAAGCCGAAGATATAGATGAACTCTTTATGCATCAGATGGCCAAGTTCTCCAAAAAATATGACATGGTTGTCATGGGAGATTTCAACTATCCAGACATTTGTTGGGAATCTCTCTCAGGCAAAACTAACAGGTCAAGGAAATTCTTATCCTCTCTTGCTGACAACTTTATCTTCCAAAAGGTAAGGGAGAAAACAAGGGGAACTGCTACCTTGGATCTAATCCTTATAAACAGGGAGGAAATGGTTGAGGAGGTAAAAGTGGCTGGGACCCTAGGAGGTAGCGACCATGCTATTTTAGAATTTTGGATAACTAGAGGTGGAAGACCTGTAAAGACTCAGACGTCAAGGTTAGATTTCAGAAAGGCAGATTTTAAGGGATTCAGAAAGAGAATTGGAGGGATCCAATGGCTGGATATCCTTAAAGACAAAAATGTCCAGGAAGGATGGGAAATCTTGAAAAATGAAATTCTCAATGCACAGTTGTTAACAATTCCGAAAAGAGGGAAGAATAGGAAGCATTTAAGGAAACCAGGATAGATGAACACAGAACTTAAGCACATGCTAAAAAGGAAGAAAAAAATGTTTATAAAATGGAAAGAGGGAGGCATATCTAAAGAAGAATATAATGCTGTCTGCAGAACCTGCAGGGCACAAATCAGATTATCTAAAGCTGAAAATGAACTGAGGCTTGCAAGAGATGTCAAAAGCAATAATAAAGGATTTTGGGGATATGTCAAAAGTAAAAGAAAAGTCAAAGATGCTATAGTATTTTTACAGGATGAAAATGATGAAATGGTAAGACAGGATGTTGAGAAGGCTGAACTTTTAAATTCCTATTTTGCATCTGTTTTCTCTCAGAAAGGAAATGCAACATCAACTGTTATTCACTGTCCTATTAAGGGAATAGAAGAATCCAGGATATCTATAAACAGAAAGATAGTGAGGAAACACTTAGCTAACCTAAATGAATTCAAGTCTCCAGGTCCAGATGAATTACACCCCAGAGTACTGAAGGAGATAGCAGAAGAAATTTTTGAACCCCTCTCCATAATCTTTGAAAATTCTTGGAGAACAGGAGAAGTGCCAGAAGACTGGAGAAGAGCAAATGTTGTTCCTATCTTCAAAAAGGGGAAGAAGGTGGACCCAGGCAACTATAGGCCGGTGAGTCTGACTTCTATACCAGGAAAGATCTTTGAACAAATTATTAAACAACATGTATGTCAATACCTGGATAAGAATGAAGTGATTAAACAGAGTCAGCATGGGTTTGTAACTGATAAGTCATGTCAGACTAACTTAATTTCCTTCTATGACGGTATCACTGATTGGGTGGATCAAGGAAATGCTGTAGATATAGTATATCTTGACTTCAGCAAAGCATTTGACAAAGTCTCTCATACAATCCTTATTGAAAAAATGACTAAGTATGGAATGGACAAGGCAACTGTTAGGTGGATTCATAACTGGCTTAGTGATCGGTCCCAAAGAGTGGTCGTAAATGGCTGCACATCCAGTTGGAAGAATGTCTCAAGTGGGGTACCACAGGGCTCTGTCCTGGGCCCTGTATTGTTCAACATCTTTATCAACGATTTAGATGAAGGAATTGAGGGTAAACTGATTAAATTTGCTGATGACACAAAGCTAGGAGGGATAGCTAATACTAGAGAGGAGAGAGAGAGGATTCAAAAAGATTTAAATAAACTGGAGAAGTGGGCAGCAACTAACAGAATGGTTTTTAACAGGGAGAAATGCAAAGTACTACATCTGGGCAATAAAAATGAAAAAAGCATATATAGAATGGGAGGAATAGGGCTAAGTGACAGCACATGTGAAAAAGACTTGGGTATACTAATAGATCACAGACTGAATATGAGTCAACAGTGTGATGCAGCAGCAAAAAAGGCAAATGCAATTCTAGGATGTATTAACAGAAGCATACAGTCTAGATCACGTGAAGTCATTATTTCCCTCTACTCCTCTTTGGTCAGACCTCATCTGGAATATTGTGTCCAGTTTTGGGCACCACATTTTAAAAAAGACATCAACAAACTGGAGCAAGTTCAGAAAAGAGCGACCAGAATGGTGACCGGTCTGCAAACCCTGTCTTATGAGGAAAGGTTGCAGGATTTGGGAATGTTTAGTTTGCAAAAGAGAAGACTGAGAGGAGACTTAATAGCTGTCTACAAATATCTAAAGGGCTGTCACATTGTAGAAGGATCAACTTTATTCTCATTTGCACAAGGAAAGACTAGAAGCAATGGGATGAAACTGAATGGGAAGAGACACAGACTAGATATTAGAAAAAACTTTTTGACAGTTAGAGTGATCAATGAGTGGAACAGGCTGCCATGAGAAGTGGTGAGTTCTCCTTCAATGGATGTCTTCAAACAGAGGCTGGACAGATATCTGACTGGGATGATTTAGCGAATCCTGCTTTGAGCAGGGGGTTGGACCAGATGGCCCAGGAGGTCCCTTCCAACTCTACGATTCTATGATTCTATGATTCTATGGCTTGGCGCTCAGGCCCAGACAAATTGAACAACCGAGCCTTAGGTAACTTGGCTCCGGGTACTAACTCAATGGCACAATCTATGTGGTGGCAGCGTCTCAGCCTTGCTTTCGGAAAACACATCTTCGATATCCTTCAGGTACTCCAGAATACCCTCCAGACCGACAGACGACACAGATACGGAATTAACAGAGTTAACAAGAGGTCTCAGATTACAACATTTATCCTTGCATCCCCATTGAGTGATCTCCCCTGTCACCCAATCAATGGTAGGATTATGGCATTGAAGCCAAGGCATCCCCAGTACCAGTCCTGCAGGCAAGTTATCTAACACAAGACAGCTTAATTTTTCCACATGAGTGGAACCCACTTTTAGAGAAAAAAAGTTCAGACCTGAAACAGATACCGTCCTGGGTAAGAGGGGACGAGTCAATTGCCACAAGTTTAACAGGATCGTGTCCCTATCTTATTAGGAGTCATAACTTTGGTATCAATCAGGTTCACAGCAGAACCACAGTCAACAAAAGCAGTAGTCTGAACCGGACCATTACCAAGTTCCTGTTCCACCTGCAGCACCATTTTTGCACGTGAGGAAAATTGTACCTGTAGGTCTGGGTAGCCTACTCAACAACTACCCAGACCTAGTCGTTTCCCGCCATCTTGGAGGATGACGGACAGGAGGGGCAGTCCTTCTTCCAATGTCCAGATTCCCCACAATAGAAGCACAACTGCTTCTCACGGCGGCGTCTTCTTTCCTTTCCCTCACAGGTGACAGCGCTCACCTCCATAGCCACAGGAAGAGTCCCCGGGTCTCATCTCCACTGAAGAATAATGGTGCTTCCCGTTGCATAATGCCTCTAGCCCGCAGTCTGCGATCCATGCGAACCGCTTGGGTCATGGCATCCTCCAGGGAGTCAGGTGGGGGATGGAGTGTCAAGGCATCCTTCAGACATTCACACAGGCCTCTGTGGAACAGCCCCCGAAGGGCGGCATCACTCCATGAAATCTCGGCTGCCCAACGTCTGAATTCAGTACACAACCACTCAACCGAGTGCTCCCCCTGACAGACACTCATCACCTTGTCCTCAGCCAAATGCACTCTATCAGGCTCATCATAAATAAGCTCTAAGGCTTCAAAAAATGCATCCACAGACATTCTCTCAGGGGCAGAAGAGGAAAGAGAAAATGCCCAGGCTTGTGGGGACCCCCTAAGCAGGGACATAACCACCCCCACCCTCTGTTTCTCATCCCCAGAGGAGTGGGGTCTCAAGGAGAAAAAGAGCTTACAGCCCTCCATAAATGCCCTGAAATCATCCTTGTTACCAGCAAACTTATCTGGCAATTTAACCGGGGATTCGGGTGGGACTAAAATGACATCTCTATTCCCCACCTGCTGAAAGCCTGCAGAAAGCACCCCCTGAACCGAGTCCGCAACCTGCCGCTGGGACTGGGCCAGAGCTTGTTGTTCCAAACTTAGCTTCTGCAGCGACTGAGTCAAGCATTTCACCTGCTCAGATAAAGCACACATTTGGTCCATGCTGCAGAAGTGAGGAGAGAAAAAAAAAGTTCACGGTCAGTTATAATGTCAGGAACACCGCACTGCACTTGCTCACTGAGCCAGTGCTGGTGTCCAGAGTAAAGCAAATAGTGCTCAAAGATACCTGTGGAGCGGGCACCAGCCGAGTAGGTGCGTACTTCAGAACAGCAGGTCCTGAAGCACCTGACTGCTGGGGGCGTGGCCTAAACTCCAGAGAGCTAGGAGCTGCACGAGAACTCCTAGCAGAGTAACTGCGAGACCAAGTTACTAAGGGGCATAGACAGGGATGAAAACAGATCAAGCCGGGATCAAAGCATGAGATAGCACGGCAAAACCAGAGGATTATACAGGGAGGATAGTCAGGACGTAGCCAATGAGTCATACACGGAGATAGCTGCAAGGTACAAGAGGGGCGAGCAGAGAGTAGTCAGATCACAGGCAATGAGTCACACACAGAGATAGCTACAAGGTAGAAGAGGGGCGAGCAGAGAGTAGTCAGATCACAGGCAATGCGTCATACACAGGGAGGGTAGCGCAGTACAGAATCAACAGGCAAACTCACAACGGGGACAGAACCGGGTCAGAACCATATAAGCAAGCTATAAGACAACGAACAGGCACACAGAGGTCAACACACTCGGCCAAAGGCAAAAGTATAACTGATGGGGATTGGAGTTTCTCAGGGGTTTAAGAAGCTCTCCCTGAACCAAAGAGAGGCCACAATAATTAACCCCAGGCGTGCAGGTCAAAGCCTGCTCTGGGCTCCAGGTATTAACCCCTGATGGGCAGGTCAAAACCTGCACTGGGATCATGACAACCACATTATTTTTTGTACATCCTATTAACTGTATAAAGGTACAAAAAAATAATTGAAGCAACAAAAAAAAGGTTTATATTAAAACACTGACATTTTAATTCATTAAAAATAAAATTTGAGGAACAGAGGTAACTGGAAAAATGGAGGTTACTCTATAAGGTCCTCATCATATTATTTATATGGCAAAAAAAAAAAAAAAGCAATACGTCATAATACATCTTGATTTGACTGCCATTAGGCTCTTTCCGTAGAAGTATATTAAAAATGATGTAAGCAAAAACCAGATAAAGTGCTTAGTGCCAAAAATTAATATGTGCAAAGAAAAGCCTCAACATATAGTGCCACTATAATTCATCAATTAACCACAAGGTGGTGCTATTGCATAACATCAAGCTAGTAGAGAAAAGTCAAATTGTTTTTTTTATATTGCCAGAAAAAAGAAGCGAACACCCCTGCAAATGACATTTATACGGTAATCACCTTCTCAATCCATCAATAACAATGAATAATGGAGCTAGGCATAAACTGTGCCAATAAGGCATGTATGTGACAGCATATGAAACAACCCAAATGAAAAAAGATAACCTCAGGATAAATAAGACAAATAATCTGTCGATATATAATTTAAGTCAAAAATGATCTTTACCTAGATGTCCCAAAAAAATATTCAGAATTGAGAGTCTTCAGTGGTTGATACCTTTTAATGGCTAACTGAAAAGGTGGTAGCACATTGCAAGCTTTCCAAACTACTCAGGTCTCTTCCTCAGGCATAAACTAATTTTTCTATCTACTGGCTAACACGGTACAAAGATATACATCTTTCCTGTATCAAAATAGATGTCACAAGTGATCTATAAAGTGCAGCTGATAGGAGCTAGGAGACCTCCTGCCCCGACGCGCGCATTACGCCCTGCTTCTTCCGGGGGCGTGTCCTGGATGGAGGGGGAGTGCGCGTAAATATTGGACTTGACCAATAGAAAAATTCCCCTAAGGTGACATCACTCCTTGCCGTGCATACCGCGCATGCGCTAGTGAGACAATCTACCAATTGAAAATTTCCTAACCCGAAGATGCGGTTGTTGCTATGTGTCATTGCACATGCATTAATAACGCAACTCTCTACATCACACGTACGCAATGAATTAGATGAATTCTCAGGAAATAAAGCATTTACAATGACCATATACATAGCGCATGCACTTGTAACAATAAGCCACATTATACAAAGACGCCTGCATTGAAATTCCAATGTCTCTCTGCGCATGCGTGAATGTCATAGTATATCTGTGAGCAAAAAATGTGAGGAAGCAAATAGATTAAATAAAAGAATTATGAAGCAGTGACCCATGCAAGTTCAAAACAAAACGTGTTTTTAATGTCCAAAACTCACACAGTGCACAGCACGCTGTATCCTCCGGATCACAGCCGGGAAAACAATAGTCCGGGCAAGTTGCCGTGAGCGACTGCACTGCCGCATATGCAGGGGGTGAAGACCCTTTGGCTCCGCTTGGCCCTGTTGGCTCACACAGGGAGTGCTCTGCAGACCAACTACTTGGTCTCCTTGCACGAAGCAAAACTGACGCACCCAAAACTCTTCCTGCAGGTTTTTTTTTCCTTCCTCCAATCTGTGGCCATAGGCCACTTATAAGATCTGGGCTGGAAGAAACGGACCGGACCCACTACCTTCCTGCAGTCCATTTAAAAAATAAAAGCCCATACAGGGTTATCCTGAACAAGCGCCTTGGTCAAAATAACCTGACCAGGTTCAAACTTACTTGTATTCTGCTTGTGAGTCACAGGCACACTGCTGTGATCACAAGGCACTCCAGCGGATCTAATACACTTCTGAGCACATCCTGGGGGACACATAGTGACCCTCACATATGACACCGGTCACTGCCTCACAATCTTTTAATAAATAACAGTGATGAAATATTAAAGTGATAACTTACAGTATATCACATTGAAAGGCGAAAAAGTGCAAGTGAAGAAAGCGAATGCAGCAGGATTTAAGAATAAATACATGTTAATAATAAATAAATGTAACATCAGACATGTGAACTGATGATATATAAAGTGCTAAGTAGGAAAAAAAAATACATTATTTCAGAGGAAATTCATAATTTTATCATAACTTATTTTATACAAGTTATAAGTTCTGCAAAAAGTCCATAAATATATTATGTTGTAATTCTTTTGGTTGTTCCATTTATTTCCATGTTCTTTGTGTGTTCTAGGTACATGATGCATCAGAGTCCATTGGATCTATTCAAAACTCTCCCAGAATGAAACACCTCCCACCACATCAATAGCAACGTCAAGGAACCAGTAAGTATGCGAGCACTGAAATTAATAGAATTAATAAAAGAATAATGTTAAAATCAGAAATCAAACACAACAAGCTGAAACAAATAAAAACACCCAAAGAAAATGAAGAAACACTATAAATTACCCTATTCTATAAAAAAGCCCCCAAACCAAAAGTCTCATTAAGGCCCTGTGGTGTCAGTGACCCCAGTTGGAAGATCCACCAGATTTCTCTTTTTGCCAATTGTTTACCCAAATCACCCCCTCTAAAACACATCGTGACCAAATCTATCTCCCAAATTTTTAAAAGGTTCGGATTACACTGATGGAATTTTTTGTCTAGGGATCGTTTTTAAATCAGACACACTCATTATACTTTTGGCTTTTTCTATGTCAAGACAATGCTCCATTGTCCTCACTTTGAAAACACACAGCGGCTTCAAGGACAGTACTCCCACAGGTGGGATTGCAGGGTACACACAGTGGCTTTTGGTACAGTACCAGCACAGATCTGGTTACAGAGTACACACAGCGACATTTAGCACAGTACCAGCACAGATCTGGTTACAGAGTACACACAGCGGCTTTTAGCACAGTACCAGCACAGATCTGGTTAAAGTACACACAGCGGCTTTTAGCACAGGACCAGCACAGATCTGGTTAGAGTACACACAGCGGCTTTTAGCACAGTACCAGCACAGATCTGGTTAGAGTACACACAGCGGCTTTTAGCACAGTACCAGCACAGATCTGGTTACAGAGTACACATAGCGGCTTTTAGCACAGTACCAGCACAGATCTGGTTACAGAGTACACACAGCGGCTTTTATCACAGTACTAGCACACAGATATGGCTTACAGTACACACAGCTTTGCGTTTGTAGTTAATTTGTCCCTCATTCCAGATGCGTCTTATCCCTACACTAACGAGAACATAATGCTGGTTATCAAAAACAGTGTCTTTTTTATATGGTGCTGTAATGGGGCTGGAAGTGCTCAGACAGGAAAAGCTTGTTGACTGGCTGCGCTCCCAGACCCGAACAGTAACATGGACTACCTTGAGAAGTCCTTGTTCGGGATCCGTGCCCACACTCTAGATGTCTGGTATGGATCCCGAACTTTAGCATTCGGATTCAGCCATCTCTATGTACAACCCCTTCTATGCTGCTTTCTCTACCAATGAGAGAAAGGAGGCTGACAGCAGAGAAAGCCATCAGAACTGAGCAGGATTTCTGACGGACTATAATTATTGCAGATCAGTCAGCCAGATGAAGGGCTTACAGACAGCAGCAAAAGGGTAGAATATTTCTAATCAAAAAACGGTTTAAAAAGTTGCTTCACTTTGCATTTATCAAGAAAATAAACAGTAAAACAACAAATCTTACAAAGATGTCTAGAACCTTTAAGTTTCGTATCCACTAAAGGGGGTTTTACACATAGCGATATCGCTAGCAATATCGCTAAAGCGTCACCGATTTTGTGACGCAACAGCGATATTGCTAGCGATATCGCTACATGTGATACTTACCTCCGACGATTACAGTCCTTCATAGGTGTTACAGAACCCCCCAGCACACCGAATAGGGGATGTATGCCCTTAATGCAGCAACCGACCGGCTGCGACCCCCTGGGCAGAGGTAAACAAGATATCCCACTTCTGACCTCCCCCCACCTTTGTAAATCCCATGGCTATTGTAATGTAGTCTGGCGTCTTAATTGGAGCCTGTTATCTACTGGCCTGACACACATTGATTGTCCTGCCCTCTGTATGTATATATATATATTCTGAGACCGATGAGTAAAATGTTGTCACACTGGAACTACATGGAGTAGCAGTGATCTTTTATATGTTCCCATGTTACAAAGCCTTTCGAACCAGCGTCCTTCATTCAGAAGTGAGGAAAAGCAGAGTGGACCTCCTGAGAAACGGGGTGGTAATGTAAGGGGTATTACAGCACAGAAGACCCCGATACACTGGTGGTAGATATGATATCCCGTCTATAGGAGTAAAGGACTGAATGGAAAACAACTAACAGATATTAAAGAAGAATACATTAAAAGACCTGGTGGAAGCTCGAGGATTAATCGCCAGCAACAAAACAAAAGCGGATTTGATAGCAGCCATCATGGAACACGACAGTGCAGAGCCCCCAATGTGAACGTGGAAAAGACTGAATTCCAGAGGGAGGTAAAGAGCAGACTGGCGTTCTATGGCCCAAACCCTGCAGTAGAGATCGTACGAGAGTTGATGGCTGATGTGCGTACTGATCTGAAGGAAAAGATGGCAGAGCGGACCAGGATAGAGCTAGCCAAGATGGAGATGGCAGAGCCGACCAAAGTAGAGCTAGCCAAGATGGAGATGGCAGAGCGGAGAGAGGAGAGTCAGTGAGCAGGGGGAGCTCTGGCCTCCGCCCTGGTACCATCAGCAGTAAGCCACAAAAAAATCCAGTATAACGCCTTCCGACAGTTGGGGGAAGGCAGAGGAAGACATTGATGGCTTTTTGCAGGACTTTGAGCGGCAGTGTGCCCTTCATCAAGTGAAGCCGGAGGATTGGGTTCAGGTTCTGGCCAGTAAGCGGACAGGCCGGACGCCTATCGCACTGTACCTGATGAGAACTGTATAGACTATGAGAGGGTCAAAGAAGTGATCTTGGCCCAGTATGCGCTGACACCAGAGGCATACTGCCAAAAGTTCAGTGGACTTATAAAACAGGTAACAGATACCCACGCTGAATGGGCCTGTAAATTACGGCGGTCACTGCTACAGTGGGTACAAGGGAGCCAAGCAACCACTAAGGAGGACGTCCTCCAGCTTTTCTTGTTAGAGCGATTCTTTACTGGACTAAAACCCAAGAAACACGAATGGCTTCAGGACAGAAGGCCAGACTCTTGAGGAGGCCGCTCGTCTGGCCGATGAACATCATGATGCCAGGAGGTCTCAGTTGTCAGGATCAAAGACTGTCACTAGGGGCCCTCCCATGGGTTTGGATGCCCCTAAACCACAGAAGATTGTCAGGGGACCAGCTAAAACCCCGGCTTACCAGAGTCCCCCAGGGGTGCGATGCCACACCTGCCATCAGCTGGGCCACCTGCAAAGACAATGTCCCAACCGGACTCAGTGTACCCAGTGGCCAAAGGCAGGAATGGCTCCGTCAACTGGGCCGCAGTACACTACTACCAGGGCGAAGCTGACCCGGCATTGGGGGCTATGACTAATCTGGGGATGAAAGAGATGGAGGAAGTGCTGCATGAAGTAGACCCCGTGCAGGCAGCCCGGGCAGATAATTCGACAACAGCATCGACAGGCGGTGTGGGTTAATGGTAAATGTATGCAGGGACTTAGAGATTGTGGAGCAACTTTGACCCTTGTGAAGCCTTATCTTGTCCGGGACCAAGAGAAGACGGACCGGACAGTGGCCGTCCGCGTAGCAGGGGGAGCCATACATCAACTGCCCGCTGCCAGAATTCACCTGAACTGGGGAGTTGGGGATGGCCTTGTTGAGGTCGGCCTGATGGATTTGCCTGCATACGTCTTGCTGGGAAATGACTTGGGGCCCATGTTGTCTGCATTCTCGGTCGCCCCTCTGGCTGAGACTTATCCTGCTACCACCCGAAGACATGCTCGAGCTGCGGAGGCGGAATCACACTCAGAGGAGGCCCAGGTAAGACACCCCAGCCCTACACGTATCCCCATAGCCAGACACATTTCTTGGGCCACCCCAACTGAGTTTAAAAGGGAGGTACTTGAGGATCCCTCATTACTGGGGTATCGTGGGAAGGCACAGGAGGGGAAATGAGTACTGGAAGGGGAACAGTTTGTATGGCATCAGGGACTCCTCTACCGGGTTACAGAGCAGCGCCACACAGGGACGAGCCCCACTATAAAACAACAGCTGGTATAGGCAGGAAGGAATAGGATGTATAGGCAGGAGCTACTGCAAATATCTCATGACATACCCTTGGCCAGGCACCTTGGCGTCAGTCGCACCAGGCATCGTCTGACACAAAACTTCTTTTGGCCGGGGGTAACCTATGATGTTCGTCATTACTGCCAGACCTGTGACAGTTGCCAGCGCATTGGCAAGAGGGGAGATCACTGCAAGGCCAAACTACACCCCCTCCCCATTGTGGAGGAGCCATTTAGCCAAGTAGCGGTCGATCTGATAGGGCCGCTAGCCAAACCCAGTCCGTCAGGGAAAAAGTAAATATTGACAGAGGTAGATTATGCCACACGGTATCCAGAGGCGGTTGCATTACTTAACATACTGGCAGAGACAGTGGTGGCTGCCCTGCTTCAGGTTTTCTCACGGGTTGGATTTCCCCGGGAGGTTATCTCGGACCAGGGTACCCAGTTTACAGCAGAGGTGACCAACCAACTGTGGAAGCTGTGCGGCTTAAAGTCCATTAGAAGCGCCCCGTACCACCCGCAAACTAATGGGTTGTGTGAACGTTTTAACGGAACATTAAAACAACTCATTGGGACTTTTACCAGGACCTACAGGGACTGGGAGAAATTCTTGCCACACCTCCTGTTTGCGCCTATTGGGAGGTGCCCCAGGAATCTACGGGGTTCTCCCTGTTCCAACTGTTATACCGGAGGCGGGTAAGGGGACCCCTAGACTTAGTGCGAGAACACTGGGAAGGGGAAGGAACCATAGAAGGGATACCTATTGTGCCCTATGTGCGGGAATTCCGGGACCGCCTACAGGAGCTGACTCAGGCTGAACATGGGAACATGCAGGCAGCCCAACGGCGCCAGCGCGTATGGTACGATCGGCGGGCCAGAGAACGCACCTTTGAGATAGGACAGAAGGTCCTGGTGTTAGAACCAACTAGGCAGAACAAGTTCAAAGCTGCATGGCAGGGGCCCTACCAGGTAGTGGGGAAAATAGCCGTCACCACCTACAATGTCGCCGATTGTGACGACCCCAGGGTTATCCGCATGTTCCACCTGAATATGCTGAAGCCCTACTGGGAGCGCCCTGAAGAAGTAGTGGCCATCTGTGCACCCGAAGCAGAGGATTTAGCAGGACTCCCCTTGCCTGATGTCTTAGGGGAGAAGACTCAGTCTAAAACATGGGACCAGGTACACTTGGGAGAAAACCTAGGGCCCTGGGAGAGACAGCAGGCAGAGGCATTGTTGAGGCAGCGACAGAGGATGTTTTCAGAGAGACAGGGGTAAACCCGCCTGGCACAACACAAGGTTGAGACCCAGGATCAGACCCCCCTGAGACAACCCCCCTTCCGCATCCATGAGTTTGTACAAAAGGCATGCGACAAGAGATACAAGAGATGTTGCGTTTAGGGGTCATTGAAGAGTCAGATAGTCCCTGGGCATCCCTCGTAGTGTTAGTGCCCAAGAAGGATGGGACTACCCGGTTTTGTGTAGACTATCGCAAGCTAAATGAGAAAACGGTGACGGATGCGTATCCCATGCCACGTGTGGATGAGTTGTTAGACCGGCTGGCGGGGGCAAAGTATTTGACCACCATCGATCTATGCAAAGGCTATTGGCAGATCCCCCTAAGTCCTGATGCTATTCCCAAGTCTGCATTTGTCACCCCGTTCGGCTTATTCCAGTTTCGAGTTATGCCATTCGGGATGAAGAATGCCCCTGCGACCTTCCAGAGGCTGGCTGACTGGCTTTTGGATGGTCTCCGGGACTATGCTTGTGCCTACCTGGATCACATTGCCATCTACAGCGCGACATGGGATGAGCATCTAAATCACCTAGAGACAGTATAGGACAGGATCCTCAAGGCCGGAATCACCTTGAACCCCAACAAGTGTCACGTGGGCAAAGCAGAGGTTCAGTATTTAGGACATTGGGTGGGAAGTGGGAAACAGCGACCAGAACCGGCCAAGATTGAGGCCATAGCCAAATCACCCACCCCAAGCACTAAAACCCAGGTCATGGCGTTTCTAGGGACAGCAGGGTATTATAGGAAATTTGTCCCCAATTACAGCAGCGTAGCCAAGCCCCTCACTGATCTGACCCGTAAGAACCTCCCCCGCCAGGTAACCTGGAACCCCGAGTGTGAGGAAGCCTTCCGCCAGCTAAAGGACGCCCTCACAAATACCCCGATATTGGCCGCACCCGATCCAACTAAACATTTCCTTGATCACACAGACGCTTCTATGTTTGGATTGGGGCAGTGCTGAGCCAAGTCAGACCGGACGGTCAAGACCACCCGGTAGCTTACCTGAGTCGGAAACTACTTCCCCGCGAAGTAAGCTATGCGGCCATCAAGAAGGAGTGCCTGGCAGTAGTATAGGCACTCAAGAAATTCCAACCATATTTGTATGGATAACAGTTTTCCCTCCTAATGAACCATAATCCCCTAGTGTGGCTTAATCGGGTCTCTGGAGACAATGCCAGATTATTGCGGTGGAGTTTAGCCCTATAACCTCTAGACTTCACCATCCACCACAGACCCGGCAAACAAAATGGTAATCCCGATGGACTAAGTCGACAAACGGAACTTGTACCAACCCCATAGACTTCGGTCATCGACAAGCCGATCCGTTAAGGATCAGACTGTGTATGCCGATCGCATCGCTGAAAAGGGGGAGCCGTGTTACAGAACTCCCCAGCACACCAAATAGGAGATGTATGCCCTTAATGCAGCAACCGACCGGCTGCGACCCCGAGGCCAGAGGTAAACAAGATATCCCACTTCTGACCTTCCCCCACCTTTGTAAATCCCACGGCTATTGTAATGTACGTCTGGCGTCTTAATTGGAGCCTGTTATCTACTGGCACGACACACATTGATTGTCCTGCCCTCTGTATGTATATATATTCTGAGACCGATGAGTAAAATGTTGTCACACTGGAACTACATGGAGTAGCAGTGATCTTTTATATGTTCCCATGTTACAAAGCCTTTCGAACCAGCGTCCTTCATTCAGAAGTGAGGAAAAGCAGAATGAACCTCCTGAGAAACGGGGTGGTAATGTAAGGGGTATTACAGCACAGAAGACCCCGTTAGATTAGGGAATATAGGTTGATTACAGTCCTTCATAGGGAATGTAGGTGGATTACAGTCCTTCATTGGGAATTTAGGTGGATTACAGTCCTTGATACCATGACACCGTCAGGTTTAAATGAACATTTGAGTTTTGTTCCATATTTCTAAATATGTTGTCTCTTATTTAGATTTTGTGTGTGTTTATTTCCATTAAATGTTAGTTGTTTCTAACCCCTGATGATTCCTGAATCCCTTTTTGATATATTACATCATATATGGCATCATTATATCAATGATCGTATCAGAAAATGATCCTTTTGGTGGATAGGATCCTCCATCCACAACCTTGTGCTACCGAGATGACAATCTATAGTTGGTATTTGCAATACAATTTTCTTCTTGGACTTATTTTTCAAATGTGGGAATGAACTATGAAGCATCTGCTTGTTGTGGGGTAGCGTTCCCTTTACCCGCACATTATGATCTTATTAGTCACTATATTTGATTATAATAATAAAAAATGTTTTCCACTTGTACACTCAGTGCATTAGGATTGAAACGGAACACTGTCACTACTGATTAGCACTTTTATTTGGTCTACTAATTCACATTTACTTATTATATCTAGACATTATCGGGTTTATCTCTCGCCTAGTTCCTTTTTCATGTTTTTATTGAATTGATAAATAGGTACACTGTCACTTTAACTTGCACATAGCACTTTATACAGGTTCCGCTTCAGAATTCATATTTAATCATTCTTATTTATGCAATATAGGTCTTATTGGCTGCTATGTATAGCAGTATTTGGCGACTGTATTCCTGCCCTTTCTTTAGCCCACAATAAACATGGTAACAGGTTAGTGCGCATGCCTGATGTGCGGTGAGACTAGAAACATTGCTGACGGCATCATTCATATGATACGGTGAGGTTATGTGACATCACAGGGGATTTCCTCTTACATGTTGAAGCCTCAAAGATGCACCATGACAGCACCCATCATGAAAGCCTATGAGCTTGATCAAGACAAATCCTGGGCTCCTCACATCTGTTCATCTTACAGGTTGGATGAGAGGTTCTCATAAGTCAATGCCAGGAACAGAAGGATCACGTGACTGTTACATCTGTCTAACCAATGTCCCAGGTTTTCCTACAAAAGAACAAGAAGTCCATGGAATATTGTGGTAATAGCAGGTATGCAGGATGCAGTGATGAGACGCGAGACAGAAATGACTTTAAATGGTAACTTTTATAGATAAATGCCGTTAGGGCTATTATTACGCAACCAACAGAATAACAGTAGTTGTCCTCGCAGGGAGCCAATACACATAAACAAGGATTGAGAGAATACGACTAATCTGGCAAAGACCGGTCACTATATGGCCACGGAATGGCCGACTATGGGTCCTTAGTCACTATGTATCACTTATCCGTCCTGACGGCCCTCGGCATTCTGTTCCACGGTGTGTCTGCGCTGCAGCCACTGGACCCAGCCGCTGCAGATCTGGCGTAGTCTTCAGGCGTTCCGACGCCCAGGAGGAGTAGGGGCACAACAGGCCCGCGGAGAGTTCTTTGGCGGGATGTCCCCCAGTGGAGGCAGCGTGATACCGCCTGGGAGTGGGAGAGTGGAGGCCACAACTCCCTGACAGGGACTGGCAGCGGCGGTGATAAGTGCGGTTGATAGGCCACATGCGCACTGGAGGATCCGCAGCGGGCACAGGCCCAGTCTCTACCACGGACTGGAGTGGGGCGGTGGCAGCTGCGGTCAGCAAAGGAGGAGTCACTGGCGTGGTCAGGAGTGAAGCGGCGGTGGCTGCGGGCAGCAGTGAGGAGGCCGCAGCCGAGAGCTGGAGTGAGGCAGCAGTATTCTTTTGTCGGTAAGCTCGGCGCCGTCTCCCTGCGGTCCACCGTCTCTCCCTCCTGTCGCTGTCCTCCTCTCTGGAAGCTGCTCGTTGCTCTCGCTCTCTGGCCCTCCCCAAGTCTCCACCTCCTTCTCCCTCATTCTGCTGACTCACGCAGTCTGGCCCTCTCCTGCCCCTCTTCTCTGGACTCCTCCCCCAACTGCCCTGTCAGTCTCAGCAGTCCATCCACTAGCTCTGCTCCCTGGAAACAGATACCCCAGGAACCTGGAAGATGGTCCCCTCGGTTTAGGCCCGGGTACTCGGCGGAGGCCTCTCCTCCTACAATATCCCAATTGCCTTTAGCTATGAGACCAGTGCCACATGATGACCCTCGTCCAGTATCAAAGACACTAGAGACAAGGAGCCTAGAGGAGGCATCCAATGAAGATGTTGCTGTCCATGGGTCAGAGATGGGGAACAATGCTGATTCAGACATTGAGCCATGTATGTCTGGTGAGCCTCATCTTATATCACAGCCAGAACTTAATGACTTGTTCCAGGACTTATGTTTGCCAAACCAAATGCAGTTACTGGCTTCAAGACTTCAAGGATGGCATTTGCTGTCACCCGCTACAAAAGTTTCTGTCTTTCGAAGCCGCTAAGATGACATAACACAGTTTTTAGAACTGGTTGACAACCATGAGTCGAGACAGTGGTGTCTCCTAATTGACTCATCAGTGTTAAGACTCCAGGGATCTTGTTACACAATGGTAATGTTCACCGTCCAATACCAATACTAATCAATAATTCAATATTCAAATGTTCCCAAGAATAACCGACGCTGAGATTAAGGAAGGCATTTTTGTTGGTCCACAAACCTGACACATCATGAATGACAAGCAATTCGAAGAGCATCTGGCGGGAAATGAGAAAATTGCTTGGAAATCAGTCAAGGATGTTTCCCAGAATGTTTTTGGCAACAACCCAACCCCAAATTACATCAAACTGGTCAACAACATTCTGGAAGCTTACAAAGCGATGAAGTGCAACATGTCATTGAACATTCATTTTTTGCATTCACATTTGGAATTCTTCCCTGTAAATCTTGGTGCCATTAGTAATGACCATGGCGAATGGTTTCCCAAAGATATTGCTACTATGAAAAAGCGTTATCAAGCGTCCTGGACTCCATCAATGCTGGCTGACTATTGCCGGACACTAATACGGGACGCACCAGACGGTGACTACAAATGACCTAATGCTTCATAATCCGTAAAACGTCATCTCATGTTTCACAACATTTCTAAGTGATGCAGACGATCTGAAATTATATTTCTGCCGGGCTCTAATGGGTTTATTATAATCACGTCACATTTTCAAGGAAGCAAAACTTTCGAAAAAATGTGTTGCCCAGTGTAACATGGAGATTTGACATTTCCTAATGATATCACTGCATTACATATTTAGGATTGGTACAATCTATTATATTTATTCATATTATTTTACTCAGATTTTAGGAACAAATGTGCTGGCAAATACTGATAATGGAAAATCGTAGCCCCCTGTACAGGAGAGATCGGAGCGAGGAGCAGGGGCCTGATCACAAGAGCTGACAATCTGAGGAAACAGCAATGCTGAATAACAGTCTACACTGCGTCACTAGATCCTTATACAGGGGTATAATGAAGCCTCACTGTACAGGAGAGACCGGAGCGAGGAGCAGAGGCCTGATCACAAGAGCTGACAATCTGAGGACACAGCAATGCTGAATAACAGTCTACACTGCATCACTAGATCCTTATACAGGGGTATAACGAGGCCTCACTGTACAGGAGAGACCGGAGCGAGGAGCAGGGGCCTGATCACAAGAGCTGACAATCTGAGGAAACAGCAATGCTGAATAACAGTCTACACTGCGTCACTAGATCCTTATACAGGGGTATAATGAGGCCTCACTGTACAGGAGAGACCGGAGCGAGGAGCAAGGGGCCTGATCACAAGAGCTGACAATCTGAGGAAACAGCAATGCTGAATAACAGTCTACACTGCGTCACTAGATCCTTATACAGGGGTATAATGAGGCCTCACTGTACAGGAGAGACCGGAGCGAGGAGCAGGGGCCTGATCACAAGAGCTGACAATCTGAGGACACAGCAATGCTGAATAACAGTCTACACTGCGTCACTAGATCCTTATACAGGGGTATAATGAGGCCTCACTGTACAGGAGAGACCGGAGCGAGGAGCAGGGGACTGATCACAAGAGGTGACAATCTGAGGAGACAGCAATGCTGAATAACAGTCTACACTGGGTCACTAGCTCCTTATACAGGGGTATAATGAGGCCTCACTGTACAGGAGAGACCGGAGCGAGGAGCAGGGGACTGATCACAAGAGGTGACAATCTGAGGAAACAGCAATGCTGAATAACAGTCTACACTGCGTCACTAGATCCTTATACAGGGGTATAATGAGGCCTCACTGTACAGGAGAGACCGCAGCGAGGAGCAGGGGCCTGATCACAAGAGCTGACAATCTGAGGAGAGAGCAATGCTGAATAACAGTCTACACAGCGTCACTAGATCCTTATACAGGGGTATAATGAGGCCTCACTGTACAGGAGAGACCGGAGCGAAGAGCAGGGGCCTGATCACAAGAGCTGACAATCTGAGGACACAGCAATGCTGAATAACAGTCAACACTGCGTCACTAGATCCTTATACTGGTGGAGAATGAGGCCCTCACTTTACAGGAGAGACCGGAGCGAGGAGCAGAGGCCTGATCACAAGAGCTGACAATCTGAGGAAACAGCAATGCTGAATAACAGTCTACACTGCGTCACTAGATCCTTATACAGGGGTATAATGAAGCCTCACTGTACAGGAGAGACCGGAGCGAGGAGCAGAGGCCTGATCACAAGAGCTGACAATCTGAGGACACAGCAATGCTGAATAACAGTCTACACTGCATCACTAGATCCTTATACAGGGGTATAACGAGGCCTCACTGTACAGGAGAGACCGGAGCGAGGAGCAGGGGCCTGATCACAAGAGCTGACAATCTGAGGAAACAGCAATGCTGAATAACAGTCTACACTGCGTCACTAGATCCTTATACAGGGGTATAATGAGGCCTCACTGTACAGGAGAGACCGGAGCGAGGAGCAAGGGGCCTGATCACAAGAGCTGACAATCTGAGGAAACAGCAATGCTGAATAACAGTCTACACTGCGTCACTAGATCCTTATACAGGGGTATAATGAGGCCTCACTGTACAGGAGAGACCGGAGCGAGGAGCAGGGGCCTGATCACAAGAGCTGACAATCTGAGGACACAGCAATGCTGAATAACAGTCTACACTGCGTCACTAGATCCTTATACAGGGGTATAATGAGGCCTCACTGTACAGGAGAGATTGGAGCGAGGAGCAGGGGCCTGATCACAAGAGCTGACAATCTGAGGAAACAGCAATGCTGAATTAAAGTCTACACTGCGTCACTAGATCCTTATACAGGGGTATAATGAGGCCTCACTGTACTGGAGAAACCGGAGCAAGGAGCAGGAGCCTGATCACAAGAGCTGACAATCTGAGGAGACAGCAATGCTGAATAACAGTCTACACTGCGTCACTAGATCCTTATACAGGGGTATAATGAGGCCTCACTGTACAGGAGAGACCGGAGCGAGGAGCAGGGGCCTGATCACAAGAGCTGACAATCTGAGGAAACAGCAATGCTGAATAACAGTCTACACTGCGTGACTAGATCCTTATACAGGGATATAATGAGGCCTCACTGTACAGGAGAGACCGGAGCGAGGAGCAGAGGCCTGATCACAAGAGCTGACAATCTGAGGAATCAGCAATGCTGAATAACAGTCTACACTGCGTCACTAGATCTTTATACAGGGGTATAATGAGGCCTCACTGTACAGGAGAGACCGGAGCGAGGAGCGGGGGCCTGATCACAAGAGCTGACAATCTGAGGAAACAGCAATGCTGAATAACAGTCTACACTGCGTCACTAGATCTTTATACAGGGGTATAATGAGGCCTCACTGTACAGGAGAGACCGGAGCGAGGAGCGGGGGCCTGATCACAAGAGCTGACAATCTGAGGAAACAGCAATGCTGAATAACAGTCTACACTGCGTCACTAGATCCTTATACAGGGGTATAATGAGGCCTCACTGTACAGGAGAGACCGGAGCGAGGAGCAGGGGCCTGATCACAAGAGCTGACAATCTGAGGACACAGCAATGCTGAATAGCAGTCTACACTGCGTCTCTAGATCCTTATACAGGGGTATAATGAGGCCTCACTGTACAGGAGAGACCGGAGCGAGGAGCAGGGGCCTGATCACAAGAGCTGACAATCTGAGGAAACAGCAATGCTGAATAACAGTCTACACTGCGTCACTAGATCCTTATACAGGGGTATAATGAGGCCTCACTGTACAGGAGAGACCGCAGCGAGGAGCAGGGGCCTGATCACAAGAGCTGACAATCTGAGGAGAGAGCAATGCTGAATAACAGTCTACACAGCGTCACTAGATCCTTATACAGGGGTATAATGAGGCCTCACTGTACAGGAGAGACCGGAGCGAAGAGCAGGGGCCTGATCACAAGAGCTGACAATCTGAGGACACAGCAATGCTGAATAACAGTCTACACTGCGTCACTAGATCCTTATACAGGGGTATAATGAGGCCCTCACTTTACAGGAGAGACCGGAGCGAGGAGCAGAGGCCTGATCACAAGAGCTGACAATCTGAGGAAACAGCAATGCTGAATAACAGTCTACACTGCGTCACTAGATCCTTATACAGGGGTATAATGAAGCCTCACTGTACAGGAGAGACCGGAGCGAGGAGCAGAGGCCTGATCACAAGAGCTGACAATCTGAGGACACAGCAATGCTGAATAACAGTCTACACTGCATCACTAGATCCTTATACAGGGGTATAACGAGGCCTCACTGTACAGGAGAGACCGGAGCGAGGAGCAGGGGCCTGATCACAAGAGCTGACAATCTGAGGAAACAGCAATGCTGAATAACAGTCTACACTGCGTCACTAGATCCTTATACAGGGGTATAATGAGGCCTCACTGTACAGGAGAGACCGGAGCGAGGAGCAAGGGGCCTGATCACAAGAGCTGACAATCTGAGGAAACAGCAATGCTGAATAACAGTCTACACTGCGTCACTAGATCCTTATACAGGGGTATAATGAGGCCTCACTGTACAGGAGAGACCGGAGCGAGGAGCAGGGGCCTGATCACAAGAGCTGACAATCTGAGGACACAGCAATGCTGAATAACAGTCTACACTGCGTCACTAGATCCTTATACAGGGGTATAATGAGGCCTCACTGTACAGGAGAGATCGGAGCGAGGAGCAGGGGCCTGATCACAAGAGCTGAAAATCTGAGGAGACAGCAATGCTGAATAACAGTCTACACTGCGTCACTAGATCCTTATACAGGGGTATAATGAGGCCTCACTGTACAGGAGAGATTGGAGCGAGGAGCAGGGGCCTGATCACAAGAGCTGACAATCTGAGGAAACAGCAATGCTGAATTAAAGTCTACACTGCGTCACTAGATCCTTATACAGGGGTATAATGAGGCCTCACTGTACTGGAGAAACCGGAGCGAGGAGCAGGAGCCTGATCACAAGAGCTGACAATCTGAGGAGACAGCAATGCTGAATAACAGTCTACACTGCGTCACTAGATCCTTATACAGGGGTATAATGAGGCCTCACTGTACAGGAGAGACCGGAGCGAGGAGCAGGGGCCTGATCACAAGAGCTGACAATCTGAGGAAACAGCAATGCTGAATAACAGTCTACACTGCGTGACTAGATCCTTATACAGGGATATAATGAGGCCTCACTGTACAGGAGAGACCGGAGCGAGGAGCAGAGGCCTGATCACAAGAGCTGACAATCTGAGGAATCAGCAATGCTGAATTACAGTCTACACTGCGTCACTAGATCTTTATACAGGGGTATAATGAGGCCTCACTGTACAGGAGAGACCGGAGCAAGGAGCGGGGGCCTGATCACAAGAGCTGACAATCTGAGGACACAGCAATGCTGAATAGCAGTCTACACTGCGTCTCTAGATCCTTATACAGGGGTATAATGAGGCCTCACTGTACAGGAGAGACCGGAGCGAGGAGCAAGGGCCTGATCACAAGAGCTGACAATCTGAGGACACAGCAATGCTGAATAACAGTCTACACTGCGTCACTAGATCCTTATACAGGGGTATAATGAGGCCTCACTGTACAGGAGAGACCGGAGCGAGGAGCAGGGGCCTGATCACAAGAGCTGACAATCTGAGGAGACAGCAATGCTGAATAACAGTCTACACTGCGTCACTAGATCCTTATACAGGGGTATAATGAGGCCTCACTGTACAGGAGAGACCGGAGCGAGGAGCAGAGGCCTGATCACAAGAGCTGACAATCTGAGGAAACAGCAATGCTGAATAACAGTCTACACTGCGTCACTAGATCCTTTTACGGGGGTATAATGAGGCCTCACTGTACAGGATAGACCGGAGCGAGGAGCAGGGGCCTGATCACAAGAGCTGACAATCTGAGGAGACAGCAATGCTGAATAACAGTCTACGCTGCATCACTAGATCCTTTTTACTGCAGAGTATTTTTACAAATTTTTGTTTTCTTGTTGTGTTTCAGCCAGTGGGTGGCGTGAACAATGTCTGACCAACTTGTCCACACTTTTGCATGTCACATATGTTTTTAATCCGTTTTTTCCTTGTTTAGCCTGGTTTGGGAGACCCCACCCCTCTATCGTGTGACATGCACATAAATGAGCTGCCTTGCACCACTAGCCCATACTGGGAGGCGCCTGTCTGTATCCTGTTCATTTAGACACTGTTCACATGTTCGGGTTTTAAATACATTAGATAGGGACTGCTCCGTGAAGGGTTACCGTGACGTGGTGGAGCAGCTTGCTATACAGTTTTTGTAAAAAATGTATCGACTAAATACCCTGTGTTTGTTATCCAGCACTTGCTGATTACTGTCATATTTTTTACTGCAGAGTATTTTTACAAATTTGTCATTTTTTGTTTTCATGTTGTGTTTCATCCTTATACAGGGTGTAGGGATTCGCTCTGGTAGGCAATAGCTGGGCGGCAGTAACGAGACAACACACAGGCATAAAGTTCAATTTCAGTGGTTTTAATGTCACTCAGTAACCAGCAGCTTTAACAAAACATAAAGGAAATCAAACACATACTCCAGCTTGGAGAACCACTGGTCCCAGACTCACCCCTTGCACGGGACGGGACGGGCGTAACTAAGCGGCTGCCAGGTCCTGCGGCATCCGCCAGGTGCCTTTCCCAGGGTTCTTCCAAGTCTTGCTGCTATAGTCCTGCAGCACGGGAATCCTATATACAAGTTTCAGGCTGAGTCCACACCAGTTCCTGTAGCTTCCAGAAACACAATCACACTGTGGCAATCACCAATCTCCATTACATAGGGCCTAACCCCTCCCACCAGTGAGGTAGACATCACATGGGCTGATCACGTGACCCTGACATCATCGCAGGTCCCGTCTTTAAGGAAAAACCAGGCCAAACATTAATCTGCTAGGAGAAACATATCTTCCATCCAGTAAAACACCCTTTATTGTACCACATACCTCCCCCCTATGTTCAACCCTAGAGGGGTGGACACATGACATACAGTGAACTCTGGACAGGACATCTGCATTCCCCTGTAGTCTGCCTGCATGATGTTCTACTGAAAATTTTAAATTTTGCAGGGACAGGAACCACCTGGTGACTCGGGCATTCCTCTCCTTAGCTTGACTCAACCACGTAAAAGGGGAATGATCTGTCACCAACCAAAAATGTTCTCCCCAGCAAATAGTAGCGCAATGATTCCAGTGCCCACTTGATCGCCAGGCACTCTCTCTCCACAATACTGAATCGGGTTTCAGCTGGGGTAGGTTTCCGGCTTAAGAAGCTAACGGGATGCTCTTCCCCGTTAACTTCCTGAGACAGCACGGCACCGAGGCCTATCTCTGAGACATCAGTCTGCACCACAAACTCTTTTTTGAAATTTGGAGTGATCAGGACTGGTGTACCTCTAACTGATCATTCCAGTGGACCATCACAGATTTTTTCCCTTTTAAACAATCTGTTAAAGGCGCGGACAGGGTTGCAAAGTTCGGAATGAATCGCCTGTAATATCCCACCAAACCCAAAAAGGCCTTTACCTGCTTTGCTGTGAGGGGACGGGGCCAGTTCTGAATTGCCTCGACCTTGTTTACTTGGGGCTTGAGAACTCCCCTCCCAATGACGTAACCCAAGTACCGGGCTTCCTCCAACCCTATGAAGCACTTCTTTGGGTTGGCAGGTAGCCCTGCTTGTCGCAGGGAGTCTACCACTGCCTGTACTTTTGCTAAGTGGCTTTCCCAATCGGTGCTGAACACAATAATATCATCTAGATAGGCTGAGGCATAGCGGCGATGGGGACGGAGAACAATATCCATTAACCGCTGGAACGTTGCTGGAGCGCCATGCAACCCAAAGGGTAACACCTTATACTGGAACAGCCCCTCAGGTGTTATAAACGCCGTCTTTCCCTTCGCTGCCTCTGTTAGGGGTACCTGCCAATAACCTTTTGTGAGGTCCAGAGTTGTAAAATACCGTGCTTGCCCAAAGCGCTCTATCAACTCGTCAACCCGGGGCATGGGGTAGGCGTCAAACTTTGAAATGTCATTGAGTTTTCTAATATCATTACAGAATCTTAGAGACCCATCAGGCTTGGGTATTAGAACTATTGGGCTGGCCCACTCACTCTGAGACTCTTCTATGACCCCTAACTGTAGCATCATTTATACCTCTTCCGACATGGCTTGTCGCTGGGCCTCAGGCACTCGATATGGCTTTAGTCGGACCTTGGCCTGTGGCTCTGTGGCAATGTCATGTTGGATTAGGGAGGTGCGTCCAGGGAGCTTCGAAAAAACATATGTATTTCGGCTGATGAACTCCCGGACCTCCTGAACCTGTTTAGGAGACAAAGTATCTGCAATGTTGACCGCGGGTTGGGCTTCTCCTGCCCCGCCTCGAGGTAACGGAGCCTTTTCCATCTGAAACGCTGGCAGAGGACTATCCCCACCAAGGTGCTCTCTATCTTTCCAGGGTTTAAGCAAATTAATATGGTAAACCTGTTCTGGCTTTCTTCGTCCTGGTTGGTGTACCTTGTAGTCTACTGGTCCCACCTTCTCCATGATATTGTAGGGTCCCTGCCACCTTGCGAGAAATTTGCTATCTACGGTAGGCACAAGCACCAAAACCCGATCCCCAGAGCTAAAGGTTCTTACCCGAGCCTCCCGGTTATAGACCCGACTCTGTGACTGTTGTGCTGCCTCCATATGTTCCCGGACCAAGGGTAAGACTGTCTCCATTCTCTCTTGCATTTTTGCAACATGTTCTATCACACTTTTGAGTAGGTTGGTTCTCCCAGGCCTCTTTGGCTATATCTAGTAAGCTCCGTGGATGTCTGCCGAACAATAGTTCAAAGGGCGAGAACCCCGTAGATGCCTGAGGTACCTCCCGAACTGCAAATAACATATATAACAATAACAGATCGCAGTCCTTCCCATCTTTGGAAACTGCCTTTTTTAACATGCTCTTCAGTGTCTTATTGAACCTTTCTACCAGACCATCTGTTTGGGGATGATAGACCGAGGTACGCAACTGTTTAACATTTAACAACCGGCAGAGTTCCTTCATAATTTTTGACATAAAGGGGGTTCCCTGGTCTGTTAAAATCTCTTGCAGAATTCCCACCTGTGAAAACATACCCATGAGTTCATTTGCTATAAGCTTAGCTGATGTGTGGCGCAGAGGAATGGCCTCAGGATATTGGGTAGCATAATCTAGAACTACCAGAATGTTTTGGTGTCCCCTTGCCGACTTATTGAGAGGCCCCACCAGGTCCATGGCCACTCTCTCGAAGGGCACCTCTATAATTGGCAAAGGCAGCAAAGGGCTCCGAAAGTGAGGCTGGGGACTGGTTACCTGGCATACTGGACAGGAGCTACAGTACCGTTTAACTTCTTCATGAACCCCTGGCCAGTAAAATCGTTGCATAATTCGGTCGAGGGTCTTCTTTTGGCCCAAATGCCCCCCAAGTACATGCGCATGCGCTAAAACCATTACCAGCCTGCGATACGTCTGAGGTACCAGTAATTGTTCTACCATTTCCCCACGTATTTTCTCCACTCGGTACAACAAACCCTGGTTCAAATCAAAGCGTGGCAACACCGTATCTACCCCAGGTTGTTGGGGTTCCCCATTGACAAACAGTACATTTTTTCCGGCCCGGGCTAAAGTAAGGTCTCGGAGTTGCGCTGTACCAAAATTGTCACCTGATACATTCAAGTCTAACAACTCAGGTGGCGGCGGCAAGTCTTCCACCTCTCCAGCCAATCCTTCTAGGGGAGAATTCTCCCCTTCCGCCACCGAAGGGAAGGTTATTCCTACTGCCAGCACATCTTCCTCCGGGCCACCAGGTTCATGCCCCCCTTCTGGAGAACGTAACCTGGTTGCCTCTGGTACCGGCAGTTGCTCAGTGGGTGGTACCACAGACAGCCACAGCACAGAAAACAACGGAGTCTCTTCCAATTATCACTTCATAATGTAAGTTAGTCACCACCCCCACCTCGTGGCACCGCCTCCCTGCTGGCGTGCTGACTACGACTAGTGCGGTGGGATAGTCTTTTAAGTCTCCATGTATACACAACACCCCAATTTTCCGACCCGTATAATCACTGGTGTGTATCCAGCTGGCTCGTACCAGGGTTACAAGACTCCCTGAGTCCAATAGGGCCACACCCGGGGTGCCCTCCATTTCTACCCGGCACAAATGTTCCATATTAGGGCCTTTCGGGGTGCCCATTGCACACATTGGTTCGGCATAGTGGGACTGGCGGTAACCAAAATTGGTGTCCATGGGCTCAGTCAGGTGGGAGCAATCAGCTCTCATATGACCTGGTTCCTGGCACTGCCAGCAGATTATGGGGCTCCTTACTTCCCCAGATAAGTCCGGAGCGGCCTTCCTGGGCTCTGCTTGCTGAACCAGGGGCGGGGACTTAGGGAACCTTCCTGTTACCTTTCGGGGGGTCCCTCCCTGTAGCTTCTTGGTAGCCCCATACCTTTCTATGAGGTCTATCATCTGAATGGCATCAGTAGGGGATGCCTGTCTGACCCAGATCTGGAGGGAGTGGGGCAAAGCCCTCCAAAATCTATCAGTCACTATGCGGTCCAGTATGGCCGTGGGGGACAACACTTCAGGCTGCAACCACTTTTGTAACAGGTGCAAAAGATCGTAATACTGGGACCGGGCTGGCTTGGAGGGGGTCAATTCCCACTGGGCCCGCACTAACACATTTACCCCAAGGCGTGCCAGTATCTCACCCTTGACGACCATGTAACCCGCTCTTTGCTCTGGGGGTAGGTCGAGATACGCATTCAACGGTCCTGGAGTCAGAAACGGAGCGAGGACACCTGCCCAATGGTCCCGGGGGAGCTTCTCTCTCTCAGCAACTCCTTCGAACATCTCCAGATACGCCTCCACATCGTCCGATTTCTCCATTTTAGGAATCGCTGTACAAACCGAATATCCTTGATTCCCCGGTCAGCTCCTTTTGCTTGAGCTGTTGTGATATGCTGTATCAACAGCTGATTGGTCTCTTGCTGCTGCTGCATAGCCTGCTGCTGCATAGCCTGCTGTCGCATGGCCTCCTGTTGCTGCTGCCGCATGACCTCCTGTTGCTGCTGCATAGCCTGCTGCTGCTGTGTAACCTGCTACTGCTGCATAGCCTGCTGCTGCTGCGTAACCTGCTGTTGCTGTGTAGCCTGCTGCTGTCGCATGGCCTCTATGAGCGTTTTTACCGTGGCCTCCATTTCTGGAAAGTTCCCCGCCTGGATCTCTGCCACTCGTTTCACCCAGGACATAGGCTTGGGTACTGATCAAAAATCAAAAAAGCCTGGCCTCACTGCATCTCCCGCATTGAGTCCACCAATTGTAGGGATTCGCTCTGGTAGGCAATACGTGGGCGGCAGTAACGAGACAACACACAGGCATAAAGTCCAATTTCAGTGGTTTTAATGTCACTCAGTAACCAGCAGCTTTAACAAAACATAAGGGAAATCAAACACATACTCCAGCTTGGAGAACCACTGGTCCCAGACTCACCCCTTGCACGGGACGGGACGGGCGTAACTAAGCGGCTGCCAGGTCCTGCGGCATCCGCCAGGTGCCATTCCCGTGGTTCTTCCGAGTCTTGCTGCGATAGTCCTGCAGCACGGGAATCCTATATACAAGTTTCAGGCTGAGTCCACACCAGTTCCTGTAGCTTCCAGAAACACACACTAACACTGTGGCAATCACCAACCTCCATTACATAGGGCCAAACCCCTCCCACCAGTGAGGTAGACATCACATGGGCTGGCCAAACATTAATCTGCTAGGAGAAACATATCTTCCATCCAGTAAAACACCCTTTACTGTACCACAAGGGGTATAATGAGTCCTCACTGTACAGGAGAGACCGGAGCGAGGAGCTGGGGCCTGATCACAAGAGCTGACAATCTGAGGAGACAGAAATGCTGAATAACAGTCTACACTGCGTCACTAGATCCTTATACAGGGGTTTAATGAGGCCTCACTGTACTGGAGAAACCGGAGCGAGGAGCAGGGGCCTGATCACAAGAGCTGACAATCTGAGGAGACAGCAATGCTGAATAACAGTCTACACTGCGTCACTAGATCCTTATACAGGGGTATAATGAGGCCTCACTGTACAGGAGAGACTGGAGCGAGGAGCAGGAGCCTGATCACAAGAGCTGACAATCTGAGGAGACAGCAATGCTGAATAACAGTCTACACTGCGTCACTAGATCCTTATACAGGGGTATAATGAGGCCTCATGGTACAGGAGAGACCGGAGCGAGGAACAGGGGCCTGATCACAAGAGCTGACAATCTGAGGACACAGCAATGCTGAATAACAGTCTACACTGCGTCACTAGATCCTTATACAGGGGTATAATGAGGCCTCACTGTACAGGAGAGACCGGAGCGAGGAGCAGGGGCCTGATCACAAGAGCTGACAATCTGAGGACACAGCAATGCTGAATAACAGTCTACACTGCGTCACTAGATCCTTATACAGGGGTATAATGAGGCCTCATGGTACAGGAGAGACCGGAGCGAGGAACAGGGGCCTGATCACAAGAGCTGACAATCTGAGGACACAGCAATGCTGAATAACAGTCTACACTGCGTCAATAGATCATTATACAGGGGTATAATGAGTCCTCACTGTACAGGAGAGACCGAAGCGAGGAGCCGGGGCCTGATCACAAGAGCTGACAATCTGAGGACACAGCAATGCTGAATAACAGTCTACACTGCGTCACTAGATCCTTATACAGGAGTATAATGAGGCCTCACTGTACAGGAGAGACCGGAGCGAGGAGCAGGGGCCTGATCACAAGAGCTGACAATCTGAGGAGACAGCAATGCTGAATAACAGTCTACACTGCGTCACTAGATCCTTATACAGGGGTTTAATGAGGCCTCACTGTACTGGAGAAACCGGAGCGAGGAGCAGGGGACTGATCACAAGAGCTGACAATCTGAGGAGACAGCAATGCTGAATAACAGTCTACACTGCGTCACTAGATCCTTATACAGGGGTATAATGAGGCCTCACTGTACAGGAGAGACTGGAGCGAGGAGCAGGAGCCTGATCACAAGAGCTGACAATCTGAGGAGACAGCAATGCTGAATAACAGTCTACACTGCGTCACTAGATCCTTATACAGGGGTATAATGAGGCCTCATGGTACAGGAGAGACCGGAGCGAGGAACAGGGGACTGATCACAAGAGCTGACAATCTGAGGACACAGCAATGCTGAATAACAGTCTACACTGCGTCACTAGATCCTTATACAGGGGTATAATGAGGCCTCACTGTACAGGAGAGACCGGAGCGAGGAGCAGGGGCCTGATCACAAGAGCTGACAATCTGAGGACACAGCAATGCTGAATAACAGTCTACACTGCGTCACTAGATCCTTACACAGGGGTATAATGAGGCCTCATGGTACAGGAGAGACCGGAGCGAGGAACAGGGGCCTGATCACAAGAGCTGACAATCTGAGGACACAGCAATGCTGAATAACAGTCTACACTGCATCACTAGATCCTTATACAGGGGTATAATGAGTCCTCACTGTACAGGAGAGACCGAAGCGAGGAGCCGGGGCCTGATCACAAGAGCTGACAATCTGAGGACACAGCAATGCTGAATAACAGTCTACACTGCGTCACTAGATCCTTATACAGGAGTATAATGAGGCCTCACTGTACAGGAGAGACCGGAGCGAGGAGCGGGGGCCTGATCACAAGAGCTGACAATCTGAGGACACAGCAATGCTGAATAACAGTCTACACTGCGTCACTAGATCCTTATACAGGGGTATAATGAGGCCTCACTGTACAGGAGAGACCGAAGCGAGGAGCTGGGGCCTGATCACAAGAGCTGACAATCTGAGGAAACAGCAATGCTGAATAACAGTCTACACTGCGTCACTAGATCCTTATACAGGAGTATAATGAGGCCTCACTGTACAGGAGAGACCGGAGCGAGGAGCGGGGGCCTGATCACAAGAGCTGACAATCTGAGGACACAGCAATGCTGAATAACAGTCTACACTGCGTCACTAGATCCTTATACAAGGGTATAATGAGGCCTCATGGTACAGGAGAGACCGGAGCGAGGAACAGGGGCCTGATCACGAGAGCTGACAATCTGAGGAAACAGCAATGCTGAATAACAGTCTACACTGCGTCACTAGATCCTTATACAGGGATATAATGAGGCCTCACTGTACAGGAGAGACCGGAGCGAGGAGCAGGAGCCTGATCACAAGAGCTGACAATCTGAGGAAACAGCAATGCTGAATAACAGTCTACACTGCGTCACTAGATCCTTATACAGGGGTATAATGAGGCCTCACTGTACAGGAGAGAGCGGAGCGAGGAGCAGGGGCCTGATCACAAGAGCTGACAATCTGAGGAATCAGCAATGCTGAATAACAGTCTACACTGCGTCACTAGATCCTTATACAGGGGTATAATGAGGCCTCACTGTACAGGAGAGAGTGGAGCGAGGAGCAGGGGCCTGATCACAAGAGCTGACAATCTGAGGAAGCAGCAATGCTAAATAACAGTCTACACTGCGTCACTAGATCCTTATACAGGGGTATAATGAGTCCTCACTGTACAGGAGAGACCGGAGCGAGGAACAGGGGCCTGATCACGAGAGCTGACAATCTGAGGAGACAGCAATGCTGAAAAACAGTCTACACTGCGTCACTAGATCCTTATACAGGAGTATAATGAGGCCTCACTGTACAGGAGAGACCGGAGCGAGGAACAGGGGCCTGATCACAAGAGCTGACAATCTGAGGAAACAGCAATGCTGAATAACAGTCTACACTGCGTCACTAGATCCTTATACAGGGGTATAATGAGGCCTCACTGTACAGGAGAGACCGGAGCGAGGAACAGGGGCCTGATCACAAGAGCTGACAATCTGAGGAGACAGCAATGCTGAATAACAGTCTACCCTGCGTCACTAGATCCTTATACAGGAGTATAATGAGGCCTCACTGTACAGGAGAGACCGGAGCGAGGAACAGGGGCCTGATCACAAGAGCTGACAATCTGAGGAGACAGCAATGCTGAATAACAGTCTACACTGCATCACTAGATCCTTATACAGGGGTATAATGAGGCCTCACTGTACAGGAGAGAGCGGAGCGAGGAGCAGGGGCCTGATCACAAGAGCTGAAAATCTGAGGAGACAGCAATGCTGAATAACAGTCTACACTGCTTCACTAGATCCTTATACAGGGGTATAATGAGGCCTCACTGTACAGGAGAGACCGGAGCAAGGAGCAGGGGCCTGATCACAAGAGCTGACAATGTGAGGAAACAGCAATGCTGAACAACAGTCTACACTGCATCACTAGATCCTTATACAGGGGTATAATGAGGCCTCACTGTACAGGAGAGAGCGGAGCGAGGAACAGGGGCCTGATCACGAGAGCTGACAATCTGAGGAAACAGCAATGCTGAATAACAGTCTACACTGCATCACTAGATCCTTATACAGGGGTATAATGAGGCCTCACTGTACAGGAGAGACCGGAGCGAGGAACAGGGGCCTGATCACAAGAGCTGACAATCTGAGGAAACAGCAATGCTGAATAACAGTCTACACTGCGTCACTAGATCCTTATACAGGGGTATAATGAGGCCTCACTGTACAGGAGAGACCGGAGCGAGGAACAGGGGCCTGATCACAAGAGCTGACAATCTGAGGAAACAGCAATGCTGAATAACAGTCTACACTGCATCACTAGATCCTTATACAGGGGTATAATGAGGCCTCACTGTACAGGAGAGAGCGGAGCGAGGAGCAGGGGCCTGATCACAAGAGCTGAAAATCTGAGGAGACAGCAATGCTGAATAACAGTCTACACTGCTTCACTAGATCCTTATACAGGGGTATAATGAGGCCTCACTGTACAGGAGAGACCGGAGCAAGGATCAGGGGCCTGATCACAAGAGCTGACAATGTGAGGAGACAGCAATGCTGAATAACAGTCTACACTGCGTCACTAGTTCCTTATACAGGGGTATAACGAGGCCTCACTGTACAGGAGAGACCGGAGCGAGGAAAAGGGGCCTGATCACGAGAGCTGACAATCTGAGGAAACAGCATTGCTGAATAACAGTCTACACTGCGTCACTAGATCCTTACACAGGGGTATAATGAGGCCTCATGGTACAGGAGAGACCGGGGCGAGGAACAGGGGCCTGATCACAAGAGCTGAAAATCTGAGGAGACAGCAATGCTGAATAACAGTCTACACTGCGTCACTAGATCCTTATACAGGGGTATAATGAGGCCTCACTGTACAGGAGAGACCGGAGCGAGGAGCAGGGGCCTGATCACAAGAGCTGAAAATCTGAGGAGACAGCAATGCTGAATAACAGTCTACACTGCGTCACTAGATCCTTATACAGGGGTATAATGAGGCCTCACTGTACAGGAGAAACCGGAGCGAGGAGCATGGGCCTGATCACAAGAGCTGACAATCTGAGGAAACAGCAATGCTGAATAACAGTCTACACTGCGTCACTAGAGCCTTATACAGGGGTATAATGAGGCCTCACTGTACAGGAGAGACCGGAGCGAGGAGCAGGGGCCTGATCACGAGAGCTGACAATCTGAGGAGACAGCAATGCTGAATAACAGTCTACAATGTGTCACTAGATCCTTACACAGGGGTATAATGAGGCCTCACTGTACAGGAGAGACCGGAGCGAGGAACAGGGGCCTGATCACGAGAGCTGACAATCTGAGGAAACAGCATTGCTGAATAACAGTCTACACTGCGTCACTAGAGCCTTATACAGGGGTATAATGAGGCCTCACTGTACAGGAGAGACCGGAGCAAGGAGCAGGGGCCTGATCACGAGAGCTGACAATCTGAGGAGACAGCAATGCTGAATAACAGTCTACACTGCATCACTAGATCCTTATACAGGGGTATAATGAGGCCTCACTGTACAGGAGAGAGCGGAGCGAGGAGCAGGGGCCTGATCACAAGAGCTGAAAATCTGAGGAGACAGCAATGCTGAATAACAGTCTACACTGCTTCACTAGATCCTTATACAGGGGTATAATGAGCCCTCACTGTACAGGAGAGACCGGAGCAAGGAGCAGGGGCCTGATCACAAGAGCTGACAATGTGAGGAAACAGCAATGCTGAATAACAGTCTACACTGCATCACTAGATCCTTATACAGGGGTATAATGAGGCCTCACTGTACAGGAGAGAGCGGAGCGAGGAACAGGGGCCTGATCACGAGAGCTGACAATCTGAGGAAACAGCAATGCTGAATAACAGTCTACACTGCTTCACTAGATCCTTATACAGGGGTATAATGAGGCCTCACTGTACAGGAGAGACCGGAGCAAGGAGCAGGGGCCTGATCACAAGAGCTGACAATCTGAGGAAACAGCAATGCTGAATAACAGTCTACACTGCATCACTAGATCCTTATACAGGGGTATAATGAGGCCTCACTGTACAGGAGAGAGCGGAGCGAGGAGCAGGGGCCTGATCACAAGAGCTGAAAATCTGAGGAGACAGCAATGCTGAATAACAGTCTACACTGCTTCACTAGATCCTTATACAGGGGTATAATGAGGCCTCACTGTACAGGAGAGACCGGAGCAAGGAGCAGGGGCCTGATCACAAGAGCTGACAATGTGAGGAGACAGCAATGCTGAATAACAGTCTACACTGCGTCACTAGTTCCTTATACAGGGGTATAACGAGGCCTCACTGTACAGGAGAGACCGGAGCGAGGAACAGGGGCCTGATCACGAGAGCTGACAATCTGAGGAAACAGCATTGCTGAATAACAGTCTACACTGCGTCACTAGATCCTTATACAGGGGTATAATGAGGCCTCATGGTACAGGAGAGACTGGAGCGAGGAACAGGGGCCTGATCACAAGAGCTGAAAATCTGAGGAGACAGCAATGCTGAATAACAGTCTACACTGCGTCACTAGATCCTTATACAGGGGTATAATGAGGCCTCACTGTACAGGAGAGACCGAAGCGAGGAGCCGGGGCCTGATCACAAGAGCTGACAATCTGAGGACACAGCAATGCTGAATAACAGTCTACACTGCGTCACTAGATCCTTATACAGGAGTATAATGAGGCCTCACTGTACAGGAGAGACCGGAGCGAGGAGCGGGGGCCTGATCACAAGAGCTGACAATCTGAGGACACAGCAATGCTGAATAACAGTCTACACTGCGTCACTAGATCCTTATACAGGGGTATAATGAGGCCTCACTGTACAGGAGAGACCGAAGCGAGGAGCTGGGGCCTGATCACAAGAGCTGACAATCTGAGGAGACAGCAATGCTGAATAACAGTCTACACTGCGTCACTAGATCCTTATACAGGGGTATAATGAGGCCTCACTGTACAGGAGAGACCGGAGCGAGGAGCAGGGGCCTGATCACAAGAGCTGACAATCTGAGGAAACAGCAATGCTGAATAACAGTCTACACTGCGTCACTAGATCCTTATACAGGAGTATAATGAGGCCTCACTGTACAGGAGAGACCGGAGCGAGGAGCGGGGGCCTGATCACAAGAGCTGACAATCTGAGGACACAGCAATGCTGAATAACAGTCTACACTGCGTCACTAGATCCTTATACAGGGGTATAATGAGGCCTCACTGTACAGGAGAGACCGAAGCGAGGAGCTGGGGCCTGATCACAAGAGCTGACAATCTGAGGAAACAGCAATGCTGAATAACAGTCTACACTGCGTCACTAGATCCTTATACAGGAGTATAATGAGGCCTCACTGTACAGGAGAGACCGGAGCGAGGAGCGGGGGCCTGATCACAAGAGCTGACAATCTGAGGACACAGCAATGCTGAATAACAGTCTACACTGCGTCACTAGATCCTTATACAAGGGTATAATGAGGCCTCATGGTACAGGAGAGACCGGAGCGAGGAACAGGGGCCTGATCACGAGAGCTGACAATCTGAGGAAACAGCAATGCTGAATAACAGTCTACACTGCGTCACTAGATCCTTATACAGGGATATAATGAGGCCTCACTGTACAGGAGAGACCGGAGTGAGGAGCAGGAGCCTGATCACAAGAGCTGACAATCTGAGGAAACAGCAATGCTGAATAACAGTCTACACTGCGTCACTAGATCCTTATACAGGGGTATAATGAGGCCTCACTGTACAGGAGAGAGCGGAGCGAGGAGCAGGGGCCTGATCACAAGAGCTGACAATCTGAGGAATCAGCAATGCTGAATAACAGTCTACACTGCGTCACTAGATCCTTATACAGGGGTATAATGAGGCCTCACTGTACAGGAGAGAGTGGAGCGAGGAGCAGGGGCCTGATCACAAGAGCTGACAATCTGAGGAAGCAGCAATGCTAAATAACAGTCTACACTGCGTCACTAGATCCTTATACAGGGGTATAATGAGTCCTCACTGTACAGGAGAGACCGGAGCGAGGAACAGGGGCCTGATCACGAGAGCTGACAATCTGAGGAGACAGCAATGCTGAAAAACAGTCTACACTGCGTCACTAGATCCTTATACAGGAGTATAATGAGGCCTCACTGTACAGGAGAGACCGGAGCGAGGAACAGGGGCCTGATCACAAGAGCTGACAATCTGAGGAAACAGCAATGCTGAATAACAGTCTACACTGCGTCACTAGATCCTTATACAGGGGTATAATGAGGCCTCACTGTACAGGAGAGACCGGAGCGAGGAACAGGGGCCTGATCACAAGAGCTGACAATCTGAGGAGACAGCAATGCTGAATAACAGTCTACCCTGCGTCACTAGATCCTTATACAGGAGTATAATGAGGCCTCACTGTACAGGAAAGACCGGAGCGAGGAACAGGGGCCTGATCACAAGAGCTGACAATCTGAGGAGACAGCAATGCTGAATAACAGTCTACACTGCATCACTAGATCCTTATACAGGGGTATAATGAGGCCTCACTGTACAGGAGAGAGCGGAGCGAGGAGCAGGGGCCTGATCACAAGAGCTGAAAATCTGAGGAGACAGCAATGCTGAATAACAGTCTACACTGCTTCACTAGATCCTTATACAGGGGTATAATGAGGCCTCACTGTACAGGAGAGACCGGAGCAAGGAGCAGGGGCCTGATCACAAGAGCTGACAATGTGAGGAAACAGCAATGCTGAACAACAGTCTACACTGCATCACTAGATCCTTATACAGGGGTATAATGAGGCCTCACTGTACAGGAGAGAGCGGAGCGAGGAACAGGGGCCTGATCACGAGAGCTGACAATCTGAGGAAACAGCAATGCTGAATAACAGTCTACACTGCATCACTAGATCCTTATACAGGGGTATAATGAGGCCTCACTGTACAGGAGAGACCGGAGCGAGGAACAGGGGCCTGATCACAAGAGCTGACAATCTGAGGAAACAGCAATGCTGAATAACAGTCTACACTGCGTCACTAGATCCTTATACAGGGGTATAATGAGGCCTCACTGTACAGGAGAGACCGGAGCGAGGAACAGGGGCCTGATCACAAGAGCTGACAATCTGAGGAAACAGCAATGCTGAATAACAGTCTACACTGCATCACTAGATCCTTATACAGGGGTATAATGAGGCCTCACTGTACAGGAGAGAGCGGAGCGAGGAGCAGGGGCCTGATCACAAGAGCTGAAAATCTGAGGAGACAGCAATGCTGAATAACAGTCTACACTGCTTCACTAGATCCTTATACAGGGGTATAATGAGGCCTCACTGTACAGGAGAGACCGGAGCAAGGAGCAGGGGCCTGATCACAAGAGCTGACAATGTGAGGAGACAGCAATGCTGAATAACAGTCTACACTGCGTCACTAGTTCCTTATACAGGGGTATAACGAGGCCTCACTGTACAGGAGAGACCGGAGCGAGGAACAGGGGCCTGATCACGAGAGCTGACAATCTGAGGAAACAGCATTGCTGAATAACAGTCTACACTGCGTCACTAGATCCTTATACAGGGGTATAATGAGGCCTCATGGTACAGGAGAGACCGGGGCGAGGAACAGGGGCCTGATCACAAGAGCTGAAAATCTGAGGAGACAGCAATGCTGAATAACAGTCTACACTGCGTCACTAGATCCTTATACAGGGGTATAATGAGGCCTCACTGTACAGGAGAGACCGGAGCGAGGAGCAGGGGCCTGATCACAAGAGCTGAAAATCTGAGGAGACAGCAATGCTGAATAACAGTCTACACTGCGTCACTAGATCCTTATACAGGGGTATAATGAGGCCTCACTGTACAGGAGAAACCGGAGCGAGGAGCATGGGCCTGATCACAAGAGCTGACAATCTGAGGAAACAGCAATGCTGAATAACAGTCTACACTGCGTCACTAGAGCCTTATACAGGGGTATAATGAGGCCTCACTGTACAGGAGAGACCGGAGCGAGGAGCAGGGGCCTGATCACGAGAGCTGACAATCTGAGGAGACAGCAATGCTGAATAACAGTCTACAATGTGTCACTAGATCCTTATACAGGGGTATAATGAGGCCTCACTGTACAGGAGAGACCGGAGCGAGGAACAGGGGCCTGATCACGAGAGCTGACAATCTGAGGAAACAGCATTGCTGAATAACAGTCTACACTGCGTCACTAGAGCCTTATATAGGGGTATAATGAGGCCTCACTGTACAGGAGAGACCGGAGCAAGGAGCAGGGGCCTGATCACGAGAGCTGACAATCTGAGGAGACAGCAATGCTGAATAACAGTCTACACTGCATCACTAGATCCTTATACAGGGGTATAATGAGGCCTCACTGTACAGGAGAGAGCGGAGCGAGGAGCAGGGGCCTGATCACAAGAGCTGAAAATCTGAGGAGACAGCAATGCTGAATAACAGTCTACAATGCTTCACTAGATCCTTATACAGGGGTATAATGAGCCCTCACTGTACAGGAGAGACCGGAGCAAGGAGCAGGGGCCTGATCACAAGAGCTGACAATGTGAGGAAACAGCAATGCTGAATAACAGTCTACACTGCATCACTAGATCCTTATACAGGGGTATAATGAGGCCTCACTGTACAGGAGAGAGCGGAGCGAGGAACAGGGGCCTGATCACGAGAGCTGACAATCTGAGGAAACAGCAATGCTGAATAACAGTCTACACTGCTTCACTAGATCCTTATACAGGGGTATAATGAGGCCTCACTGTACAGGAGAGACCGGAGCAAGGAGCAGGGGCCTGATCACAAGAGCTGACAATCTGAGGAAACAGCAATGCTGAATAACAGTCTACACTGCATCACTAGATCCTTATACAGGGGTATAATGAGGCCTCACTGTACAGGAGAGAGCGGAGCGAGGAGCAGGGGCCTGATCACAAGAGCTGAAAATCTGAGGAGACAGCAATGCTGAATAACAGTCTACACTGCTTCACTAGATCCTTATACAGGGGTATAATGAGGCCTCACTGTACAGGAGAGACCGGAGCAAGGAGCAGGGGCCTGATCACAAGAGCTGACAATGTGAGGAGACAGCAATGCTGAATAACAGTCTACACTGCGTCACTAGTTCCTTATACAGGGGTATAACGAGGCCTCACTGTACAGGAGAGACCGGAGCGAGGAACAGGGGCCTGATCACGAGAGCTGACAATCTGAGGAAACAGCATTGCTGAATAACAGTCTACACTGCGTCACTAGATCCTTATACAGGGGTATAATGAGGCCTCATGGTACAGGAGAGACTGGAGCGAGGAACAGGGGCCTGATCACAAGAGCTGAAAATCTGAGGAGACAGCAATGCTGAATAACAGTCTACACTGCGTCACTAGATCCTTATACAGGGGTATAATGAGGCCTCACTGTACAGGAGAGACCGAAGCGAGGAGCCGGGGCCTGATCACAAGAGCTGACAATCTGAGGACACAGCAATGCTGAATAACAGTCTACACTGCGTCACTAGATCCTTATACAGGAGTATAATGAGGCCTCACTGTACAGGAGAGACCGGAGCGAGGAGCGGGGGCCTGATCACAAGAGCTGACAATCTGAGGACACAGCAATGCTGAATAACAGTCTACACTGCGTCACTAGATCCTTATACAGGGGTATAATGAGGCCTCACTGTACAGGAGAGACCGAAGCGAGGAGCTGGGGCCTGATCACAAGAGCTGACAATCTGAGGAGACAGCAATGCTGAATAACAGTCTACACTGCGTCACTAGATCCTTATACAGGGGTATAATGAGGCCTCACTGTACAGGAGAGACCGGAGCGAGGAGCAGGGGCCTGATCACAAGAGCTGACAATCTGAGGAAACAGCAATGCTGAATAACAGTCTACACTGCGTCACTAGATCCTTATACAGGAGTATAATGAGGCCTCACTGTACAGGAGAGACCGGAGCGAGGAGCGGGGGCCTGATCACAAGAGCTGACAATCTGAGGACACAGCAATGCTGAATAACAGTCTACACTGTGTCACTAGATCCTTATACAAGGGTATAATGAGGCCTCACTGTACAGGAGAGACCGGAGCGAGGAGCAGGAGCCTGATCACAAGAGCTGACAATCTGAGGAAACAGCAATGCTGAATAACAGTCTACACTGCGTCACTAGATCCTTATACAGGGGTATAATGAGGCCTCACTGTACAGGAGAGAGCGGAGCGAGGAGCAGGGGCCTGATCACAAGAGCTGACAATCTGAGGAATCAGCAATGCTGAATAACAGTCTACACTGCGTCACTAGATCCTTATACAGGGGTATAATGAGGCCTCACTGTACAGGAGAGAGTGGAGCGAGGAGCAGGGGCCTGATCACAAGAGCTGACAATCTGAGGAAGCAGCAATGCTAAATAACAGTCTACACTGCGTCACTAGATCCTTATACAGGGGTATAATGAGGCCTCACTGTACAGGAGAGACCGGAGCGAGGAACAGGGGCCTGATCACAAGAGCTGACAATCTGAGGAAACAGCAATGCTGAATAACAGTCTACACTGCGTCACTAGATCCTTATACAGGGGTATAATGAGGCCTCACTGTACAGGAGAGACCGGAGCGAGGAACAGGGGCCTGATCACAAGAGCTGACAATCTGAGGAGACAGCAATGCTGAATAACAGTCTACACTGCGTCACTAGATCCTTATACAGGAGTATAATGAGGCCTCACTGTACAGGAGAGACCGGAGCGAGGAGCGGGGGCCTGATCACAAGAGCTGACAATCTGAGGACACAGCAATGCTGAATAACAGTCTACACTGCGTCACTAGATCCTTATACAGGGGTATAATGAGGCCTCACTGTACAGGAGAGACCGAAGCGAGGAGCTGGGGCCTGATCACAAGAGCTGACAATCTGAGGAAACAGCAATGCTGAATAACAGTCTACACTGCGTCACTAGATCCTTATACAGGAGTATAATGAGGCCTCACTGTACAGGAGAGACCGGAGCGAGGAGCGGGGGCCTGATCACAAGAGCTGACAATCTGAGGACACAGCAATGCTGAATAACAGTCTACACTGCGTCACTAGATCCTTATACAAGGGTATAATGAGGCCTCACTGTACAGGAGAGACCGGAGCGAGGAGCAGGAGCCTGATCACAAGAGCTGACAATCTGAGGAAACAGCAATGCTGAATAACAGTCTACACTGCGTCACTAGATCCTTATACAGGGGTATAATGAGGCCTCACTGTACAGGAGAGAGTGGAGCGAGGAGCAGGGGCCTGATCACAAGAGCTGACAATCTGAGGAAGCAGCAATGCTAAATAACAGTCTACACTGCGTCACTAGATCCTTATACAGGAGTATAATGAGGCCTCACTGTACAGGAGAGACCGGAGCGAGGAACAGGGGCCTGATCACAAGAGCTGACAATCTGAGGAAACAGCAATGCTGAATAACAGTCTACACTGCGTCACTAGATCCTTATACAGGGGTATAATGAGGCCTCACTGTACAGGAGAGACCGGAGCGAGGAACAGGGGCCTGATCACAAGAGCTGACAATCTGAGGAGACAGCAATGCTGAATAACAGTCTACACTGCGTCACTAGATCCTTATACAGGAGTATAATGAGGCCTCACTGTACAGGAGAGACCGGAGCGAGGAACAGGGGCCTGATCACAAGAGCTGACAATCTGAGGAAACAGCAATGCTGAATAACAGTCTACACTGCGTCACTAGATCCTTATACAGGGGTATAATGAGGCCTCACTGTACAGGAGAGACCGGAGCGAGGAACAGGGACCTGATCACAAGAGCTGACAATCTGAGTAGACAGCAATGCTGAATAACAGTCTACACTGCGTCACTAGATCCTTATACAGGGGTATAATGAGGCCTCACTGTACAGGAGAGACCGGAGCGAGGAACAGGGGCCTGATCACAAGAGCTGACAATCTGAGGAAACAGCAATGCTGAATAACAGTCTACACTGCGTCACTAGATCCTTATACAGGGGTATAATGAGGCCTCACTGTACAGGAGAGACCGGAGCGAGGAACAGGGGCCTGATCACGAGAGCTGACAATTTGAGGAGACAGCAATGCTGAAAAACAGTCTACACTGCGTCACTAGATCCTTATACAGGAGTATAATGAGGCCTCACTGTACAGGAGAGACCGGAGCGAGGAACAGGGGCCTGATCACAAGAGCTGACAATCTGAGGAGACAGCAATGCTGAATAACAGTCTACACTGCATCACTAGATCCTTATACAGGGGTATAATGAGGCCTCACTGTAGAGGAGAGAGCGGAGCGAGGAGCAGGGGCCTGATCACAAGAGCTGAAAATCTGAGGAGACAGCAATGCTGAATAACAGTCTACACTGCTTCAATAGATCCTTATACAGGGGTATAATGAGGCCTCACTGTACAGGAGAGACCGGAGCAAGGAGCAGGGGCCTGATCACAAGAGCTGACAATGTGAGGAAACAGCAATGCTGAATAACAGTCTACACTGCATCACTAGATCCTTATACAGGGGTATAATGAGGCCTCACTGTACAGGAGAGAGCGGAGCGAGGAACAGGGGCCTGATCACGAGAGCTGACAATCTGAGGAAACAGCAATGCTGAATAACAGTCTACACTGCGTCACTAGATCCTTATACAGGGGTATAATGAGGCCTCACTGTACAGGAGAGACCGGAGCGAGGAACAGGGGCCTGATCACAAGAGCTGACAATCTGAGGAAACAGCAATGCTGAATAACAGTCTACACTGCGTCACTAGATCCTTATACAGGGGTATAATGAGGCCTCACTGTACAGGAGAGACCGGAGCGAGGAACAGGGGCCTGATCACAAGAGCTGACAATCTGAGGAAACAGCAATGCTGAATAACAGTCTACACTGCATCACTAGATCCTTATACAGGGGTATAATGAGGCCTCACTGTACAGGAGAGAGCGGAGCGAGGAGCAGGGGCCTGATCACAAGAGCTGAAAATCTGAGGAGACAGCAATGCTGAATAACAGTCTACACTGCTTCACTAGATCCTTATACAGGGGTATAATGAGGCCTCACTGTACAGGAGAGACCGGAGCAAGGAGCAGGGGCCTGATCACAAGAGCTGACAATGTGAGGAGACAGCAATGCTGAATAACAGTCTACACTGCGTCACTAGTTCCTTATACAGGGGTATAACGAGGCCTCACTGTACAGGAGAGACCGGAGCGAGGAACAGGGGCCTGATCACGAGAGCTGACAATCTGAGGAAACAGCATTGCTGAATAACAGTCTACACTGCGTCACTAGATCCTTATACAGGGGTATAATGAGGCCTCATGGTACAGGAGAGACCGGGGCGAGGAACAGGGGCCTGATCACAAGAGCTGAAAATCTGAGGAGACAGCAATGCTGAATAACAGTCTACACTGCGTCACTAGATCCTTATACAGGGGTATAATGATGCCTCACTGTACAGGAGAAACCGGAGCGAGGAGCAGGGGCCTGATCACAAGAGCTGAAAATCTGAGGAGACAGCAATGCTGAATAACAGTCTACACTGCGTCACTAGATCCTTATACAGGGGTATAATGATGCCTCACTGTACAGGAGAAACTGGAGCGAGGAGCAGGGGCCTGATCACAAGAGCTCACAATCTGAGGAAACAGCAATGCTGAATAACAGTCTACACTGCGTCACTAGAGCCTTATACAGGGGTATAATGAGGCCTCACTGTACAGGAGAGACCGGAGCGAGGAGCAGGGGCCTGATCACGAGAGCTGACAATCTGAGGAGACAGCAATGCTGAATAACAGTCTACACTGCGTCACTAGATCCTTATACAGGGGTATAATGAGGCCTCACTGTACAGGAGAGACCGGAGCGAGGAACAGGGGCCTGATCACGAGAGCTGACAATCTGAGGAAACAGCATTGCTGAATAACAGTCTACACTGCGTCACTAGAGCCTTATACAGGGGTATAATGAGGCCTCACTGTACAGGAGAGACCGGAGCAAGGAGCAGGGGCCTGATCACGAGAGCTGACAATCTGAGGAGACAGCAATGCTGAATAACAGTCTACACAGCATCACTAGATCCTTATACAGGGGTATAATGAGGCCTCACTGTACAGGAGAGAGCGGAGCGAGGAGCAGGGGCCTGATCACAAGAGCTGAAAATCTGAGGAGACAGCAATGCTGAATAACAGTCTACACTGCTTCACTAGATCCTTATACAGGGGTATAATGAGGCCTCACTGTACAGGAGAGACCGGAGCAAGGAGCAGGGGCCTGATCACAAGAGCTGACAATGTGAGGAAACAGCAATGCTGAATAACAGTCTACACTGCATCACTAGATCCTTATACAGGGGTATAATGAGGCCTCACTGTACAGGAGAGAGCGGAGCGAGGAACAGGGGCCTGATCACGAGAGCTGACAATCTGAGGAAACAGCAATGCTGAATAACAGTCTACACTGCTTCACTAGATCCTTATACAGGGGTATAATGAGGCCTCACTGTACAGGAGAGACCGGAGCAAGGAGCAGGGGCCTGATCACAAGAGCTGACAATCTGAGGAAACAGCAATGCTGAATAACAGTCTACACTGCATCACTAGATCCTTATACAGGGGTATAATGAGGCCTCACTGTACAGGAGAGAGCGGAGCGAGGAGCAGGGGCCTGATCACAAGAGCTGATAATCTGAGGAAACAGCAATGCTGAATAACAGTCTACACTGCTTCACTAGATCCTTATACAGGGGTATAATGAGGCCTCACTGTACAGGAGAGAGCGGAGCGAGGAGCAGGGGCCTGATCACAAGAGCTGAAAATCTGAGGAGACAGCAATGCTGAATAACAGTCTACACTGCTTCACTAGATCCTTATACAGGGGTATAATGAGGCCTCACTGTACAGGAGAGACTGGAGCAAGGAGCAGGGGCCTGATCACAAGAGCTGACAATGTGAGGAGACAGCAATGCTGAATAACAGTCTACACTGCGTCACTAGTTCCTTATACAGGGGTATAACGAGGCCTCACTGTACAGGAGAGACCGGAGCGAGGAACAGGGGCCTGATCACAAGAGCTGAAAATCTGAGGAGACAGCAATGCTGAATAACAGTCTACACTGCGTCACTAGATCCTTATACAGGGGTATAATGAGGCCTCACTGTACAGGAGAGACCGGAGCGAGGAGCAGGGGCCTGATCACAAGAGCTGAAAATCTGAGGAGACAGCAATGCTGAATAACAGTCTAATCTGCGTCACTAGATCCTTATACAGGGGTATAATGAGGCCTCACTGTACAGGAGAGACCGGAGCGAGGAGCAGGGGCCTGATCACAAGAGCTCACAATCTGAGGAAACAGCAATGCTGAATAACAGTCTACACTGCGTCACTAGAGCCTTATACAGGGGTATAATGAGGCCTCACTGTACAGGAGAGACCGGAGCGAGGAGCAGGGGCCTGATCACGAGAGCTGACAATCTGAGGAGACAGCAATGCTGAATAACAGTCTACAATGTGTCACTAGATCCTTATACAGGGGTATAATGAGGCCTCACTGTACAGGAGAGACCGGAGCGAGGAACAGGGGCCTGATCACGAGAGCTGACAATCTGAGGAAACAGCATTGCTGAATAACAGTCTACACTGCGTCACTAGAGCCTTATACAGGGGTATAATGAGGCCTCACTGTACAGGAGAGACCGGAGCAAGGAGCAGGGGCCTGATCACGAGAGCTGACAATCTGAGGAGACAGCAATGCTGAATAACAGTCTACACTGCATCACTAGATCCTTATACAGGAGTACAATGAGGCCTCACTGTACAGGAGAGACCGGAGCGAGGAGCGGGGGCCTGATCACAAGAGCTGACAATCTGAGGACACAGCAATGCTGAATAACAGTCTACACTGCGTCACTAGATCCTTATACAGGGGTATAATGAGGCCTCACTGTACAGGAGAGACCGGAGCGAGGAGCAGGGGCCTGATCACAAGAGCTGACAATCTGAGGAAACAGCAATGCTGAATAACAGTCTACACTGCGTCACTAGATCCTTATACAGGAGTATAATGAGGCCTCACTGTACAGGAGAGACCGGAGCGAGGAGCGGGGGCCTGATCACAAGAGCTGACAATCTGAGGACACAGCAATGCTGAATAACAGTCTACACTGTGTCACTAGATCCTTATACAAGGGTATAATGAGGCCTCACTGTACAGGAGAGACCGGAGCGAGGAGCAGGAGCCTGATCACAAGAGCTGACAATCTGAGGAAACAGCAATGCTGAATAACAGTCTACACTGCGTCACTAGATCCTTATACAGGGGTATAATGAGGCCTCACTGTACAGGAGAGAGCGGAGCGAGGAGCAGGGGCCTGATCACAAGAGCTGACAATCTGAGGAATCAGCAATGCTGAATAACAGTCTACACTGCGTCACTAGATCCTTATACAGGGGTATAATGAGGCCTCACTGTACAGGAGAGAGTGGAGCGAGGAGCAGGGGCCTGATCACAAGAGCTGACAATCTGAGGAAGCAGCAATGCTAAATAACAGTCTACACTGCGTCACTAGATCCTTATACAGGGGTATAATGAGGCCTCACTGTACAGGAGAGACCGGAGCGAGGAACAGGGGCCTGATCACAAGAGCTGACAATCTGAGGAAACAGCAATGCTGAATAACAGTCTACACTGCGTCACTAGATCCTTATACAGGGGTATAATGAGGCCTCACTGTACAGGAGAGACCGGAGCGAGGAACAGGGGCCTGATCACAAGAGCTGACAATCTGAGGAGACAGCAATGCTGAATAACAGTCTACACTGCGTCACTAGATCCTTATACAGGAGTATAATGAGGCCTCACTGTACAGGAGAGACCGGAGCGAGGAGCGGGGGCCTGATCACAAGAGCTGACAATCTGAGGACACAGCAATGCTGAATAACAGTCTACACTGCGTCACTAGATCCTTATACAGGGGTATAATGAGGCCTCACTGTACAGGAGAGACCGAAGCGAGGAGCTGGGGCCTGATCACAAGAGCTGACAATCTGAGGAAACAGCAATGCTGAATAACAGTCTACACTGCGTCACTAGATCCTTATACAGGAGTATAATGAGGCCTCACTGTACAGGAGAGACCGGAGCGAGGAGCGGGGGCCTGATCACAAGAGCTGACAATCTGAGGACACAGCAATGCTGAATAACAGTCTACACTGCGTCACTAGATCCTTATACAAGGGTATAATGAGGCCTCACTGTACAGGAGAGACCGGAGCGAGGAGCAGGAGCCTGATCACAAGAGCTGACAATCTGAGGAAACAGCAATGCTGAATAACAGTCTACACTGCGTCACTAGATCCTTATACAGGGGTATAATGAGGCCTCACTGTACAGGAGAGAGTGGAGCGAGGAGCAGGGGCCTGATCACAAGAGCTGACAATCTGAGGAAGCAGCAATGCTAAATAACAGTCTACACTGCGTCACTAGATCCTTATACAGGAGTATAATGAGGCCTCACTGTACAGGAGAGACCGGAGCGAGGAACAGGGGCCTGATCACAAGAGCTGACAATCTGAGGAAACAGCAATGCTGAATAACAGTCTACACTGCGTCACTAGATCCTTATACAGGGGTATAATGAGGCCTCACTGTACAGGAGAGACCGGAGCGAGGAACAGGGGCCTGATCACAAGAGCTGACAATCTGAGGAGACAGCAATGCTGAATAACAGTCTACACTGCGTCACTAGATCCTTATACAGGAGTATAATGAGGCCTCACTGTACAGGAGAGACCGGAGCGAGGAACAGGGGCCTGATCACAAGAGCTGACAATCTGAGGAAACAGCAATGCTGAATAACAGTCTACACTGCGTCACTAGATCCTTATACAGGGGTATAATGAGGCCTCACTGTACAGGAGAGACCGGAGCGAGGAACAGGGACCTGATCACAAGAGCTGACAATCTGAGTAGACAGCAATGCTGAATAACAGTCTACACTGCGTCACTAGATCCTTATACAGGGGTATAATGAGGCCTCACTGTACAGGAGAGACCGGAGCGAGGAACAGGGGCCTGATCACAAGAGCTGACAATCTGAGGAAACAGCAATGCTGAATAACAGTCTACACTGCGTCACTAGATCCTTATACAGGGGTATAATGAGGCCTCACTGTACAGGAGAGACCGGAGCGAGGAACAGGGGCCTGATCACGAGAGCTGACAATTTGAGGAGACAGCAATGCTGAAAAACAGTCTACACTGCGTCACTAGATCCTTATACAGGAGTATAATGAGGCCTCACTGTACAGGAGAGACCGGAGCGAGGAACAGGGGCCTGATCACAAGAGCTGACAATCTGAGGAAACAGCAATGCTGAATAACAGTCTACACTGCGTCACTAGATCCTTATACAGGGGTATAATGAGGCCTCACTGTACAGGAGAGACCGGAGCGAGGAACAGGGGCCTGATCACAAGAGCTGACAATCTGAGGAGACAGCAATGCTGAATAACAGTCTACACTGCATCACTAGATCCTTATACAGGGGTATAATGAGGCCTCACTGTAGAGGAGAGAGCGGAGCGAGGAGCAGGGGCCTGATCACAAGAGCTGAAAATCTGAGGAGACAGCAATGCTGAATAACAGTCTACACTGCTTCAATAGATCCTTATACAGGGGTATAATGAGGCCTCACTGTACAGGAGAGACCGGAGCAAGGAGCAGGGGCCTGATCACAAGAGCTGACAATGTGAGGAAACAGCAATGCTGAATAACAGTCTACACTGCATCACTAGATCCTTATACAGGGGTATAATGAGGCCTCACTGTACAGGAGAGAGCGGAGCGAGGAACAGGGGCCTGATCACGAGAGCTGACAATCTGAGGAAACAGCAATGCTGAATAACAGTCTACACTGCGTCACTAGATCCTTATACAGGGGTATAATGAGGCCTCACTGTACAGGAGAGACCGGAGCGAGGAACAGGGGCCTGATCACAAGAGCTGACAATCTGAGGAAACAGCAATGCTGAATAACAGTCTACACTGCGTCACTAGATCCTTATACAGGGGTATAATGAGGCCTCACTGTACAGGAGAGACCGGAGCGAGGAACAGGGGCCTGATCACAAGAGCTGACAATCTGAGGAAACAGCAATGCTGAATAACAGTCTACACTGCATCACTAGATCCTTATACAGGGGTATAATGAGGCCTCACTGTACAGGAGAGAGCGGAGCGAGGAGCAGGGGCCTGATCACAAGAGCTGAAAATCTGAGGAGACAGCAATGCTGAATAACAGTCTACACTGCTTCACTAGATCCTTATACAGGGGTATAATGAGGCCTCACTGTACAGGAGAGACCGGAGCAAGGAGCAGGGGCCTGATCACAAGAGCTGACAATGTGAGGAGACAGCAATGCTGAATAACAGTCTACACTGCGTCACTAGTTCCTTATACAGGGGTATAACGAGGCCTCACTGTACAGGAGAGACCGGAGCGAGGAACAGGGGCCTGATCACGAGAGCTGACAATCTGAGGAAACAGCATTGCTGAATAACAGTCTACACTGCGTCACTAGATCCTTATACAGGGGTATAATGAGGCCTCATGGTACAGGAGAGACCGGGGCGAGGAACAGGGGCCTGATCACAAGAGCTGAAAATCTGAGGAGACAGCAATGCTGAATAACAGTCTACACTGCGTCACTAGATCCTTATACAGGGGTATAATGATGCCTCACTGTACAGGAGAAACCGGAGCGAGGAGCAGGGGCCTGATCACAAGAGCTGAAAATCTGAGGAGACAGCAATGCTGAATAACAGTCTACACTGCGTCACTAGATCCTTATACAGGGGTATAATGATGCCTCACTGTACAGGAGAAACTGGAGCGAGGAGCAGGGGCCTGATCACAAGAGCTCACAATCTGAGGAAACAGCAATGCTGAATAACAGTCTACACTGCGTCACTAGAGCCTTATACAGGGGTATAATGAGGCCTCACTGTACAGGAGAGACCGGAGCGAGGAGCAGGGGCCTGATCACGAGAGCTGACAATCTGAGGAGACAGCAATGCTGAATAACAGTCTACACTGCGTCACTAGATCCTTATACAGGGGTATAATGAGGCCTCACTGTACAGGAGAGACCGGAGCGAGGAACAGGGGCCTGATCACGAGAGCTGACAATCTGAGGAAACAGCATTGCTGAATAACAGTCTACACTGCGTCACTAGAGCCTTATACAGGGGTATAATGAGGCCTCACTGTACAGGAGAGACCGGAGCAAGGAGCAGGGGCCTGATCACGAGAGCTGACAATCTGAGGAGACAGCAATGCTGAATAACAGTCTACACAGCATCACTAGATCCTTATACAGGGGTATAATGAGGCCTCACTGTACAGGAGAGAGCGGAGCGAGGAGCAGGGGCCTGATCACAAGAGCTGAAAATCTGAGGAGACAGCAATGCTGAATAACAGTCTACACTGCTTCACTAGATCCTTATACAGGGGTATAATGAGGCCTCACTGTACAGGAGAGACCGGAGCAAGGAGCAGGGGCCTGATCACAAGAGCTGACAATGTGAGGAAACAGCAATGCTGAATAACAGTCTACACTGCATCACTAGATCCTTATACAGGGGTATAATGAGGCCTCACTGTACAGGAGAGAGCGGAGCGAGGAACAGGGGCCTGATCACGAGAGCTGACAATCTGAGGAAACAGCAATGCTGAATAACAGTCTACACTGCTTCACTAGATCCTTATACAGGGGTATAATGAGGCCTCACTGTACAGGAGAGACCGGAGCAAGGAGCAGGGGCCTGATCACAAGAGCTGACAATCTGAGGAAACAGCAATGCTGAATAACAGTCTACACTGCATCACTAGATCCTTATACAGGGGTATAATGAGGCCTCACTGTACAGGAGAGAGCGGAGCGAGGAGCAGGGGCCTGATCACAAGAGCTGATAATCTGAGGAAACAGCAATGCTGAATAACAGTCTACACTGCTTCACTAGATCCTTATACAGGGGTATAATGAGGCCTCACTGTACAGGAGAGAGCGGAGCGAGGAGCAGGGGCCTGATCACAAGAGCTGAAAATCTGAGGAGACAGCAATGCTGAATAACAGTCTACACTGCTTCACTAGATCCTTATACAGGGGTATAATGAGGCCTCACTGTACAGGAGAGACTGGAGCAAGGAGCAGGGGCCTGATCACAAGAGCTGACAATGTGAGGAGACAGCAATGCTGAATAACAGTCTACACTGCGTCACTAGTTCCTTATACAGGGGTATAACGAGGCCTCACTGTACAGGAGAGACCGGAGCGAGGAACAGGGGCCTGATCACAAGAGCTGAAAATCTGAGGAGACAGCAATGCTGAATAACAGTCTACACTGCGTCACTAGATCCTTATACAGGGGTATAATGAGGCCTCACTGTACAGGAGAGACCGGAGCGAGGAGCAGGGGCCTGATCACAAGAGCTGAAAATCTGAGGAGACAGCAATGCTGAATAACAGTCTAATCTGCGTCACTAGATCCTTATACAGGGGTATAATGAGGCCTCACTGTACAGGAGAGACCGGAGCGAGGAGCAGGGGCCTGATCACAAGAGCTCACAATCTGAGGAAACAGCAATGCTGAATAACAGTCTACACTGCGTCACTAGAGCCTTATACAGGGGTATAATGAGGCCTCACTGTACAGGAGAGACCGGAGCGAGGAGCAGGGGCCTGATCACGAGAGCTGACAATCTGAGGAGACAGCAATGCTGAATAACAGTCTACAATGTGTCACTAGATCCTTATACAGGGGTATAATGAGGCCTCACTGTACAGGAGAGACCGGAGCGAGGAACAGGGGCCTGATCACGAGAGCTGACAATCTGAGGAAACAGCATTGCTGAATAACAGTCTACACTGCGTCACTAGAGCCTTATACAGGGGTATAATGAGGCCTCACTGTACAGGAGAGACCGGAGCAAGGAGCAGGGGCCTGATCACGAGAGCTGACAATCTGAGGAGACAGCAATGCTGAATAACAGTCTACACTGCATCACTAGATCCTTATACAGGAGTACAATGAGGCCTCACTGTACAGGAGAGACCGGAGCGAGGAGCGGGGGCCTGATCACAAGAGCTGACAATCTGAGGACACAGCAATGCTGAATAACAGTCTACACTGCGTCACTAGATCCTTATATAGGGGTATAATGAGGCCTCACTGTACAGGAGAGACAGGAGCGAGGAGCAGGGGCCTGATCACAAGAGCTGACAATCTGAGGAAGCAGCAATGCTAAATAACAGTCTACACTGCGTCACTAGATCCTTATACAGGGGTATAATGAGGCCTCACTGTACAGGAGAGACCGGAGCGAGGAGCAGGGGCCTGATCACAAGAGCTGACAATCTAAGGAGACAGCAATGCTGAATAACAGTCTACACTGCGTCACTAGAGCCTTATACAGGGGTATAATGAGGCCTCACTGTACAGGAGAGACCGGAGCGAGGAACAGGGGCCTGATCACGAGAGCTGACAATCTGAGGAAACAGCATTGCTGAATAACAGTCTACACTGCGTCACTAGATCCTTATACAGGGGTATAATGAGGCCTCATGGTACAGGAGAGACTGGAGCGAGGAACAGGGGCCTGATCACAAGAGCTGAAAATCTGAGGAGACAGCAATGCTGAATAACAGTCTACACTGCGTCACTAGAGCCTTATACAGGGGTATAATGAGGCCTCACTGTACAGGAGAGACCGGAGCGAGGAGCAGGGGCCTGATCACGAGAGCTGACAATCTGAGGAGACAGCAATGCTGAATAACTGTCTACACTGCGTCACTAGAGCCTTATACAGGGGTATAATGAGGCCTCACTGTACAGGAGAGACCGGAGCGAGGAGCAGGGGCCTGATCACAAGAGCTGAAAATCTGAGAAGACAGCAATGCTGAATAACAGTCTACACTGCGTCACTAGATCCTTATACAGGGGTATAATGAGGCCTCACTGTACAGGAGAGACTGGAGCAAGGAGCAGGGGCCTGATCACGAGAGCTGACAATCTGAGGAGACAGCAATGCTGAATAACAGTCTACACTGCGTCACTAGACCCTTATGCAGGGATATAATGAGGCCTCACTGTACAGGAGAGAGCGGAGCGAGGAGTAGGAGCCTGATCACAAGAGCTGACAATCTGAGGAAACAGCAATGCTGAATAACAGTCTACACTGCGTCACTAGATCCTAATACAGGTGTATAATGAGGCCTCACTGTACAGGAGAGACCGGAGCGAGGAGCAGGGGCCTGATCACAAGAGCTGACAATCTGAGGAAGCAGCAATGCTAAATAACAGTCTACACTGCGTCACTAGATCCTTATACAGGGGTATAATGAGTCCTCACTGTACAGGAGAGACCGGAGCGAGGAGCTGGGGCCTGATCACAAGAGCTGACAATCTGAGGAAACAGCAATGCTGAATAACAGTCTACACTGCGTCACTAGATCCTTATACAGGGGTATAATGAGGCCTCACTGTACAGGAGAGACCGGAGCGAGGAGCAGGGGCCTGATCACGAGAGCTGACAATCTGAGGAGACAGCAATGCTGAATAACAGTCTACACTGCGTCACTAGATCCTTATACAAGTGTATAATGAGGCCTCATGGTACAGGAGAGACCGGAGCGAGGAACAGGGGCCTGATCACAAGAGCTGACAATCTGAGGAGATAGCAATGCTGAATAACAGTCTACACTGCGTCACTAGATCCTTATACAAGGGTATAATGAGGCCTCACTGTACAGGAGAGACCGGAGCGAGGAACAGGGGCCTGATCACAAGAGCTGACAATCTGAGGACACAGCAATGCTGAATAACAGTCTACACTGCGTCACTAGATCCTTATACAGGGGTATAATGAGGCCTCACTGTATAGGAGAGACCGGAGCGAGGAGCAGGGGCCTGATCACGAGAGCTGACAATCTGAGGAGACAGCAATGCTGAATAACAGTCTACACTGCGTCACTAGATCCTTATACAGGGGTATAATGAGGCCTCACTGTACAGGAGAGACCGGAGCGAGGAACAGGGGCCTGATAACGAGAGCTGACAATCTGAGGAAACAGCAATGCTGAATAACAGTCTACACTGCGTCACTAGATCCTTATACAAGGGTATAATGAGGCCTCACTGTACAGGAGAGACCGGAGCGAGGAACAGGGGCCTGATCACAAGAGCTGAAAATCTGAGAAGACAGCAATGCTGAATAACAGTCTACACTGCGTCACTAGAGCCTTATACAGGGGTATAATGAGGCCTCACTGTACAGGAGAGAGCGGAGCGAGGAGCAGGGGCCTGATCACAAGAGCTGACAATCTGAGGAGACAGCAATGCTGAATAACAGTCTACACTGCGTCACTAGAGCCTTATACAGGGGTATAATGAGGCCTCACTGTACAGGAGAGACCGGAGCAAGGAGCAGGGGCCTGATCACAAGAGCTGACAATCTGAGGAAACAGCAATGCTGAATAACAGTCTACACTGTGTCACTAGATCCTTATACAGGGATATAATGAGGCCTCACTGTACAGGAGAGAGCGGAGCGAGGAGCAGAGGCCTGATCACAAGAGCTTACAATCTGAGGAAACAGCAATGCTGAATAACAGTCTACACTGCGTCACTAGATCCTTAAACAGGGGTATAATGAGGCCTCACTGTACAAGAGAGACCGGAGCGAGGAGCAGGGGCCTGATCACAATAGCTGACAATCTGAGGAATCAGCAATGCTGAATAACAGTCTACGCTGCGTCACTAGATCCTTATACAGGGGTATAATGAGGCCTCACTGTACAGGAGAGAGTGGAGCGAGGAGCAGGGGCCTGATCACAAGAGCTGACAATCTGAGGAATCAGCAATGCTGAATAACAGTCTACACTGCGTCACTAGATCCTTATACAGGGGTATAATGAGGCCTCACTGTACAGGAGAGACCGGAGCGAGGAGCAGGGGCCTGATCACAAGAGCTGACAATCTGAGGAAACAGCAATGCTGAATAACAGTCTACGCTGCGTCACTAGATCCTTATACAGGGGTATAATGAGGCCTCACTGTACAGGAGAGAGTGGAGCGAGGAGCAGGGGCCTGATCACAAGAGCTGACAATCTGAGGAATCAGCAATGCTGAATAACAGTCTACACTGCGTCACTAGATCCTTATACAGGGGTATAATGAGGCCTCACTGTACAGGAAAGACCGGAGCGCGGAGCAGGGGACTGATCACAAGAGCTGACAATCAGAGGAAACAGCAGTGCTGAATAACAGTGTACACTGCGTCACTAGATCCTTATACAGGAGTATAGTGAGGCCTCACTGTACAGGAGAGACCGGAGCGAGGAGCAGGGGCCTGATCACAAGAGCTGACAATCTGAGGAAACAGCAATGCTGAATAACAGTCTACACTGCGTCACTAGATCCTTATACAGGTGGAGAATGAGGCCTCACTGTACAGGAGAGACCGGAGCGAGGAGCAGGGGCCTGATCACAAGAGCTGACAATCTGAGGAGACAGCAATGCTGAATAACAGTCTACACTGCGTCACTAGATCCTTATACAGGCGTATAATGAGGCCTCACTGTACAGGAGAGACCGGAGCGAGGAGCAGATGCCTGATCACAAGAGCTGACAATCTGAGGAAACAGCAATGCTGAATAACAGTCTACACTGCCTCACTAGATCCTTATACAGGGGTATAATGATGCCTCACTGTACAGGAGAGACCGGAGCGAGGAGCAAAGGCCTGGCCACAAGAGCTGACAATCTGAGGAAACATCAATGCTGAATAACAGTCTACACTGCGTCACTAGATCCTGATACAGGGGTATAATGAGGCCTCACTGTACAGGAGAGACCGGAGCGAGGAGAAGGGGTCTGATCACAAGAGCTGACAATCTGAGGAAACAGCAATGCTGAATAACAGTCTACACTGCGTCACTAGATGCTGATACAGGGGTATAATGAGGCCTCACTGTACAGGAGAGACCGGAGCGAGGAGAAGGGGTCTGGTCACAAGAGCTGACAATCTGAGGAAACATCAATGCTGAATAACAGTCTACACTGCGTCACTAGATCCTGATACAGGGGTATAATGAGGCCTCACTGTACAGGAGAGACCGGAGCGAGGAGAAGGGGTCTGATCACAAGAGCTGACAATCTGAGGAAGCAGCAATGCTGAATAACAGTCTACACTGCGTCACTAGATCCCTATACAGGGGTATCATGAGGCCTCACTGTACAGGAGAGACCGGAGCGAGAAGCAGAGGCCTGATCACAAGAGCTGACAATCTGAGGAGACAGCAATGCTGAATAACAGTCTACACTGCGTCACTAGATCCTTATACAGGGGTATAATGAGTCCTCACTGTACAGGAGAGACCGGAGCGAGGAGCAGGGGCCTGGTCACAAGAGCTGACAATCTGAGGAAACAGCAATGCTGAATAACAGTCTACACTGCGTCACTAGATCCTTATACAGGCGTATAATGAGGCCTCACTGTACAGGAGAGACCGGAGCGAGGAGCAGGGGCCTGATCACAAGAGCTGACAATCTGAGGAAACAGCAATGCTGAATAACAGTCTACACTGTGTCACTAGATCCTTATACAGGGGTATCATGAGGCCTCACTGTACAGGAGAGACCAGAGCGAGGAGCAGAGGCCTGATCACAAGAGCTGACAATCTGAGGACACAGCAATGCTGAATAACAGTCCACACTGCGTCACTAGATCCTTATACAGGCGTATAATGAGGCCTCACTGTACAGGAGAGACCGGAGCGAGGATCAGAGGCCTGATCACAAGAGCTGACAATCTGAGGAAACAGCAATGCTGAATAACAGTCTACACTGCCTCACTAGATCCTTATACAGGGGTATAATGAGGCCTCACTGTACAGGAGAGACCGGAGCGAGGAGCAGGAGCCTGATGACAAGAGCTGACAATCTGAGGAGACAGCAATGCTGAATAACAGTCTACAATGCGTCACTAGATCCTTATACAGGGGTATAATGAGTCCTCACTGTACAGGAGAGACCGGAGAGAGGAGCAGGGGCCTGGTCACAAGAGCTGACAATCTGAGGAAACAGCAATGCTGAATAACAGTCTACACTGCGTCACTAGATCCTTATACAGGGGTATGATGAGGCCTCACTGTACAGGAGAGACCGGAGCGAGGAGCAAAGGCCTGGTCATAAGAGCTGACAATCTGAGGAAACATCAATGCTGAATAACAGTCTACACTGCCTCACTAGATCCTTATACAGGGGTATAATGAGGCCTCACTGTACAGGAGAGACCGGAGAGAGGAGCAGGGGCCTGGTCACAAGAGCTGACAATCTGAGGAAACAGCAATGCTGAATAACAGTCTACACTGCGTCACTAGATCCTTATACAGGGGTATGATGAGGCCTCACTGTACAGGAGAGACCGGAGCGAGGAGCAAAGGCCTGGTCATAAGAGCTGACAATCTGAGGAAACATCAATGCTGAATAATAGTCTACACTGCGTCACTAGATCCTTTACAGGGGTATAATGAGGCCTCACTGTACAGGAGAGACCGGAGCGAGGAGCCGGGAACTGATCACAAGAGCTGAAAATCTGAGGAGACAGCAATACTGAATAACAGTCTACACTGCGTCACTAGATCCTTATACAGGGGTATGATGAGGCCTCACTGTACAGGAGAGACCGGAGCGAGGAGCAGAGGCCTGATCACAAGAGCTGACAATCTAAGGAAACAGCAATGCTGAATAACAGTTTACACTGCGTCACTAGATCCTTATACAGGTGGAGAATGAGGCCTCACTGTACAGGAGAGACCGGAGCGAGGAGCAGAGGCCTGATCACAAGAGCTGACAATCTGAGGAGACAGCAATGCTGAATAACAGTCCATACTGCGTCACTAGATCCTTATACAGGGGTATAATGAGGCCTCACTGTACAGGAGAGACCGGAGCGAGGAGCAGAGGCCTGATCACAAGAGCTGACAATCTGAAGAAACAGCAATGCTGAATAACAGTCTACACTGCCTCACTAAATCCTTATACAGGGGTATAATGAGGCCTCACTGTATAGGAGAGATCGGAGCGAGGAGCAAAGGCCTGGTCACAAGAGCTGACAATCTGAGGAAACATCAATGCTGAATAACAATCTACACTGCGTCAATAGATCCTTTACAGGGGTATAATGAGGCCTCACTGTACAGGAGAGACCGGAGCGAGGAGCCGGGGCCTGATCACAAGAGCTGACAATCTGAGGAGACAGCAATGCTGAATAACAGTCTACACTGCATCACTAGATCATTATACAGGAGTATAACGAGGCCTCACTGTACAGGAGAGACCAGAGCGAGGAGCAGAGGCCTGATCACAAGAGCTGACAATCTGAGGAGGCAGCAATGCTGAATAACAGTCTACACTGCGTCACTAGATCCTTATACTGGAGTATAATGAGGCCTCACTGTACAGGAGAGACCTGAGTGAGGAGCAGAGGCCTGATCACAAGAGCTGACAATCTGAGGAAACAGCAATGCTGAATAACAGTCTACACTGCCTCACTAAATCCTTATACAGGGGTATAATGAGGCCTCACTGTACAGGAGAGACCGGAGCGAGGAGCAAAGGACTGGTCACAAGAGCTGACAATCTGAGGAAACATCAATGCTGAATAACAGTCTACACTGCATCAATAGATCCTTTACAGGGGTATAATGAGGCCTCACTGTACAGGAGAGACCAGAGCGAGGAGCCGGGGCCTGATCACAAGAGCTGACAATCTGAGGAGACAGCAATGCTGAATAACAGTCTACACTGCATCACTAGATCCTTATACAGGAGTATAACGAGGCCTCACTGTACAGGAGAGACCAGAGCGAGGAGCAGAGGCCTGATTACAAGACCTGACAATCTGAGGACACAGCATTGCTGAATAACAGTCTACACTGCGTCACTAGATCCTTATACAGGGGTATAACGAGGCCTCACTGTACAGGAGAGACCGGAGCGAGGAGCAGAGGCCTGATCACAAGAGCTGACAATCTGAGGACACAGCAATGCTGAATAACAGTCTACACTGCGTCACTAGATCCTTATACAGGGGTATAATGAGGCCTCACTGTACAGGAGAGACCGGAGCGAGGAGCAGAGGCCTGATCACAAGAGCTGACAATCTGAGGAATCAGCAATGCTGAATAACAGTCTACACTGCGTCACTAGATCCTTATACAGGTGTATAATGAGGCCTCACTGTACAGGAGAGACCGGAGCGAGGAGCCGGGGCCTGATCACAAGAGCTGACAATCTGAGGACACAGCAATACTGAATAACAGTCTACACTGCGTCACTAGATCCTTATACAGGTGTATAATGAGGCCTCACTGTACAAGAGAGACCGGAGCGAGGAGCAGGGGCCTGATCACAAGAGCTGACAATCTGAGGAATCAGCAATGCTGAATAACAGTCTACACTGCGTCACTAGATCCTTATACAGGGGTATAATGAGTCCTCACTGTACAGGAGAGACCGGAGCGAGGAGCTGGGGCCTGATCACAAGAGCTGACAATCTGAGGAAACAGCAATGCTGAATAACAGTCTACACTGCGTCACTAGATCCTTATACAGGGGTATAATGAGGCCTCACTGTACAGGAGAGACCGGAGCGAGGAACAGGGGCCTGATCACGAGAGCTGACAATCTGAGGAAACAGCATTGCTGAATAACAGTCTACACTGCGTCACTAGATCCTTATACAAGGGTATAATGAGGCCTCATGGTACAGGAGAGACCGGAGCGAGGAACAGGGGCCTGATCACAAGAGCTGACAATCTGGGGAGACAGCAATGCTGAATAACAGTCTACACTGCGTCACTAGATCCTTATACTGGAGTATAATGAGGCCTCACTGTACAGGAGAGACCGGAGTGAGGAGCAGAGGCCTGATCACAAGAGCTGACAATCTGAGGAAACAGCAATGCTGAATAACAGTTTACACTGCCTCACTAAATCCTTATACAGGGGTATAATGAGGCCTCACTGTACAGGAGAGACCGGAGCGAGGAGCAAAGGCCTGGTCACAAGAGCTGACAATCTGAGGAAACATCAATGCTGAATAACAGTCTACACTGCGTCAATAGATCCTTTACAGGGGTATAATGAGGCCTCACTGTACAGGAGAGACCGGAGCGAGGAGCAGGGGCCTGATCACAAGAGCTGACAATCTGAGGAAACAGCAATGCTGAATAACAGTCTACACTGCGTCACTAGATCCTTATACAGGTGGAGAATGAGGCCTCACTGTACAGGAGAGACCGGAGCGAGGAGCAGGGGCCTGATCACAAGAGCTGACAATCTGAGGAGACAGCAATGCTGAATAACAGTCTACACTGCGTCACTAGATCCTTATACAGGCGTATAATGAGGCCTCACTGTACAGGAGAGACCGGAGCGAGGAGCAGAGGCCTGATCACAAGAGCTGACAATCTGAGGAAACAGCAATGCTGAATAACAGTCTACACTGCCTCACTAGATCCTTATACAGGGGTATAATGATGCCTCACTGTACAGGAGAGACCGGAGCGAGGAGCAAAGGCCTGGCCACAAGAGCTGACAATCTGAGGAAACATCAATGCTGAATAACAGTCTACACTGCGTCACTAGATCCTTATACAGGGGTATAATGAGGCCTCACTGTACAGGAGAGACCGGAGCGAGGAGAAGGGGTCTGATCACAAGAGCTGACAATCTGAGGAAACAGCAATGCTGAATAACAGTCTACACTGCGTCACTAGATCCTGATACAGGGGTATAATGAGGCCTCACTGTACAGGAGAGACCGGAGCGAGGAGAAGGGGTCTGGTCACAAGAGCTGACAATCTGAGGAAACATCAATGCTGAATAACAGTCTACACTGCGTCACTAGATCCTGATACAGGGGTATAATGAGGCCTCACTGTACAGGAGAGACCGGAGCGAGGAGAAGGGGTCTGATCACAAGAGCTGACAATCTGAGGAAGCAGCAATGCTGAATAACAGTCTACACTGCGTCACTAGATCCCTATACAGGGGTATCATGAGGCCTCACTGTACAGGAGAGACCGGAGCGAGAAGCAGAGGCCTGATCACAAGAGCTGACAATCTGAGGAGACAGCAATGCTGAATAACAGTCTACACTGCGTCACTAGATCCTTATACAGGGGTATAATGAGTCCTCACTGTACAGGAGAGACCGGAGCGAGGAGCAGGGGCCTGGTCACAAGAGCTGACAATCTGAGGAAACAGCAATGCTGAATAACAGTCTACACTGCGTCACTAGATCCTTATACAGGCGTATAATGAGGCCTCACTGTACAGGAGAGACCGGAGCGAGGAGCAGGGGCCTGATCACAAGAGCTGACAATCTGAGGAAACAGCAATGCTGAATAACAGTCTACACTGTGTCACTAGATCCTTATACAGGGGTATCATGAGGCCTCACTGTACAGGAGAGACCAGAGCGAGGAGCAGAGGCCTGATCACAAGAGCTGACAATCTGAGGACACAGCAATGCTGAATAACAGTCCACACTGCGTCACTAGATCCTTATACAGGCGTATAATGAGGCCTCACTGTACAGGAGAGACCGGAGCGAGGATCAGAGGCCTGATCACAAGAGCTGACAATCTGAGGAAACAGCAATGCTGAATAACAGTCTACACTGCCTCACTAGATCCTTATACAGGGGTATAATGAGGCCTCACTGTACAGGAGAGACCGGAGCGAGGAGCAGGAGCCTGATGACAAGAGCTGACAATCTGAGGAGACAGCAATGCTGAATAACAGTCTACACTGCGTCACTAGATCCTTATACAGGGGTATAATGAGTCCTCACTGTACAGGAGAGACCGGAGAGAGGAGCAGGGGCCTGGTCACAAGAGCTGACAATCTGAGGAAACAGCAATGCTGAATAACAGTCTACACTGCGTCACTAGATCCTTATACAGGGGTATGATGAGGCCTCACTGTACAGGAGAGACCGGAGCGAGGAGCAAAGGCCTGGTCATAAGAGCTGACAATCTGAGGAAACATCAATGCTGAATAACAGTCTACACTGCCTCACTAGATCCTTATACAGGGGTATAATGAGGCCTCACTGTACAGGAGAGACCGGAGAGAGGAGCAGGGGCCTGGTCACAAGAGCTGACAATCTGAGGAAACAGCAATGCTGAATAACAGTCTACACTGCGTCACTAGATCCTTATACAGGGGTATGATGAGGCCTCACTGTACAGGAGAGACCGGAGCGAGGAGCAAAGGCCTGGTCATAAGAGCTGACAATCTGAGGAAACATCAATGCTGAATAATAGTCTACACTGCGTCACTAGATCCTTTACAGGGGTATAATGAGGCCTCACTGTACAGGAGAGACCGGAGCGAGGAGCCGGGAACTGATCACAAGAGCTGAAAATCTGAGGAGACAGCAATACTGAATAACAGTCTACACTGCGTCACTAGATCCTTATACAGGGGTATGATGAGGCCTCACTGTACAGGAGAGACCGGAGCGAGGAGCAGAGGCCTGATCACAAGAGCTGACAATCTAAGGAAACAGCAATGCTGAATAACAGTTTACACTGCGTCACTAGATCCTTATACAGGTGGAGAATGAGGCCTCACTGTACAGGAGAGACCGGAGCGAGGAGCAGAGGCCTGATCACAAGAGCTGACAATCTGAGGAGACAGCAATGCTGAATAACAGTCCATACTGCGTCACTAGATCCTTATACAGGGGTATAATGAGGCCTCACTGTACAGGAGAGACCGGAGCGAGGAGCAGAGGCCTGATCACAAGAGCTGACAATCTGAAGAAACAGCAATGCTGAATAACAGTCTACACTGCCTCACTAAATCCTTATACAGGGGTATAATGAGGCCTCACTGTATAGGAGAGATCGGAGCGAGGAGCAAAGGCCTGGTCACAAGAGCTGACAATCTGAGGAAACATCAATGCTGAATAACAATCTACACTGCGTCAATAGATCCTTTACAGGGGTATAATGAGGCCTCACTGTACAGGAGAGACCGGAGCGAGGAGCCGGGGCCTGATCACAAGAGCTGACAATCTGAGGAGACAGCAATGCTGAATAACAGTCTACACTGCATCACTAGATCATTATACAGGAGTATAACGAGGCCTCACTGTACAGGAGAGACCAGAGCGAGGAGCAGAGGCCTGATTACAAGACCTGACAATCTGAGGACACAGCAATGCTGAATAACAGTCTACACTGCGTCACTAGATCCTTATACAGGGGTATAATGAGGCCTCACTGCACAGGAGAGCGAGGAGCAGAGGCCTGATCACAAGAGCTGACAATCTGAGGAGGCAGCAATGCTGAATAACAGTCTACACTGCGTCACTAGATCCTTATACTGGAGTATAATGAGGCCTCACTGTACAGGAGAGACCTGAGTGAGGAGCAGAGGCCTGATCACAAGAGCTGACAATCTGAGGAAACAGCAATGCTGAATAACAGTCTACACTGCCTCACTAAATCCTTATACAGGGGTATAATGAGGCCTCACTGTACAGGAGAGACCGGAGCGAGGAGCAAAGGACTGGTCACAAGAGCTGACAATCTGAGGAAACATCAATGCTGAATAACAGTCTACACTGCATCAATAGATCCTTTACAGGGGTATAATGAGGCCTCACTGTACAGGAGAGACCAGAGCGAGGAGCCGGGGCCTGATCACAAGAGCTGACAATCTGAGGAGACAGCAATGCTGAATAACAGTCTACACTGCATCACTAGATCCTTATACAGGAGTATAACGAGGCCTCACTGTACAGGAGAGACCAGAGCGAGGAGCAGAGGCCTGATTACAAGACCTGACAATCTGAGGACACAGCATTGCTGAATAACAGTCTACACTGCGTCACTAGATCCTTATACAGGGGTATAACGAGGCCTCACTGTACAGGAGAGACCGGAGCGAGGAGCAGAGGCCTGATCACAAGAGCTGACAATCTGAGGACACAGCAATGCTGAATAACAGTCTACACTGCGTCACTAGATCCTTATACAGGGGTATAATGAGGCCTCACTGTACAGGAGAGACCGGAGCGAGGAGCAGAGGCCTGATCACAAGAGCTGACAATCTGAGGAATCAGCAATGCTGAATAACAGTCTACACTGCATCACTAGATCCTTATACAGGTGTATAATGAGGCCTCACTGTACAGGAGAGACCGGAGCGAGGAGCCGGGGCCTGATCACAAGAGCTGACAATCTGAGGACACAGCAATACTGAATAACAGTCTACACTGCGTCACTAGATCCTTATACAGGTGTATAATGAGGCCTCACTGTACAAGAGAGACCGGAGCGAGGAGCAGGGGCCTGATCACAAGAGCTGACAATCTGAGGAATCAGCAATGCTGAATAACAGTCTACACTGCGTCACTAGATCCTTATACAGGGGTATAATGAGTCCTCACTGTACAGGAGAGACCGGAGCGAGGAGCTGGGGCCTGATCACAAGAGCTGACAATCTGAGGAAACAGCAATGCTGAATAACAGTCTACACTGCGTCACTAGATCCTTATACAGGGGTATAATGAGGCCTCACTGTACAGGAGAGACCGGAGCGAGGAACAGGGGCCTGATCACGAGAGCTGACAATCTGAGGAAACAGCATTGCTGAATAACAGTCTACACTGCGTCACTAGATCCTTATACAAGGGTATAATGAGGCCTCATGGTACAGGAGAGACCGGAGCGAGGAACAGGGGCCTGATCACAAGAGCTGACAATCTGGGGAGACAGCAATGCTGAATAACAGTCTACACTGCGTCACTAGATCCTTATACTGGAGTATAATGAGGCCTCACTGTACAGGAGAGACCGGAGTGAGGAGCAGAGGCCTGATCACAAGAGCTGACAATCTGAGGAAACAGCAATGCTGAATAACAGTTTACACTGCCTCACTAAATCCTTATACAGGGGTATAATGAGGCCTCACTGTACAGGAGAGACCGGAGCGAGGAGCAAAGGCCTGGTCACAAGAGCTGACAATCTGAGGAAACATCAATGCTGAATAACAGTCTACACTGCGTCAATAGATCCTTTACAGGGGTATAATGAGGCCTCACTGTACAGGAGAGACCAGAGCGAGGAGCCGGGGCCTGATCACAAGAGCTGACAATCTGAGGAGACAGCAATGCTGAATAACAGTCTACACTGCATCACTAGATCCTTATACAGGAGTATAACGAGGCCTCACTGTACAGGAGAGACCAGAGCGAGGAGCAGAGGCCTGATTACAAGACCTGACAATCTGAGGACACAGCAATGCTGAATAACAGTCTACACTGCGTCACTAGATCCTTATACAGGGGTATAATGAGGCCTCACTGTACAGGAGAGACCGGAGCGAGGAGCAGAGGCCTGATCACAAAAGCTGACAATCTGAGGAATCAGCAATGCTGAATAACAGTCTACACTGCGTCACTAGATCCTTATACAGGTGTATAATGAGGCCTCACTGTACAGGAGAGACCGGAGCGAGGAGCCGGGGCCTGATCACAAGAGCTGACAATCTGAGGACACAGCAATACTGAATAACAGTCTACACTGCGTCACTAGATCCTTATACAGGTGTATAATGAGGCCACACTGTACAAGAGAGACCGGAGCAAGGAGCAGGGGCCTGATCACAAGAGCTGACAATCTGAGGAATCAGCAATGCTGAATAACAGTCTACACTGCGTCACTAGATCCTTATACAGGTGTATAATGAGGCCTCACTGTACAGGAGAGAGCGGAGCGAGGAGCCGGGGCCTGATCACAAGAGCTGACAATCTGAGGAAGCAGCAATGCTAAATAACAGTCTACACTGCGTCACTAGATCCTTATACAGGGGTATAATGAGGCCTCACTGTACAGGAGAGACCGGAGAGAGGAGCAGGGGCCTAGTCACAAGAGCTGACAATCTGAGGAAACAGCAATGCTGAATAACAGTCTACACTGCGTCACTAGATCCTTATACAGGGGTATGATGAGGCCTCACTGTACAGGAGAGACCGGAGCGAGGAGCAAAGGCCTGGTCACAAGAGCTGACAATCTGAGGAAACATCAATGCTGAATAACAGTCTACACTGCCTCACTAGATCCTTATACAGGGGTATAATGAGGCCTCACTGTACAGGAGAGACCGGAGCGAGGAGCCGGGGCCTGATCACAAGAGCTGACAATCTGAGGACACAGCAATGCTGAATAACAGTCTACACTGCGTCACTAGATCCTTATACAGGGGTGTAATGAGGCCTCACTGTACAGGAGAGACCGGAGCGAGGAGCAAAGGCCTGGTCATAAGAGCTGACAATCTGAGGAAACATCAATGCTGAATAATAGTCTACACTGCGTCACTAGATCCTTTACAGGGGTATAATGAGGCCTCACTGTACAGGAGAGACCGGAGCGAGGAGCCGGGGACTGATCACAAGAGCTGACAATCTGAGGAGACAGCAATGCTGAATAACAGTCTACACTGCATCACTAGATCCTTATACAGGAGTATAACGAGGCCTCACTGTACAGGAGAGACCGGAGCGAGGAGCAGAGGCCTGATCACAAGAGCTGACAATCTGAGGAGACAGCAATGCTGAATAACAGTCCATACTGCGTCACTAGATCCTTATACAGGGGTATAATGAGGCCTCACTGTACAGGAGAGACCGGAGCGAGGAGCAGAGGCCTGATCACAAGAGCTGACAATCTGAGGAAACAGCAATGCTGAATAACAGTCTACACTGCCTCACTAAATCCTTATACAGGGGTATAATGAGGCCTCACTGTATAGGAGAGATCGGAGCGAGGAGCAAAGGCCTGGTCACAAGAGCTGACAATCTGAGGAAACATCAATGCTGAATAACAGTCTACACTGCGTCAATAGATCCTTTACAGGGGTATAATGAGGCCTCACTGTACAGGAGAGACCGGAGCGAGGAGCCGGGGCCTGATCACAAGAGCTGACAATCTGAGGAGACAGCAATGCTGAATAACAGTCTACACTGCATCACTCGATCCTTATACAGGAGTATAACGAGGCCTCACTGTACAGGAGAGACCAGAGCGAGGAGCAGAGGCCTGATTACAAGACCTGACAATCTGAGGACACAGCAATGCTGAATAACAGTCTACACTGCGCCACTACATCCTTATACAGGGGTATAATGAGGCCTCACTGCACAGGAGAGACCGGAGCGAGGAGCAGAGGCCTGATCACAAGACCTGACAATCTGAGGAGACAGCAATGCTGAATAACAGTCTACACTGCGTCACTAGATCCTTATACTGGAGTATAATGAGGCCTCACTGTACAGGAGAGACCGGAGTGAGGAGCAGAGGCCTGATCACAAGAGCTGACAATCTGAGGAAACAGCAATGCTGAATAACAGTCTACACTGCCTCACTAAATCCTTATACAGGGGTATAATGAGGCCTCACTGTACAGGAGAGACCGGAGCGAGGAGCATAGGCCTGATCACAAGAGCTGACAATCTGAGGAAACAGCAATGCTGAATAACAGTCTACACTGCGTCACAAGATCCTTATACAGGGGTATAATGAGGCCTCATGGTACAGGAGAGACCGGAGCGAGGAACAGGGGCCTGATCACAAGAGCTGACAATCTGAGGAGACAGCAATGCTGAATAACAGTCTACACTGCGTCACTAGATCCTTATACAAGGGTATAATGAGGCCTCACTGTACAGGAGAGACCGGAGCGAGGAACAGGGGCCTGATCACAAGAGCTGACAATCTGAGGAATCAGCAATGCTGAATAACAGTCTACACTGGGTCACTAGATCCTTATACAGGGGTATAATGAGGCCTCACTGTACAGGAGAGACCGGAGCGAGGAGACGGGGCCTGATCACAAGAGCTGACAATCTGAGGACACATCAATACTGAATAACAGTCTACACTGCGTCACTAGATCCTTATACAGGGGTATAATGAGGCCTCACTGTACAGGAGAGACCGGAGCGAGGAGCAGGGGCCTGATCACGAGAGCTGACAATCTGAGGAGACAGCAATGCTGAATAACAGTCTACACTGCGTCACTTGATCCTTATACAGGGGTATAATGAGGCCTCACTGTACAGGAGAGACTGGAGCAAGGAGCAGGGGCCTGATCACGAGAGCTGACAATCTGAGGAGACAACAATGCTGAATAACAGTCTACACTGCGTCACTAGACCCTTATACAGGGATATAATGAGGCCTCACTGTACAGGAGAGAGCGGAGCGAGGAGCAGGAGCCTGATCACAAGAGCTGACAATCTGAGGAAACAGCAATGCTGAATAACAGTCTACACTGCGTCACTAGATCGTAATACAGGTGTATAATGAGGCCTCACTGTACAGGAGAGACCGGAGCGAGGAGCTGGGGCCTGATCACAAGAGCTGACAATCTGAGGAAGCAGCAATGCTAAATAACAGTCTACACTGCGTCACTAGATCCTTATACAGGGAAATAATGAGTCCTCACTGTACAGGAGAGACCGGAGCGAGGAGCTGGGGCCTGATCACAAGAGCTGACAATCTGAGGAAACAGCAATGCTGAATAACAGTCTACACTGCGTCACTAGATCCTTATACAGGGGTATAATGAGGCCTCACTGTACAGGAGAGACCGGAGCGAGGAACAGGGGCCTGATCACGAGAGCTGACAATCTGAGGAGACAGCAATGCTGAATATCAATCTACACTGCGTCACTAGATCCTTATACAAGGGTATAATGAGGCCTCATGGTACAGGAGAGACCGGAGCGAGGAACAGGGGCCTGATCACAAGAGCTGACAATCTGAGGAGACAGCAATGCTGAATAACAGTCTACACTGCGTCACTAGATCCTTATACAAGGGTATAATGAGGCCTCATGGTACAGGAGAGACCGGAGCGAGGAACAGGGGCCTGATCACAAGAGCTGACAATCTGAGGAAACAGCAATGCTGAATAACAGTCTACACTGCCTCACTAGATCCTTATACAGGGGTATAATGATGCCTCACTGTACAGGAGAGACCGGAGCGAGGAGCAGAGGCCTGATCACAAGAGCTGACAATCTGAGGAGACAGCAGTGCTGATTAACAGTCCACACTGCGTCACTAGATCCTTATACAGGCGTATAATGAGGCCTCACTGTACAGGAGAGACCGGAGCGAGGAGCAGAGGCCTGATCACAAGAGCTGACAATCTGAGGAAACAGCAATGCTGAATAACAGTCTACACTGCCTCACTAGATCCTTATACAGGGGTATAATGAGGCCTCACTGTACAGGAGAGACCGGAGCGAGGAGCAGGGGCCTGGTCACAAGAGCTGACAATCTGAGGAAACAGCAATGCTGAATAACAGTCTACACTGCGTCACTAGATCCTTATACAGGGGTATGATGAGGCCTCACTGTACAGAAGAGACCGGAGCGAGGAGCAAAGGCCTGGTCACAAGAGCTGACAATCTGAGGAAACATCAATGCTGAATAACAGTCTACACTGCCTCACTAGATCCTTATACAGGGGTATAATGAGGCCTCACTGTACAGGAGAGACCGGAGCGAGGAGCAAAGGCCTGGTCATAAGAGCTGACAATCTGAGGAAACATCAATGCTGAATAATAGTCTACACTGCGTCACTAGATCCTTTACAGGGGTATAATGAGGCCTCACTGTACAGGAGAGACCGGAGCGAGGAGCCGGGGACTGATCACAAGAGCTGACAATCTGAGGAGACAGCAATGCTGAATAACAGTCTACACTGCATCACTAGATCCTTATACAGGAGTATAACGAGGCCTCACTGTACAGGAGAGACCGGAGCGAGGAGCAGAGGCCTGATCACAAGAGCTGACAATCTAAGGAAACAGCAATGCTGAATAACAGTTTACACTGCGTCACTAGATCCTTATACAGGTGGAGAATGAGGCCTCACTGTACAGGAGAGACCGGAGCGAGGAGCAGAGGCCTGATCACAAGAGCTGACAATCTGAGGAGACAGCAATGCTGAATAACAGTCCATACTGCGTCACTAGATCCTTATACAGGGGTATAATGAGGCCTCACTGTACAGGAGAGACCGGAGCGAGGAGCAGAGGCCTGATCACAAGAGCTGACAATCTGAGGAAACAGCAATGCTGAATAACAGTCTACACTGCCTCACTAAATCCTTATACAGGGGTATAATGAGGCCTCACTGTACAGGAGAGACCGGAGCGAGGAGCAGGGGCCTGATCACAAGAGCTGACAATCTGAGGAGACAGCAATGCTGAATAACAGTCTACACTGCATCACTAGATCCTTATACAGGACTATAACGAGGCCTCACTGTACAGGAGAGACCAGACCGAGGAGCAGAGGCCTGATTACAAGACCTGACAATCTGAGGACACAGCAATGCTGAATAACAGTCTACACTGCGTCACTAGATCCTTATACAGGGGTATAATGAGGCCTCACTGCACAGGAGAGACCGGAGCGAGGAGCAGAGGCCTGATCACAAGAGCTGACAATCTGAGGAGAGAGCAATGCTGAATAACAGTCTACACTGCGTCACTAGATCCTTATACTGGAGTATAATGAGGCCTCACTGTACAGGAGAGACCGGAGTGAGGAGCAGAGGCCTGATCACAAGAGCTGACAATCTGAGGAAACAGCAATGCTGAATAACAGTCTACACTGCGTCACTAGATCCTTATACAGGGGTATAATGAGGCCTCACTGTACAGGAGAGACCGGAGCGAGGAGCAGGGGCCTGATCACAAGAGCTGACAATCTGAGGAGACAGCAATGCTGAATAACAGTCTACACTGCATCACTAGATCCTTATACAGGAGTATAACGAGGCCTCACTGTACAGGAGAGACCAGAGCGAGGAGCAGAGGCCTGATTACAAGACCTGACAATCTGAGGACACAGCAATGCTGAATAACAGTCTACACTGCGTCACTAGATCCTTATACAGGGGTATAATGAGGCCTCACTGCACAGGAGAGACCGGAGCGAGGAGCAGAGGCCTGATCACAAGAGCTGACAATCTGAGGAGACAGCAATGCTGAATAACAGTCTACACTGCGTCACTAGATCCTTATACTGGAGTATAATGAGGCCTCACTGTACAGGAGAGACCGGAGTGAGGAGCAGAGGCCTGATCACAAGAGCTGACAATCTGAGGAAACAGCAATGCTGAATAACAGTCTACACTGCCTCACTAAATCCTTATACAGGGGTATAATGAGGCCTCAGTGTACAGGAGAGACCGGAGCGAGGAGCAAAGGCCTGGTCACAAGAGCTGACAATCTGAGGAAACATCAATGCTGAATAACAGTCTACACTGCGTCAATAGATCCTTTACAGGGGTATAATGAGGCCTCACTGTACAGGAGAGACCGGAGCGAGGAGCCGGGGCCTGATCACAAGAGCTGACAATCTGAGGAGACAGCAATGCTGAATAACAGTCTACACTGCATCACTAGATCCTTATACAGTAGTATAACGAGGCCTCACTGTACAGGAGAGACCAGAGCGAGGAGCAGAGGCCTGATTACAAGACCTGACAATCTGAGGACACAGCAATGCTGAATAACAGTCTACACTGCTTCACTAGATCCTTATACAGGGGTATAACGAGGCCTCACTGTACAGGAGAGACCGGAGCGAGGAATAGAGGCCTGATCACAAGAGCTGACAATCTGAGGACGCAGCAATGCTGAATAACAGTCTACACTGCGTCACTAGATCCTTATACTGGAGTATAATGAGGCCTCACTGTACAGGAGAGACCGGAGCGAGGAGCAGAGGCCTGATCACAAGAGCTGACAATCTGAGGACGCAGCAATGCTGAATAACAGTCTACACTGCGTCACTAGATCCTTATACAGGGGTATAATGAGGCTTCACTGTACAGGAGAGACCGGAGCGATGAGCAGGGGCCTGATCACAAGAGCTGACAATCTGAGGAGACAGCAATGCTGAATAACAGTCTACACTGCGTCAGTAGATCCTTATACAGTGGTATAATGAGGCCTCACTGTGGAGCGTGCAGCTGTTCTGGGGGAGAAAATGGCTAGAAGGTTGGAGGAGTGTTTAAACTAGGGATGGGGGAGGGTATTCCTTTTATAGGAGGGGAAGACAGTGCAGATAGAGACCTGGGCACAAATAATGACATTGGGGGTGGGGGTGGCATGGGGGGTGGGGTTAGAACAGTTAATAATATAAGAAAGAATAGAGGTACAGAGAGATACATAAAGTGCATGTATACTAATGCCAGAAGCCTCGCCAACAAGATGGAGGAATTGGAGTTAGTGTTGTTGGAACATAATTATGACATGGTGGGGATATCTGAGACATGGCTGGACGAGAGCCATGACCGGGCAGATAATTTACAGGGCTATAGTCTGTTCAGAAATGACCGTACAAATAAGCGAGGGGGAGGCGTGTGTTTATATGTAAAATCATCCTTAAAACCCATCCTGCGTGATAATATATATGAATCTAATGAAAATGTAGAGTCCCTGTGGGTGGAGATAAGGGGAGGGGGGAAAAATAATAAATTACTGATGGGGTTTGTTATAAATCTCCAAAAATAATGGAATCAACAGAGAATATCCTCATAAAGCAAATAGATGAAGCAGCGACTCAAGGAGAAGTCATTATTATGGGGGACTTCAACTACCCTGAAATACATTGGGGAACCGAAACCTGCAGTTCCAGCAAAGGTGATAGGTTTCTGACAACTATGAGAGACAATTACCTTTCACCACTGGTTCAGGACCCAACAAGAGGGGGGGCACTGCTAGACCTAATATTAACCAACAGGCCAGACCGCAGATCAAATGTAAGGGTTGGGGGTCACTTGGGTAATAGTGATCACAAATTAATAAGTTTTCATGTATCCTTTAATAAGATGTGTAGTAGAGGGGTTACAAGGTCACTAAACTTCAGGAAGGCAAATTTCCAATGGATGAGAGATGATCTTGGTGCAATTAACTGGGACGATATCCTGAGACATAAAAATACACAAAGAAAATGGGAGACGTTTATTATCCTCCTGAATAGGACCTGTGCACAATATATACCATATGGGAATAAACATGCGAGAAATAGGAGGAAACCACTATGGATAAATAGAGCTGTAAGGGGCGCAATAAGAGATAAAAATAAAGCATTTAGAGAATTAAAGCAAGTAGGTAGTGATGAGGCATTAATTAAATACAGAAAATTAAATAAATTCTGTAAAAAGCAAATCAAGACAGCAAAGATTGAGACAGAGAGACTCATTGCCAGAGAAAGTAAAAATAATCCCAAAATATTCTTTAACTACATAAATAGTAAGAAGCTAAAAAATGATAGTGTTGGCCCCCTTAAAAATAGTCTGGGTGAAATGGTGGATGAGGATGAGGAAAAAGCCAATATGCTAAATGACTTTTTTCCAACAGTATTTACACAAGAAAATCCCATGACGGATAACATGATCAGGGATAAAAATTATCCATTAAATGTCACCTGCTTAACCCAGCAGGAAGTACGGCGGCGTCTAAAAATCACTAAAATTGACAAATCGCCGGGCCCGGATGGGATACACCCCTGAGTACTGCAGGAATTAAGCACAGTCATAGATAGACAATTATTTTTAATCTTTAAAGATTCCATAATAACAGGGTCTGTACCACAGGACTGGCGTATAGCAAATGTGGTGCCAATATTCAAAAAGGGGACAAAAACTGAACTTGGAAATTATAGGCCAGTAAGTTTAACCTCAACTATGGGTAAAATCCTGGAGGGTTTCCTAAGAGATACTATACTGGAGTATCTGGAGAAGAATAACCTCATGACCCAATATCAACATGGGTTTACAAGGGACCGTTCCTGTCAGACTAATCTGATAAGCTTTTATGAAGAGGTAAGTTCAGGACTGGACCAAGGGAATGCAGTGGATGTGGTGTACATGGACTTTTCAAAAGCTTTTGATACGGTGCCACACAAAAGGTTGATACATAAAATGCAAACAATGGGGATAGGGGAAAATATGTGTAAGTGGGTTAAGAGCTGGCTCAGGGATAGGAAACAAAGGGTGGTTATTAATGGAGCACACTCGGACTGGGTCACGGTTAGCAGTGGGGTACCACAGGGGTCAGTTTTGGGCCCGCTTCTTTTTAACATATTTATTAATGACCTTGTAGGGAGCATAGAGAGTAGAATTTCAATATTTGCAGATGACACTAAACTCTGCAGGGTAATCAATACAGAGGAGGACAATTTTATATTACAGGCGTAAACTAGAAGCTTGGGCTGATAAATGGCAAATGAGCTTTAATGGGGATAAATGTAAGGTCATGCACTTGGGTAGAACGAACAAGATGTATAATTATGTGCTTAATTGTAAAACACTGGGCAAAACTGTCACTGAGAAAGACCTGGGTGTATGGGTGGACGACAAACTCACATTTAGTGGCCAGTGTCAGGCAGCTGCTGCAAAGGCAAATAAAATAATGCGATGCATTAAAAGAGGCATAGATGCTCATGAGGAGAACATAATTTTACCTCTATATAAGTCACTAGTGCGACCACACTTAGAATACTAAGAGGTCACGGGGGTGGAGCAGGGAGAGGTAAGCATTGCAAGTGCTGGTGCCCAGAGCAAGCAGGGGGGCCCACTTGTGGGAGACGGCAGTGGGGCTCCCCACCGTCAGAGACATTTGCGTATTGTGAGGGGCCCTGTTCCAGTGTCGTTGCCCATGAGTGGGCCCCCCCACCTGCTCAGGGCCCCGGCACTTGCCCGGGTGCGCCAGGTGCTCACGCTGGCCCTAGGGGGGGACAGCCCAGTTAGGGAGGTGGTAAAACTGCCATATTTTGAGGTGTAGGCTGGACGTTGAGCAGCTGCAAATGGAGGAATTGCAGAAGTCGGAGGAAGAGGAGGACAAAGCGAGCCATTTTGCTGGCAACCTATGTGTCATCAGGGGAAGGTGGTACAAAATCCTTTGAAACCCAGGCATGGTTCATTTTAATGAAGGTGAGATCACCAACACTTTGCGTCGACAGCCGGGTCCTTCTTTCTGTCAGGATTGATCCAGCAGCACTGGAGACTCTTTCTGATAGCACACTACCAGCAGGGCAAGCAAGCTCCTGTAAGGTCCAGTAGTCAAAGGGGAATGACCTGTGAGGGAGAACATCGATAGGGAAAGAGAGGTAATTTTGAACCATAGTTGACAACTGCTGTCTCCTGTCTGTTGCAATCGATTCAGTATTACCAGTCGTGTGAGCGGTCCTCGAGAAATCATTCCACAACATGGTCATGAAACCCCTGTCTCCAACGCCAGTTCAGCTGTGTGCACCACGAACACCTCTTCCATTTGGCCCAGTACAGCTCGTGGTAGAACCAGCACCGCCACTGTGTGCTGGGAATGCCTCTAACAAACGATTTACCAGAGTTGCTTGTTTGTTCACCAATATTAGCTCTAGGTTCTCCTGTGGCATGATGTTCTGTAATTTGCCTTTATAGCGTGGATCGAGGATGCTGTCCAACCAGTAGTCGTCATCCTTCATAATTTTGGAAATGCGAGGGTCACTTTTTAGGATCTGCAATACATAATCACACATGTGGGCCAATGTTCCAGGTGTCAATGATGCACTTCCAGTGGTGGGTGGAGGAGCACTTTTTGCCAAATCCACATCCCTCCAGTCACGCACAAACCCTGTACCTGACCTTGGCAAGTCAACATTTTCTCTTGCCCCTGAGAAGCATCCTCCACCCCAAAATAATCCTTCCCCTAATCCTCTCCTCCTCCTCTTCCTCTTCTTCCTCCACCTCGTCCAGGACAGTTCCCTGGGCAGACAATGGCTGACTGTCATCAAGGCTTCCCTCCTCCTCCTCCTTCTCTTTGTCCTCCGCTGCAGATGCCTGATCCTTAATGTGTGTCAAAGTTTGCATGAGTAGACGCATAAGTGGGATGCTCATGCTTATGATGGCGTCGTCTGCGCTTACCAGCCGTGTGCATTCCTCAAAACACTGAAGGACTTTACAGAGGTCTTTCAGCTTGCACACCCGACAACTCCATGTCTGCCCTCAAACTGCCTGCCCGTGTATCCTCCCAGAAAGGCATTACAGCCTGCCTCTGTTCGCACAGCCTCTCAACCATGTGCATGTCTATAACTCTCTCCCAGTATGTATTTGACCGTAATCCAAGCAGCAGATATATGGTACTGTATCAGAAACGTACAGCTGAATATGGTGTAGGGGAAAATGTAAATCTCTGTATATGTATTTCTGGAGTCACACACACATGCTGTCTTAGTATGGATTTGACCGTCATCCAAACAGCAGATATACGGTACTGTATCAGAAGCGGACAGCTCTATACGGTGTATGTAAGTAAAAGTGTAAATCTCCGTCTATTTTTCTCCAGAGTCACACACACATAGCATGTATTTGTCCGTGATACCAGCCGGTACACAGTAGTGTGTGAGGAGCGTACACCTCTATACGGTGTGGGAAAAAATAAATGCTCGGTAACTGTGCAGAAAAAAAGAATAAAAGTAGGAGTGCTGTGTAAAAAGCAGTCTGCACAGCATTGTGCACACAGTAATGCAGCTATCAGGTAGCCTAATAAGGCAGCCTAATAACCAGCGCTGCTGCACACAAAAAAATCCTCCCCTGTCACTGCACACTAACTGTACAGCACAATTGCTATCAGCACAAGCACAGAATGTTTTTTCTTCCTTGCCTATCTGTTTTCTTTCCGGCCTAACACTCTCCCTATTGAGAAACAGCGGCAGCAACCTCTCCCTATGCTAAGATCGGCAGAAGTCTAATGGCAGTCGGCGGTCAGGGCTTTTATAGCCACTGTGATGCCACACAAAGCAAGCCAATCACTGCAATGCCCTTCTCTAAGATGGTGGTGGCCGCTGCCCATGTCATCGCGTTGCCCACAGTGTGCGTCCTTGCTCATTGGCAGAGAAAAGGCACCTGAATGCATTATGGGAAACGCGACTTTGGTGCTCGGGTCGGCGACCGCATGGCCGACCTCACGCTATGGTTGGGCTTCGCTCGGCAAAACCGACTTTGCCGAAAGTCGGCGACTTTTGAATTTGACCAACCCATTTCACTCAACTCTACTGGGGAGGTTTTTCTTCAGCAGGGGCAGGGAAACTGGTCAGAGATGATGGTAAGATGGATGGAGCTAAATACAGGACAATCCTGGTGGAAAACCTGTCACAGGCTGCAGAAGACTTGAGACTGGGGCATAGATTCACCTTCCGACAGGACAATGACCCTAAACATCCTGTCAAAGCTACAATGGATGGTTTAGATCAAAGAATATTTCAGCATCATCGGCCCAGTCACCGTCCAGACCCAAATCCCAGTGAGCATCCATGACAAGATATGAAAACTGTTCTCAGGCATCTCCATGCAATCTCACTAAGCAAGTGTGCAAAGAAGAAAAGGCAAAACTGTCACCTCTAGATGAGCAAAGCCATGTGTAGACCCCGACCCCAAAAGACCTGCAGCAGTACTTACAATGAAATGTGGCCCTAAAAAGTATTGACTCAGGGGCTGAACACAATTGCACGCTACAATTTATATATTTTATGATATTTAGAAAACCATGTATCATTTCCTTTTACATGTCACAAACTTGCTACTGTGTTGATTTATCACTGAAAATCCCATTAAAGAAACATTGATGTTTGTGGGTGTAATGTAAAAAAGTTTTGGGGGTATGAAGATTTTATCCAGGCGTTGTTTATTACAAAGTAAACACTCCTTGATATTAAAATTGCCATTTTGGGTATCAAATTAGGCAGAAAACCGGAGTCAGGCTATAATTTAAATCCACCCTCCCTCGCTTTATCTTAACCCCCGTCACCCCTGGACAATTTTCCGATTTTGCCTTTGTTCCACAATTTTTTTATTTTTCCATCAGTATGGCTTTTTTTTTTTAAATTCGTTTATTGAACCAAAGGCAGGGTATACAGTATGCAAACTGACAGCAATGACAATATCATGTAACACACATACATATCACAGAGCATCAATGTCAGCGCGTGTACACCAACTGTGCATTGAATAAAACATACTGTCAATTGCCTTACATTAGTCTGTATTATTATTCAAATAATAAAGCCTGCCTACTTCTAAAACATTACTACTACTACAAAACAACTATTTGCAGCCTATGTCTATATGTTTAGCTCTTTATCATGCGATATCTCTGTCCTACAACCTGAGGTGAGAGGAGTTCCACCTCTCCCATATCTTCTCAAATTTACCCGGGCACCCTCTGTTTTGGTAAAGCATACGCTCATATGGGAAAATCGAGTTCACCAATTCTTTCCAGGCCCTAAGGGAGGAATCCAAACCCCCCATCCACCACAGTGCCAACACCTTCCGTGCCATGAACAATGTCTCCCGTAAGAAAATCCCCGTATAGTGTCCCCATGTCTCATCATCCCGCACCCCAAACAGACAAAGCAATGGCTCAAGGGGAACAGGAATCTGTGCCAGGGAGGTTAATAATGACGTTACCTCTTTCCAGTAGTGTACTATAATCGGACATTGCCAAATCATGTGCACAAAATCTGCATCGGATGCATGGCATCTCAGACACTCCGAAGATTGGAAACAGCCCATCTTAAAAAGTCGAGTCGGATTCAAACATGATTGGTTTATGATATAAAGTTGTATCATTCTATTGTGAATTGACGGAGACACCTTAGTTGGTGACTCCAGAATTTCCTCCCACTCCTCTCCCTGAGTATCAGGGATGAGCCTTTCCCATTTCCCCCTAACCAAGCATACAGCACATTCCGTCCCCACCGATAGCATGTGTGTGTACAGAGAGGAGATGAGACCCTGGGGACCCTGTGATTTATGAATGCCTATCAAGGGTAGAGATGAAATAGCATTATTCATACCGACATGTCTCATGTGCGATTGAAAGGCTGATCTTAATTGCAAATATCGGAAGAATTGTGACCTCGGGACATTGCACTTAGCTTGTAATTGTTCAAAAGATAATAGTGTACCGCATTCATATAAGTATGGCTTTTATTGGTGGGGACGAGTTATACTTTTGAATGACACCATTCCATATGTGATGAAATTCCAAAAATGTGCAATTCCACTTTTTTTCTACTAATAGCAAAGAGACAACTGATGCCAATATGTATTTCTCAGACTAATAGAAAACACACAGTGTCTTATAGCACAGTACTAGCACAGATATGACTTATAGAGTACACACAGCATCTTATAGCACAGTACTAGCACAGATATGGCTTACAGAGTACACACAATGGCTTTTAGCACAGTACTAGCACAGATATGGCTTACAGAGTACACACAGCAGCTTTTAGCACAGACTAGCACAGATATGACTTACAGAGTACACACAGCAACTTATAACACAGTACAAGCACAGATATGGCTTACAGAGTCCACACAGCAGCTTTTAGCACAGTACTAGCACAGATATGACTTACAGAGTACACACAGCTTTGTGTTTGTAGAGTGCGCAGTTACAATCTGTCCCTCATTCCAGATGCATCCTATCCCTACACTAACGAGAACATAATGCCGGTTATCGAAAACAGTGAGGACCCCTTGTCTTTTTTTCATATGGTGCTGTGATGGGGCTGGAAGTGCGCAGACAGAAAAAGCTTGTTGACTGGCTGCACTCCCAGACCCAAACAGTAACATGGACTTCCTTGAGAAGTCCTTGTTCGGGGTCCATGCCCACACTCTAGATGTCTGGTATGGATCCCGAACTTTAGCGTTTGGATTCGGCCATCTCTATGTACAACCCCTTCTATGCTGCTTTCTCTACCAATGAGAGAAAGGAGGCTGACAGCAGAGAAAGCCATCAGTGCTGAGTAGGATTTCTGACGGACTATAATTGTTGCAGATCAGTCAGCCAGATGAAGGGCTTACAGACAGAAGCAAAATGGTGGAATATTTCTAATGAAAAAACAGTTTAAAAAGTTGCTTCACTTTGCATTTAGCAAGAAAATAATCAGTAAAACAACAGATCTTACAAAGATGTCTATAACCTTTAAGTTTTGCATCCACTAATTGTAAGATTTTTCAGCAAGAGTGATTAAACCCACCATAGAGCTTTCTGTCGAGTGTTCTTGGAAGGTTTGTTGTGCAACAATTGCAACTAACCTCTCACCAATCTGGTGATATTTATAATAATGACCCACGATGCTAAAATGCCATTGATGTAGGCTCACAAAATAGCTTTACAGTTTTGAGTTTCTTATAATTGCCACATAAAGCACTAAGATTTCTACCCCTTCTAATACACACCGATGCTGCTGCCAGACCCCTTCTTAAAGGGAACCAGTCCTCTTACTCGTGCTGCCCAGTCCACAGGCAGCATGGATCATAGATAAATCAAAAAAGGCTATGTAAGAGCCAAGGAGAGCACTAGGAATAATCTACTCTCATCCCACAAAAAGATATGTGGTGATAAGTAGATACGGTATATATCCATGTACAATCATCAATGGGATGCTAGGAGCAGGATTTTTCAGAAACACTGGCCAGTGCTCAGGACTAAGCCCACATTATCCAAACATCTCTCTCAATCGCCATTAATGACAGCTAGAAGAAATAAAACCCTGAAAGATTTTCTAGTTAATATCCATTGTGTGCCGAAATCCCATGAACTTTTTAAGGCGGGGAGAAAAAAATGTGGAGGTAACCCTTGCGGTGACTGCGACGCCTGTAAGAACGTACTGCGCGCCTCATCCTTTACACCATCAGATGGCCTTAGAGAGTACAAAATATTAATATTATTATTATTTATATAGCACCATTGATTCCACAGTGCTGTACATGAGAAGGGGTTACAGATAAAAGATTATATCACATGTCACACAACGCACGTAGTATATCATGTAAGATGGTCTATATTGGATTCACATCTCGCGAACTGCGTGTCAGGACTCGAGAACATGTCACCTTAAGGAATTGAAGGTCAAGGGTATTGACAGAGTTTATACCAGAATAAGGGGTGGAGATATCAGTCACCAGTTGGCGCAAAGGGAATGTAGGTGGATTACAGTCCTTCAAAGGGAATGTAGGTGGATTACAGACCTTAAAAAGGATTGTGGACGGATTACAATCCTTCAAAGTCCTTCATAGGGAATGTAGGTGGATTTCAGTCCTTCAAAGATAATGTAGGTGGATTGCAGTCCTTCAAAGGGAATGTAGAAGGATTACAGTCCTTCAAAGGAAATGTACTGTAGGTAGATTACAGTCCTTCCAAGGTAATGTACATGGATTACAGTCCTTTAAAGGGAATGTACTGCAGGTGGATTACAGTTCTTCCTACAGAACATAGGTGAAATACAGTCCTTCAAAGGGAACGTAGGTGGATTACAGTCCTTCAGAGGGAATGTAGGTGGATTACAGTCCTTCACAGGGAATGTAGGTGGATTACAGTCCTTCAAAGGGAATGTAGGTGGATTACAGTCCTTCAAAGGGAATGTAGGTGGATTACAGTCCTTCCAAGGGAATGTAGGTGGAATACAGTCATTCAAAGGTAATGTAGGTGGACTACAGTCCTTCATAGGGTACGTAGGTGGATTACAGTCCTTCATATGGAATATAGGTGGATTACAGTCCTTCATTGAGAATATAGGTGGATTACAGTCCTTCATAGGGAATGTAGGTGGATTACAGTCCTTCAAAGGGAATGTAGGTGGATTACAGTCCTTCATAGGGAATGTAAGTGAATCACAGTCCATCAAAGGGAATGTAGGTGGACTACAGTCCTTCATAGGGTACGTAGGTGAATTACAGTCCTTCATATGGAATATAGGTGGATTACAGTCCTTCATAGGGAATGTAGGTGGATTACAGTGCTTCATAGGGAATTTAGGTGGATTACAGTCCTTGATACCATGCAGAAAAAGATTTCCAGTTTGTCAAGGAGCGCTTCCAGCTGATTCATTAATTACTCCGAATATTTCAAGGAATATCCAGTTTATTGTTAGACATATAACGCGTTTCGGCTATACATAAATTTAGCCTTCATCACCTTCTCACCCTTGTCTCGTAGACTCCATTGTCTTCAAAGACGATATTGATTTAGTCCTTGATACCATGACACCATCAGGTTTAAATGAACATTTGAGGTTTGTCCCATATGTCTAAATATGTTGTCTCTTATTTAGATTTTAATTTGTGTGTTTATTTCCATTAAATGTTATTTGTTTCTAACCCCTGATGATTCCTGATTCCCTTGGTGATATATTACATCATATATGGCATCATTATATCAATGATCGCATCAGAAAATGATCCTTTTGGTGGATAGGATCCTCCATCCACAACCTTGTGCTACCGAGATGACAATCTATAGTTGGTATTTGCAATACAATTTTCTTCTTGGACTTACTTTTCAAATGTGGGAATGAACTATGAAGCATCTGCTTATTGTGGGGTAGCGTTCCCTTTACCCGCACATTATGATCTTATTAGTCACTATATTTGATCATAATAATAAAAAATGTTTTCCACTTGTACACTCAGTGCATTAGGATTGGAACGGAACTCTGTCACTACTGATTAGCACTTTTATGGGCAGCTATTAATTCACATTTACTTATGATATCTAGACATTATCGGGTTTATCTCTCATCTAGTTCCTTTTTCATGTTTTTATTGAATTGATAAATAGGTACACTGTCACTTTAACTTGCACATAGCACTTTATACAGGTTCCGCTTCAGAATTCATATTTAATCATTCTTATTTATGCAATATAGGTCTTATTGGCTGCTATGTATAGCAGTGTTTGGTGACTGTATTCCTGCCCTTTCTTTAGCCCACAATAAACATGGTGACAGGTTAGTGCGCATGCCTGATGTGCGGTGAGACTAGAAACATCGCTGACGGCGTCGTTCATATGATACGGTGAGGTTATGTGACATCATAGGGGATTTCCTCTTACATGTTGAAGCCTCAAAGATGCACCATGACAGCATCCATCATGAAAGCCTATGAGCTTGACCAAGACAAATCCTGGGCTCCTCACATCTGTTGATCTTACAGGTTGGATGAGAGGTTCTCATAAGTCAATGCCAGGAACAGAAGGATCACATGACTGTTACTTCTGTCTAACCAATGTCCCAGGTTTTCCTACAAAAGAACAAGAAGTCCATGGAATATCCCAATCTGCCTTCAGCTATGAGACCAGTGCCACATGATGACCCTCGTCCAGTAGCAAAGCCTCTAGAGACATGGAGCCTAGAGGAGGCATCCAATGAAGATGTTGCTGTCCATGGGTCAGAGATGGGGAACAATGCTGATTCAGACATTGAGCCATGTATGTCTGGTGAGCCTCATCTTATATCACAGCCAGAACTTAATGACTTGTTCCAGAACTTATGTTTGCCAAAACCAAATGCAGTTACTGGCTTCAAGACTTCAAGGATGGCATTTGCTGTCACCCGCTACAAAAGTTTCTGTCTTTCGAAGCCGCTAAGATGACATAACACAGTTTTTAGAACTGGTTGACAACCTGAGCTTTTGCACCGACATTGGTGGGTTGTTTGTAGCTTTGGATTGCTCGCATGAGTCGAGACAGTGGTGTCTCCTAATTGACTCATCAGTGTTAAGACTCCAGGCTGTCTTGTTACACAATGGTAATGTTCACCGTCCAATACCAATATTAATCAATAATTCAATATTCAAATGTTGCCAAGAATAATCGACGCTGAGATTAAGGAACGCATTTTTGTTGGTCTACAAATCTGACACATCATGAATGACAAGCAATTCGAAGAGCTGCTGGCGGGGAATGAGAAAATTGCTTGGAAATCATTCAAGGATGTTTCCCAGAATTTTTTTCGCAACAACCCAACCCCAAATTACATCAAACTGTCATCAACCTTCTGGAAGCTTACAAAGCGATGAAGTGCAACATGTCATTGAACATTCATTTTTTGCATTCACATTTGGAATTCTTCCCTGTAAATCTTGGTGCCATTAGTAATGACCATGGCGAATGGTTTCCCAAACATATTGCTACTATGAAAAAGCGTTATCAAGTGTCCTGGACTCCATCAATGCTGGCTGACTATTGCCGGACACTAATACGGGACGCACCAGACGGTGACTACAAATGACCTAATGCTTCATAATCCGTAAAACGTCATCTCATGTTTCACAACGTTTCTAAGTAACATAGTAACATAGTTTTGAAGGCTGAAGGAAGACCTTATGTCCATCTAGTTCAGCCTATTTTTAGTGCAGCTGTTCTGCATTGTTGATCCTGGGGAAGGCAAAAAACCCACAGAGTAGAAGCCAATTTTCTCCATAGGGAAAAAATTCCTTCCCCTAAGCTGGGTCAACCATCTACCTGTAATATTATGTTATTCGTAACTTTCTATACTGTTACTCACAAGAAAAGCATCCATTCCTTTCTTACATTCATTCAGTGAGTTGGCCATCACCACTTCCTCAGGAAGAGAATTCCAGAGCCTCACTGCTCTTACCGTGAAGAACCCTCTTCTATGCTGGTGCAGAAATTGTCTTTCCTCCAAACGAAGAGAATGCCCCCTTGTTCTTGTCACAGTCCTTGGTACAAACAGTTCATGGGAGAGATCTCTGTATTGCCCTCTGATATACTTGTACATATATATTAGGTCTCCCCTAAGTCTTCTCTTTTCTAGAGTAAATAGACCTAATTTTGATAACCTTTCTGGGTATTGTAGTGAACCAACTCCATTTATCATTTTAGTAGCCCGCCTTTGAATCCTTTCAAGTTCAGTAAAGTGATGCAGATGATCTGAAATTATATTTCTGCTGGGCTCTAATGGGTTTATTATAATCACGTCACATTTTCAAGGAAGCAAAACTTTGGAAAAAATGTGTTGCCCAGAGTAACATGGAGATTTGTCATTTCCTAATGATATCATTGCTTTACATATTTAGGATTGGTACAATCTAATATATTATATTTCTTCATATTTTTTTATTCAGATTTTAGGAACAAATGTGCTGGCAAATCCTGATAATGGAAAATCGTAGCCCCGGAGATCCATGAGTCTGTCAGTGTGAGTATCACAGATGGAGATGTCTGTGTAATGACTCTATAGAATAGGGGACTCTCACTTTTTGTATTGAAGAACTGAAATCAATTCCCTTTTGATGATCTGATGATGTGAGAGGCTCCTGTATAGAACCTCTCCTCTTTTTCCATGATCGGGGAATCTAATGTACGGAGTGGGACCTGGTCAAGGTCTTATGGACTAATATGTAGACTTGTTTTATAGTACTGACCTAGAGAACAAGGATTCTGAAATTTCAGCGTTTTTTTAAATCAGTGGTTTGTCAAGTGTTTCAGGAGTTTTGCAGCAAATTTTACTTATTCAAGTGAATTAAAAAAATGCATGTAAAAGCACAGCAAATACTTGTATTCAGCACGAGAAAAAACCAGACAGAGCCAGAAAACAGTCACATGCCATACGGACCATCAGAGTGACAGAGTGATGCTAGCCCATTATGACATCACTGGCGATGCTAGCCCATTATGACATCACAGGTGATGCTAGCCCATTGTGACATCACTGATGATGCTAGCCCATTATGACATCACTGGCGATGCTAGCCCATTATGACATCACTGGTGTTGCTAGCCCATTATGACATCACTGGTGATGCTAGCCCATTATGACATCACTGGTGATGCTAGCCCATTATGACATCACAGGTGATTCTCGGCCATTGTGACATCACAGCTCAGTCCCTACTTATAGAATGTTCACACGGTCACCGGTGCCATTTATGGTTCTATAGTGACTGAGAGCGTTTGCAATTTTTCACTATGTCTGGATTATGTCTGAGCGATTTTCAGGTAGATGCTCTGTTGGAGACTCTTACCAACAATCTCCCTAACACTGAGCTTCTACCACCTGATGGCGTCCTCTGCTTCACTCACCGGCTGGTGGTGGAGCTAGTCAATGACTGCCTGACCAAAAACAATGAAGATAAACTAACATCAGAGTATCTGACGGATTTACGTCACAACATCAGAACATTACTACAGCAGGTAAGTGGCGGACACTCGGCACAAATCTTCTCTATAGTCATAGATAATAATGGTGGGAGAGAAGCTTCTTCTTTCCTTCCATATAAAACACGACGAGTCCCCAGATATGGAGTCGTTGTATCTGCAGAGAGGAGCAGAGGACACTTACAATGGCCGCCTCCATTGTTTCCTTTCTTATCTCTGAATTTTTCTCTTTGTGTCTTTTCTTCTTTATAGGCTGAAAATAGATCTCAATATGGAGATTTGGCTTTTGTTAAACAACTGGCCGAAGAAGTCCTGCGCGTATTAGAATGTCCGGCCTGCTCGCCGGAACGCCCGGTAAGGAGCCATCATCTTCTCTATCACACGTCCTTGTTTTCTGATCTTCTCCAGATCACCAGTCAGATATCAGAAGATCTGGTGTCACATAATCCACATAAGTGAGAGACGTTTCTGAGAAAAGTTCTCATGATGGCGTGTGATTTGTAGAGTTACAGTTGGTGCATCAGTAAATGTTGGTTTACTCCTTCCTGATTCATGTATTTGGTGATTTAGTGAAATCTTCCACATATTAATTATCTGTATTATATCTATCAGGAAACACCAGAAGGCGACGACGAATATGGGGCGACTGTGACCCCGGAAACCCCTGACTCTAATAGGAGTCAGCCAGAGCTGAGCAGCGATCTGATCACAGGTGAGCCGATCACACAACCTCCTACAAGGAATCTAAAGATATTACACAGGGAATAATGGCAGATCACTCTCTACTCCATGTAATGGGACCTGTCGGCACATGTTACATATAGCAGTGGTGGGATGACGGTGTAGGACGTTCCCCTATTATATCCAGATATTACACAGCAGGGAATATTGGCAGATCACTCTCTACTCCATTTAATGGACCTGTCAGCACATGTTACATATAGGAGTGGTGGGATGACGGTGTAGGACATTCCCCCTATTATATCCAGATACTACACAGCAGGGAATAATGGCAGATCACTCTCTACTACATCTAATGGACCTGTCAGCACATGTTACATATAGGAGTGGTGGGATGACGGTGTAGGGCGTTCCCCCTATTATATCCAGATACTACACAGCAGGGAATAATGGCAGATCACTCTCTACTCCATGTAATGGACCTGTCAGCACATGTTACATATAGTAGTGGTGGGATGACGGTGTAGGACGTTCCCCTATTATATCCAGATATTACACAGCAGGGAATAATGGCAGATCACTCTCTACTCCATGTAATGGACCTGTCAGCACATGTTACATATAGGAGTGGTGGGATGACGGTGTAGGGCGTTCCCCCTATTATATCCAGATACTACACAGCAGGGAATAATGGCAGATCACTCTCTACTCCATGTAATGGACCTGTCAGCACATGTTACATATAGTAGTGGTGGGATGACGGTGTAGGACGTTCCCCTATTATATCCAGATATTACACAGCAGGGAATAATGGCAGATCACTCTCTACTCCATGTAATGGACCTGTCAGCACATATTACATATAGGAGTGGTGGGATGACGGTATAGGATGTTCCCCTATTATATACAGATATTACACAGCAGGGAATAATGGCAGATCACTCTCTACTCCATGTAATGGACCTGTCAGCACATATTACATATAGGAGTGGTGGGATGACGGTGTAGGACATTCCCCCTATTATATCCAGATACTACACAGCAGGGAATAATGGCAGATCACTCTCTACTACATCTAATGGACCTGTCAGCACATGTTACATATAGGAGTGGTGGGATGACGGTGTAGGGCGTTCCCCCTATTATATCCAGATACTACACAGCAGGGAATAATGGCAGATCACTCTCTACTCCATGTAATGGACCTGTCAGCACATGTTACATATAGTAGTGGTGGGATGACGGTGTAGGACGTTCCCCTATTATATCCAGATATTACACAGCAGGGAATAATGGCAGATCACTCTCTACTCCATGTAATGGGACCTGTCAGCACATGTTACACATAGGATTGGTGGGATGACGGTGTAGGACGTTCCCCCTATTATATCCAGATATTACACAGCAGGGAATAATGGCAGATCACTCTCTACTCCATGGAATGGACCTGTCAGCACATGTTACATATAGTAGTGGTGGGATGACGGTGTAGGACGTTCCCCTATTATATCCAGATATTACACAGCAGGGAATAATGGCAGATCACTCTCTACTCCATGTAATGGGACCTGTCAGCACATGTTACACATAGGATTGGTGGGATGATGGTGTAGGACGTTCCCCTATTATATCCAGATATTACACAGCAGGGAATAATGGCAGATTACTCTCTACTCCATGTAATGGACCTGTCAGCACATGTTACATATAGCAGTGGTGGGATGACGGTGTAGGACGTTCCCCTATTATATCCAGATATTACACAGCAGGGAATATTGGCAGATCACTCTCTACTCCATTTAATGGACCTGTCAGCACATGTTACATATAGGAGTGGTGGGATGACGGTGTAGGACATTCCCCCTATTATATCCAGATACTACACAGCAGGGAATAATGGCAGATCACTCTCTACTACATCTAATGGACCTGTCAGCACATGTTACATATAGGAGTGGTGGGATGACGGTGTAGGGCGTTCCCCCTATTATATCCAGATACTACACAGCAGGGAATAATGGCAGATCACTCTCTACTCCATGTAATGGACCTGTCAGCACATGTTACATATAGTAGTGGTGGGATGACGGTGTAGGACGTTCCCCTATTATATCCAGATATTACACAGCAGGGAATAATGGCAGATCACTCTCTACTCCATGTAATGGACCTGTCAGCACATGTTACATATAGGAGTGGTGGGATGACGGTGTAGGACATTCCCCCTATTATATCCAGATACTACACAGCAGGGAATAATGGCAGATCACTCTCTACTACATCTAATGGACCTGTCAGCACATGTTACATATAGGAGTGGTGGGATGACGGTGTAGGGCGTTCCCCCTATTATATCCAGATACTACACAGCAGGGAATAATGGCAGATCACTCTCTACTCCATGTAATGGACCTGTCAGCACATGTTACATATAGTAGTGGTGGGATGACGGTGTAGGACGTTCCCCTATTATATCCAGATATTACACAGCAGGGAATAATGGCAGATCACTCTCTACTCCATGTAATGGACCTGTCAGCACATGTTACACATAGGATTGGTGGGATGACGGTGTAGGACGTTCCCCCTATTATATCCAGATATTACACAGCAGGGAATAATGGCAGATCACTCTCTACTCCATGTAATGGACCTGTCAGCACATGTTACATATAGTAGTGGTGGGATGACGGTGTAGGACATTCCCCTATTATATCCAGATATTACACAGCAGGGAATAATGGCAGATCACTCTCTACTCCATGTAATGGGACCTGTCAGCACATGTTACACATAGGATTGGTGGGATGATGGTGTAGGACGTTCCCCTATTATATCCAGATATTACACAGCAGGGAATAATGGCAGATTACTCTCTACTCCATGTAATGGACCTGTCAGCACATGTTACATATAGGAGTGGTGGGATGACGGTGTAGGACGTTCCCCTATTATATCCAGATATTACACAGTAGGGAATAATGGCAGATCACTCTCTACTCCATGTAATGGACCTGTCAGCACATGTTACATATAGGAGTAGTGGGATGATGGTGTAGGACGTTCCCCTATTATATCCAGATATTACACAGCAGGGAATAATGGCAGATTACTCTCTACTCCATGTAATGGACCTGTCAGCACATGTTACATATAGGAGTGGTGGGATGATGGTGTAGGACGTTCCCCCTATTATATCCAGATATTACACAGTAGGGAATAATGGCAGATCACTCTCTACTCCATGTAATGGACCTGTCAGCACATGTTACATATAGGAGTAGTGGGATGATGGTGTAGGACGTTCCCCTATTATATCCAGATATTACACAGCAGGGAATAATGGCAGATTACTCTCTACTCCATGTAATGGACCTGTCAGCACATGTTACATATAGGAGTGGTGGGATGATGGTGTAGGACGTTCCCCTATTATATCCAGATATTACACAGTAGGGAATAATGGCAGATCACTCTCTACTCCATGTAATGGACCTGTCAGCACATCTTACATATAGGAGTGGTGGGATGACGGTGTAGGATGTTCCCCTATTATATCCAGATATTACACAGCAGGGAATAATGGCAGATCACTCTCTACTCCATGGAATGGGACCTGTCAGCACATGTTACATATAGGAGTGGTGGGATGATGGTGTAGGACGTTCCCCTATTATATCCAGATATTACACAGCAGGGAATAATGGCAGATCACTCTCTACTCCATGGAATGGGACCTGTCAGCACATGTTACATATAGGAGTGGTGGGATGACGGTGTAGGACGTTCCCCAATTATATCCAGATATTACACAGCAGGGAATAATGGCAGATCACTCTCTACTCCATGTAATGGACCTGTCAGCACATGTTACATATAGGAGTGGTGGGATGACGGTGTAGGACGTTCCCCCTATTATATCCAGATATTACACAGCAGGGAATAATGGCAGATCACTCTCTACTCCATGTAATGGATCTGTCAGCACATGTTACATATAGGAGTGGTGGGATGACGGTGTAGGACGTTCCCCCTATTATATCCAGATATTACACAGCAGGGAATAATGGCAGATCACTCTCTACTCCATGGAATGGGACCTGTCAGCACATGTTACATATAGGAGTGGTGGGATGACGGTGTAGGACGTTCCCCAATTATATCCAGATATTACACAGCAGGGAATAATGGCAGATCACTCTCTACTCCATGTAATGGATCTGTCAGCACATGTTACATATAGGAGTGGTGGGATGACGGTGTAGGACGTTCCCCCTATTATATCCAGATATTACACAGCAGGGAATAATGGCAGATCACTCTCTACTCCATGGAATGGGACCTGTCAGCACATGTTACATATAGGAGTGGTGGGATGACGGTGTAGGACGTTCCCCAATTATATCCAGATATTACACAGCAGGGAATAATGGCAGATCACTCTCTACTCCATGTAATGGACCTGTCAGCACATGTTACATATAGGAGTGGTGGGATGATGGTGTAGGACGTTCCCCTATTATATACAGATATTACACAGCAGGGAATAATGGCAGATTACTCTCTACTCCATGTAATGGACCTGTCAGCACATGTTACATATAGGAGTGGTGGGATGATGGTGTAGGACGTTCCCCTATTATATCCAGATATTACACAGTAGGGAATAATGGCAGATCACTCTCTACTCCATGTAATGGACCTGTCAGCACATCTTACATATAGGAGTGGTGGTGTGACGGTGTAGGATGTTCCCCTATTATATCCAGATATTACACAGCAGGGAATAATGGCAGATCACTCTATACTCCATGTAATGGAGCTGTCAGCACATATTACATATAGGAGTGGTGGGATGACGGTGTAGGACGTTCCCCTATTATATACAGATATTACACAGCAGGGAATAATGGCAGATCACTCCCTACTCCATGTAATGGATCTGTCAGCACATGTTACATATAGGAGTGGTGGGATGATGGTGTAGGACTTTCCCCCTATTATATCCAGATATTACACAGCAGGGAATAATGGCAGATCACTCTCTACTCCATGGAATGGGACCTGTCAGCACATGTTACATATAGGAGTGGTGGGATGATGGTGTAGGACGTTCCCCTATTATATCCAGATATTACACAGCAGGGAATAATGGCAGATCACTCTCTACTCCATGTAATGGATCTGTCAGCACATGTTACATATAGGAGTGGTGGGATGACGGTGTAGGACGTTCCCCCTATTATATCCAGATATTACACAGCAGGGAATAATGGCAGATCACTCTCTACTCCATGGAATGGGACCTGTCAGCACATGTTACATATAGGAGTGGTGGGATGACGGTGTAGGACGTTCCCCAATTATATCCAGATATTACACAGCAGGGAATAATGGCAGATCACTCTCTACTCCATGGAATGGGACCTGTCAGCACATGTTACATATAGGAGTGGTGGGATGACGGTGTAGGACGTTCCCCAATTATATCCAGATATTACACAGCAGGGAATAATGGCAGATCACTCTCTACTCCATGTAATGGACCTGTCAGCACATGTTACATATAGGAGTGGTGGGATGACGGTGTAGGACGTTCCCCCTATTATATCCAGATATTACACAGCAGGGAATAATGGCAGATCACTCTCTACTCCATGTAATGGACCTGTCAGCACATGTTACATATAGGAGTGGTGGGATGACGGTGTAGGACGTTCCCCAATTATATCCAGATATTACACAGCAGGGAATAATGGCAGATCACTTTCTACTCCATGTAATGGACCTGTCAGCATATGTTACATATAGGAGTGGTGGGATGACGGTGTAGGACGTTCCCCCTATTATATCCAGATATTACACAGCAGGGAATAATGGCAGATCACTCTCTACTCCATGTAATGGATCTGTCAGCACATGTTACATATAGGAGTGGTGGGATGATGGTGTAGGACGTTCCCCCTATTATATCCAGATATTACACAGCAGGGAATAATGGCAGATCACTCTGTACTCCATGTAATGGACCTGTCAGCACATGTTACATACAGTCATATGTAAACGTTTGGGCACCCCTATTAATGTTAACCTTTTTTCTTTATAACAATTTTGTTTTTTGCAACAGCTATTTCAGTTTCATATATCTAATAACTGATGGACTCAGTTATATTTCTGGATTCAAATGAGGTTTATTGTACTAACAGAAAATGTGCAATCTGCATTTAAACAAAATTTGACCGGTGCAAAAGTATGGGCACCCTTATCATTTTCTTGATTTGAACACTCCTAACTACTTTTTACTGACTTCCTGAAGCACTAAATTGGTTTTGTAACCTCATTGAGCTTTGAACTTCATAGCCAGGTGTATCAAATCATGAGGAAAGGTATTTAAGGTGGCCACTTGCAAGTAGTTCTCCTATTTGATTCTCCTATGAAGAGTGGCATCATGGGCTCCTCAAAACAACTCTCAAATGATCTGAAAACAAAGATTATTCAACATAGCTTTTCAGGGGAAGGATACAAAAAGTTGTCTCAGAGATTTAACCTGTCAGTTTCCACTGTGAGGAACATAGTAAGGAAATGGAAGAACACAGGTACAGTTCTTGTTAAGCCCAGAAGTGGCAGGCCAAGAAAAATATCAGAAAGGCAGAGAAGAAGAATGGTGAGAACAGTCAAGGACAATCCACAGACCACCTCCGAAGACCGGCAGCATCATCTTGCTGCAGATGGTGTCACTGTGCATCGGTCAACAATACAGCGCATGCATAACGCCTTTTTGTATGACCAAACAACTCAATCTTTGTTTCATCAGTCCACAGGACCTTCTTCCAAAATGTAACTGGCTTGTCCAAATGTGCTTTTGCAGACCTCAGGCGACTCTGTTTGTGGCGTGCTTGCAGAAACGGCTTCTTTCGCATCACTCTCCCATACAGCTTCTCCTTGTGCAAAGTGCGCTGTATTGTTGACCGATGCACAGTGACACCATCTGCAGCAAGATGATGCTGCCGGTCTTTGGAGGTGGTCTGTGGATTGTCCTTGACTGTTCTCACCATTCTTCTTCTCTGCCTTTCTGATATTTTTCTTGGCCTGCCACTTCTGGGCTTAACAAGAACTGTACCTGTGTTCTTCCATTTCCTTACTATGTTCCTCACAGTGGAAACTGACAGGTTAAATCTCTGAGACAACTTTTTGGATCCTTCCCCTGAAAAGCTATGTTGAATAATCTTTGTTTTCAGATCATTTGAGAGTTGTTTTGAGGAGCCCATGATGCCACTCTTCATAGGAGAATCAGGAGAACTACTTGCAAGTGGCCACCTTAAATGCCTTTTCTCACGATTTGATACACCTGGCTATGAAGTTCAAAGCTCAATGAGGTTACAAAACCAATTTAGTGCTTCAGGAAGTCAGTGAAAAGTAGTTAGGAGTGTTCAAATCAAGAAAATGATAAGGGTGCCCATACTTTTGCACCGGTCAAATTTTGTTTAAATGCAGATTGCACATTTTCTGTTAGTACAATAAACCTCATTTGAATCCAGAAATATAACTGAGTCCATCAGTTATTAGACATATAAAACTGAAATAGCTGTTGCAAAAACCAAAATTGTTATAAAGAAAAAAGGTTAACATTAATAGGGGTGCCCAAACTTTTACATATGACTGTATAGGAGTGGTGGTATGACGGTGTAGGACGTTCCCCCAATTATATACAGATATTACACAGCAGGGAATAATGGCAGATCACTTTCTACTCCATGTAATGGACCTGTCAGCACATGTTACATATAGGAGTGGTGGGATGACGGTGTAGGACGTTCCCCCTATTATATCCAGATATTACACAGCAGGGAATAATGGCAGATCACTCTCTACTCCATGTAATGGATCTGTCAGCACATGTTACATATAGGAGTGGTGGGATGATGGTGTAGGACGTTCCCCTATTATATCCAGATATTACACAGCAGGGAATAATGGCAGATCACTTTCTACTCCATGTAATGGACCTGTCAGCACATGTTACATATAGGAGTGGTGGTATGACGGTGTAGGACGTTCCCCCAATTATATACAGATATTACACAGCAGGGAATAATGGCAGATCACTCTCTACTCCATGTAATGGACCTGTCAGCACATGTTACATATAGGAGTGGTGGGATGATGGTGTAGGACATTCCCCTATTATATACAGATATTACACAGCAGGGAATAATGGCAGATCACTCTCTACTCCATGTAATGGATCTGTCAGCACATGTTACATATAGGAGTGGTGGGATGATGGTGTAGGACGTTCCCCTATTATATCCAGATATTACACAGCAGGGAATAATGGCAGATCACTCTCTACTCCATGTAATGGACCTGTCAGCACATGTTACATATAGAAGTGGTGGTGTGACGGTGTAGGACATTCCCCTATTATATACAGATATTACACAGCAGGGAATAATGGCAGATCACTCTCTACTCCATATAATGGACCTGTCAGCACATGTTACATATAGGAGTGGTGGGATGACGGTGTAGGATGTTCCCCCTATTATATCCAGATATTACACAGCAGGGAATAATGGCAGATCACTCTCTACTCCATGTAATGGAACCTGTCAGCACATGTTACATATAGGAGTGGTGGGATGACGGTGTAGGACGTTCCCCTATTATATCCAGATATTACACAGCAGGGAATAATGGCAGATCACTCTCTACTCCATGTAATGGAACCTGTCAGCACATGTTACATATAGGAGTGGTGGGATGACGGTGTAGGACGTTCCCCTATTATATACAGATATTACACAGCAGGGAATAATGGCAGATCACTCTCTACTCCATGTAATGGACCTGTCAGCACATGTTACTTATAGGAGTGGTCAGCGAGGGTGGGGGGTCCTCATTCATGTGATGATTGGGGGTCCGCCACCACTTACCTTACATTAATCTATGGATGCGCCATACGTCCTCATATGTAGAATCCCCATATAACGAGTATTATTCCTGTTTACAGACGTCTTGTCATTTCTCCCTTATGTTGCGGTATTATGTATGTAGGATTGATATCGACTAATATATTTTATTTCTTCATCACTTTATCACTATTTTAGTACCATCAGCACTGGCGAATACCAACAGTGGAATCTGTGAGATCCCGGAGATCCAAGAATCTGCCGGTGTAAGTATTATAGAGCCATAGCGGGTGTCTGTGTATCACCAGATCATGGGGTGTGAGTGACCCGTCCAGTATTATCCCCATATAACCATGGGACGGCTCTGTTCTAAGCGTAGATGACTCCATGGTGTTAGAGAATAGTATTTATAGTAAATGGAATCTGTCACCAGGTTTATGCTGCTGACAGATTCATCCTGAGATGTTTTCCTGCAGCTTCTAGATCTTAGTATTATTTCTTATTCTTTTTTAGGACTCGATGAAATCATTGATCCCGGCAGGAGAACCGCGTATGAGCGACTATGAGACATCTAAACTGATCGGCAGAGGAGCTTTTGGGTGAGATTTCTGTTCCCATAATCCCCATTTCTCAGGGTTCCCTATGACAATGCTCCAGCCTCTGTGCTCTGCCAGTCAGTGTTATCATAGGGAAACGATCGGAGTCCACGTCTCCAGGTCACTATTAAGCTCAGTTATATACCGCTGAGCGAACTGTTCTGTAACCAGTCTGTAAGGAAAGGGATGATATAATAGACGACACTCCCCGGTCCTAGACCTCCTCTGCTCTTCTGCTGCCTCCTCCACCACAGCTTCCCTGTCCTCCGCATCAATCTTAGGTTTTTCGGGGCCCCATTATGGAGCTGATAAGAGTGATTGGCTGCACACGGTCACGTGAGGGGTGACACGATACTGACGCCAATGACATCTGCACCCCCACCCTCCACCATGACCATGTGAGTCCGATCACTGGCCCCAGCAGCAGAAGGGAGAACAGCCAAAGACCGGCACAGAGGACGGAGCACTGCAGTGATGGACGGGCAGGGATGAGGTCTAATGTGTTTAATTAAATTTTAACTTCTTCCCGCCCCTCCATTTATTCTGCCTCGGGCTGTGGAGAAAGCCAAAAACCATCTTCTTGCGACAATTGGAGCATTTTCAATTTTATACAATTTTTATTTTTACTGAATCCTATCTACTGGTGGGTTATAGGGAATCTGCCCAAGATGAATTTCGATAGATTCTCTCATCTACAATGTGACCTGGTGAGGGTAGACGTGGCGTGGTGCAGACCTCCCATCATCTATGGAGTGTTATTTCATGGGTTCTAGATGTGGATTTCTAGCTGGCATTAAACATTAGTATAAAAGATCATGGAATGACTTGTGTATACAGACTGTTAATAAGGCTTCATTATAAACCATGTATTCTCCTTCTCTCCAGGGCCGTCTACCTAGTGCGCCACAAAGAATCACAACAGACCTTTGCCATGAAGAAAGTGACCAAGAGGAGCCTGAAAACTCCTATTAGAGTGGACAGGGCCTTTCTGGAGCGGGACATCCTAACATTCGCAGATTGTCCCTTTGTGGCCTCCATGCTCTGCTCTTTCCCTACGAGATCTGACCTGTGTATGGTCATGGAGTATGTAGCAGGTAGGACCCGTACCTTGTGCTATATTCAGCACAAGTCTGCTGACATCTTATCACCTCTCACATCATTAAGACTTATCCCCATGGACGTTTACATCCCCACAGAGCATTTACTATAGGTTATCTATTACCATGGTGCCCGAAAAGTCATTGATGTGTGGGATCTCCCTGTCGGTCCGCACTGAGCACATCAGTATCTCCAGCTGTAGACGAGATGTGACATCACTTTATGTCATTAGTTACTTGGACGACAATTTCATCATGACCTCAGACTAATATTCTGTACATTCTGTCCTTATATATTTTCTCCTGCCCCAATGTTTCCGCTCACTTCTCTTTATAGATCATGGTGTTCTGCTGTATAAACCCCTCACCGGTCATATTTCCTTTCTTCTGTAGGTGGAGACTGTCGGACCCTTCTAAACATGATAGGTTTTTTCTCTGTCCCGTTGGCCCGCTTGTACTTTGCAGAAGCGGTCCTTGGTGTGGAATACCTGCATAGTTACGGTGTGGTGCACAGAGACCTGAAGCCGGAGAAGTAAGTGCATACCTGTAGTATAACAAAGGGGGGAAGTTGTCCCTTATCATCTCACAGTCTATAAAGCTAAAATCATCTTCTCTTTCACAGCCTCCTGATAACATCTGCTGGACATATTAAAATTAGCGACTTTGGACTTTCAAAAGTTGGTGTCATGATACCACACACCAACATCTACAAGCAATCAGCCGAGGACATCTCCAGAGAGTTCCAGGATGAGGAGGTCAGCATTACACACAGGAGCTTAGCCTGTTCTGTACAAATCTCATAACTCTATTTTCTCTTCCCCACATTCTTCATTTTTAGAGAGCTTTTCCACTGATATTTTATCTTCTCTAATTCTATTTTTATGTCAAGAACTTGTCAAAATAATCGTTTCATCGATTCTCATCTGTATCTTCTGTTGGTTTCCAGGTGTGTGGCACCCCGTGTTACGAAGCCCCTGAGGTCATCCTGAAGAAAGGCTACGGAAGACCTATTGACTGGTGGTCAATGGGCATCATATTATATGAATTTGTCCATGGCTATACACCATTTGATGGGGATTTCCGAACTGGGCTGAATGAAAATATTGTCCGTCGTAAGTAGAATAATCCCATCATTGCTTTGCCTGGTTACATGGCTTTAGTTATTTCCTTTGCTTTACCTTATAGTCCAATACAGAAGTTTTATTTTCTGTAACTTTCTATATAACAGGAGATATAATTTGGGATACCTATCAAGCTACTCTATCCGATGATCAGGACCCCATCACTCAGCTGCAGGACCTCATCACTCAGCTGCTCAGTATAAATCCTGTGGATAGCCTTCTGCAGGATCTCATCAGTCAGCTGCTCAGAACAAATCCTGTGGATAGACTTGGGACAGGTAACAGATACAATAATATCAATATTCCCTTGTTACACCGAGGACATGTCACTCATGTCCATGAGGATCATTACTTCTCTATCAGCTTCTTCATTTATACTTCTCCCTACTAAGATTTTCATTCTATTTCCTACATGTCTGCTCAGTTGTGTAGTTAGTTCTAATTAAGATAAACTGTTCAGATATGAAGCTGTCTCTGACAATGTCCGAATCACTTTTGTTTTCCTTTATCTAGGAGGAGCTTTTGAGATCAGGGGTCATCCGTTTCTTGTTGACTTAGACTTTGATTCCCTTCTAAGTCAAAAGCTAGAGTACGTTCCTCAGCTTGTGGACACCAGCTTATCTACCAGTAAGTAGAAGGAGGCGTCATCTAGACTAAGTGTCTGTTTGTCTCGTCTTCCTTATTTTGTGACAATTGGTTCCCATTAATAAATGGTGACTCTATTATACTGACAATCTCTAATAACACTTCATTACCTATGTCTTGCAGACCTTTCGGATATGAAGAAACATCTGGTCTCAGAGGATGAGAAGGCCACAAGTGAGGACAATGAGAGCCTTGACTTCAAAAATTTTACAACATCTTCTGAAAGGCTTTTGAAAGTAAGTATGTGATTAATAAATCACAAATATGTATAAAAAGACCTATGAAGGTAGTCATACAATTATTTCATATCTTATTGCTTCCGCATGTAGCTCCTTACCACCGTTACCAGAATGAAGATTAATGAGAATCCCATGTCTTCTCCAGATTGTACCCCAGCATCCAGCACAAATATCTCAGAAATGTGAGTAGATTATGGGGCTGTTACTGGGAGCTCTAGGCTGATATATGTGCACAACACCAAATATAGGACATAAATACCATAATATCACATGCAGCATCCACCATCCCATGGTTAGCAGTCAATGTGCTTTTGACCTTAGTAACTGCTGGTGATAACAGCCTATGATCGACGCCTGTCATGCATTTTTAGAACTACCCACACTGTAGGAGAGATGTATTATTATATGCCAGATATTCATGGTAGTTTTTTCCACTCCACTCGATAAAAGTTAGTTTTGAGCAGAAGACCTTCCCCACTATGGCAGTCATATGTCCTATTAGGCCTTATAGTCGGTGTTCTTATAGTGAGACAACCCCTTTTATAATGTGTTTACTTGTGATTTACGTGTTTTTCTTCTTCCAAACAGGCAAAAAGAATCTGTTCCCATATCTGAGAGTGACGACGCTATTTGTTTCTTGCCATTCTTGTTCCAACTGTCAGGTATGTCCATGTCTACAGCACCTACAATGGGAATGTTGACTTCAAGGCTCCAATATTTCCACATGGTGTTTCTGTAATAGATCTAAGTTTTCCATGTTTCATGTATAAATGGTGACCATGTTATACTGACAACCTCTAATAACACTTCATTACCTATGTCTTCTAGATCATTCTGAGATGAAGAAACATCTGGACTCAGAGGATAAGGAGGATCCCGAGTCCCCACCAGAGTGTGCACCAAAATCTAGCACAAATGTCTCAGAAAAGTAAGTAGCTTATGGGGTCATTACTGGGAGCTCATCACCAAATATAGGACATAAATACCATAATATCACATGCAGCACCCACCATCCCTTGGTTAGCGGTCATTGTGCATTTGGCCTTAGTAACTTCTGGTGATAACAGCCCATAATTGTGGATGGTTATGCATTTTTAGTGCTGCCCCCAACACTGTAGGAGAGATGTCGTATAATATGCCAGATATTCTTGGTACTTGTTTTCTGCTCTGCTCTATAAAAGTTAGTTTTGAGCAGAAGACCTTCCCCACTATGGCAGTCATATGTCCTATTAGGCCTCATGGTCGGTGTTCTTATAGTGAGACAACCCCTTTTATAATGCGTTTACTTGTGATTTACGTGTTTTTCTTCTTCCATACAGGCAGAAAGAATCTGTTCCCATATCTGAGAGCGACGACGCTATTTGTTTCTTGCCATTCTTGTTCCAACTGTCAGGTATGTCCATGTCTACAGCACCTACAATGGGAATGTTGACTTCAAGGCTCCAATATTTCCACATGGTTTTTCTGTAATAGATCTCTTAAAAGTTTTCCATGTTTCATGTATAAATGGTGACTGTTATACTGACAACCTCTAATAACACTTCATTACCTATGTCTTCTAGATCATTCTGAGATAAAGAAACATCTGGACTCAGAGGATGAGGAGGATCCCGAGTCCCCTCCAGAGTGTGCACCAAAATCCAGCACAAACATTTCAGAAAAGTAAGTAGATTATGGGGTCATTACTGGGAGCTCATCACCAAATATAGGCCATAAATACCAGAATATCACATGCAGCATCCACCATCCCATGGTTAGCGGTCATTGTACATTTGGCTTCAGAAACCATTGGTGATAACAGCCCATATCTGCGGTCGGTCATGCATTTTTCGTGCTGCCTACACTGTAGGAGATGTAGTATTACATGCCACACATTCTTAGTAGAAGGTAGCGTTGAGCAGAAGACCTTCCCCACTATGGCAGTCATATCTCCTATTAGGCCTTATAGTCAGTGTTCTTATAGACAACCCTTTTATAATGCGTTTACTTGTGATTTATGAGTTTTTTTCTTCCTAACAGGCAGAAAGGATCTGTCCCCGTATCTGATGGAGACGACGACGCTATTACCATCTTACCATCCTCGTCCCCACTATCAGGTATGTCCATGTCTACAGCAACAACAATGTGAATGTTGACTTCAAGGCTCCAATATCTCCACATGGTTTTTCTGTAATAGGTCTCCTTTGTTATTTATGTTGCCCATGGGCCCATACTGCATCTCTATTTCACTAATTTTGCACAGGAGCTTTTTTCATGGATTCTGTGAGATACGTTGTGGGATCCAATAACCTACATCATCATAAGGCGACATTGTGTCCTATAGTAGAATATCACTCATCAGTGATGCACCACATGGCGGCACACAGGACGCTTACTGCTCTATATCAGTGACACATCTAATGCCCCTCAGATGGGATTATGTACATTATATAGGACTTATTCTGCCCTATTAAGATATAATACCAGATTATCAGGACTATAGGAGACAGGACTAGAACAATCCTACTATATACAGGAGACAAAGCAGATCCCATTAGGATATGGCGTTACTGAGGTTTTGTTTTTTACTTTCTGTTCAGAATTTCCAGCTCAGACGGAAAGAATATCTGCAACAAATCTGAGTAAAGAAGAAGAAAAAACAGAAAATGGAAAAAAGGGGAAAAAGAGACGAGGTAAGTGTGAGAATCGGCTCCATGTTGTGTGATGTCAGTGAGAATCACTCATGTGGAGCAGATGTCATCTGTCAGTGATGGGATTATCACATGTATGATGGCTGACAATGACCCCTGACCTCTGTGTGATAATATTCCTCTGCCGTCCGGCCACAGTGACCGCACAGTGGTATCATGTCCGATGGCGTCCCATCACTTACATTATATTCACTTCTCTTCTCATAGGTTCCATCTTCCGCCGGATCTTATCATCCTGCCGGCGCGGATTATCCAGGGCTGCTCGAGTATTTGCTTGTTGTCACTGTTGCCCTAGAACCATCTGAAAGACAGGAAACCTAAGCATCGAGCGCCCTGAAGCCCAGCAGATCCACCATCACTGCTGGACACAAAAGCGGGACTAACTCCTAGCCGCGGTTTACGGACCAAACATTGGGCATGGGCAGGGCCTTGGGGGCAGATCCCAAGTGCGCTCAACCATGTGAAATTGGAACCATGGAAAAGTTGACCAGCGATTTCTCATCTTTACAACAAAATTTGCAAAACCATTTTTTTAGCGACCACCTCACATTTGAAGTCTCTTTGAAGGGTCTGTGAAGGGTTAATACTAAAATCAGAGCTTGGGTTTCACTTCTCCATTTCTTTGTAAGGTTTCGTTTCTTAGTTTTGTTGTTGTAAGATAAATTTTTATAATTGGCATGGGCTGTCATGAAACCAGATTGTTCTCATCAGGTGCAAAGATAAGGGAGGTGGGAATGTTAAACTCTGAAGAATATGCCATTATACTACTTTCTACGCTATCTAGGTACGGACATATATGTAGTTTCCGGTTTTCTTGCAATATTATTGGCTTATAAAGTGAAATGATGCTATTGGTACTTGAGAACCTTGCATAATTAAGCAAAAGATTATAAAAGATGTGACTAAAATAAAGGGGCTTAGTGATCTGCCTCGATCCTCCCGTACAGAGACCCCGTCTCCGTGTGGTCATTTGAGTTGCTAGCAACACTGGAATAATTTGGAAATCACTGGCTCAACCGTGAAGGGTTAATTTAGCCCTCCCAAAATAGCTACCTCGACAGGTCTCTATGGCAGAAAATACCCAAAAGTGACAACATTCTAAAAACTGCACCCCTCAAGGTGCTCAAAACTACAGTCAAGAAGATTATTAACCCTTCAGATGCTTCACAGGAACTAAAGCAACGTGGAAGGAAAAATGGACACTTTAATTTTTCCAACAAAAATGAGCTTTTAGCATCAATTTTTTCATTTTCACATGGGCAACAGGATAAAATGGATCCTAAAATTTGTTGGGCAATTTCTCCTGAGTACACCGATACAACATATGTGGTCATAAACCACTGTTTGGGCGCACGGCCGGGCTCGGAAGGGAAGGAGCGTCATTTGACTTTTTGAATGGAAAATTAGCTCCAATCGTTAGCGGACACCATGTCATGTTTGCAGAGCCCCTGATGTGCCTAAACAGTAGAAACCCCCCACAGGTGACACCATTTTGGAAACTAGGCCCTCCAAGGAACTTATCTAGATGTGTGGTGAGAACTTTGAACCCCTAAGTGCTTCACAGAAGTTTATAACGCAGAGCAGTGAAAATAAAACATATTGTTTTTCCCACAAAAATGATTTTTAGCCAGCAATGTTTAATTTTCCAAGGGTAACAGGAGAAATTGGACCCCAAAAGTTATTGTCCAACTTGTCCTGAGTACCCTAGTTCCCCAAATGTGGGGGTAACCACTGTTTGGGCACACGTTCGGGCTCGAAAGGGAAGTAGTGCCGGTTTGGAATGCAGACTTTGATGGAATGGTCTGCAGGCGTCATGTTGCGCTTGCAGAGCCCCTGATGTGCCTAAACAGTAGAAACCCCCCACAAGTGACACTATTTTGCAAACTAGAGTCCTCAAGAAGCTTATCTAGATGTGTGGTGAGCACTTTGAACACCCAAGTGCTTCACAGAAGTTTATAACGCAGAGCATCACTTCCCCCTATGGCCCACAGCCTACACCCACCGGCACCACCTCCTCCTGTGGCTCACTGCCTGCACCCACCGGCACCACCTCCTCCTGTGGCTCCCTGCCTGCACCCACCGGCACCACCTCCTCCTGTGGCTCACTGCCTGCACCCACCGGCACCACCTCCTCCTGTGGCTCACTGCCTGCACCCACCGGCACCACCTCCTCCTGTGGCTCACAGCATGCACCCACCGGCACCACCTCCTCTTGTGGCTCACTGCCTGCACCCACCGGCACCACCTCCTCCTGTGGCTCACTGCCTGCACCCACCAGCACCACCTCCTCCTGTGGCCCACAGCCTGCACCCACCGGCACCACCTCCTCCTGTGGCCCACAGCCTGCACCCACCGGCACCACCTCCTCCTGTGGCTCACTGCCTGCACCCACCGGCACCACCTCCTCCTGTGGCTCACTGCCTGCACCCACCGGCACCACCTCCTCCTGTGGCCCACAGCCTGCACCCACCGGCACCACCTCCTCCTGTGGCCCATAGCCTGCACCCACCGGCACCACCTCCTCCTGTGGCTCACTGCCTGCACCCACCGGCACCACCTCCTCCTGTGGCTCACAGCCTGCACCCACCGGCACCACCTCCTCGTGTGGCCACAGCCAAACACACATTGTCATGCCCAACATTGTGGGTAAACATAAACACCGTCCCACCAAGTAGCCAACCAATCTTTTATTTACCTGGATGGAATGTGGGACCAAACAAGACAGGTGTGCTTTTCTCAATAAGGCTTTTGGTTTGGAGATGTCCGCACAACAACCTCATACCCCAGAATCGCACCATCAGGCCGGTGTTTTAGGTTCTGAAATACATTTTCAACCAGAGACTGCAGACCTTGGGATTTTCCATCCTTTATTTAATCCCTTTCAGTCAGTTACCCCTATGTGTCACCTCGAGTTTCTGCGCCCTCACCTTTTTCAACACCCAGTCCAGGCCCAGTTCCCCCACTTCACATTATAGTTTTTTTTTCCTTTGTTTGTTGCTATAAATCATTATTAGGTTTTGATGTATGAAAATAATATGCCTATTTTTTTATTCTTGGCATTCAAATCTATAATATGATTTGTGTTTAAAAAAGGCCTCATCTCATTTGATTTATTTGTGGTTCTAATCAGTAAATCAGACACAGCACTAAAAAGCATCAGCGGGAAAGTGTACAACCGTGGGCTGAAGATTCTGTGAAATGTGTAATACACGTGGAGCCTCACAGACTATTCAGGCTGTGTGCACACGCTGCGGATTAGGTGCGGATTCATCCGCGTGGATTTTGTACAATCCGCAGGTGAAACCGCAGGTCAAAAGACCTGCGGTTTTACCTGCGGATTGCTCTGCGGTTTTTCATCTCCTCAATGGAGGAGATGGCAAACCGCAGGGGAATCCGCAGAAAGAATTGACATGTCAATTCTTTCTGCGGATTGAAAACCGCAGATAATCCGCGCGGAAAATTCCGCACCGTCTGCATTGCGGTTTTTGATTCCCATGGTACTGTACACCGCAGCAGTGGGTCCGCAGCGGCCAAAACCGCTGCGGAACCGCAGCAAAATCCGCAGCGTGTGCACACAGCCTAATACCACAGAGTTGTATCTTTACTCTTTACTAATTATTAAAATGGGGGACCCCGGGGAAAAAACAAATTCTGCATCATCTCTGTAATTTTTGGCTACAAAAACGCGTGAATTTGCTTTGTTTTTGCCTGATTTGAGTGAATGGTGAAACTCCAGAACTGCAAAAAATACTCAACATGTGCACGACACGTCAGGCTTCTCATTCACTTTGCTGGCGTCAGGTTTTGTCACAAATGTGGGCTGAAAAACGCACCAAATCTGCAATGTGTGCACACAGCCCTATAGGTACGAGCGATATCCGCAAAAAGTACGGATACACTGGTACGAGAAAAAGCATCGTGTGATCGAGGCCTAAGGTGTAAGTAGTAATGCCGTATAATACAGATATAGAGTAAATGTGCAGGACGTATACACGGACGGCTGGTGCACTATTTGCTGCAGGTTTCTGGAGGATTTGCCTTGTGACATAAGGGCGCTTCACAGCTACTTATATTTTTTCTGTATAATCTCTTCCCTTCTTATATTCTGTAATGTTTTTAGTTTTTAGCTTCTTGGAGAAGGCAAAGTGCGCATCAGAATACATCTAGCCTTCTTTCTGTGTTGTATAATGTGAGTTTTCTCCTCCTGTTCCTGTCGTCAGTGTTGCGCTGTTTTCCTTAGTTTATGTTTTGTATTACGGCGCTATAAGATCATTTTCTGCCTCGTTTGTTCCTTCATTCCATCTTATTTAGACTGAATGTGATTTTCAGACACTTTATGGAGCTCGGCATTTTCTCTCGCATCCCCGTTATTTCTGCCATTTATAAACTTATGATTCAGGTTTAGTATTTTTCGTGCTTTATTTCAGTATTTTGATGAAATTTACCCATAAATTGCTGGTTTTTGCCTCTATTCTGTCTTTTGCGCTGTTATTTCCTCTCGTCGCCTCCTTCGCTCCTGGAGGATCTCTGTAATTACTCATTATTTCAGTGTGGTCACTCCGGTGCCATCATTTGATGCTGATATTGATCATTTACGATCACTTTTTCTCCTCTGCGGCATTTTCCCCTCATCTCCGCGGTTTCCTGATTTATAACAGCGCATTTCTTCATACTTTTTACAGGAAATCTTAGAAAATTGAGATTCTGTGCTTTTCTGCTATTGTGGAGCCCTAAACTAGCACTACAGATCTCCTGACACGATTACTGTCCGTATACAGCGCTCAGACACCGCTCTGACTGACTTTCTTCACAGGAACCATCTTTTGTGAGGTAATTTCACCTCATGGCATCACTAAAACCCTACACCATATTCCCACTAACGCCATTCACAGCAAGGAGTGCTGTCTGCTATCTCGGCTTTGCTGTGTAATGGCGTCACAGACAAGTTTCCCGCCCTCACACAGCTCAGCTATCCTCCTCTACGCCCTCACTACATCGCAGCTGTGAGCAGAAATGGCGCCGTCCCCTTCACATCGATCATTTTATACCAACAGTGGACAGCGACACCTAGTGGCAGGAGAACGAACTGGAAGCTATTACACGGTGTACTACAGGAGCTTCCGTGACGTCATGCCCATGTGACCAGGCTGTTATGTGGCTGCTGTACACGGACGAGGTGAGGGAGCGACGGGGGCGGGGTCTGTGACCGGGGGCAGGGTCTGTGACCGGGGGGCGGGGTCTGTGACCGGGGGCGGGGTCTGTGTGATAATCCGGCCCCTACAGTCACCGGGAGGCGGTGTCAGCACCCGGGCAAGTCACCTGTCCGGCGGCTGCGGGAGGTGAGAGACCGGGACCTGCATCGGGAGGGGATGTGGCGGCTGTGTGCAGAGCAAGCTGCGAGATGGAGCTGAGCTGGATGTGTGCGTGACTCGGGGACTGCAATTTGTCGGTATAGTGCTATGTGCCTCCGTATCCGCCTCTCTGCGTGTGCCCTCGTCTGCCTCCGTATCCGCCTCTCTGCATGTGCCCTCGTCTGCCTCCGTATCCGCCTCTCTGCGTGTGCGCCCGTCTGCCTCCGTATCCGCCTCTCTGCGTGTGCGCCCGTCTGCCTCCGTATCCGCCTCTCTGCGTGTGTGCCCGTCTGCCTCCGTATCCGCCTCTCTGCGTGTGTGCCCGTCTGCCTCCGTATCCGCCTCTCTGCGTGTGTGCCCGTCTGCCTCCGTATCCGCCTCTCTGCGTGTGCCCTCGTCTGCCTCCGTATCCGCCTCTCTGCATGTGCCCTCGTCTGCCTCCGTATCCGCCTCTCTGCGTGTGCGCCCGTCTGCCTCCGTATCCGCCTCTCTGCGTGTGTGCCCGTCTGCCTCCGTATCCGCCTCTCTGCGTGTGCGCCCGTCTGCCTCCGTATCCGCCTCTCTGCGTGTGCCCGTCTGCCTCCGTATCCGCCTCTCTGCGTGTGCCCGTCTGCCTCCGTATCCGCCTCTCTGCGTGTGCGCCCGTCTGCCTCCGTATCCACCTCTCTGCGTGTGCGCCCGTCTGCCTCCGTATCCGCCTCTCTGCGTGTGCGCCCGTCTGCCTCCGTATCCGCCTCTCTGCGTGTGTGCCCGTCTGCCTCCGTATCCGCCTCTCTGCGTGTGTGCCCGTCTGCCTCCGTATCCGCCTCTCTGCGTGTGCCCTCGTCTGCCTCCGTATCCGCCTCTCTGCATGTGCCCTCGTCTGCCTCCGTATCCGCCTCTCTGCGTGTGCGCCCGTCTGCCTCCGTATCCGCCTCTCTGCGTGTGTGCCCGTCTGCCTCCGTATCCGCCTCTCTGCGTGTGCGCCCGTCTGCCTCCGTATCCGCCTCTCTGCGTGTGCGCCCGTCTGCCTCCGTATCCGCCTCTCTGCGTGTGCCCGTCTGCCTCCGTATCCGCCTCTCTGCGTGTGCGCCCGTCTGCCTCCGTATCCACCTCTCTGCGTGTGCGCCCGTCTGCCTCCGTATCCGCCTCTCTGCGTGTGCGCCCGTCTGCCTCCGTATCCGCCTCTCTGCGTGTGCGCTCGTCTGCCCCGTATCCGCCTCTGCGTGTGCGCTCGTTTGCCTCCGTATCCGCCTCTCTGCGTGTGCGCTCGTCTGCCCCGTATCCGCCTCTCTGCGTGTGCGCCCGTCTGCCTCCGTATCCGCCTCTCTGCGTGTGCGCTCGTCTGCCCCGTATCCGCCTCTGCGTGTGCGCTCGTCTGCCCCGTATCCGCCTCTCTGCGTGTGCGCTCGTTTGCCTCCGTATCCGCCTCTCTGCGTGTGCGCTCGTCTGCCTCCGTATCCGCCTCTCTGCGTGTGCGCTCGTCTGCCTCCGTATCCGCCTCTCTGCGTGTGCGCTCGTCTGCCTCCGTATCCGCCTCTCTGCGTGTGCCCTCGTCTGCCTCCGTATCCGCCTCTCCGCGTGTGCGCCCGTCTGCCTCCGTATCCGCCTCTCCGCGTGTGCGCCCGTCTGCCTCCGTATCCGCCTCTCCGCGTGTGCGCCCGTCTGCCTCCGTATCCGCCTCTCCGCGTGTGCGCCCGTCTGCCTCCGTAAGACATGTCACCACCACTATGTCTTGCACCAAATAAACTACAGCCTCACTACACCACATAGATGCAGCAGAGCTGAGTTTGCTCATGACGTTTCTGTGTGCTTGCAGCTCGTTGAAAGCCTCAGCTCCTTTCTGTTGTGCAGCATGACATAACCCCATCTCTGCTGTGTCGGCTTCCTCCTCTCCTCACAGTTCCCTATAAGCCCCCTGTGCTCCTCTCCCCTCCGTCCCCCCAGCAGTTTTATCACACCGCTGTATTATACTCCTATTATCCCTCCTGGCTGTAATATCCGGCGTCTCCTGACTCCAGCACGCTGGGTGCTATAATGTGCGGCCTCCACTCCGGTGTATTATACTCCTATTATCCCTCCTGGCTGTAATATCCGGCGTCTCCTTACTCCTGCACGCTGGGTGCTATAATGTGCAGCCTCCACTTTGGTGTATTATACTCCTATTATCCCTCGTGGCTGTTATATCCGGCGTCTCCGTACTCCAGCTCGCTGGGTGCTATAATGTGCGGCCTCCACTCCGGTGTATTATACTCCTATTATCCCTCCTGGCTGTAATATCCGGCATCTCCTGACTCCAGCACTCTGGGTGTTATAATGTGCGGCCTCCACTCCAGTGTATTATACTCCTATTATCCCTCCTGGCTCTAATATCAGGCGTCTCCTGACTCCAGCACGGTGGGTGCTATAATGTGTGGCCTCCACGCCGGTGTATTATACTCCTATTATCCCTCCTGGCTGTAATATCCGGTGTCTCCTGACTCCAGCATGCTGGGTGCTATAATGTGTGGCCTCCACTCCGGTGTATTATACTCCTATTATCCCTCCTGGCTGTAATATCCGGCGTCTCCTGACTCCAGCACGGTGGGTGCTATAATGTGTGGCCTCCACGCCGGTGTATTATACTCCTATTATCCCTCCTGGCTGTAATATCCGGTGTCTCCTGACTCCAGCATGCTGGGTGCTATAATGTGTGGCCTCCACTCCGGTGTATTATACTCCTATTATCCCTCCTGGCTGTAATATCCGGCGTCTCCTGACTCCAGCACGCTGGGCGCTATAATGTGAGGCCTCCACTTCGGTGTATTATTCTATTCACGTCCAAAGGTCCACTCCGTGACCGCCAGCATGAATCTTTTATGGAATAAAATTCTTGGACTTTTCTGCGCTGCCAAAGTGTCACATCCAGGTTATGTAGAAAGATTAACAATTTATTTCCCAATGCGTTTCGAAGTAAATCACACTTCTTCCTCAGGGGATGATATGTATCCCCTGAGGAAGTGTGATGTACTTCGAAACGCGTTGGAAAATAAATTGTTAATCTTTCTACATAACCTGGATGTGACACTTTGTCTGGCAGCGCAGAAAAGTCCAAGAATTTTATTCCATAAAAGTCCAGAGCCTGATAGATAGAGAATGGAAGAGGCCTGAAAAAAGGGGCACCATGCCACCAGCTTTCAAGCGGAGGTACCCCTTTGATGACCCAGTAGTAAGCAGATGGGATAAGGCCCCTAAGCTGGATGCGGCAGTAGCCAAAGCGTCCAAAAAATCCTCCACACCCTTTGACGATATGGCCTCCTTGCAAGATCCGCTGGATAAAAAAGCAGATTCTTTTCTAAAGGGGACATGGGAGATGTCAGCAGGCGCGCTAAGACCAGCGATAGCTGCCACATGTACAGCCAGATCCATGATGGTCTGGCTAGATCAACTGGATTCCCAGCTAAAAGACGGAACCTCAAGAGCTTCCATTCGAAAAAATCTGCCGATCATCCAGAATGCCGCTGCGTTTTTAGCCGATGCTTCAGCAGACTCTGCAAGGATGGAGGCTAGAACCTCGGACTGTCTAATGCAGCGCGAAGGGCGCTCTGGTTAAAGTGCTGGCCGGGAGATATCCAGGCCAGGTCCCGACTCTGCTCCATTCCTTGTGAGGGGGAATATCTATTCGGCCCCGTCCTGGACGAACTGTTAGAAAAGGCTGGGGATGATAAAAAGAAATTCCCCAGTTTGCCGAACCTTTCTTATAGACGTCCCTTTACCAGGAAAGGATATTTCCGAAGAAGGCCGTCCAGAGATCAGGGCAGATGGAATGAGAAAAGAAGGAAAGGTACAGGATTTATGTTTGGAGGAGGGGGGCGCCAGGAAGGTCCAGCTCGCGACACTTAAAAGCCGCCCCAATAACTAGTTGCCCCGGTAGGAGGGAGACTAGCTGCCTTCTACCCAGCCTGGTCGCTGATCTCTAATAGCAACTGGATACTGGGGGTGATAGCTGCGGGACTGCGACTAGAATTCTCCTGGGTTCCCCAAGATCGAATTAAAGTCACCCCTCTCAGATCTTCCACATCAGAACAAGCTACCCTGGAGCCCGTGGTTAATGATCTATGCAGCAAGAAGGTCCTAACAGAAGTTCCAGAGGGAGAATGGGGGAAGGGTTTCTACTCCCCTCTGTTCCTGGTCCGCAAGCCAGACAGCTCCTTTAGGACTATAATAAACCTTAAGGCCCTCAACGAGTTTCTGGTCATACGTCCGTTCAAAATGGAAACAATTAAATCCACAGTAAAATTGCTTTTTCAAAACTGCTTTATGGTGGTGTTAGATTTAAAGGACGCCTACTACCATATACCCATTCATGCAGCTCATCAGCGTTTCCTCAGAGTGGCGTTCAGTTAGATGGGTCAGTTCGACATTTCCAATATGCGGCCCTCCCCTTTGGGGTAGCAGTCGCTCCCCGAGTATTTACTAAAGTGGGAGCGGAGGTCATGGCCCATCTGCGTGAATCAGACATTCTAGTGGTCCCCTACCAGGATGACTTTCTTATTGTAGGCAAAACGGCAGATCATTGTTTGGAACAGCTACAAAGGGCAATGTCTGCCCTAGAGAGGTTAGGATGGTTGCTGAACATCAAAAAATCTCGGTTACAACCAATGAGAGTCCAACAATTCTTAGGCCTAATCCTAGATTCTGGTAAACAGGAATGCCGTCTGCCTCCGGAGAAACTTGTTCACCTACACTATCAAGTCCTGAATGCTTCCAATAACCACACCATGTCCCTCAGGAAAGCCATGTCCCTTCTGGGTTCTCTCTCGTCCTTTATCCCCGCGGTCCAGTGGGCCCAGTTTCATGCAAGGAAACTACAGGGCGAGGTTTTATTACATCAAAAAGTCCTTGGGGGTTAATTGGAGGGCCAGCTAACCTTGTCCCGAAACACAAGGGAGTCCCTACAGTGGTGGCTAGAGAAGGATAATTTATCCAGAGGGGTACCCTGGGAGTATAACAAAACCCACATAGTCACCATGGATGCTAGCCCTTCCAGTTGGGGGGCCCATATGGGTGAGATTCTAGTCCAGGGCCTATGGGAGCATCATCAGATAGAAATGTCATCTAACCTGAAAGAATTGACAGCAGTGGAGCAGGCAGTTAAAAAGCTCCTTGTGCATCTACAGGGCCATCACGTACAGATATTCTCCGACAATCAGGTCACCGTGGCTTATATCAACCACCAAGGCGGGACTCGTTCCAAACCCCTGATGATTGTAGCAGAGTGGTTGTTCCAACTAGCAGAGCAACATTTTCTATCTTTAACAGCTCTACATATAAAAGGGAAAGAAAACATCACGGCAGACTTTTTAAGCCGCAATCTGCTAAAGCAAGGAGAATGGTCCCTAAACACCTCCATCTTCAACCTGATTGTACAAAGCGGGGACATCCAGAGGTAGATCTCTTCGCCACCAAGGAAAACAGGAAATTAAGACATTTCTGCTCCCTAAATCCCAGAGAGAATCCTCTGGCGGCAGATGCCTTTCTGATAAAGTGGGACTTCAGACTAGCCTACGCCTTCCCTCCCCTATCTCTACTACCCCTGGTGATGAGGAAAATCAGAAAGGACAGAGCAAGGGTGATAGTTATTGCTCCATTTTGGCCTAGGAGGGCATGGTTCTCATGCCTCAGGACCATGTCAGCGTCCGATCCGTGGGTTCTTCCGGACATCTCCTATCCCAGGGCCCAGTCTTCCATCCTCAAGTGGCTGGCCTACATCTGACGGCGTGGAGTTTGAACGGTCACTGCTAATAGATAAAAGTTTTCCCCAGACCTGATTAACACCCTACTTAAAAGTAGAAAAATCATGACTACAAAAATTTATGTCAGAATTTGGAAGAAATTCCTTCAGAACTCAGGAGTAGTCGCTGGGGATTCTGCGCCTATAATTCAGATCCTAGAGTTTCTACAGAAAGGTCTGGGCATGGGGCTTTCTACTAGTACCCTTAAAGTACAAGTATCAGCCTTGGGGGCCCTCTTTAGCTGCAACATCGCGGGTAATTACTGGTTCAGTAGGTTCATTAAGGCGGCAGGTAGATCCAGGCCAATAGTGAAGGATAGATTCATGCCATGGGACTTGAACCTAGTCCTCACGGCTATGACGGAAGCTCCATTTGAACCTCTCTCATCAGCTTCCATAAAAAACCTGTCCCTCAAAATAGCCTTCCTGGTAGCCCTGACGTCAGCTCGCAGAGTAAGCGACATCCAGGCATTATCTAGGTGTCCTCCTTATTTACAGTTCAAAGAGGATAGGGTAATACTTAGGCCTGATCCAGCATACCTACCTAAGGTAGTTTCTAGCTTTCATAGGACACAGGAGATAGTCCTTCCATCCTTCCTCCCTAATCCAGCTAATGAGAAGGAAGAGAAACTACACACCTTGGATGTTAGAAGATGCCTCATAGAATATCTGGCAGTTACCGATCCCTGGAAAAAAGAAAATGCCCTGTTTGTCTCCCATCAAGGCCCTAGGAAAGGTTGTAGAGTGTCAAAAAATACACTAGCCAGGTGGGTTAGAGAGGCGATTTCAATAGCATACACCTTAAAAGGCAGGTCGCCACCCGGGAAGCTGAGGGCGCATTCCACCAAAGCCATGGCGACCTCATGGGCTGAGAGATCGGAAGTCTCCATTGACCAGATATGTAAGGAGGCTACTTGGTCCTCTCCGAGCACCTTTTATAGTCATTATAGGCTAGACCTGGGTGCTTCCGCAAACCTCTCTTTTGGTATAAGGGTACTGCAGGCTGTAGTCCCTCCCTAATGTAGTTATTACTCTCTGTAATTCTCTCAGGTGGTGCTGTCATGGACGACCGAATAAAGTCTTAGTTACTCACCGGTTAACGGTATTTTTCGGAGTCCATGACAGCACCCGTATATTCCCTTAGTTAAATCGGGTGTGCACGTCTTCCTCTTGTATATACCCACTGGGGATAAATATTTAGATAATAATAATACTGTACATAAATCATGCATTAACCTTGGAGGTCCTCTTGTGCTCTGTAATCCAACTGATGCGTGGGAGAGGCGCCGCCCTTTTGTATCTGTAGGTTTCCTGTTCCTGAAGGGCGGATCCCCTCTCTCAGGTGGTGCTGTTATGGACTCCGAAAAATATCGTTAACCGGTGAGTAACTAAGACTTTTCCGCTCTTCCTATGATGGTCAGTCGGGGGTCTCCTTCTATGAAGGGTCCTCGTTATATCAGGGGTCACTCATAATTCTGTGCTTCCCCCCAGCATCATCAGCTCCCTGATCGGGGTCGGATGGTTCCTGGGTTTCCAGCCGTTCACGCTGCGCTCCTACATATCAGAGAACTCCATGGGCTCCACCATGGCGGACGAGAAGTTCGTGTACGGGGAGAAAGCGCCGTCCTACGCCCGAGAATTCTCCGCACACAAGAAGTCAGCCGGGTGAGTGACCAGATCCTCTGCTGACAGCGCACAGGTCACCGCATCAGAGCTGCGCCCACAGCACACACCGACATCCTGCTGCGACTCGGGGATCAGAGTGTGGACCGGGGGTGGGGGGGATCAGTGTTTGGACTGGGGGTAGGGGGTGGACAGGGGGGAGAGGATCAGAGTGTGGAACGGGGGTGGGGGGATCAGTGTGTGGACTGGGGGTAGGGGGTGGACAGGGGGGAGAGGATCAGAGTGTGGAACGGGGGTGGGGGGATCAGTGTGTGGACTGGGGGTAGGGGGTGGACAGGGGGGAGAGGATCAGAGTGTAGGTGGGTGGGGGGGGATTGGAGTGCGTGGGCCAGGGGTGGGATCAACTGACAGCACAGAGATCTTACCAGTGAGAGATGATGGCGCAGAACATTTATATGGGAGAAAGCTGCAGAACGTTTATCTCTTCTTATAAACCCGGAGCAGAGGTCGCCTCGCCCCGATCCCCGCTGATCCCGGGATGTGATGGGGGCGGGCGTCCCGATCAATTCCTACATTAGTTATTATGGACCCGCAGCAATCAGCCCATCATTCCCTGTGTATTGTTTCCTCATATCTGGCTGGCTGGGTCTTGTAGTGCTGCAGGTCCACATGTAAATGCTGAATTCCCCTTCATGTATGACGAGCTGTCGTGTACCTGAGCCTCTCTCTAGAGCAGGGGCGCCCGTCTGACAGTGTGAATGCCCCTTTAGTGTGGGGTGGGCTCCCTGCAGTCTTCTGGCGTCTGCTGCCATCTAGTGGCTGTCCTGAGCGCCCGTCTGACAGTGTGAATGCCCCTCTAGTGTGGGGTGGGCTCCCTGCAGTCTTCTGGCGTCTGCTGCCATCTAGTGGCTGTCCTGAGTATTGCACTGTGTTCTCTGCACCTTACAGACATAGCCATCGGTGATGATGGGACGAGCGGGAGCCATGCAGGCCGCCTTCTCCCTAGAGATCAGCAGCGACGTCAGCACCAGCTTTGATGTGGTCGTGGAAGGGCTGAACGGGCAGCTGCCCAGCCTGGATATGGTCAACCTGTTCCTAGCCTTCTGCCAGAAGAACCAGCTGCTGTGCACCACACAGGGCAAGGTGAGGCCCAGAGAGGCCGCTGCTGCCCCCGTCAGCGTTACAGTGTCAGATGTAGATGGAGCGCTACTTTCTAGGCATCACTAACACATACACCACAGCCCACCCCCTCCCGGCGTACGGGTAGAGTGCGGCCCACCCCCTCCCGGCGTACGGGTAGAGTGCGGCCCACCCCCTCCCGGCGTACGGGTGGAGGGCGGCGCTCCTTACTTTTCCTCCTGCTGACACCGGTTCCGATGATCACCTGCAGCGCAGTGACTACAACGTCTTCGCCGGATACCCGCACACAATGCTGCTCATGGTCCTGAAGCTCCGGCCGACCTCAGGGAGACCACGGCCTCTTCCTCCGCTACCACTGCACATGGAGGGTCAGTAACATCTCTTGTGTGCAGTGCCAGAAGCGTGGCCAGTAACGTCACACATTTAGTACTGCACACGGGGGGGGTCAGTAACGTCACACATTTAGTACTGCACACGGGGGGGGGGTCAGTAACGTCACGCTTCTAGTACTGCACACGGGGGGTCAGTAACGTCACGCTTCTAGTACTGCACACGGGGCGGGTCACCAATGTCACGCTTCTAGTACTGCACACGGGGCGGGTCACCAACGTCACGCTTCTAATACTGCCCACGGGGGGGTCAGTAACGTCACGCTTCTAATACTGCACAGGGGGTCAGTAACGTCACGCTTCTAGTACTGCACACGGGGCGGGTCACTAACGCCACGCTTCTAGTACTGCACACGGGGCGGGTCAGTTAAGTCACGCTTCTAGTACTGCACACGGGGGGGGTCAGTAACATCACGCTTCTAGTACTGCACACGGGGCGGGTCACTAACGTCATGCTTCTAGTACTGCACATGGGGTCAGTAACGTCACGCTTCTAGTACTGCTCACGGGAGGTCAGTAACGTCACGCTTCTAGTACTGCACATGGGGTCAGTAACGTCACGCTTCTAGTACTGCTCACGGGAGGTCAGTAACGTCACGCTTCTAGTACTGCTCACGGGAGGTCAGTAACGTCACGCTTCTAGTACTGCACACGGGGTGGGTCACTAACGCCACGCTTCTAGTACTGCACACGGGGTGGGTCACTAACGCCACGCTTCTAGTACTGCACACGGGGGGGTTAGTAACGTCACGCTTCTAGTACTGCACACGGGGTGGGTCACTAACGCCACGCTTCTAGTACTGCACACGGGGCGGGTCACTAACGTCACGCTTCTAGTACTGCACAAGGGGCGGGTCACTAACGTCACACTTCTAGTACTGCACAGGGTGGGGTAGGGGGTCACTAACGTCACGCTTCTAGTACTGCACACGGGGGGGTCAGTAACGTCACGCTTCTAATACTGCACACGGGGGGTCAGTAACGTCACGCTTCTAGTACTGCACACGGGGCGGTCAGTAACGTCACGCTTCTAGTACTGCACACGGGGCGGGTCAGTAACGTCACGCTTCTAGTACTGCACACGGGGCGGGTCATCAACGTCACGCTTCTAGTACTGCACACGGAGGAGTCAGTAATGTCACGCTTCTAGTACTGCACACGGGGCGGGTCACTAACGTCACGCTTCTAGTACTGCACACGGGGGGTTCAGTAACGTGACGCTTCTAGCACTGCACACGGGGGGGTCAGTAACGCCACGCTTCTAGTACTGCACAGGGTGGGGTGGGGAGTCAGTAACGTGACGCTTCTAGTACTGCATGGGGGGTCAGTAACGTGACGCTTCTAGTACTGCAGCGATGACAGTGCACTCCATCAACTGTCCACTAGGGGGAGCCGAACAATCCTGGACATGAACTGTTTCCTTTTTATTCCCAGGACTATTGAAGGGTGTTCCGCAAACTGAACAACCTGTCGGAGCGGCTGCACCAGTCCTACTTCTACCTGCTTCCTTCCCTCTCCGGATCCTACATATGATGCATGAGACGTTTTACTGACGACTAGACTTATTTTTCCCTGTATGGGAATAAGTTTCAAACTTTCTACTTTCAGGAACATGGCTCCCAAGTGACGTGGTGCAATGATGACAACGCTGCGGATGGATAACAGTTCTTCAGGAGCAGCAGGTTTTACCACAAGAGTGAAACTCATACAGCTCCTAATAAATGGGACATCATAATAAAAAGATTAAAAAAACTTTACTTTTATTCAAGAGTTGTAATGTTATGTACAAAGACTGTTAACTACTCGCTTCACTAATCATACAAAACCTACAAAAGACAAAATGAAAAAAACCCTGCTGGAATTAAAGAAGTAAAAAGCAAAAGTGCGTGTAAATGCTGCAGAGTTCTTAGTAATACTGTATTTGATCTAACACGGCATAAAAGCCTAGTTCGCCCCAGTCCAAGAGGTGGGGATTTTCTATAACAGATGTCTAGAATTGAATCCAGAAGGATTTTTCCTCTGGACAGTATGGCCCCCAAGGGCCTAAACTATGAAATTGAACTTTATGCCTTTGACACTCAATTTTTTAATTATTTCCCTTTGAACACAATTGTAATAAAGTATACATATAGTTTTAGATTAATTTTTATTTTCATATCCGCTCAGTCTTCCCAATATGTGGTATGCACACGATATTCAATCCTATTTTTCTCCATGACATTCATGTTGTAGCCTTGAGGTCCTGTAATTGCCTCCATAGAGTAGGCGTGTCATTACTTGAATGGTGTGGGCGGATCCAAACCGGGAGGCAGGGGGTTATAAGGACGGATTAGGGCCAATGCCTGTCACCTTGAAGAAGAGGGACCGCGTTGCTCGAAACGCGTCGTTCAGCACTGACCCGTGCCATTATCCGTCCAGCATAGCAGCCAGCTACGTGACGCCCCCAGCTTCCTGCAGTTTGCTAGCGGCAGCGCTTCGGCCGGAGCCCGCCGCAAACTTCTGCTTTTCTACGCCCTTGCACCTTACTCCCCGCATACTAAACTGCCGTCAGCAATCACCGGTATGGGGGAGCGCACTCCTTGGTGTTATATGTTGGACCATTGGCCGGTAACTGAACGCGGTATCGTCCCACCCTCGACAAGGTGACTCTGTGCAAGCCGGGGTGTGGCCTCCCTCTCCTGAGCTGGAAATTGTATTTAAAGGCTTCCCCTGACTGGTGTCCACTGGTTGGCACCCGGTCCTTGTCTGCCCTTATTCACACAGACGTCAACTTTGACACATGATAAGGTTAATATTAGTCATTGTAGGACCGCCCTGACCACAGAGTCACCTTGTCGATGGTGGGACGGCTTTCATGCTGTGTTAGTGATGGTTGTTGGAAATGGGCCTCTATACATCTATGAAGATATTGTATTACATACCAGACATGTGCAGCTAGAATAGTCATTTACCACATTATCAATGTATAGAGTATTTCTGAATCATTTCATGTTAGCTTCATTGGAAAAAAATGTGCTTTTCTATCAAAAATAAGGAAACTTCTAAGTGACCCTAAACTTTTACAGGGTAGTGTATATACACCGCACAGTACCACTCCTCCTGTATATATACACTGCACAGTACCACTCCTGTCCTGTATATATACACTGCACAGCACCACTCCTCCTGTCCTGTATGTATGCACTGCACAGTACCACTCCTGTCCTGTATATATGCACTGCACAGCACCCCTCCTGTATATATACACTGCACAGTACCACTCCTGTCCTGTATATATACAATGCACAGCACCACTCCTCCTGTGTATATACACCACACAGTACCACTCCTGTATATATACACTACACAGTACCACTCCTGTCCTGTATATATACACTGCACAGCACCACTCCTCCTGTATGTATGCACTGCACAGTACCACTCCTGTCCTGTATATATGCACTGCACAGTACCACTCCTGTCTATATACACTGCACAGTACCACTCCTGTCCTGTATATATACAATGCACAGCACCACTCCTCCTGTGTATATACACCACACAGTACCACTCCTGTATATATACACTACACAGTACCACTCCTGTCCTGTATATATACACTGCACAGCACCACTCCTCCTGTCCTGTATGTATGCACTGCACAGTACCACTCCTGTATATATACACTGCACAGTACCACTCCTCCTGTATATATACAATGCACAGCACCACTCCTGTGTATATACACCACACAGTACCACTCCTCCTGTATATATACACTGCACAGTACCACTCCTCCTGTATATATACACTGCACAGTACCACTCCTGTATATATACACTGCACAGCACCACTCCTCCTGTATGTATGCACTGCACAGTACCACTCCTGTCCTGTATATATGCACTGCACAGTACCACTCCTGTCTATATACACTGCACAGTACCACTCCTGTCCTGTATATATACAATGCACAGCACCACTCCTCCTGTGTATATACACCACACAGTACCACTCCTCCTGTATATATACACTGCACAGTACCACTCCTCCTGTATATATACACTGCACAGTACCACTCCTGTATATATACACTGCACAGTACCACTCCTGTCCTGTATATATACACTGCACAGCACCACTCCTCCTGTATGTATGCACTGCACAGTACCACTCATGTCCTGTATATATGCACTGCACAGCACCACTCCTGTATATATACACTGCACAGTACCACTCCTGTCCTGTATATATACAATGCACAGCACCACTCCTCCTGTGTATATACACCACACAGTACCACTCCTCCTGTATATATACACTGCACAGTACCACTCCTCCTGTATATATACACTGCACAGTACCACTCCTGTCCTGTATATATACACTGCACAGCACCACTCCTCCTGTCCTGTATGTATGCACTGCACAGTACCACTCCTGTCCTGTATATATGCACTGCACAGCACCACTCCTGTATATATACACTGCACAGTACCACTCCTGTCCTGTATATATACAATGCACAGCACCACTCCTCCTGTGTATATACACCACACAGTACCACTCCTGTCCTGTATATATACACTGCACAGTCCCACTCCTCCTGTATATATACACTGCACAGTACCACTCCTCCTGTATATATACACTGCACAGCACCACTCCTCCTGTCCTGTATATATACACTGCACAGCACCACTCCTCCTGTCCTGTATGTATGCACTGCACAGTACCACTCCTGTCCTGTATATATGCACTGCACAGCACAACTCCTGTATATATACACTGCACAGTACCACTCCTGTCCTGTATATATACAATGCACAGCACCACTCCTCCTGTGTATATACACCACACAGTACCACTCCTCCTGTATATATACACTGCACAGTACCACTCCTCCTGTATATATACACTGCACAGCACCACTCCTCCTGTCCTGTATATATACACTGCACAGTACCACTCCTGTATATATACACTGCACAGCACCACTCCTGTATATATACACTGCACAGCACCACTCCTCCTGTATATATACACTGCACAGTACCACTCCTGTATATATACACTGCACAGTACCACTCCTGTATATATACACTGCACAGCATCACTCCTGTCCTGTATATACTGTATACACTGCACAGCACCACTCCTCCTGTATATACAATGCACACCACTCCTGTCCTGTATACATACACTGCACAGTACCACTCCTGTATATACACTGCACAGCACAACTCCTGTATATATACACTGCGCAGTACTACTCCTGTATATATACACTGCACAGTACCACTCCTGTATATACACTGCACAGTACCACTCCTATGTATACATACACTGCACAGTACCACTCCTGTATATATATATATATATATATACAATGCACAGTACCACTCCTCCTGTCCTGTATATATGCACTGCACAGTAGCACTCCTGTCCTGTATATATACACACACACTGCACAGTACCACTCCTGTATATACACTGCACAGTAACACTCCTGTATATATACACTGCACAGTACCACTCCTCCTGTATATATACACTGCACAGCATCACTCCTGTCCTGTATATATACACTGCACAGTACCACTCCTGTCCTGTGTATATACAATGCACAGCACCACTCCTCCTGTGTATATACACCACACAGTACCACTCCTCCTGTATATATACACTGCACAGTACCACTCCTCCTGTATATATACACTGCACAGTCCCACTCTTCCTGTATATATATACACTGCACAGTACCACTCCTGTATATATACACTGCACAGTACCACTCCTCCTGTATATATACACTGCACAGCACCACTCCTCCTGTCCTGTATATATACACTGCACAGTACCACTCCTGTATATATACACTGCACAGCACCACTCCTCCTGTATATATACACTGCACAGCACCACTCCTCCTGTATATATACACTGCACAGTACCACTCCTCCTGTATATATACACTGCACAGTACCACTCCTGTATATATACACTGCACAGCATCACTCCTGTCCTGTATATACTGTATACACTGCACAGCACCACTCCTCCTGTATATACACTGCACACCACTCCTGTCCTGTATACATACACTGCACAGTACCACTCCTGTATATACACTGCACAGCACAACTCCTCCTGTATATATACACTGCACAGTACTACTCCTGTATATATACACTGCACAGTACCACTCCTCCTGTATATACACTGCACAGTACCACTCCTATGTATATATACACTGCACAGTACCACTCCTGTATATATATACACTGCACAGTACCACTCCTCCTATCCTGTATATATGCACTGCAGAGTAGCACTCCTGTCCTGTATATATACACACACACTGCACAGTACCACTCCTGTATATACACTGCACAGTAACACTCCTCCTGTATATATACACTGCACAGTACCACTCCTCCTGTATATATACACTGCACAGCATCACTCCTGTCCTGTATATATACACTGCACAGCACCACTCCTACTGTATATATACACTGCACAGCACCACTCCTCCTGTATATATACACTGCACAGCACCACTCCTCCTGTATATACACACTGCACAGCACCACTCCTGTCCTGTATATATACACTGCACAGTACCATTCCTGTATATACACTGCACAGCACAACTCCTGTATATATACACTGCACAGTACTACTCCTGTATATATACACACTGCACAGTAACACTCCTCCTGTATATACACTGCACAGTACCACTCCTATGTATATATACACTGCACAGTACCACTCCTGTATATATATACACTGCACAGTACCACTCCTCCTGTCCTGTATATATGCACTGCACAGTAGCACTCCTGCCCTGTATATATACACACACACTGCACAGTACCACTCCTCCTGTATATATACACTGCACAGTACCACTCCTCCTGTATATATACACTGCACAGCACCACTCCTCCTGTCCTGTATATATGCACTGCACAGTAGCACTCCTGCCCTTTATATATACACACACACTGCACAGTAACACTCCTCCTGTATATATACACTGCACAGTACCACTCCTCCTGTATATATACACTGCACAGTGCCACTCCTCCTGTATATATACACTGCACAGTACCACTCCTGTATACATACACTGCACAGTACCACTCCTCCTGTATATACACACTGCACAGTACCACTCCTCCTGTCCTGTATATAAACGCTGCACAGTACCACTCCTCCTGTATATATAGTTGTGGCCAAAAGTATTGACGCCCCTGCAATTCTGTCAGATAATACTCAGTTTCTTCCTGAAAATGATTGCAAACACAAATTCTTTGGTATTATTATCTTCATTTAATTTGTCTTAAATGAAAAAACACAAAAAGAATTGTCCTAAAGCCAAATTGGATATAATTCCACACCAAGCATAAAAAAGAGGGTGGACAAAAGTATTGGCACTGTTCGAAAAATCATGTGATGCTTCTCTAATTAGTGTAATTAACAGCACCTGTAACTTACCTGTGGCACCTAACAGGTGTTGGCAATAACTAAATCACACTTGCAGCCAGTTGACATGGATTAAAGTTGACTCAACCTCTGTCCTGTGTCCTTGTGTGTACCACATTGAGCATGGAGAAAAGAAAGAAGACCAAAGAACTGTCTGAGGACTTGAGAAGCCAAATTGTGAGGAAGCATGAGCAATCTCAAGGCTACAAGTCCATCTCCAAAGACCTGAATGTTCCTGTGTCTACCGTGCGCAGTGTCATCAAGAAGTGTAAAGCCCATGGCACTGTGGCTAACCTCCCTAGATGTGGACGGAAAAGAAAAATTGACAAGAGATTTCAACGCAAGATTGTGTGGATGTTGGATAAAGAACCTCGACTAACATCCAAACAAGTTCAAGCTGCCCTGCAGTCCGAGGGCACAACAGTGTCAACCCATACTATCCGTCGGCGTCTGAATGAAAAGGGACTGTATGGTAGGAGACCCAGGAAGACCCCACTTACCCCAAGACATAAAAAAGCCAGGCTGGAGTTTGCCAAAACTTACCTGTGAAAGCCTAAAACGTTTTGGAAGAATGTTCTCTGGTCAGATGAGACAAAAGTAGAGCTTTTTGGTCAAAGGCATCAACATAGAGTTTACAGGAGAAAAAAAGAGGCATTCAAAGAAAAGAACACGGTCCCTACAGTCAAACATGGCGGAGGTTCCCTGATGTTTTGGGGTTGCTTTGCTGCCTCTGGCACTGGACTGCTTGACTGTGTGCATGGCATTATGAAGTCTGAAGACTACCAACAAATTTTGCAGCATAATGTAGGGCCCAGTGTGAGAAAGCTGGGTCTCCCTCAGAGGTCATGGGTCTTCCAGCAGGACAATGACCCAAAACACACTTCAAAAAGCACTAGAAAATGGTTTGAGAGAAAGCACTGGAGACTTCTAAGGTGGCCAGCAATGAGTCCAGACCTGAATCCCATAGAACACCTGTGGAGAGATCTAAAAATGGCAGTTTGGAGAAGGCACCCTTCAAATATCAGGGACCTGGAGCAGTTTGCCAAAGAAGAATGGTCTAAAATTCCAGCAGAGCATTGTAAGAAACTCAATGATGGTTACCGGAAACGGTTGGTCGCAGTTATTTTGGCTAAAGGTTGTGCAACCAAGTATTAGGCTGAAGGTGCCAATACTTTTGTCTGGCCCATTTTTGGAGTTTTGTGTGAATTGATAAATGTTTTGCTTTTTGCATCATTCTCTTTTGTGTTTTTTTTTTCATTTAAGACAAATTAAATGAAGATAATAATACCAAAGAATTTGTGTTTGCAATCATTTTCAGGAAGAAACTGAGTATTATCTGACAGAATTGCAGGGGTGTCAATACTTTTGGCCACAACTGTATGCTGCACAGTACCACTCCTCCTGTATATATACACTGCACAGTACCACTCCTGTATATATACACTGCACAGCACCACTCCTCCTCTATATATACACTGCACAGTACCACTCCTGTGTATATACACTGCACAGTACCACTCCTCCTGTACATATACACTGCACAGTACCACTCCTACTGTATATATACACTGCACAGCACCACTCCAGGAGACTTTACCGTCCACACAGCAGGGGAGCAGCTGGCGTTACTGAACCCCACTGACACAGGAGCTTGTGTTTTTCTCTGTGCGGACGGCACTTCCGAGCAACAACTGGCTGTGTTGAAGCCCAGGATCAATCATGCAGCAGGCTAAGGCCTGCTAGGAGCAAGTTGAAAACCGGATGTAGTTTGAATGTGGAGGCAGCAGGAGAATTTACCGTCCACCCAGCAGGGGAGCAGCTGGCGTTACTGAACCCCACTGACACAGGAGCTAGTGATTGTCTCTGTGTGGATGGCACTTCCAAGCAACAACTGGCTGTATTGAAGCCCAGGGATTACAGTTCAGGTGGTAGAAACATGAACACAACAGGAGACCTGGATACTGTTGCCAACCAATTATTTATTCTGGAAGAGGACTGGCAAATTCTGGCGAGATCCAGGCCTTGTTCATTTTCAGAAAAGTAAGCCGGTCAACATTATCAGAGGACCGTCACGTGCGACGGTCTGTTAGTACACCACCTGCAGCACTAAAGACGCGTTCCAATAATACACTGGCAGCAGGGCAAGCCAGCACCTCCAATGCATACTGGCTAAGCTCTGGCCATGTATCCAGCTTAGAGACCCAAAACTTGAAGGGGGAAGAGCCATCTGGGAGTACACTGACAGAGCAAGACGTAGTCTGTCACCATCTGACGGAAACGTTGCTTCCTGACTGGAGCCGTCTGTGATGATGTAGACATTAGTGGCGGTCCCACAAAACTTTGCCACATTTGGGCCATACTGGTCTTGCCTTGTGCTGAGGTGCTGCCTCTGCTCCCTCTTTGTGCAGAGCTTCCTCCACTTCCTCGACGCACAGAGCTGCTTTGTAAAGCACTAGCAGCACTGCTCTGGGGTGGAATGGAGAACATGATGGACTGCACCAGTGTCTCTTGGTACTCCTGCGTTTTACGCTCCCGGTTCAACGATGTGATGAAGCTTTGTAAGTTGTCCCAGTAGCGAGGATCTAGGAGGGTGTACACCCAATAATCAGCCATGTTGAGAATGTGGGCGATGCGGCGGTCGTTTCTCAGGCACTGCAGCATGAAATCAACCATGTGCTGCAGACTCCCAACTGACCAAGAAACGCTGCCCCCTGCTTGGGGCGTCATGTCTGCCTGCTCTGCATCAACCCACCCTCGCTGAACATACTGACTAGAGCATTGTGTACCTCCCTCCTCTGGAGAAATGTCTTCCTCCTCCATTGACTCCTCCTCATCCTCCTCACAAAGTGTCCCCTGCCTAGGCTTTGTGAGGAATCACGTAGCGCAGACTGTCCAGAAGCAGATGGCATTTGTGACTCCTCATCCTCCACCTCTTCCAAAACCTCCTCCCTTAGTGCTTGCAGTGTTTTTTGCAGCAGGCAGATAAGGGGGACAGTCATGCTGACTCGTGCATCATCTGCACTCGCCATCCGCGTGGAATCATCGAAGGCACGCAAAACGAGGCAGATGTCCTTCATAGAGTCCCACTCAGTGGTGCTGAAGTGTGACCGGCGTGCAGTGCGACTTGTTTGCGCCAGATGCAGCTGGTACTCCATTACTGCTGCCTGCTGCTCACACAACCGCTCCAACATATGTAACATTGAATTCCACCTGGTGGGTAGGTCACATATGATGCGATGTTCCGGAAGGCGTAATCGGCGCTGCAGAGCTGCAATGCGCGATCTTGCCGTGCTGGAACGCCGCAAGTGATCGCACTCTATGCGGACCTTGTGCAGCAGTGCATCAAGATCCGGATAGTCCCTCGGAAAGCTCTTCACGACCAAGTTCAGCACATGTGCCAGACATGGGATGTGAGTGAGGTTGCCTAGGCCCAGAGCTGCCACCATATTTTAGCCATTGACACACACTACCAAGCCTGGCTGGAGATTCGCTGGTACAAACCACACGTCGCTCTCCTGCTTGATGGCATTCCAGAGCTCCTGCGCTGTGTGGCTTCGATTCCCCAAAGAAATTAACTTAAGTACGGCCTGTTGACGTTTGGCCACGGCTGTGCTCATATCGGTCATAACAGGCTCCTGCAGCGCTGATTCTGAGGAACTGGAGTATGACGAGGAGTCTATGTGTACAGATTGGATTCCTGCAATCTTTGGAGTTGGCAGAACACGTACAGCGCCACTCTCCAGATCTGTACCCAGCTCCACAACATTGACCCAATGGGCAGTGAGGGAAAGGTATCGTCCCTGTCCATGGGTACTGGTCCACGCATCGGTGGTCAGGTGGACCTTGCTACTGGCGGCGTTTAGTAGCGCATGTTTAATTTTTCCCTCCACATAATTTTGCAGGGCAGGGACGGCTTGCCTGCTGAAATAAAAGCGGCTGGGCACGGTGTATTGTGGGACTGCCAATGCCATGAAGGTCCGGAAGGTGTCAGTCTCCACCAGCCTGAATGAGAGCATTTCAAGGGCCAGTAGTTTGGCAATGCCAGCATTCAGAGCCTGTGCTCGGGGATGGTTTGCCGAGTATGGCCGCCTTTTCTCCCATGCCTGTGCTACCGATGGCTGTTGAGTGGCCTGGGAGTGTGAGGATGAACGGGAACGTGGTGCTGTGGGTGAAATGTCACTGGGTCTATGGATAACTGTGGCAGAGGTTCTTCCATGGCGATCCTGTGAGGAAGCCGAACCAGCTGTGTGTGAGCTGGAGGAAGAAGCTACAACACAAGCTGAATAGGTGGTAGGTGATGCTGTAGGTTGGCCTACGTCTTCAGTGTGTCTTTGTAACTCCATCACGTGCTTGGTCCGCACATGTTTCCACATATTTGTGGTACTGAGGTTGCTGACACTTTTCCCTCTTTTGACTTTCTGATGACACAGCTTGCATTTGACAAAGCAAATGTCATCTGCAACTGTGTCAAAAAAGGACCACGCACTGCAAGTCTTGGGAGCGCCCGTTTTGGCTTTTGTAAAAGGAATGCTCCTAACGGGTGCTGAAGTGGAGGCTACAGGCAACCAAATCTGCCCCCTCCCTCTCCCTCCTGTTTTGGCCGTTCGGGGAATTTCTTCCTCAGAGCTGCTCCCACCACCTTCCTGTTCCTCACGCCATGATGGGTCAAGGACCTCATCATCTACACTCCCCTCTTCAAACACCTGCTTCTCCTGGGTAGTCTCGCCAGCACCGTACGCACCAGAAAGTGGCACCTGAGTCTCGTCATCATCTGATGCGTACTGAGGTGTGCTGACCATAGGCACTGGCCCACCCGCCTCTTCAGATTCAGAGGGACAAAGCAGTTGCGCATCACTGCATACTCCCTCTTCTTCACATTCTGGAATGCTGCTTGGCTGGCCCCCTCTTTCCAAGCCAACAGATTCAGAGAACAGAATTAGAGACTGTGATGGCTCCTTTCCAGGGCTCTCTTACTGCCTGGGCACTTTGGCAGGTGGTGAAGAGACAGATGGTTGCTCTTCAGTGCTCTGGCCCTGAGAGGACGTGGAAGTCATTGAAGTCGATGCGTTAGCTGCCATCCCTCCGACAACGGCTTCAATTTGTTCGTCCCGCAGCAGTAGGGTACGGCGAGGTCCTACAAAGCTGCACATGAAGGACTGTTGCCTGGTAAAACTGGGGGATGCTGACTCACTCGTGCCTGCAGCAGGCACAGAGTCCCCACGTCCTCTCCCAGCAGAATCCCCACTTCCTCTCCCTGCTGAAACTCCACGCCCACGCCCACATGCCTTACTCCCTGCCTTCTTCATCTTGGTAGACTGATAAAGATAGGCAGAAAAGTACAAAGGGGGGGCTTAGTGTGCTTATTCCTGAACAGCTGCTAACAGGTATAAGAAACACTAATTTTATAAAGTGTGTGGACTACACTTTAATATGAGCTAATGTGGCCTACACAACTGTCAAGTGGAGTGTTTGGTGAACTTTATTTACGTGTTTTTTTTTCAAAAAAACAAAAAGGATGTGAAGGCTCCTCTATCTACTCCTATATAGTGTTTGCAACCAACCAATGTAGATGGATACGGATGGATGCAAACTAATAGGAGAATGAAAAATGAGCTGCAATTAAATAAAAATACGTATGAGGCAGTGACGCACGCTGAGCGGCCTACAACCAGAGGTAGCTGCAGGACACACTACAGCGTGAGCTGTACTCACACACAGAGACCTCTCAGACAGCCATGAACAGTGCAGATAACTGGGCACTAGCACTGACAGGCTGCAGAAAGGCTCCGCTGTCTACTCCTATAGTGTTTGCAACCAATGTACACTCACTGGCCACTTTATTAGGTACACCTGTCCAACTGTGTGTTAAGACTTAATTTCTAATCAGCCAATCACATGGCGGCAACTCAGTGCATTTAGGCATGTAGACATGGTCAAGACAATCTCCTGCAGTTCAAACCGAGCATCAGTATGGGGAAGAAAGGTGATTTGAGTGCCTTTGAACGTGGCATGATTGTTGGTGCCAGAAGGGCTGGTCTGAGAATTTCAGAAACTGCTGATCTACTGGGATTTTCACACACAACCATCTCTAGGGTTTACAGAGAATGGTCCGAAAAAGAAAAAAAATCCAGTGAGCGGCAGTTCTGTGGCCGGAAATGCCATGTTGATGCCAGAGGTCAGAGGAGAATGGGCAGACTGGTTCGAGCTGATAGAAAGGCAACAGTGACTCAAATTGCCACCCGTTACAACCAAGGTAGGCAGAAGAGCATCTCTGAACGCACAGTGCGTCGAACTTTGAGGCAGATGGGCTACAGCAGCAGAAGACCACACTGGGTACCACTCCTCTCAGCTAAGAACAGGAAACTGAGGCTACAATTTGCACAAGCTCATCGAAATTGGACAGTAGAAGATTGGAAAAACGTTGCCTGGTCTGATGAGTCTCGATTTCTGCTGCGACATTCGGATGGTAGGGTCAGAATTTGGCGTAAACAACATGAAAGCATGGATACATCCTGCCTTGTATCAACGGTTCAGGCTGGTGGTGGTGGTGGTGTCATGGTGTGGGGAATTTTTTCTGGGCACTCTTTGGGCCCCTTGGTACCAATTGAGCATCGTTGCAACGCCACAGCCTACCTGAGTATTGTTGCTGACCATGTCCATCCCTTTATGACCACAATGTACCCAACATCTGATGGCTACTTTCAGCAGGATAATGCGCCATGTCATAAAGCTCGAATCATCTCAGATTGGTTTCTTGAACATGACAATGAGTTCACTGTACTCAAATGGCCTCCTCAGTCACCAGATCTCAATCCAATAGAGCATCTTTGGGATGTGGTGGAACGGGAGATTCGCATCAGGGATGTGCAGCCGACAAATCTGCGCCAACTGTGTGATGCCATCATGTCAATATGGTCCAAAATCTCTGAGGAATGCTTCCAGCACCTTGTTGAATCTCTGCCACGAAGAATTGAGGCAGTTCTGAAGGCAAAAGGGGGTCCAACCCCTTACTAGCATGGTGTACCTAATAAAGTGGCCAGTGAGTGTATATGGATACGGATGGATGCACACTAATAGGAGAATTAAAAATCAGCAGCAAAAAATGAAAAATATGTGAGGCAGTGACACACGCTTAGAGCGGCCTACAACCAGACGTGGCTGCAGGACCCACTACACAGCGTGAGCTGCACTCACACAGACCTTGCAGACAGCTGTGAACACTGCTGCAAGGCAAAAGAAAGTTACAGTGGTTGATTATGTAGCCTGGGTAAAGCACAATATGATTTGGAAAATCGCTATCTCTAACTGTCCCTCAGAGTCTAGAACAGCAGCCTGTCCCTAACTGAATTCACAGCAGAGTGAACCCAAAATGGCGGCGGCGGCTGCTTTTATAGTGCATCATGACATCATTTCAGCAGCCAATCACAGCCATGCCATTAGTTAACATGCCTACATGTCTAACAGGATGTGCCCACACTTCTGAGGACTGTCATTGGCTGAATCAAATCAAACTGGCTCATAGCATTATGGGAACTTCCGATTCCGGTATTCGATATGCTAAAAGTATCGGAGCTCAGTATCGGAATTCCGATACCGCGAATATCGGCCGATACCCGATATTTGCGGTATCGGAATGCTCAACACTAGCTGTAATATATAAGGTACATTATGGGCACTATATGTGTGCTGCAATATATAAGGCACAGGATGGGCACTATTGTATGAGGGCTGTAATATATAAGGCACGGGATGGGCACTATTATATGTGGGCTGTAATATATAAGGCACAGGATGGGCACTATTATATGTGGGCTGTAATATATAAGGCACAGGATGGGCACTATTATATGAGTAGTGTAATATATAAGGCACAGGATGGGCACTATTATATGAGGGCTGTAATATATAAGACACAGGATGGACACTATTATATGTGTGCTGTAATATATAAGATACAGGATGGGCACTATTGTATGAGGGCTGTAATATATAAGGCACAGGATGGGCACTATTATATGAGGGCTGCAATATATAAGGCACAGGATGGGCACTATTATATGTGGGCTGTAATATATAAGGCACAGGATGGGCACTATTATATGTGGGCTGTAATATATAAGGCACAGGATGGGCACTATTATATGAGCAGTGTAATATATAAGGCACAGGATGGGCACTATTATATGAGGGCTGTAATATATAAGACACAGGATGGACACTATTATATGTGTGCTGTAATATATAAGATACAGGATGGGCACTATTGTATGAGGGCTGTAATATATAAGGCACAGGATGGGCACTATTATATGAGGGCTGCAATATATAAGGCACAGGATGGGCACTATTATATGTGGGCTGTAATATATAAGGCACAGGATGGGCACTATTATATGAGTAGTGTAATATATAAGGCACAGGATGGGCACTATTATATGAGGGCTGTAATATATAAGACACAGGATGGACACTATTATATGTGTGCTGTAATATATAAGATACAGGATGGGCACTATTGTATGAGGGCTGTAATATATAAGGCACAGGATGGGCACTATTATATGAGGGCTGCAATATATAAGTCACAGGATGGGCACTATTATATGAGGGCTGTAATATATAAGGCACAGGATGGGCACTATTATATGAGCAGTGTAATACATAAGGCACAGGATGGGCACTATTATATGTGTGCTGTAATATATAAGGCACAGGATGGGCACTATTATATGAGGGCTGTAATATATAAGGCACAGGATGGGCACTATTATATGAGGGCTGTAATATATAAGGCACAGGATGGGCACTATTATATGAGGGCTGTAATATATAAGGCACAGGATGGGCACTATTATATGAGCAGTGTAATACATAAGGCACAGGATGGGCACTATTATATGTGTGCTGTAATATATAAGGCACAGGATGGGCACTATTATGTGAGGACTGTAATATATAAGGCACAGGATGGGCACTATTATATGAGCAGTGTAATACATAAGCCACAGGATGGGCACTATTATGTGAGGACTGTAATATATAAGGCACGGGATGGGTACTATTATATGTGGGCTGTAATATATAATGCACAGGATGGACACTATTATATGAGGGCTGTAATACATATGGCACAGGATGGGCACTATTATATGAACAGTGTAATACATAAGGCTCAGGATGGACACTATTATATGAAGGCTGTAATATATAAGGCACAGGATGGGCACTATTATATGAGCAGCGTAATATATAAGGCACAGGATTGGCACTATTATATGAAGGCTGTAATATATAAGGCACAGGATGGGCACTATTATATGAGGGCTGCAATTTATAAGGCCCAGAGTGGGCACTATTATATGTGGGCTGTAATATATAAGGCACATGTTGGGCACTATTGTATGTGTGCTGTAATATATAAGGCACAGGATCGGCACTATTATATGAGCAGTGTAATACATAAGGCACAGAATGGGCACTATTATATGAGGACTGTAATATATAAGGCACAGGATGGACACTATTATATGAGGGCTGTAATGTATAAGGCACAGGATGGGCACTATTATATGAGGTCTGTAATATATAAGGCACAATGGGCACTATTATATGAGCAGTGTAATACATAAGGCACAGGATGGGCACTATTATATGAGGGTTGTAATATATAAGGCACAGGATGGGCACTATTATATGTGGGCTGAAATATATAAGGCACATGTTGGGCACTATTGTATGTGTGCTGTAATATATAAGGCACAGGATGGGCACTATTATATGAGCAGTGTAATACATAAGGCACAGAATGGGCACTATTATATGAGCAGTGTAATACATAAGGCACAGGATGGGCACTATTATATGAGGGTTGTAATATATAAGGCACAGGATGGGCACTATTATATGTGGGCTGAAATATATAAGGCACATGTTGGGCACTATTGTATGTGTGCTGTAATATATAAGGCACAGGATGGGCACTATTATATGAGCAGTGTAATACATAAGGCACAGGATGGGCACTATTATATGAGGGCTGTAATAAATAAGGCACAGGATGGGCACTATTATATGAGCAGTGTAATACATAAGGCACAGAATGGGCACTATTATATGAGGGCTGTAATAAATAAGGCACAGGATGGGTGCTATTATACGAGGGCTGTAATAAATAAGGCACAAGATGGGTGCTATTATATGAGGGCTGTAATATATAAGGCACAGGATGGGCACTATCATATGTGTGCTGCAATATATAAGGTACAGGATGGGCGCTATTATATGAGCAGTGTAATATATAAGGCCCAGCTTGGGTGTCAGGAACACAGCACTGATCTTGCTCTTGACCCCTCTTACCCCTGGACAACCGGAATCCACCCGAGAAAACCCTCAAAATGCGGATTAAACCCTATAGTTAATCAGGAATGGGGACATGTTGGTGGACTGACTCACCCGGTTGTTAAAAGCGAATTCCGCCAACGGTATCGCATCACACCAATCCTCCTGTCTGGCGGAGGTAAGAAACCTGAGAATTTGTTCCAGGGATTGATTGGTGCGTTCTGTCTGACCATTACACTCCGGGTGATAAGCCGACGAGAAGGAGTGTGAGATGCCCAATTTCATACAGAACGCCCTCCAAAATTTGGCCTCAAACTGCACACCTCTGTCAGACACAACATTCAGGGGTACCCCATGCAATCGGACCACATGCTGCACAAACAACCTTGACAATATTTCTGCTGCGGGTAACGCTGCCAAGGTAATGAAATGGGCCTGTTTAGAAAACCTATCCACCACCACCCAGATCACGGTATTGCCCCTGGAAGGTGGAAGGCCGGTGATAAAATCCATGGAAAGATGAGTCCACGGCCTATCAGGAATCGGTAAAGGTATGAGTTCCCCAGCCGGCCGGTTATGCAAGCTTTTGGAACGGGCACACACACCACAAGCAAAAACAAATTTCTTGACATCGGACCTTAGTGAAGGCCACCAAAAACCCCTGGCTACTGCCTCTCTAGTGGCCGTGATACCTGGATGAGCACTCAGCCTAGACTCATGAAACTGCTGCAGAAGTCTAGGCCGCAATAAATCTGGAACAAACAATTTATCACCCGGCCTGGTTGCTGGAGCTAGGGCCTGAGCCCTTAGAATTTCTTGTTCCAACTCAGATGAGACCCCCGCCACTACCACCCCTGGGGGAAGAATGGAGGATGGCTGCTCGGGGGGAGACACCGGGTCAAAACTTCTGGACAGGGCATCTGCTTTAACATTTTTGGACCCCGGTCAAAAAGCAATGGAGAATTGAAATCGTGAAAAAAAAGTGACCAACTGGCTTGTCTCAGAGTAAACCTCTTAGCAGATTCAAGGTATGCCAAATTTTTGTTATCTGTGACAACGTGATAGGGTGAGCTGCCACTTCCAAAAAGTGCCTCCATTCCTCAAACGCAAGCTTGACCGCAAGAAGTTCTCTATGGCCTACGTCATAGTTTCTCTCAGCTGAAGAGAACTTCTTGGAGAAGAAGGCACAGGGTTTGAGATTGGTAAGGGTGGCCGGACCCTGGAACAGCACAGCCCCCACCACCACTTCAGAAGCATCCACCTCCACAATGAATGGTTTGGATGGGTCTGGTTGTACCAACACCGGGGCAGACATGAAACATTTCTTAATAGCTGAGAAGGACTCCTTAGCGAGTACAAACCAATTTTTTACATCAGCGCCCTTCTGGGTAAGATCCGTGAGTGGTTTAACCACTTGTGAGAAACCTTTAATGAATCTCCGATAATAGTTTGCAAATCCTAAGAAGCGCTGGAGCCCCTTGAGATTTCGAGGCTGAACCCAGTCAGCGATCGCCAGCACCTTCTTAGGATCTATACGAAACCCCTCACAGGACACAATCAACCCCAAAAAAGACAGTTCCTGTTCAAAAAACGAATATTTTTCTAATTTAGCGAACAATTGGTTCTCCCTGAGTCTCTGGAGAACTGTCTGTAGATGTTGCAAGTGAGATTGGCTGTCCGGGTAATACACCCAAATGTCATCCAAGTAAATAATAATAAAACGGCCTATCAGGTCAGAAAACACAACATTGATGAAATTCTGGAAAATAGCGGGTGCATTAGTTAACCCAAACGACATTACCAGGTTTCAAAAGAGTTCTTCTGATGTGAGGAACGCAGTTTTCCACTCGTCCCCTTCCCGAACCCTTATCAGATTGTAGGCCCCCCGGAGATCTAACTTGGAGAACCATTGGGCCCCAGCTAACTGGTTACATAAGTCTGGGATGAGGGTAGCGGGTAAGTGTTCCTAACCGTTATCTTGTTCAGTTCCCGAAAGTCGCACGGCCGCAAACCACCATCTTTCTTCTTCACAAAGAAGAATCCTGCTGCCACAGGTGACACACAAGGCCTGATATGCCCTTTGCGGATACTCTCAGCTATGTACTCCTTCATGGCTTGGCGCGCAGGCCCGGACAAATTGAACAATCGAGCCTTAGGTAACTTGGCTCCGGGTACTAAATCAATGGCACAATCATAGGGTCTATGTGGTGGCAGCGCCTCAGCCTCACTTTCGGAGAAAACGCATTCGAAATCATTCAGGTACTCCGGAATACCTTCCAGACGGACAGACGACACAGATAGGGATTTAACAGCGTTAACAAGATGTCCCAGGTTGCCACATTTATCTTTACATCCCCATTGAGTGACCTCCCCTGTCACCCAATCAATGGTAGGATTATGGCGTTGAAGCCAAGGCATCCCCAGTACCAGTCCTGCAGTCAAGTTATCTAGCACAAGACAACTTAGTTTTTCCACATGAGTGGAACCCACTTTTAGAGAAAAAAGTTCAGACCTGCAACAGATACCGTCCTGGGTAAGAGGGGATGAGTCAATTGCCACAAGTTTTAACAGGATCCTGAAGGCTGACTGTCCCTATCTTATTAAGAGTCATAATTTTGGTATCAATCAGGTTCACGGCAGAACCACAGTCAACAAAAGCAGTAGTTTGAACCAGACCATGACCAAGTTCCAGTTCCACCTGCAGCACCATTTTTGCACGTGAGGAAAATTGTACCTGAAGGTCTAGGTAGCCTCCTCGACTACTACCCAGATCTAGTCGTTTCCCCCCATCTTGGAGGATGAAGGACAGGAGGGGCAGTCCTTCTTCCAGTGTCCAGATTCCCCACAATAGAAGCACAACTGCTTCTCCCGGCAGCATATTCTTTCCTTTTCCTCACAGGTGACAGCGCTCACCTCCATAGCCACAGGAAGAGTCCGGGTCTCATCTCCACGGAAGAATAATGGTGTTTCCAGTTGCATAACGCCTCTAGCCCGCAGTCTGCGATCCACACGAACTGCTTGGGCCATGGCATCCTCCAGGGAGTCAGGTGGAGAATGGAGTGCCAGGGCATCCTTCAGACGTTCACACAGGCCTCTACGGAACAGCCCCTGAAGGGCGACATCACTCCAAGAAATCTCAGCTGCCCAACGTCTGAATTCAGTACAGAACCACTCGGCCGAGTGCTCCCCCTGACAGACACTCGTCACCTTGTACTCAGCCAAACGCACTCTATCAGGCTCATCATAAATGAGCCCTAAGTCTTCAAAAAACGCATCCACAGACATTCTCTCTGGGGCAGAAGAGGAAAGCGAAAATGCCCAGGCTTGTGGGGACCCCCTAAGCAGGGACATAACCACCCCCACCCTCTGTTTCTCATCCCCAGAGGAGTGGGGTCTCAAAGAGAAAAAGAGCTTACAGCCCTCCTTAAATGCTCTGAATTCATCTTTGTTACCAGAAAACGTATCTGGCAATTTAACTGGGGATTCAGGTGGGACTAAAATGACATCTCTATTCCCCACCTGCTGAAAGCCTGCGGAAAGCACCCCCTGAACCGAGTCTGCAACCTGCCGCTGGGACTTAGCCAGAGCTTGGTGTTCCAAACTTAGCTTCTGCAGCGACTGAGTCACACATTGGGTCCATGCTGCAGAAGTGAGGAGAGAAAAAAAAGTTCACGGTCAGTTATAATGTCAGGAACACCGCACTGCACTTGCTCACTGAGCCAGTGCGCGTGTCCTAAGTAAAGCGAACTGTGCTCAAAGATACCTGTGGAGCGGGCAGCAGCCGAGTAGGTGCGTACTTCAGAACAGCAGGACCTGAAGCACCTGACTGCTGGGGGCGTGGCCTAAACTCCACAGAGCTAGGAGCTGCACGAGAACTCCTAGCAGGGTAACTGCGAGACCAAGTTACCAAGGGGCATAGACAGGGAGGATAGTCAGGACGCAGCCAATGAGTCATACACAGAGAGAGCTGCAAGGTACAAGAGGGGCGAGCAGAGAGTAGTCAGATCACAGGCAATGAGTCATACACAGGGAGGGTAGCGCAGTACAGAATCAACAGGCAAACTCACAACGGGGAACAGAACCGGGTCAGAACCATATAAACAAGCTATAACAAGGCACAGGCAAACAGAGGTCAGCACACTCGGCCAAAGGCAAAAGTATAGATACTAGGGATGGTTAGCACTCGACTGGAAAGTTGAGTCTTCGGTGCTAGTGAAAAGGAGCCAGCGGCCCCATAAACAAGAGTTCAATATGAAATCACTGCACACGTGGAATATGCTCAAAGTGAACTCTTTGTTTAATTTGACGGTGATGAAGCGACAGCATATTCCACGTGTGCAGTGATTTCATATTGAACTCAAAGGCAAAAGTATAACTGACAGGGATTGGAGCTTTCCAGGGGTTTAAGAAGCTCTCCCAGAACCATAGAGAGGCCATAATCATTAACCCCAGGTGTGCACTGAGCTCCAGACATTAACCCCTGACGTGCAGCTCAAAAACCTGCACTGGGATCATGACAATGGGCACTATTATATGAGGGCTGTAATATACAAGGCACAGGATGGGCACTATTATATGAGGGCTGTAATATATAAGGCACAGGATGGGCACTATTATATGAGGGCTGTAATATATAAGGCACTGAATGGGCACTATTATATGAGGGCTGTAATATACAAGGCACAGGATGGGCACTATTATATGAGGGCTGTAATATATAAGGCACTGAATTTGCACTATTATATGAGGGCTGTAATTAGGCACATGATGGGCATTATTATATGAGGGCTGTAATATATGAGGCACAGGATGGGCACTATTATATGAGGGCTGTAATATATAAGGCACTGAATGGGCACTATTATATGAGGGCTGTAATATACAAGGCACAGGATGGGCACTATTATATGAGGGCTGTAATATATGAGGTAAAGGATGGGCACTATTATATGAGGGCTGTATTATTAAAGGCACAGGATGGGCATTATTATATGAGGGCTGTAATATATAAGGCACAGGATGGGCACTATTATATGAGGGCTGTAATATATGAGGTAAAGGATGGGCACTATTATATGAGGGCTGTATTATTAAAGGCACAGGATGGGCATTATTATATGAGGGCTGTAATATATAAGGCACAGGATGGGCACTATTATATGAGGGCTGTAATATATAAGGCACAGGACGGGCACTATTATATGAGGGCTGTAATATATATATGGCACAGGATGGGCACTATTATATGAGGGCTGTAATTAGGCACATGATGGGCATTATTATATGAGGGCTGTAATATATGAGGCACAGGACGGGCACTATTATATGTGGGCTGTAATATATTAGGCACAGGGTGGGCACTATTATATGAGCAGTGTAATATATATGGCACAGGATGGGCACTATTATATGAGTGATGTAATATATAAGGCACAGGATGGGCACTATTATATGAGCAGTGTAATATATATGGCACAGGATGGGCACTATTATATGAGTGATGTAATATATAAGGCACAGGGTGGGCACTATTATATGAGCAGTGTAATATATATGGCACAGGATGGGCACTATTATATGAGTGATGTAATATATAAGGCACAGGATGGGCACTATTATACAGGGCTGTGGAGTCGGTAAGCCAAACCTGCGACTCTGACTCCGACTCCTCAATTTCCCTTACACCGACTCCGACTCCAACTCCGACTCCGACTCCCACACATATTGCTTATATTTAAGTGAAAAATTTATTGTAGTACAATGTGAACCTCAGACATTTAATCATTTTTATGATCCAATAATCAAGATATTTAGATAGAACAGAATATATATTGGTGTACTACCTGGTTTTCATTCTTTTTGGTACAGATACGATATGGATAGACAGATATGGATAGATAGAGCAGATTTCTAATCTGCTTTTGCTATTGAGAACATTATCTATGAGCTCAAAAACCTTTCAGGTGATGCAGTTTTTTAAAAAGATGATCAACTTTTGCAGCTGAAAAACGTATCCTCAAAAAACACAGGAAAAACGCTGTGTGTGAATGTAGCCTTAGATCAGGAATATAACAGCCATTTATAGGACATTTCATAACTTTCCCAAACTCCTATGAATAAATATTCAGCACATCCTGCATTGAATTACTGTACCCAATTTATTATATATTTTAGGAGTCGGAGTCGGTCCATTTTATACCGACTCCAACTCCGACTCCACCAAAATGAGCACCGACTCCGACTCCACGACTCCACAGCCCTGCTATTATATGAGGGCTGTAATATATAAGGCACAGGATGGGCACTATTATATGAGGGCTGTAATATATGAGGCACAGGATGGGCACTATTATATGAGGGCTGTATTACGGCACGGGATGGGCATTATTATTTGAGGGCTGTAATATATGAGGCACAGGATGGGCACTATTATATGAGGGCTGTAATATATAAGGCACAGGATGCGCACTACTATATGTGGGCTGTAATATATAAGGCACAGGATGGGCACTATTATATGAGGGCTGTAATATATAAGGCACGGGATGGGCACAATTATATGAGGGCTGCAATATATAAGGCACAGGATGGGCACTATTATATGAGGGCTGTAATATATAAGGCACAGGATGGGCACTATTATATGAGGGCTGTAATATATAAGGCACAGGATGGGTACTATTATATGTGGGCTGTAATATATAAGGCACAGGATGGGCACTATTATATGAGGTCTGTAATATATAAGGCACAGGATGGGCACTATTATATGAGGGCTGCAATATATAAGGCACAGGATGGGCACTATTATATGAGTGCTGTAATATATAAGGCACAGAATGGGCACTATTATATGAGGGCTGTAATATATAAGGCACAGAATGGGCACTATTATATGAGGGCTGTAATATATAAGGCACAGGATGGGCACTATTATATGAGTGCTGTAATCAGGGGTGGATTAAGGGTAGCCAGGGCCCGGGGCAGTTCAGACTCTGTGGGGCCCCCCTCGTCACGAATCGTAGAGCCACACTCTACATAGAGAATAATGGGGCCTCCAGCACTGACCTCCACCCGCAGAGCCACACTCCACATAGAGAATAATGGAGCCTCCAGCACCGACCTCCACCCGCAGAGCCGCACTCCACATAGAGGATAATGGAGCCTCCAGCACCGACCTCCACCCGCAGAGCCACACTCCACATAGAGAATAATGGAACCTCCAGCACCGGCCTCCACCCGCAGAGTCACACTCCACATAGAGAATAATGGAGCCTCCAGCACCGACCTCCACCCGCAGAGCCGCACTCCACATAGAGAATAATGGAGCCTCCAGCACCGACCTCCACCCGCAGAGCCGCACTCCACGTAGAGAATAATGGGGCCTCCAGCACCGACCTCCACCCGCAGAGCCACACTCCACATAGAGAATAATGGAGCCTCCAGCACCGACCTCCACCCGCAGAGCCGCACTCCACGTAGAGAATAATGGAGCCTCCAGCACCGACCTCCACCCGCAGAGCCGCACTCCACATAGAGAATAATGGAGCCTCCAGCACCGACCTCCACCCGCAGAGCCGCACTCCACATAGAGAATAATGGAGCCTCCGGCACCGACCTCCACCCGCAGAGCCGCACTCCACGTAGAGAATAATGGAGCCTCCAGCACCGACCTCCACCCGCAGAGCCGCACTCCACATAGAGAATAATGGAGCCTCCAGCACCGACCTCCACCTGCAGAGCCACACTCCACATAGAGAATAATGGAGCCTCCAGCACCGACCTCCACCCGCAGAGCCGCACTCCACACAGAGAATAATGGAGCCTCCAGCACCTACCTCCACCCGCAGAGCCGCACTCCACATAGAGAATAATGGGGCCTCCAGCACCGACCTCCACCCGCAGAGCCCCACTCCACATAGAGAATAATGGGGCCTCCAGCACCGACCTCCACCCGCAGAGCCACACTCCACATAGAGAATAATGGAGCCTTCAGCACCGACCTCCACCCGCAGAGCCACACTCCACATAGAGAATAATGGAGCCTCCAGCATCTACCTCCACCCGCAGAGCCACACTCCACATAGAGAATAATGGAGCCTTCAGCACCGACCTCCACCCGCAGAGCCGCACTCCACATAGAGAATAATGGAGCCTCCAGCACCGACCTCCACCCGCAGAGCCACACTCCACATAGAGAATAATGGAGCCTCCAGCACCGACCTCCACCCGCAGAGCCGCACTCCACGTAGAGAATAATGGAGCCTCCAGCACCGACCTCCACCCGCAGAGCCGCACTCCACATAGAGAATAATGGAGCCTCCAGCCCCGACCTCCACCCGCAGAGCCACACTCCACATAGAGAATAATGGAGCCTCCAGCACCGACCTCCACCCGCAGAGCCACACTCCACATAGAGAATAATGGAGCCTTCAGCCCCGACCTCCACCCGCAGAGCCGCACTCCACGTAGAGAATAATGGAGCCTCCAGCACCGACCTCCACCCGCAGAGCCGCACTCCACATAGAGAATAATGGAGCCTCCAGCACCGACCTCCACCTGCAGAGCCACACTCCACATAGAGAATAATGGAGCCTCCAGCACCGACCTCCACCCGCAGAGCCGCACTCCACACAGAGAATAATGGAGCCTCCAGCACCTACCTCCACCCGCAGAGCCGCACTCCACATAGAGAATAATGGGGCCTCCAGCACCGACCTCCACCCGCAGAGCCCCACTCCACATAGAGAATAATGGGGCCTCCAGCACCGACCTCCACCCGCAGAGCCACACTCCACATAGAGAATAATGGAGCCTTCAGCACCGACCTCCACCCGCAGAGCCGCACTCCACATAGAGAATAATGGAGCCTCCAGCACCGACCTCCACCCGCAGAGCCGCACTCCACATAGAGAATAATGGAGCCTCCAGCACCGACCTCCACCCGCAGAGCCCCACTCCACATAGAGAATAATGGAGCCTTCAGCCCCGACCTCCACCCGCAGAGCCGCACTCCACATAGAGAATAATGGAGCCTCCAGCATCTACCTCCACCTGCAGAGCCACACTCCACATAGAGAATAATGGAGCCTTCAGCACCGACCTCCACCCGCAGAGCCGCACTCCACATAGAGAATAATGGAGCCTCCAGCATCTACCTCCACCCGCAGAGCCACACTCCACATAGAGAATAATGGAGCCTCCAGCACCGACCTCCACCCGCAGAGCCGCACTCCACATAGAGAATAATGGAGCCTCCAGCACCGACCTCCACCCGCAGAGCCGCACTCCACATAGAGAATAATGGAGCCTCCAGCCCCGACCTCCACCCGCAGAGCCACACTCCACATAGAGAATAATGGAGCCTCCAGCACCGACCTCCACCCGCAGAGCCACACTCCACATAGAGAATAATGGAGCCTTCAGCCCCGACCTCCACCCGCAGAGCCGCACTCCACATAGAGAATAATGGAGCCTCCAGCACCGACCTCCACCCGCAGAGCCACACTCCACATAGAGAATAATGGAGCCTTCAGCCCCGACCTCCACCCGCAGAGCCGCACTCCACATAGAGAATAATGGGGCCTCCAGCACCGACCTCCACCCGCAGAGCCACACTCCACATAGAGAATAATGGAGCCTTCAGCACCGACCTCCACCCGCAGAGCCGCACTCCACATAGAGAATAATGGGGCCTCCAGCACCGACCTCCACCCGCAGAGCCGCACTCCACATAGAGAATAATGGGGCCTCCAGCACCGACCTCCACCTGCAGAGCCCCACTCCACATAGAGAATAATGGAGCCTCCAGCACCGACCTCCACCCGCAGAGCCGCACTCCACATAGAGAATAATGGGGCCTCCAGCACCGACCTCCACCCGCAGAGCCACACTCCACATAGAGAATAATGGAGCCTCCAGCACCGACCTCCACCCGCACTCCACATAGAGAATAATGGAGCCTCCAGCACCGACCTCCACCCGCAGAGCCACACTCCACATAGAGAATAATGGAGCCTCCAGCACCTACCTCCACCCGCAGAGCCACACTCCACATAGAGAATAATGGAGCCTCCAGCACCGACCTCCACCTGCAGAGCCGCACTCCACATAGAGAATAATGGAGCCTCCGGCACCGACCTCCACCCGCAGAGCCACACTCCACATAGAGAATAATGGAGCCTCCAGCACCGACCTCCACCCGCAGAGCCACACTCCACATAGAGAATAATGGAGCCTCCAGCACCTACCTCCACCCGCAGAGCCACACTCCACATAGAGAATAATGGAGCCTCCGGCACCGACCTCCACCCGCAGAGCCGCACTCCACATAGAGAATAATGGAGCCTCCAGCACCGACCTCCACCCGCAGAGCCACACTCCACATAGAGAATAATGGAGCCTTCAGCCCCGACCTCCACCCGCAGAGCCGCACTCCACATAGAGAATAATGGGGCCTCCAGCACCGACCTCCACCCGCAGAGCCACACTCCACATAGAGAATAATGGAGCCTTCAGCACCGACCTCCACCCGCAGAGCCGCACTCCACATAGAGAATAATGGGGCCTCCAGCACCGACCTCCACCCGCAGAGCCGCACTCCACATAGAGAATAATGGGGCCTCCAGCACCGACCTCCACCTGCAGAGCCCCACTCCACATAGAGAATAATGGAGCCTCCAGCACCGACCTCCACCCGCAGAGCCGCACTCCACATAGAGAATAATGGGGCCTCCAGCACCGACCTCCACCCGCAGAGCCACACTCCACATAGAGAATAATGGAGCCTCCAGCACCGACCTCCACCCGCACTCCACATAGAGAATAATGGAGCCTCCAGCACCGACCTCCACCCGCAGAGCCACACTCCACATAGAGAATAATGGAGCCTCCAGCACCTACCTCCACCTGCAGAGCCGCACTCCACATAGAGAATAATGGAGCCTCCAGCACCGACCTCCACCTGCAGAGCCGCACTCCACATAGAGAATAATGGAGCCTCCGGCACCGACCTCCACCCGCAGAGCCACACTCCACATAGAGAATAATGGAGCCTCCAGCACCGACCTCCACCCGCAGAGCCACACTCCACATAGAGAATAATGGAGCCTCCAGCACCTACCTCCACCCGCAGAGCCACACTCCACATAGAGAATAATGGAGCCTCCGGCACCGACCTCCACCCGCAGAGCCGCACTCCACATAGAGAATAATGGAGCCTCCGGCACCGACCTCCACCCGCAGAGCCGCACTCCACATAGAGAATAATGGAGCCTCCAGCACCGACCTCCACCCGCAGAGCCGCACTCCACATAGAGAATAATGGAGCCTCCGGCACCGACCTCCACCCGCAGAGCCGCACTCCACATAGAGAATAATGGAGCCTCCGGCACCGACCTCCACCTGCAGAGCCGCACTCCACATAGAGAATAATGGAGCCTCCGGCACCGACCTCCACCCGCAGAGCCACACTCCACATAGAGAATAATGGAGCCTCCAGCACCGACCTCCACCCGCAGAGCCACACTCCACATAGAGAATAATGGAGCCTCCAGCACCGACCTCCACCCGCAGAGCCACACTCCACATAGAGAATAATGGAGCCTCCAGCACCGACCTCCACCCGCAGAGCCGCACTCCACATAGAGAATAATGGAGCCTCCGGCACCGACCTCCACCCGCAGAGCCACACTCCACATAGAGAATAATGGAGCCTCCAGCACCTACCTCCACCCGCAGAGCCACACTCCACATAGAGAATAATGGAGCCTCCAGCACCGACCTCCACCCGCAGAGCCGCACTCCACATAGAGAATAATGGAGCCTCCGGCACCGACCTCCACCCGCAGAGCCACACTCCACATAGAGAATAATGGAGCCTCCAGCACCGACCTCCACCCGCAGAGCCACACTCCACATAGAGAATAATGGAGCCTCCAGCACCGACCTCCACCCGCAGAGCCGCACTCCACATAGAGAATAATGGAGCCTCCAGCACCGACCTCCACCCGCAGAGCCGCACTCCACATAGAGAATAATGGAGCCTCCAGCACCGACCTCCACCCGCAGAGCCACACTCCACATAGAGAATAATGGAGCCTCCGGCACCGACCTCCACCCGCAGAGCCACACTCCACATAGAGAATAATGGAGCCTCCAGCACCTACCTCCACCCGCAGAGCCACACTCCACATAGAGAATAATGGAGCCTCCAGCACCGACCTCCACCCGCAGAGCCGCACTCCACATAGAGAATAATGGAGCCTCCGGCACCGACCTCCACCCGCAGAGCCACACTCCACATAGAGAATAATGGAGCCTCCAGCACCGACCTCCACCCGCAGAGCCACACTCCACATAGAGAATAATGGAGCCTCCAGCACCGACCTCCACCCGCAGAGCCGCACTCCACATAGAGAATAATGGAGCCTCCAGCACCGACCTCCACCCGCAGAGCCGCACTCCACATAGAGAATAATGGAGCCTCCAGCACCGACCTCCACCCGCAGAGCCACACTCCACATAGAGAATAATGGAGCCTCCAGCACCGACCTCCACCCGCAGAGCCGCACTCCACATAGAGAATAATGGAGCCTCCAGCACCGACCTCCACCCGCAGAGCCACACTCCACATAGAGAATAATGGAGCCTCCAGCACCGACCTCCACCCGCAGAGCCGCACTCCACATAGAGAATAATGGAGCCTCCAGCACCTACCTCCACCCGCAGAGCCACACTCCACATAGAGAATAATGGAGCCTCCAGCACCTACCTCCACCCGCAGAGCCGCACTCCACATAGAGAATAATGGAGCCTCCAGCACCGACCTCCACCCGCAGAGCCGCACTCCACATAGAGAATAATGGAGCCTCCAGCACCTACCTCCACCCGCAGAGCCACACTCCACATAGAGAATAATGGAGCCTCCAGCACCTACCTCCACCCGCAGAGCCGCACTCCACATAGAGAATAATGGAGCCTCCAGCACCGACCTCCACCCGCAGAGCCACACTCCACATAGAGAATAATGGAGCCTCCGGCACCGACCTCCACCCGCAGAGCCACACTCCACATAGAGAATAATGGAGCCTCCAGCACCGACCTCCACCCGCAGAGCCGCCCTCCACATAGAGAATAATGGAGCCTCCAGCACCGACCTCCACCCGCAGAGCCGCACTCCACATAGAGAATAATGGAGCCTCCAGCACCGACCTCCACCTGCAGAGCCGCACTCCACATAGAGAATAATGGAGCCTCCAGCCCCGACCTCCACCCGCAGAGCCGCACTCCACATACATGGCTGCTCTCAGTGCTCTGTGCTGTGCGCACAGGACCTGTGATGAGGTCACAGGAGGGGGGGCCCTGACACCTTACCTCCTGTGATCTCATCACAAGCCTTTGCACGCTACCAGCAGTATCAGCGTTCAGGCTACTTGTAGATGCTGCTGGTAGCAGAGCACATAATGCCGCCCCCACGGTCACTCACTTTTAGGTGGGGAGAAGATGGAGTGCCATTGCAGCAGCCAGCAGGAATGTGGTGGGGGCCCCCTTAGAAGCTCTTGTGGTGGGGGCCCCGGGGCTGAAGCCCCGCCTGCCCTGCCTATAATCCGGCCCTGCGCGGTGGCGGATTATAATGGGGCAATTTACTGGCCTGGGCTGTGGGCCCCTTAACCCCACTGGGCCCGGGGCAACTGCCCAAATTGACCTCATTATAATCCGCCACTGGCTGTAATATATAAGGCACAGGATGGGCACTATTATATGAGTGCTGTAATATATAAGGCACAGGATGGGTACTATTATATGAGTGCTGTAATATATAAGGCACAGGATGGGTACTATTATATGAGGGCTGTAATATATAAGGCACAGGATGGGCACTATTATATGAGGGCTGTAATATATAAGGCACAGGATGGGCACTATTATATGAGTGCTGTAATATATAAGGCACAGGATGGGCACTAATATATGAGGGCTGTAATATATAAGGCACAGGATGGGTACTATTATATGAAGGCTGTAATATATAAGGCACAGGATGGGCACTATTATATGAAGGCTGTAATATATAAGGCACAGGATGGGTACTATTATATGAAGGCTGTAATATATAAGGCACAGGATGGGCACTATTATATGAGGGCTGTAATATAAAAGGCACAGGATGGGCACTATTATATGAGGGCTGTAATATATAAGGCACAGGATGGGCACTATTATATGAGTGCTGTAATATATAAGGCACAGGATGGGCACTAATATATGAGGGCTGTAATATATAAGGCACAGGATGGGTACTATTATATGAAGGCTGTAATATATAAGGCACAGGATGGGCACTATTATATGAAGGCTGTAATATATAAGGCACAGGATGGGCACTATTATATGAAGGCTGTAATATATAAGGCACAGGATGGGTACTATTATATGAAGGCTGTAATATATAAGGCACAGGATGGGCACTATTATATGAGGGCTGTAATATAAAAGGCACAGGATGGGCACTATTATATGAAGGCTGTAATATATAAGGCACAGGATGGGCACTATTATATGAAGGCTGTAATATATAAGGCACAGGATGGGCACTATTATATGAAGGCTGTAATATATAAGGCACAGGATGGGTACTATTTTATGAGGGCTGCAATATATGAGGCACAGGATGAGCACTATTATATAAAGGCTGTAATATATAAGGCACAGGATGGGCACTATTATATGAAGGCTGTAATATATAAGGCACAGGATGGGCACTATTATATGAAGGCTGTAATATATAAGGCACAGGATGGGCACTATTATATGAGGGCTGTAATATATAAGGCACAGGATGGGCACTATTATATGAAGGCTGTAATATATAAGGCACAGGATGGGCACTATTATATGAGGGCTGTAATATATAAGGCACAGGATGGGAGCTATTATACGAGTGCTGTAATATATAAGGCACAGGATGGGCACTATTATATGAGGGCTGTAATATATAAGGCACAGGATGGGCACTATTATATGAGGGCTGTAATATATAAGGCACAGGATGGGCACTATTATATGTGGGCTGTAATATATAAGGCACAGGATGGGCACTATTATATGAGTGCTGTAATATATAAGGCACAGGATGGGCACTATTATATGAGGGCTGTAATATATAAGGCACAGGATGGGCACTATTATATGAGTGCTGTAATATATAAGGCACAGGATGGGCACTGTTATATGAAGGCTGTAATATGTAAGGCACAGGATGGGTGCTATTACATGAGGGCTGTAATATATAAGGCACAGGATGGGCACTATTATATGAGGGCTGTAATATATAAGGCACAGGATGGGCACTATTATATGAGGGCTGTAATATATAAGGCACAGGATGGGCACTGTTATGAACGGGTCGCCGAGGAGGAAATAAAAAACAACCAGCTAAGTCTCAGAAAACCAAAGAGGTTGGTAACTATGCAGACTGCAGACCCCTGATCCTAACATGCAACTAGCAGCAGTCGTGGAGCGTTCCTATGGTGGTCCTAGACGCCTCGTCACAACCGGAGAACTAAATAAGCCTAAAGTAAGAAAAGAGGAAAACTAACTGCCCCAGAGCAGACCCCAAAGGAAAGACAGCCCCCCACATGTATTGACGGTGAAACAAGATGAAAACACAAAGGCAGGAAAATAGGCTGAGCAAACGATGGGGCCAAACTAACTAGAAAGGACAGGAAAGGAAAGCCACTGTCTGCAATCTGCCAAAAACCCTTCCAAAATATCCAACACAACTGATAGCAAATTTAACCCTGAAGTCACTAGACTTCTCCCACTATATCAGCACTCTGAAATATTCTGAGACAGAGCAAAAAGAGCCTAATCTAATAAGGGACAAAAAAAGGCAATTTGGCAAATACAGATAAATAAGAGTGGAAATTCAGCACAGCCCAGACGGCCTGGCTGACCACACAAAAAACTGAATTGACCAACAAGAGCAAGTGTGAACATTAGCAAAAACAAACTTAACTTGAGAAGACTGGAACAGAGCTGAGTCCAAGACCTGAGAAGCAGACTGAATCACCAGCACCGAGATAGGGCGTCGGCTGTCTTATATCCAGTCTGATACTCCAGAGATCCAATCATTATCTTCCTCACCAGGTGGCAGATCACTACCAATTAAACCAACCTCACTACCTCCTGTCACCACCAGAGGGAGAACGGAAGGAGAACTCTCAACTGGTGGAGCAGAAAATGAGCTCATAACAGGGCACTGTTATATGTGTGCTGTAATATATAAGGCACAGGATGTCTGCTGGGCTGTGGGGATATTCTCGGGGGGGGGCTATATACCATGTGGTGCTGGGCGCTATTTACCATGTGGTGCTGGGGGCTTTATACTATGTGTGGCTGGGCTATATTCCTTGTGTGGCTGGGCTATATACCATGTGGTGCTGGGCGCTATATGCCATGTGAGGCTGGGCTATATACCATGTGTGGCTGGGCTATATAACATGTGTGGCTGGGCTATATACCATGTGGTGCTGGGCGCTATACACCATGTGTGGCTGGGCTATATACCATGTGGTGCTGGGCGCTATATGCCATGTGTGGTTGGGCTATATACCATGTGTGGCTGGGCTGTATACCATGTGTGGCTGGGCTATATACCATGTGGTGCTGGGCGCTATACACCATGTGTGGCTGGGCTATATTCCATGTGTGGCTGGGCTATATATCATGTGGTGCTGGGCACTATACACCATGTATGCCTGGGCTATATTCCATGTGTGGCTGGGCTATATACCATGTGGTGCTGGGCACTATATACCTTGTGTGGCTGGGCGCTATACAGTTAGGTCCATATATATTTGGACAGAGACAACATTTTTCTAATTTTGGTTCTAGACATTACCACAATGAATTTAAAAAAAACCCAATTCAGATGCAGTTGAAGTTCAGACTTTCAGCTTTCATTTGAGGGTACCCACATTAAAATTGGATGAAGGGTTTAGGAGTTTCAGCTCCTTAACATGTGCCCCCCTGTTTTTAAAGGGACCAAAAGTAATTGGACAGATTAAATAATTGTAAATAAAATGTTCATTTCTAGTACTTGGATGAAAACCCTTTGTTGGCAATGACTGCCTGAAGTCTTGAACTCATGGACATCACCAGACGCTGTGTTTCCTCCTTTTTGATGCTCTGCCAGGCCTTCACTGTGGTGGTTTTCAGGCCTTCACTGCGGTGGTTTTCAGTTGCTGTTTGGTTGTGGGCCTTTCTGTCTGAAGTTTAGTCTTTAACAAGTGAAATGCATGCTCAGTTGGGTTGAGATAAGGTGACTGACTTGGCCATTCAAGAATATTCCACTTCTTTGCTTTAATAAACTCCTGGGTTGCTTTGGCTCTATGCTTTGGGTCATTGTTAGTGTTGAGCGATACCACCCGATACTGAAAAATATCGTATCGAAATGGATCGACCGATCTAAAAAAAAGTATCGGGTATCGCCAATTCCGATCCCGGAAGTCCCATTCAAGTCAATGGAACAGAAATATCGGAATTAAAAAAAACACTTTCTTTCCCTGTTGGTTAATTCTACATGGAGAAAAACAACTAATAATAATGTAGAATGTATTGTGGGAGGTGTAGGAGACATTAAAGCCATAGCGCTTTAGCCCAATCAAATGGAATAGCATGATTTTTTTTTTTTTAAAGACGTTCGTAGTTACAAAGATATGGACTATGTTAAAGTCTTTAATTTTTTTGTCAGATATGTATATTTCACTACTTCCATGCTCTTCACTTTCTTTTTTATTTCTCCCACACTTTCTCCTTCATCATCTTCAGCAGCAGCAGCAGTATCTTCTTCTTCTTCTTCTTCTTTTATTCTTCTTTTATTCTTCTTCTTTTATTCTTCTTTTATTCTTCTTCTTTTATTCTTCTTCATATTCTACTTCTTCATCTTCTTCCTATTTTTCTTCATCATATTCTTATTTGTGTCAGGTATTCCTGCAGTTGTTATCTATAAAAGTTTGAAGATTACACCTTCCGTTCAGCCTGTCACAAAAGATATACAACAGGATTTGTCCGCGTTCAGTTTGGCCTGCAGCAGCAGGCCTTTTCCAGGGGCACCACGAGGAGGAACGGACTCACCCCCATACACTGCTTAGTCTTCTTCTGCTTATAATTTAGATAATATCATTTGCTCTGATTTTAAGTCTTTTGCTTCATGTTCTTCAGCTTTTGGTTTTTATGCTTCTTGGTCTTCTGTCTCTTGTTGTTCTGCATCTTGGTGGTTGTCTTCCTGTTCTTTGTCCTCTTGGTCATCTTCTTCAGGGTCATCTTTTAGGTATTCTTCTGTGTGGTCTTCAGGGTCGTCGTCTTCAGGGTCATTGTCAGGGAGATCCAGAGTGAGAATCAAAAACCATTTCCGCAAGCTTGAACTTGGAAAAGTAACAGAAGGTACAAGAAGGCTGAGGAACTGCCGAGAACCAGCTGACGGCACTGGAACCCGGAGGGGCAGCAGAATGAACAAGAGCCAATGGCACAACTGTGGACCAGCTGACGTTGCTGGAACACGGTTACTAAGCAGGAGGTACCTGTGCTCCACAGCACTACCAAGGACCAGCAGACGTTGCTGGAACTCGGATACCAAGAAGGAGGCACCTAGGCCAAAGGCACTGCCGAGAACCAGCTGACGGTGCTGGAACCCGGATGGGTAGCACAGGCTGCAAGAGCAAATGACACTAGCGAGGACCAGCTGACGGTGCTGGAACCCGGTGGGGCAACAGAAGGAACAAGAGCCAATGGGAGAACTGTGGACCAGCTGACGGTGCTGTAACACGCTTTCTAAGCAGGAGGTACCTGTGCTACAAAGCACTACCAAGGATCAGGAGACATTGCGGGAACTCGGATACCAAGAAGGAGGCACCTAGGCCAAAGGCTCTGCCGAGAAACAGCTGACGGTGCTGGAACCCGGATGGGTAGCAGAAGGTAACCAGGAAAAAAACAAAGTTGCAAGGCCGTGAGCCGGCCGCAGTTACCGAAACCCACAGTCCTACAGGGGGTGCTTGTTGCTTGTCCTATTGGCACTACGCAACCAGCCTTTATTACCGGAACCCGCAGCCCACATAGGAAGCACCGAAACTGCAGGCACCATAGACTTGGCGAACCCGACCGCAACACGACAGGACAACGTATTGGTGGCAAAGTGACGTTGACACTACCCGGAAACATCAGGCGTGCTGGAACCAGGCTGGGCAGGAGGGAGTGCCCGTGCCAAAGACACTTCCGAGAACCAGCTCGGTGCTGGAACCCGGAGGGGCAGCAGAAGGAACAAGAGCCAATGGCACAACCGTGGACCAGCTGACGGTGCTGGAACACGGTTACTAAGCAGGAGGTACCTGTGCTCCAAAGCACTACCAAGGACCAGCAGACGTTGGTGGAACTCGGATACCGACAAGGAGGCACCTAGGCCAAAGGCTCTGCCGGGAACCAGCTGACGTTGCTGGAACCCGGATGGGTAGCAGAAGGTACCCATGATTAGCAAAGTGTCGTGTCCGTGAGCAGGCCGCAGTTACCGAAACCCACAGTCCTACAGGGGGTGCTTTTCCTATTGGCACTATGGAACCAGCCTTTGTTACCAGAACCCGCAGTCCACATAGGAAGCACTGAAACTGCAGGCACCATAGACTCGGCTACCTCAACCGCAACACGACAGGACAACGTATCAGTGGCAAAGTGACGTTGACACTACCCGGAAACAGCAGGCGTGCTGTAACGAGGCTGGGCAGGAGGGAGTACCTGTGCCAAAGACACTGCCGAGAACCAGCTGACGGTGCTGGAACCCGGAGGGGCAGCAAAAGGAACAAGAGCCAATGGCACAACCGTGGACCAGCTGACGGTGCTGGAACATGGTTTCTAAGCAGGAGGTACCTGTGCTAAAAAGCACTACCAAGGACCAGCAGACATTGCTTGAACTCGGATACCGACAAGGAGGCACCTCAGCCAAAGGCACTGCCGAGAAGCAGCTGACGGTGCAGGAACCTGGCTGGGCAGGAGGGAGTACCCGTGGCAAATACACTTCTGGGCAGCAACATGCGATGTTGAAGCCCAGGGGTCAATTATGCAGCAGGCTGAGGCCAACTTGGAGCGAGTTTTATATTGGTTGTACACAACTACTGATTGTAACCGTGCTCCACTTTGGCCTCTGGCTCTACTGTCTCTAGTATTTCCCCTGGCCTCCAACCATGGCAGTTGCTGCTCTGCAGAGTTTTCTGCGCAATCCACACTTGTTCCTGAGTTACTGGGGCTCAGTCACGTCAGTTGATCCCCTGATGTGTGTCCGGCAAGGTGTCCTGCTCTGTCCACATTCCCACAACTATTAATGGGAATGGGGACAGAGCAGGAGACATTGCTGGACACACATCAGGGGATCAACTGACGTGACTGAGCCCCAGTAACACAGGAACAAGTGTGGATTGTGCAGACGGCACATCAGAGCAGCGACTGGCGGGGTTGGAGGCCAGGGGAAATACTAGAGACAGTACAGCCAGAGGCCTAAGTGGACCACGGTTAAAAGTCAGTAGTAGTGTGATGTTGGAGGCAGCAGGAGACTTTGTCATCCGCACAGCAGGGGAACAGCTGGCGTTACTGAACCCCACAGACACAGGAGCGAGTGTTTCTATCTGTGCGGACGGCACTTCCAAGCTTCAACTGGCTGTGTTGAAGCCCATGATCAATGCTCCGAGCAGGCTGAGGCTTACTTGGAGCAAGTGGAAAATAAGTAGTAGTGTGACGTTGGAGGCAGCAGGAGACTTTGCCATCCGCACAGCAGGGGAACAGCTGGCGTTACTGAACCCCACAGACACAGGAGCGAGTGTTTCTATCTGTGCGGACGGCACATCCAAGCTACAACTGGCTGTGTTGAAGCCCAGGATCAATGCTCCGAGCAGGCTGAGGCCTACTTGGAGCAAGTGGAAAATAACATGTAGTGTGATGTTGGAGGCAGCAGGAGACTTTGCCATCCGCACATCAGGGGAACAGCTGGCGTTACTGAACCCCACAGACACAGGAGCGAGTGTTTCTATCTGTGCGGACGGCACTTCCAAGCTACAACTGGCTGTGTTGAAGCCCAGGATCAATGCTCCGAGCAGGCTGAGGCCTACTTGGAGCAAGTGGAAAATAACATGTAGTGTGATGTTGGAGGCAGCAGGAGACTTTGCCATCCGCACAGCAGGGGAACAGCTGACGTTACTGAACCCCACAGACACAGGAGCGAGTGTTTCAATCTGTGCGGACGGCACTTCCAAGCTACAACTGGCTGTGTTGAAGCCCAGGATCAATGCTCCGAGCAGGCTGAGGCCTACTTGGAGCAAGTGAAAAATAACATGTAGTGTGATGTTGGAGGCAGCAGGAGACTTTGCCATCCGCACAGCAGGGGAACAGCTGGCGTTACTGAACCCCACAGACACAGGAGCGAGTGTTCCTATCTGTGCGGACGGCACTTCCAAGCTACAACTGGCTGTGTTGAAGCCCAGGATCAATGCTCCGAGCAGGCTGAGGCCTACTTGGAGCAAGTGGAAAATAACATGTAGTGTGATGTTGGAGGCAGCAGGAGACTTTGCCATCCGCACAGCAGGGGAACAGCTGGCATTACTGAACCCCACTAACACAGGAGCTAGTTTGTGTTTCTCTGTTAAGACGGCACTTCTGAACACCAACTGGCATTGTTGGAGCCCAGGATGAGGCATGGAGTAGGCTGAGGCCAACTTGCAGCACGTTTTAAAGAGGTTGTAGACTACTACTGATTGTAACCGTGCTCCACTTAGGCCTCTGGCTCCGCTGTCTCTAGTATTTCCCCTGGCCTCCAACCCCACCAGTGACAGCTCTGAAGTGGCGTCAGCACAATCCACACTTGTTCCTGTGTTACTTGGCCTCAGTCCCGTCAGTTGATCCCCCGATGTGTGTCCGGCAAGGTCTCCTGCTCTGTCCTCATTCACACTACTAGTAATGGGAATGTGGACAGAGCAGGAGACCTTTACGGACACACATCATGGGATCAACTGACGTGACTGAGGCCAAGTAACACAGGAACAAGTGTGGATTGTGCAGACGCCACTTCAGAGCTGTCACTGGCGGGGTTGGAGGCCAGGGGAAATACTAGAGACAGTGGAGCCAGAGGCCTAAGTGGAGCAGGGTTAAAAATCAGTAGTAGTTTGAATGTGGATGGAGCAGGAGACTTTGCCGTCCACACAGCAGGGGAGCAGCTGACGTTACTGAACCCCACTAACACAGGAGCGAGTGTTTATATCTGTGCGGACGGCACTTCCAGGCTACAACTGGCTGTGTTGTAGCCCAGGATCAATGCTCTGAGCAGGCTGAGGCCTACTTGGAGCGAGGAGAAAAAGCGTTGTAGTGTGAGTTTGGAGGCAGCAGGAGACTTTGCCGTCCACACAGCAGGGGAACAGCTGGCGTTACTGAACCCCACAGACACAGGAGCGAGTGTTTCTATCTGTGCGGACGGCACTTCCAGGCTACAACTGGCTGTGTTGTAGCCCAGGATGAAGCATGCAGCAGGCGGAGGACAACTTGCAGCTGGTTTTATAGAGGTTGTAGACTACTACTGATTGTCACCGTGCTCCACTATGGCCTCCGGCTCCACTGTCTCTAGTCAGTCCTCATTCACACTACTAGTAATGTGAATGTGGACAGAGCAGGAGACCTTGCTGGACACACATCAGGGGATCAACTGACGGGACTGAGCCACAGTAACTCAGGAACAAGTGTTGATTGTGCACACGCCACTTCACAGCTGTAACTGGCGTGGTTGTTGGCCAGGGGAAATACTAGAGACAGTGGAGCCAGAGGCCTAAGTTGACCAAAATTACAAATCTGTAGTAGTTTGCATGTGGATGGAGCAGGAGACATTGTCGTCTACACAGCAGGGGAACAGCTGGCATTACTGAACCCCACAGACACAGTAGTGAGTGTGTTTTCTCTGTGAAGACGGCACTTCTAAACACCAACCGGCGTTGTTGGAGCCCAGGATGAGGCATGGAACAGGCCTGATGGTGTTGGCATGTGGAGGCAGCAGGAGACTTTGCCATCTACACAGCAGGGGAACAGCTGGCATTACTGAACCCCACTAACACAGGAGCTAGTGTGTTTTTCTCTGTGAAGACGGCACTTCTGAACACCAACTGGCATTGTTGGAGCCCAGGATGAGGCATGGAGCAGGCTGAGGCCTGATGGTGTTGGCATGTGGAGGCAGCAGGAGACTTTGCCATCTACACAGCAGGGGAACAGCTGGCATTACTGAACCCCACTGACACAGGAGCTAGTGTGTTTTTCTCTGTGAAGACGGCACTTCTGAACACCAACTGGCGTTGTTGGAGCCCAGGATGAGGCATGGAGCAGGCTGAGGCCTGATTGTGTTGGCATGTGGAGGCAGCAGGAGACTTTGCCGTCTACACAGCAGGGGAACAGCTGGCATTACTGAACCCCACTGACACAGGAGCTAGTGTGTTTTTCTCTGTGAAGACGGCACTTCTGAACACCAACTGGCGTTGTTGGAGCCCAGGATGAGGCATGGAGCAGGCTGAGGCCTGATGGTGTTGGCATGTGGAGGCAGCAGGAGACTTTGCCGTCTACACAGCAGGGGAACAGCTGGCATTACTGAACCCCACTGACACAGGAGCTAGTGTGTTTTTCTCTGTGAAGACGGCACTTCTGAACACCAACTGACGTTGTTGGAGCCCAGGATGAGGCATGGAGCAGGCTGAGGCCAACTTGCAGCACGTTATATAGAGGTAGTAGACTACAACTGATTGTAACCGTGCTCCACTATGGCCTCTGGCTCCACTGTCTCTAGTATTTCCCCTGGCCTCCAACCCCGCCAGTGACAGCTCTGAAGTGGCATCAGCACAATCCACACTTGTTCCAGTGTTACTTGGGCGCAGTCCCGTCTGTTGATCCCCTGATGTGTGTCCGGCAAGGTCTCCTGCTCTGTCCTCATTCACACTACTAGTAATGGGAATGTGGACAGAGCAGGAGTCCTTGCCGGACACACATCAGGGGATCAACTGACGTGACTGAGGCCAAGTAATACTGGAACAAGTGTGAATTATGCAGACGCCACATAAGAGCTGTCACTGGCGGGGTTGGAGGCCAGGGGAAATACTAGAGACAGCGGAGCCAGAGGCCTAAGTGGAGCAGGGTTAAAAATCAGTAGTAGTTTGAATGTAGATGGAGAAAGAGACTTTGCCGTCCGCACAGCAGGGGAGCAGCTGGTGTTACTGAACCCCACTAACACAGGAGCTAGTGTTTTTCTCTGTGCAGACGACACATCTGAGCGACAACTGGCTGTGTTGAAGCCCAGGGATTATAGTTCAGGTGGTAGAAGCATGAACACAACAGGAGACCTGGATACAGTTGCCAACCAATTATTTATTCTGGAAGAGGACTGGCAAATTCTGGGGAGATCCAGGCCTTGTTCATTTTCAGAAAAGTAAGCCGGTCGATGTTATCGGAAGAAAGTCGCGTGCGACGGTCTGTTAGTACACCACCTGCGGCACTAAAGACGCGTTCCGATAATACACTGGCAGCAGGGCTAGCCAGCACCTCCAATGCATACTGGCTAAGATCTGGCCATGTATCCAGCTTAGAGACGCAAAACTTGAAGGGGGAAGAGCCATCTGGGAGTACACTCACAGGGCAAGACAGGTAGTCTGTCACCATCTGACGGAAACGTTGCCTCCTGCTGACTGGAGCCGTCAGTGATGGTGTAGACAATTGTGGCGGACACACAAAACTTTGCCACATTTGGGCCATAGTGGTCTTGCCTTGTGCTGAGGCGCTGCCTCTGCTCCCTCTTTGTGCCGAGTTTCCTCCACTGGCTCGACGCACAGAGGTGCTTTGTAAAGCACTAGCACCACTGCTGTCGGGTGGAATGGAAAACATGATGGACTGCACCAGTGTGTCTTGGTACTCCCGCAGTTTGCGCTCCCGGTTCAACGTTGGTATGAGGGTTTGCAAGTTGTCCCGGTAGCGAGGACCTAGGAGGGTGTACACCCAATAATCAGCCGTGTAGACTGTCCAGAAGCAGATGGCATTTGGGACTCCTCATCCTCCACCTCTTCCAAAACCTCATCCCTTAGTGCTTGCAGTGTTTTTTGAAGCATGCAGATAAGGGGGACAGTCATGCTGACTAGTGCATCATCTGCACTCACCATCCGCGTGGAATCATCGAAGGCACGCAAAACGAAGCAGATGTCCTTCATAGAGGCCCACTCAGTGGTGCTGAAGTGTGACCGGCGCACATTGTGACTTGTTTTTGCCTGATGCAGCTGGTACTCCATGACTGCTGCCTGCTGCTCACACAACCGCTCCAACATATGTAACGTTGAATTCCACCTGGTGGGTAGGTCACATATGATGCGATGTTCCGGAAGGCGTAATCGGTGCTGCGGAGCAGCAAGGCGCGATCTTGCCGTGCTGGAACGACGCAAGTGAGCGCACTCTATGCGGACCTTGTGCAGCAGTGCATCAAGATCCGTATAGTCCCTCAGAAAGCTCTGCACGACCAAGTTGAGCACATGTGCCAGACATGGGATGTGAGTGAGGTTGCCTAGGCCAAGAGCTGCCACCAGATTTCGGCCATTGTCACACACTACCAAGCCCGGCTGGAGATTCGCTGGCACAAACCACACGTCGCTCTCCTGCTTGATGGCATTCCAGAGCTCCTGCGCTGTGTGGCTTCAATTCCCCAAAGAAATTAATTTAAGTACGGCCTGTTGACGTTTGGCCACGGCTGTGCTCATATCGGTCGTAACAGGCTCCTGCTGCGCTGTTTCAGAGGAACTGGAGTAGGAGGAGGAGTCAATATGTACAGACTGGATTCCTGCAATCCGAGGAGTTGGCAGAACACGTAGAGCGCCACTCCCCAGATCTGTACCCGGCTCCACAACATTGACCCAATGGGCAGTGAGGGAAAGGTATCGTCCCTGTCCATGGTTACTGGTCCACGCATCAGTGGTCAGGTGGACCTTGCTACTGACGGTGTTTAGTAGCGCATGTTTTATGTTTGCCTCCACACGTTTCTGCAGAGCAGGGACGGCTCGCCTGCTGAAATAAAGTGGCTGGGCACGGTGTATTGTGGGACTGCCAATGCCATGAAGTCCCGGAAGGTGTCAGTCCCCACCAGCCTGAATGAGAGCATTTCAAGGGCCAGTAGTTTGGCAATGCCAGCATTCAGAGCCTGTGCTCGGGGATGGTTTGCCAAGTATGGCCGCCTTTTCTCCCATGCCTGTGCTACCGATGGCTGCCGAGTGGCCTGGGAGTGTGAGGATGACTTGGAACGTGGTGCTGTGGGTGGAATGTCACAGGGTCTCCGGACAACAGTGCCAGAGGTTCTTCCTTGGCGATCCTGTGAGGAAGCCGAACCAGCTGTGTGTGAGCTGGAGGAAGAGGCCCCAACACAAGCTGAATGTCATGTCGGACACTGTTCACACCAGGGTGTCCGGCAGACAGCGGTAATACCCTATTCCACTACAGTATGCTCAGGGACTTTGTTGGGTATTCTGTTCCAGTCGGGATAGGGTTAACCAGGTTGTCATGCTGGCTGAGGGCTTGGCCACGCCCTTGGTCTTTAAATAGTCCTTCCTGACTATGGGCGTCGCCGACTATAGCTTTTGCCTAGTGCTAGCAATACCGGTCAGCAGTGGTGGTTTTGGAGCGTCTGATATCTGGTGCAGTATATTTCTCAGTTGTTCTTTCTCCTATCTGTTATATATATATATATTTGGTTGCCCTAGCACATTATTGTATTCCCTGGTGTATTAACGGTGTGGTGTTTCTTTTACCCCTGTCCATACGTATTTGTGGGGTCTGGTGTCTGGTCCCCTCACTGGGTGGAGGGTGGTGGGTTCAGCTTAGGGCTGGACAGGAGACAGGGACAGGGTGGAGGCCCAGGCAGGCACACCTTCAGTGTAAACCCTGGGTTGAGGGACAGACAGGGATTTACCTAGTCTGAGGGACACCGCAGGGGCCCCGGGGTTTTAGCCTAAAGTAACCTAGGCATACCATGACACTGAAGAGGTGGTAGGTGGTGCTGTACGTTGGCCTACGTCTTCAGTGTGTCTGTGTAACTCCACCTCGTGCTTGGTCCGCACATGTTTCCACATATTAGTGGTATTGAGGTTGCTGACATTTTTCCCTCTTTTGACTCTCTGATGACACAGCTTGCATTTGACAAAGCAAATGTCATCTGCAACTGTGTTAAAAAAGGACCACGCACTGCAAGTCTTGGGTGCGCCCGTTTTGCCTTTTGAAAGTGGAATGCTCCTAACGGGTGCCGAAGTGGAGGCTACAGGCAACCAAGTCTGCCCCCTCCCTCTCCCTCCGGTTTTGGCCGTTCGGGGAATCTCTTCCTCAGAGCTGCTCCCACCACCTTCCTGTTCCTCACGCCATGATGGGTCAAGGACCTCATCATCTACACTCCCCTCTTCAAACACCTGCTTCTCCTGGGTTGTCTCGCCAGCACCGTATGCCCCAGAAAGTGGTAACTGAGTCTCGTCATCATCTGATGCGTACTGAGGTGTGCTGACCATAGGCACTGGCCCACCCGTCTCTTCAGATTCAGAGGGACAAAGAAGTTGCGCATCACTGCATACTCCCTCTTCTTCACAATCTGGAATGCTGCTTGGCTGGCCCCCTCTTTCCAAACCAACAGATTCCGAGAGCAGAAATAGAGACTGTGATGGCTCCTTTCCAGGGCTCTCTGACTGCCTGGGCACTTTGGCAGGTGGTGAAGAGACAGATGGTTGCTCTTCGGTGCTCTGGCCCTGAGAGGATGTGGAAGTAATTGAAGTCGATGCGTTAGCTGCCATCCATCCGACAACGGCTTCAATTTGTTCCTCCCGCAGCAGTGGGGTACGGTGAGGTCCTACAAAGCTGCGCATAAAGGACTGTTGCCTGCTAAAACTGGGGGATGCTGACTCACTGGTGCCAACAGCAGGCACAGAATCCCCACGTCCTCTCCCTGCAGAATCCCCACGTCCTCTCCCTGCTGAAACTCCACGCCCATGGCCACGTGCCTTACTCCCTGCCTTCTTCATCTTGCTAGACTGAGAAAGATAGGCAGAAAAGTACAAAGGGGGGCTTACTGTGCATATTCCTGAACAGCTGCTAACAGGTATAAGAAACACTAATTTTATGAAGTGTGTGTGTCGACTACACTTTAATGGAAGCTAATGTGGCCTACACAACTTTCAAATGTAGTGTTTGGTGAACTTTGTTGTTTTTTTTTTGGGGGGGGGGAAACTAAAAGGATGTGACCAAAGATTTGAAAGTGAGAGTATCACCAACTTTCTGGAGCTATTACAATGCAGGCAGGTAACCTACAATGCAAAAGATGAGGCTCCAAAAAAATTGGGTAATACTAATCTGGCTGCAGCTGAAGGGCACAAGCCAGAAAAAAGGCTCCTCTATCTACTCCTATATAGTGTTTGCAACCAACCAATGTAGATGGATATGGATGGATGCACACTAATAGGAGAAGAAAAAATGAGCTGCAATTAAAGAAAAATATGTATGAGGCAGTGACGCACGCTGAGCGGCCTACAACCAGACGTAGCTGAAGGACACACTACTCAGCGTGAGCTGCACTCACACACAGTCAGAGACCTCTCAGACAGCCGTGAACAGTGCAGCTAAGTGGGCACTAGCACTGACAGGCTGCAGAAAGGCTCCATTGTGTACTCCTAGAGTGTTTGCAACCACCGTATATGGATACGGATGGATGCACACTAATAGGAGAAAAAATGAGCTGCAATAAAAGAAAAATGTGTGAGGCAGTGACACGCTGAGCGGCCTACAACCAGACGTAGCTGCAGGACACACTACTCAGCGTGAGCTGCACTCACACAGTCAGAGACCTCTCAGACAGCCGTGAACAGTGCAGCTAAGTGGGCACTAGCACTGACAGGCTGCAGAAAGGCTCCGCCGTCTACTACTAGTGTTTGCAACCAATGTATATGGATACGGATGGAAGCACACTAGATAGAATTTTTTAAAAATAAGCAGCTCAAAAAGAAAAATATGTATGAGGCAGCAGTGAGGCACGCTGGGTGGCCTACAACCAGACGTGGCTGCAGGACCCACTCCACAGCGTGAGCTGCACTCACACAGCCCTTGCAGACAGCTGTGAACACTGCTGCTAGGGAAAAGCAAGCTACAGTGGTGGTTTATGTAGCCTGGATAAAGCACAATATTGTTTTGAGAATCGCTATTTCTAACTGTCCCTCACAGTCTTCAACAGCAGCCTGTCCCTAACTGAATTCACAGCAGAGTGACCAGAAATGGCGGTGGAAGTGGCTTTTATAGTGCATCATGACATCATTTCAGCAGCCAATCACAGCCATGCCAATAGTTAACATGCCTACATGCCTAACAGGATGTGCCCACACTTCTGAGGATTCCCATTGGCTGAATGAAAGCGAGCGGGCTGATAGCATTATGGGAACCTCCGATTCCGGTATCCGATATGAAAAAAGTACCGGAAGTCAGTATCGGAATTCCGATACAGCTAATATCGGCCGATACCTGATACTTGCGGTATCGGAAAGCTCAACACTAGTCATTGTCCATCTGTAGTATGCAACGACGACCAATCAGTTTGGCTGCATTTGGCTGGATCTGAGCGCACAGTATGGCTCTGAATACCTCAGAATTCATTCGGCTGCTTCTGTCCTGTGTCACATCATCAATAAACACTAGTAACCCAGTGCCACTGGCAGCCATGCATGCCCAAGCCATCACACTGCCTCCGCCGTGTCTTACAGATGGTGTGGTATGCTTTGGGTCATGAGCTGTACCACGCCTTCGCCATACTTTTCTCTTTCCATCGTTCTGGTAGAGGTTGATCTTGGTTTCATCTGTCCAAAGAATGTTCTTCCAGAACTGTGCTGGCTTTTTTAGATGTTTTTAGCAAAGTCCAGTCTAGCCTTTTGATTCTTGATGCTTATGAGTGGCTTGCACCGTGCAGTGACCCCTCTGTATTTACTTTCATGCAGTCTTCTCTTTATGGTAGATTTGGATAGTGATACGCCTGCCTCCTGGAGAGTGTTGGTCACTTGGTTTCTCTTCACCATGGAGATTATTCTGCGATCATCCACCACTGTTGTCTTCCGTGGGTGCCCAGGTCTTTTTGCATTGATGCGTTCACCAGTGCTTTCTTTCTTTCTCAGGATTTACCAAACTGTAGATTTTGCCACTCCTAATGTTGTAGCAATTTCTCGGATGGGTTTTTTCTGTTTTTGCAGCTTAAGGATGGCTTGTTTCACCTGCATGGAGAGCTCCTTTGACCGCATGTTTCCTTCACAGCAAAACCTTCCAACTGCAAGCACCACACCTCAAATCAACTCCAGGCCTCTTATCTGCTTAACTGAGAATGACGTAACGAAGGGATTGCCCACACCTGTCCATCAAATAGCCTTGGAGTCAATTGTCCAATTACTTTTGGTCCCTTTAAAAACAGGGTGGCACATGTTAAGGAGCTGAAACTCCTAAACCCTTCATCCAATGTTAATGTGGATACCCTCAAATGAAAGCTGAAAGTCTGAACTTCAACTGCATCTGAACAGTTTTGTTGAAAATTCATTGTGGTAATGTCTAGAACCAAAATTAGGAAAATGTTGTCTCTGTCCAAATATATATGGACCTAACTGTAGATTGTATCAGGGACGTATCAGCGCGGTGGTATTATCGCACAGGTGACGGCATCTAGACGCTTCCACCATGAATATGGATGAGCCCCTCCATCTGCCCCATCAATAATATATGATGTTTGGAGGGTCCGCCGTCCTGCTGACAGCGAGGCCACCAGAAATCCAGTCCTGAATCATGGGGACCTCAACATGACCTCCACGACCCCTGGTAACACGGTGGAGCCGGCCACGGGGAACACAGGGGGAGAGAATCCACTGTAGGGTCCAATACCCCTAAAATCAAAGGTCATCCTGGATCAGGACTAAACAAGGACCCCAAATATCAGTGATGGAGATACATATTTCACCACTAGCCACCAGGGACGATGCGAGACCAAGCACTAGGGATATTACACAGCGAGAAACACTCGGGATATTACTAGACCTAAGTACTAATGGCCCACCAGTGAAATTATTAAGCCATATTAGGAGACCACTAGATACCAGGGATACTACTAGACACCAGGGATACTACTAGACCACTAGACGCCAGGGATACTAGTAGACCACTAGACACCAGGGATACTAGTAGACCACTAGACACCAGGGATACTACTAGAACCCTAGACGCCAGGGATACTAGTAAACCCCTAGACGCCAGGGATACTAATAGACCACTAGACACCAGGGATACTACTAGAACCCTAGACGCCAGGGATACTAGTAGACCCCTAGACACCAGGGATTACTTTTAGACCACTAGACGCCAGAGATACTAGTAGACTACTAGATGCCAGGGATACTAGTAGGCCACTAGACGCCAGGGATAACAGTAGACCACTAGACACCAGGGATAATAGTAGACCACTAGACACCAGGGATAATAGTAGACCACTAGACACCAGGGATACTAGTAGACCACTAGACACCAAGGATACTACTAGAACCCTAGACACCAGGGATACTAGTAGACCAATAGACATCAGAGATACTAGTAGACCACTAGGCACCAGGGATACTAGTAGACCACTAGACACCAGGGAAACTAGTAGACCACTAGACACCAGGGATACTACTAGACCTCTAGACGCCAGGGATACTAGTAGACCACTAGACATCAGGGATACTAGTAGACCCCTAGACCCCAGGGATACTAGTAGACCACTAGACACCAGGGATAATAGTAGACCACTAGACACCAGGGATACTAGTAGACCACTAGACACCAAGGATACTATTAGACCACTAGACAAAAGTGATATTATTAGACCACTAGATGCCAGGGATACTAGTAGACCACTAGACATCAGAGATACTAGTAGAACACTAGGTACCAGGGATACTAGTAGACCACTAGACACCAGGGATACTACTAGACCTCTAGACGCCAGGGATACTAGTAGACCCCTAGATGCCAGGGATACTAGTAGAACACTAGACATCAGGGATACTAGTACACCCCTAGATGCCAGGGATACTAGTAGACCACTAGACACCAGGGATAATAGTAGACCACTAGACACCAAGGATACTATTAGACCACTAGACACCAGGGATACTAGTAGACCACTAGACATCAGAGATACGAGTAGACCACTAGGCACTAGGGATACTAGTAGACCACTAGACACCAGGGATACTCCTAGACCCCTAGATGCCAGGGATACAAGTAGACCACTAGATGCCAGGGATACTAGTAGACCACTAGACACCAGGGATACTATTAGACCACTAGACAAAAGTGATATTATTAGACCACTAGATGCCAGGGATACTAGTAGACCACTAGACATCAGAGATACTAGTAGAACACTAGGCACCAGGGATACTAGTAGACCACTAGACACCAGGGATACTACTAGACCTCTAGACGCCAGGGATACTAGTAGACCCCTAGATGCCAGGGATACTAGTAGAACACTAGACATCAGGGATACTAGTACACCCCTAGATGCCAGGGATACTAGTAGACCACTAGACACCAGGGATAATAGTAGACCTCTAGACACCAGGGATACCATTAGACCACTAGACATCAGAGATACTAGTAGACCACTAGGCACCAGGGATACTAGTAGACCACTAGACACCAGGGATACTACTAGACCTCTAGACGCCAGGGATACTAGTAGACCCCTAGATGCCAGGGATACTAGTAGACCACTAGACATCAGGGATACTAGTACACCCCTAGATGCCAGGGATACTAGTAGACCACTAGATGCCAGGGATACTAGTAGACCACTAGATGCCAGGGATACTAGTAGACCACTAGATGCCAGGGATACTAGTAGACCACTAGATGCCAGGGATACTAGTAGACCACTAGATGCCAGGGATACTAGTAGACCACTAGACGCCAGGGATACTAGTAGACCACTAGAAACCAGGGATACTATTAGACCACTAGACAAACGTGATATTATTAGACCACTAGACACCAGGGATACTAGTAGACCACTAGACACCAGGGATATTACGGAACCACTAGAAACCAGGAATATTACAGGACCACCGGACAACAGGGATATGAATAGACCACACTACCATGCCGATATTTTGCTCATAGCCGGGTTAGACCATGAGGATCATGTACGGAATGTGCACTGATCTATGTTGGTTGCACTACGCGCAAATTACAAGTGAGATTCTCTGAACATTTGACTGATATCATTTCTCTCAGCAGCTCAAATAGAACAGTTTCCCAGCACCAGAGGAATGTCTCCTCACTGCGAGTTATGGGAATTGAAAGGTTATGATATCGACAAGAGGGGGTGATCTAAAAAGATGTCTGGTGACCAGAGAGGCATTTTGGATATTCCGCCTGGAAACGTGTGTCCCCAATGGGCTTAATGCCCGCAGAGAGATCATGTTCCAGTTTTAGTCGTTATTCACATTGGATCTGTCACATATTAATTGTTTGTATTTTCTCGGCATGTTTTTAAACATTTCATCTTTCTGTAAAGATTTATTCACGGTGTATATTCTGCTTTCTTGCATATTTTTTCTTCCTATTATGCTTGTAATAAATGTGTGTTAATTGTCATTATGCCCCATATGTGTGCTGGCTTGCAGTTAGGAGCTGGAGGCATATAAATGCATGAGGTTCTGATTGCAAGCAGCTTTGAAAAAGAACTACTTCAGTCTGAAACGCGTTGCCTCAGCATTGGTGCTTGGTGCGGCTTGTCTGCTACTTTCTGTGTTTATGTCCAATAAAGTTTTCTGAAATTTGGAAGCTGAATTGGAACTTTTTTCCTTGGATCCGGGTATATCAGCCATCGGATGTAATGTCATCCTTGTGGTATAATGTCAATCATCCTGGTGTGATGTGCGTCATCCCGGTATAATGTCCATCATTCTGATACACTCTTCCCATTCCAGTATAATGGGCCACATCTTGGTGTAATGTCCCCCATCCTGATATAACGTCCCCATCCTGGTATAGTGTCCCATGTTCTGGGATTATCTCCCCATTTTGTAATAATTTTCAGACCCTGTGCCCCTTCTCTTCTTCTCCATCACATTTTAAAAAGAAAAAAAAGATTATTTTTCCCTTCTTTGTCTCCAATGACATACGACATTCTTCAATAGCCGGTGCAGGTCACACAGCGGGGTCTCCAATCCAAAGGCAGAGGGGCTGTCAGCCTCTCTGTCGGCTCCGGAACGCTGTGATCATGTTTGATTACAGTGTTCTGGGGGTTAAAGTGCCGGGGGCGGTCCGTGACAGCTCCTGGCACTTAGTGCTGGGTGTCAGCTGTGAAAGTCAGCACTTGGATGGCATAGTATGTCTAATGGCGGAAAGGGGTTAATGGGAACTTTGTTTTCATGTGGCCATCCAGTACGTAGCTTCAAAGGGTTATTAGGGTGCATGCAATGCTGGGCCACGGCAGGCCTTGCACTCAATGCATAGGCAAAAAGCATGGAAGTACCAAATGAATACTTGGAACTTTGGTTGCATGTGGTCATCCATGACGTCTGTTCAATGGGTTGTTTGGGTGCGTCCAAATTTTGGGCAGCCCTGCCACTCACTGCATACGCAATAACAGTATAAGGGACCCAGTGTTTAATAATGGGCACAAGAAAGCATAGCCGGCTGATGGCTCTCTAAGAAAAGTGACTGATGCCCCTCTAAAAATAGACTTTGTGGCTTTCAGAGTCCCTCCTTCATAAATGAAACAGGATGAGCCTGATGATGGGTCACACTCCACGTGGCCAAAGAAGGTTGTAAACTGTGGAAATGGCATTTCCCAGTGAATGCTTGGTTGAAAGCAACGGCAAAGTGGAAAAACACATCAAAAACGCTGCGTGTGAACATCGCCCAAGTGGTGGAGAACAGTTTAGTTTTGGGTTATTTATTTTGCCTCACATACAAATCATTACCCTGGAAAGGATGTTCCGTAACATATTTCCCAGGAAAATCCATTTTGGTATTGTTTTTGTATGTTTTTTTGTGCGCCTGTAAGAGTGGCGTAAGACTCTGACAGCATTGTTCACAGCTGTGCCCTGGGTGTCAGAAATGCTTCGTTTTTAGACCCTAAAAGGACCCCTCACGGCAAAAATGCTCGGTTTCCCCATAGACTTACATTGGGGCTCGTTGCTCGGGTCGAGTACCCGAGTATTCCAACTTGCTTGACCCGAGCATTTTAGTGCTCGCTCATCACTAATCGTGACCACTACCTGTGGAGAACTCTTTCAATGATGTGTGATACAGCTCTATTTCACCCAGATATGGGAGAAGAAACCATACAAGGATTGTTGGTCTCATTCCTATTTGGATCAATTCCAGGGATCTCCAGAGTAATCTCTCAAGCTTTGCCAAACAACGAGGAATCCCAATCACGCAGGTCTGACTAACAATGACTGAATGCATCCCCACCGGTAAGACCAGGCAAGCGCTGCACTTTATTGAGTTACTGGTGGTGGCAGTGTAAGGGGATGTCAGGGTCAATTCATGCCCTGCATCCCTTTCTGATGAAACAGGTACATTTCTGTTATAACATGACTGATCCTGTAGAATGTTCTGGTCATGGTTTATTAGGTGATGACCCATGTGCAGCATACAGTTGTGTATTCTTACAAGATCAGGGAAAGAGTTAGGAACTAAGCATCAGGTTCACAGATTATAGGAATAAGAAAGTAGTTATATCTAGGATTGGGAGATACAGAGGGGGGCGCTATAGTGCAGAAAGTTACATGGCTTACACCCACAGCACAAGGGAATAGTTAATGTGTTGAGGGACTTTCCCGGTTGGGAGGGATGTGAGTATTATAGAGTTGAGCGAAACGGGTCGGTCAAATTAAAAAATAGCCGACTTTAGCTAAAGTCGGGTTTTGTCGATGGAAACCCGACCATAGCGTGAGGCCGGCCAAGAGGTCGCCGATCAGAGCGCCAAAGTGGCGTTTCAGATAATGCTTCCAGTGCCTTTTCTCAGCCAATGATGGAGGACGCACACTGTGAGCAACGCGATGACAAGGGCAGCGGCCAGCACCATCTTAGAGAAGGGCATTGAAGTGATTGGCTGGCATTCTGTGGCGTCACAGTGGTTATAAAAGTCTGTGACCGCCGACCACCATCTTACTTCTGCCGATCTTAGAATAGGTAGAGGTGCTGCTGCTGATTCTGAACAGGAAGAGCGTTAGGCAGGGATGAAGAAAAAAAAAACTGCTTCTGCTGATAGCGCTTTTCACTGTACAGTTAGTGTGCAGTGAAAGGGGTGGATTTTTGTTGTGTGCAGCAGCGCTGGTGGTGATTAGGCTGCCTTTTAAGGCTACCTGCTACCTGCATTGCTGTGTGCGCACTGCTGTTCAAACTGCTTTTTCAAAGCACTCTAGCTTATTATTTTGTCCTGGTGAGTTACTGAGCGTTCATTTTTTCACACACCGTATAGCGGTGTACGCTCCTCACACACTACCGTGTACCGGCTGGTATCACGGACAAATAGAATCTATCTGGGTGTGACTCTGGAAGAACAAGCCGAGGAGATTTTCCATTTTTCCAGACCTACACCGTATAGAGCTGTCCATTTTTCAAACAGTTTCGTATATCTGCTGTTTGATGACGGTCAAAACTAGACAGTGAAAGCGTGTGTCAGTCCCTATACAAATAGACGGAGATTGACAATTTTCCATACAGACACCGTATAGCGGTGTACGCTCCTCACACACTACCGTGTACCGGCTGGTGTCACAGACAAATACAAGCTATCTGTGTGTGACTCTGTTAATTTTTTCCTTCCACGTTGCTTTAGTTCCTGTGAAGCACCTGAAGGGTTAATAATCCTCTTGAATGTGGTTTTGAGTAGCTTGAGGGGTGCAGTTTTTAGAATGTTAGTAAAATATATAATCACTGCACTCATAGAGGTTGAAGAGGTTTGCTTCAAGTGAATCGTTTATTACAGGTGATCGGTGAACTGACAGGCAAAAATTAATGTTTCGGCCAGTTAATGGCCTTGATCACAATGCCGCCTTTGAAAATATCTCTCTAGTTTACAATACAAGCGATCAATGGAGACGGTTGATGTAGAAATAGACAGAAAGTTCCACAATAGGGGAATGGTGTATAGGGGTCAAAAGGTGACGCCACACTGGTTGTATGTGATTCTTGAATGAGGTCATTCGTAAATTGATAAGGTTGTGCATGCAACCTAAATTGTGTCATGGAAACAGCTGGATGGCGCTGTAGTAGAAGCAGACATCAGTGGCTGCTATGGGGCTGCTGGCATGTATTAAGCCAGGTCCAGATAATCTGGTCACCGCTGTAGTATAGGATCCAATGGTGGTAGCACAGATATAGGTGCAGGTACTGCTGTATCACAGGAGCGTTCTTGGGCGGCGCAGCTGCAGAAGCCGGCGTTAGTGGACGAGTGGGGGATGCTGGCACATTAAGTGTCTAAGCGTGGGGGGGCTTAATACATGCCAGTACCCCCATAACAGCCACTGATATCTGCTTCTACTACAGCGCCATCCAGCTGTTTCCATGACACAATTTAGGTTGCATGCACAACTTTATGAATTTAAGAATTGCCTCATTCAAGAATCACATACAACCAGTGTGGCGTCACCTTTTGACCCCTACACACCATTCCCCCTATTGTGGAACTTTCTGTCTATTTCTACATCAACTGTCTCCATTGATCGCTTGTATTGTAAACTAGAGAGATATTTTCAAAGGCGGCATTGTGATCATGGCCATTAACTGGCCGAAACGTTAATATTTGCCTGTCGGTTCACCGATCACCTGTAATAAACGATTCACTTGAAGCAAACCTCTTCAACCTCTATGAGTGCAGTGATTATATACTTTACTATTTATGGGACCACTGGCTCCGTTCACTAGCACCATCATATACACAAGAGTCGAGAGCTAGCCTTCTGCTCTTCTACAGTTTTTAGAATGGTGTCACTTTTGGGTATTTTCTGCCATGTTGACCCCTCAAAGTGACTTCAAATGTGAGATGGTCGCAAAAAAAATGGTTTTGTAAATCTTGTTGTAAAGATGAGAAATCGCTGGTCAACTTTTCCATGGTTCCAATTTCACATGGTTGAGCGCACTTGGGATCTGCCCCCAAGGCCCTGCCCATGCCCAATGTTTGGTCCGTAAACCGCGGCTAGGAGTTAGTCCCGCTTTTGTGTCCAGCAGTGATGGTGGATCTGCTGGGCTTCAGGGCGCCGGATGCTTAGGTTTGCCGTCTTTCAGATGGTTCTAGGGCAACAGTGACAACAAGCAAATGCTCGAGCAGCCCTGGATAATCCGCGCCGGCAGGATGATAAGATCCGGCGGAAGATGGAACCTATGAGAAGAGAAGTGAATATAATGTAAGTGATGGGACGCCATCGGACATGATACTACTGTGCGGTCACTGTGGCCGGACGGCAGAGGAATATTATCACACAGAGGTCAGGGGTCATTGTCAGCCATCATACTTGTGATAATCCCATCACTGACAGATGACATCTGCTCCACATGAGTGATTCTCACTGACATCACACAACATGGAGCCGATTCTCACACTTACCTCGTCTCTTTTTCCCCTTTTTTCCATTTTCTGATTTTTCTTCTTCTTTACTCAGATTTGATGCAGATATTCTTTCCTTCTGAGCTGGAAATTCTGATCAGAAAGTAAAAAACAAAACCTCAGTAACGCCATATCCTAATGGGATCTGCTTTGTCTCCTGTATATAGTAGGATTGTTCTAGTCCTGTCTCCTATAGTCCTGATAATCTGGTATTATATCATAATAGGGCAGAATAAGTCCTATATAATGTACATAATCCCATCTGAGGGGCATTAGATGTGTCACTGATATAGAGCAGTAAGCGCCCTGTGTGCCGCCATGTGGTGCATCACTGATGAGTGATATTCTACTATAGGAGACAATGTCGCCTTATGATGATGTAGGTTATTGGATCCCACAACGTATCGCACAGAATCCATGAAAAAAGCTCCTGTGCAAAATTAGTGAAATAGAGATGTAGGATGGGCCCATGGGCAACATAAATAACAAAGGAGACCTATTACAGAAAAACCATGTGGAGATATTGGAGCCTTGAAGTCATCATTCACATTGTTGTTGCTGTAGACATGGACATACCTGATAGTGGGGGCGAGGATGGTAAGATGGTAATAGCGTCGTCGTCTCCATCAGATACGGGGACAGATCCTTTCTGCCTGTTTGGAAGAAAAACACGTAAATCACAAGTAAACGCATTATAGAAGGGATTAAAAACACTAAAAACACACTAAATACCCTGTATTTGTTGTTCAGCACTTGCTGATTACTGCCATATTTTTGGCTGCAGAGAATTTTTGCAAATTTTTGCAAATCTGCCATTCTATGTTCTCTTGTTATATCTTAGTTAATGGGTGGTGTGAACACTGTCTGACCGACGTGTTCACATTTGTGCACTTCACATGTGTTTTTAATCCATTTTTTCCTTGCTTAGCATGGTTTGGGAGACCCCACCCCTCTCCTGTGTGAGGTGTACAAAAGAGCTGTCTCAGACCATAAGCCCACACTGTGGAGCAGCCTGTCTGAATCCTGTTCATGTCAAGACACTGTTCAGATGTTCAGGTATTAAATACATTAGATAGGGACTGCTTCGACACGGGTTACCTTGACGTTGGTGAGGCAGCTTGGTATACATTTTTTTGCAAAAAAAGTATCGACTAAATACCCTGTATTTGTTGTTCAGCACTTGCTGATTACTGCCATATTTTTGGCTGCAGAGAATTTTTGCAAATTTTTGCAAATCTGCCATTCTATGTTCTCTTGTTATAGCATTATAAAAGGGGTTGTCTCACTATAAGAACACTGACTATAAGGCCTAATAGGACATGTGACTGCCATAGTGGGGAAGGTCTTCTGCTCAAAGCTAACTTTTATCGAGTGGAGAGGAAAAAACTACCATGAATATCTGGCATATAATAATACATCTCTCCTACAGTGTGGGCAGTTCTAAAAATGCATGGCCGGCCTCGATCATAGGCTGTTATCACCAGCAGTTACTAAGGCCAAAAGCACAATGACTGTTAACCATGGGATGGTGGATGTTGCATTTGTTATTATGGTATTTATGTCCTATATTTGGTGTTGTGCACATATATCAGCCTAGAGCTCCCAGTAATAGCCCCATAATCTACTCACATTTCTGAGATATTTGTGCTGGATTCTAGGGTACAATCTGGAGAACACTTGGGATTCTCATTAATCTTCATTCTGGCCACAGTGGTAAGGAGCTACATGCAGAAGCAATAAGATATGAAATAATTGTATGTCTACCTTCATAGGTCTTTTTATACATATTTGTGAGTTATTAACCACATACTTACTTTAAAAAGCCTTTTAGAAGATGTTGTAAAATTTTTGAAGTCCAAGGCTCTAATTGTCCTCACTTGTGGCCTTCTCATCCTCTAAAACCAGATGTTTCTGCATATCCCAAAGGTCTGCAAGACATAGGTAATGAAGTGTTATTAGAGGTTGTCAGTATAATAGAGTCGCTATTTATTAATGGGAACCAATTATCACAAAATAAGGAAGACAAGACAAACAGACACTTAGTCTAAATGACGCCTCCTTCTACTTACTGGTAAATAAGCGGGTATTCACAAGCTGAGGAACATACAATAGCTTTTGACTTAGAAGGGAATCAAAGTCTAAGTCACTAAAAAATGGATGACTCTTGATCTCCAAAGCTCCTCCTGGATAAAGGAAAACAAGTGATTCGGACATTGTCAGAGACAGCTTCATATCTGAACAGTTTATCTTAATTAGAACTAATTACACAACTGAGCAGACATGTAGGAAATAGAATGAAAATCTTAGTAGGGAGAACTATAAATGAAGAAGCTGATAAAGAAGTAATGATCCTCATGGGCATGAGTGACACGTCCTCGGTGTAACAAGGGAATATTGATATTATTGTATCTGTTACCTGTCCCAAGTCTATCCACAGGATTTGTTCTGAGCAGCTGACTGATGTGGTCCTGCAGAAGGCTATCCACAGGATTTATTCCGAGCACCTGAGTGATGAGATCCTTGCAGCTGAGTGATGGGGTCCTGATCATCGGGGAGAGTAGCTTGATAAGTATCCCAAATTATATCTCCTGTTAAATAGAAAGTTACAGGAAATAAAACCTCTGTATTGGACTGTAAGGTAAAGCAAAGGAAATAACTAAAGCCGTGTAAACAGACAAAGCAATGATGGGATTATTCTACTTACCACCGACAATATTTTCATTCAGCCCATTTTGGAAATCCCCATTAAATGGTGTATAGCCCAGGACAAATTCATATAATATGATGCCCATTGACCACCAGTCAATAGGTCTTCCATAGCCTTTCTTCATGATGACCTCAGGGGTTGTGTACCACGGGGTGCCACACACCTGGAAACCAACAGAAGGCAGAGATGAGAATCGATGAAACGATTATTATGACAAGCTATTGACATAAAAATAGAATTAGAGAAGATAAAATCAGTGGAAAAGCTCTCTAAAAATGAAGAACGTGGGGAAGAGAAAATATAGTTATGAGATTTGTACAGAACAAGCTAAGTTCCTGTGTGTAATGCTGACCTCCTCATCCTGGAACTCTCTGGAGATGTCCTCTGCTGGTTGCTTGTAGATGTTGGTGTTTGGTATCATAACACCAACTTTTGAAAGTCCAAAGTCAGTAATTTTAATAAGTCCAGCAGATGTTATCAGGAGGCTGTGAAAGAGAAGATGATTTTAGCTTTACAGTCCGTGAGATGATAAGGGATAACGTCCCCCCTTTGTTACACTACAGGTATGCACTTACTTCTCCGGCTTCAGGTCTCTGTGCACCACACCGTGGTGTCCTCTGCTGAATGTTTGTAGATAGAGTTGAGCGAAACGGATAAGTCAAATTCAAAATTAGCTGACTTTAGCTAAAGTCGGGTTTCGCCAATCGAAACCCGACCATAGCGTGAGGTCGGCCATGAGGTCGCCGATCAGAGCGCCAAAGTCGCGTTTCAAATAATGCTTCCAGCGCCTTTTCTCAGCCAATGATGGAGGACGCACACTGTGGGCAACGCGATGTCATGGGCAGCGGCCGCCACCATCTTAGAGAAAGGCATTGAAGTGATTGGCTGGCTTTGTGTGGTGTCACAGTGGGTATAAAAGGCTGTGGCCACTGACCGCCATCTTACTTCTGCCGATCTTAGAATAGGGAGAGGTGCTGCTGCTGATTCTGAACAGGGAGAGCGTTAGGCAGGGATGAAGAAAAAAAAACTGCTTCTGCTGATAGCCCTTTTTACTGTAGTTAGTGTGCAGTGAAAGGGGAGGATTTTTGTTGTGTGCAGCAGCGCTGGTGATGATTAGGCTGCCTTTTAAGGCTACCTGCTAGCTGCATTGCTGTGTGCACACTGTTGTTTAAACTGCTTTTTTCAAAGCACTCCAACTTTTATTATTTTGTCCTGGTGAGTTACTGAGCGTTCATATTTCACACACCGTATAGCGGTGTACGCACCTCACACACCACCATGTACCACCTTGCATCACGGACAAATAGAAGCTATCTGTGTGTGACTCTGGAAAAAAAGCTGAGGAGTTTTTCCGTTTTTCCAGACCTACACCTTAGAGTGCTGTCCGCTTTTCAAACAGTTTTGTATATCTGCTGTTTGATAACGGTCAAAACTAGACAGAGAAAGCGTGTGTCAGTCCCCATACAAATAGACGGAGATAGACAATTTTCCATACACACACCGTATAGAGCTGTCCAATTCTCAAACAGTATTGTATATCTGCCGTTCGCATTACAGTCACATCTATACAGAGTCAGCGTGTGTGTGTGACACTCTGTAAATACATATACGGAGATTGTTAGTAACACAAAAAACGTATGCAGCTGTACACTTCTGATACAGTTCCGTATATCTGCTTGTTGGATTACGGTGCAATATATACTGTGAGAGTGTCTGTGACTAACAAAATATATACGTAGATTTAATTTTTGTAATACACCTTACACAGCTGGACGCTCCTCATACAGAACCCTATCTCTGCTGGTATTTTTTTGGTACATTTTCCCAAACATGAGGAAGTATGGTGGAAGAGGTCGCGGACGTGGGCAGGGGAGCGCAGCTGGTACTGATGATGGTGGTGCATTGGCTGGTTCTGGCAAAAGCACAATAGCAGCTAAGGCAGGAGTTGTTGATCCTGCGTCATCATCTGGCCCAAGAAGGCCTGTAAGGTTGCCTTTTCTTGGAATAGGAAAACCGCTTTTAAAGCCGGAGCATCAGGAACAGGTTTTGGGGTACATTGCTAAAACAGCCACCAGCTCTATTGCCTCCTCTTCTGAATGTTCGAAACCTGCAAGCACGGAGTCGTCAGTACAGGGTTTTGGTCAGGAAAAACACCTTTCCTTGTGTACTTCACCCCCACCAAAAGTAAAGGATGCACAGCCACTGCTAGATGATTCTGCTGGTACATCGACCCAGAGCACTCCATTGCCCTTGCAGAATCTGACCCTGATGAAACTCAGGTGCCCCTTCCCGCATACTATACCACCTTACACGGTGACACAGAGGAAGGTAAAGAGGAAGGTGCAGATGACTTTGAAGAAGAGGTGATGGATGACCCAGTTCTTGACCCGGATTGGCATCCACTGGGGGAGGAGGGTGGCGCTGGCAATAGTTCAGATAAGGAGAAGGATCCGCAGCAGGCATTGACATCGCAGCAGCGGTTATCTGCCAGGCCCGTAGCTGTCCAAAAATGTGGAGCAAAAACTAAAAGAGTTGCAGGACAGCTTGGCCAGATGGTCAACTTAGCACAGCGTGCAAGGCCAGAAAATGTATACCATAGTAGGAAGAGTGCAGTGTGGCACTTCTTTGTCCAAAATCCTACTGATGAGGCAAAGTTTACCTGTAAGAAGTGCAGAAGGACCTTTAGCCGAGGTAAACAACTCAGAAATTTGAATACCAGTTGCATGCTTAGACATGCACTTGCAACATGCACTTGCAAGCGTGGACGGACTACAAAACCTCAGGTAGCACATGTGCACCTGCTCCGACTGAAGGTAGCCAGCAAAGCTCCATCGCTTCCCCCACTGTAAGACCACCGCCACCGTTAAGCACACCACCAGCACTAAACATGGAGGTGTCGTTGCAAGGCCAAAGCACTCGGAATCACAATTGTTTTGCAACACAACTCTGAATCTAGGCCATCACCACCAATACCATCACCAACCCCCTCTCACTCGGTCCAGTCCACCGCTACTTCCCCCATATGCAGCTCTCCAGTCCAGCTCACCCTACCAGACACTCCATCCGCAGCTGGTAGTGTTGCACACGAGGTGTCCCACTATCGAACAGCTAGTGGTTAGCGTCTGCAGGCTGTTTTAAACATGATGTGTTTGGGCGACAACAGACACACCGCGGAGGTACTGGCCGACTACTTGCAGTGACAGAGTCTTGGCTGGGCAGTCTATATCTTGAGGCAGGCAAGGTAGTCAGTGATAATGGCCGTAATTTTGTGGCAGCCATAGCCCGTGCAAAACTCACACACATACCTTGCCTGGCTCACACTTTGAACCTGGTGGTGCAGTGCTTCCTTAATAATTATCCGGAGTTAACAACCCTGCTCCATAAGGTGCGAAGACTGTGCTGGCACATCCGTTGCTAAAACGTCCACTCCACTCGTATGAAGAAGCTGCAGCGATTGCTCCACCTCCCCAAGCACCGTCTAATCATAGACGTTGCAACAAGGTGGAACTCCACCCTGCACATGGTTGAAAGGCTGTAATGCATTTGTGGGAGGATACACGGGCAGGCAGTTTGAGGGAAGACATAGAATTGTCGGGTGTGCAGTGGTCAAAGCTGAAAGACCTCTGTAAAGTCCTTCAGTGTTTTGAAGAATGTACACAGCTGGTAAGCGCAGACGACGCCATCATAAGTAAGAGCATCCCATTTATGCGTCTGCTCATGCAAAGTGTGACGCACATTAAGGATCAGGCGTCTGCAGTGGAGGAGGAGGGAAGCCTTGATGACAGTCAGCCATTGTCTGGTCAGGGAACTGTCCTGGACGAGGTGGAGGAAGAAGAGGAAGAGGAGGATGAGGGGAATGATTATTTTGGGCAGGAGGATGCTTCTCAGGGGGCAAGAGAAAATGTTGGCGTTCCAAGGTCAGGTACAGTGTTTGTGCATGACTGTAGGGATGTGCATTTGCCAGAAAGTGCTCCTCCACCCACCACTGACAGTGCATCATTGACACCTGGAACATTGGCCCACATGTGCGATTATGCCTTGCGGATCTTAAAAAGGGACCCACGCATTGCCAAGATGATGAGGGATGACAAATACTGGCTGGCCAGCATCCTCGATCCAAATTACACAACATCATGCCACAGGAGAACCTAGAGTTAATATTGGCTATCAAGCAAGCAACTCTGGTAAACCGTTTGTTTGAGGCTTTCCCAGCACACAGCAGCGGTGCTGGATCTCCCACGAGCCGTACTGGGCACAATGGAAGAGGTGTTCGTGGCGCACACAGCCGAAGTGGCGTTGGAGACAGGGGTTAAATGACCATGATGTGGAATGATTTCTCAAGTACCGCTCACACGACTGCTAATACTGCATCAATTAAAAGTGACAGGAGACAGCAGTTGTCAACTATGGTTACAAACTACTTCTCCCATATCGATATTCTCCCTCACAGGTCATTCCCCTTTGACTATTGGGCCTCTAAACTGGACGCCTGGCCTGAATTGGCACAATATGCCTTACAGGAGCTCGCTTGCCCTGCTGCTAGTGTGCTATCTGAAAGAGTCTTCAGTGCTGCTGGATCAATCCTGACAGAAAAAAGGACCCGTCTGACTACCCAAAATGTTGATGATCTAACCTTCATTAAAATGAACCATGCATGGGTTTCAAAGGATTTTGTCCCACCTTCCACTGATGACACATAGGTTGCCAGAAACCTGCCTCGCTTTTGTCCTCCTCTTCCTCGGACTTGTCCAATTCCACCCTTTGCAGCAGCTGAATGTCCAGCCAACACATCAACATATGCCAATTTTTAAACCTCCCTAAGTGGGCTGCCCACCCCCCCAATGGCTGGGGTCAACACCTGGCGCAACCGGGCAAGTGCCGTTGCTCTGAACAGGTGGATGGGCCTACAGATTGCCGACGGCACTGGCACAGGGCCCCTCATAGTACAATACAGTGTCTCTGATGGTGGAGGGCCCACTCACCGTCAGACACACCAGCATACTATGAGGGGCCCTGTGCCAATACCGTCGACCACGAGTGCGCCCCCCTGCTTGGTCATGGCCACAGCACTTGCAAGTTGCAATACTTAACTCTCCCTGCTCCACCGCTGTGTAGTCTGGGCAGTTAAATCCTTCACAGGGACGGCCACTAGAAATTTGGCATATTGATCGATGATGGTTAAGATGTAGCTATACCCTGTCCTGCTGGCCTCTAGCTTCAGAAATCAATGGCTAACATTTCTAATGGACGTCAACTTACAAGCGGATGCAATGGTGCTTTATGATCACCTTTCACAGTTGTGATAGTCACAGACGAGTGACATTCCTGCCACCATTTTTCAATGTCTCCTCTCATGCCAATCCAATAGAATCGCCTACGGTCTGTGGCTTCTGTCTTTTGCACTCCAAAATGACCAGACACATCATGATAGGCAGTTAGGACCATGTCTACATCTCTCCCTGTGATCACAATTTGATGGAGACCAGTAATGGTGATGTGATACACGCTACTGCGATAAAACAATCCTTTCTTCACAAAGAACCGTTTTCACTGTCTCCACAGACACAGTAATTGAGGGTCTGCATCGCCTCTTCAACATCTACCGGGAGGTTTTCCCGCGATGAGTAATTCCCAAATTTCTGCTAACACACGACTTTCCGTCTGTACTTGCATCCATGTAGTTTCCAGTAGCGGAGAGTCTGGACTAGCTTACTGAGATTGAAATATATACAAAGATTTAAAAGTACCACAACACTGTATACTGTTGTACGCTTCGACTATCTTTCCCTTTTTCTACTTGTTAAATTCTGGTGTAATACATACTGAGCCTGTGAGTGTCTGTGTCTGACTCCGGAAGTATAGATGGAAATTTACAATTACCCCTAGACTGGATACACCTGGTATGTGCTGATACAGTACCTTTGTTCAAAATTTTGTTTTGCGGTATCATCCATAGTGAGTGTGCATGTGTGGTTTACGCCTTCTATATATACGATGAATCGGAGATACCAATTTTTACCCTATACTCGATACAGCTTGTATCTTGTTATACAGTACCTTTGTTCGACATTTAGTATTACGGTCAAATCCATACTGAGTAAGCATCTGAGACTGACTACAGGACTATGTATACGGAGATTTCAATTGTACCCTATAATATATATACTTGCTATCTTGTTATCCAGTACCTTTTTTACAACATTTATTATTATGGTCAAACCCAGACTGAGTGACCATCTGAGAGTGACTCTGGAAATATATACCGAGATTTCAAATTTGGCCAACACTGTATACAGTTGTATACTTGTGTTACATTACCCATTTGCAGCTTTTCATATTCTTGTGTAATCCATACTGGGCCTGAGAGCGTTTGTGTCTGCCTCCTGAAATGTATACGGAGATTCAGAATGTTTGCACTATACTATATATACCTTGTATCTGGTGATACTGTACCCTTTTTTCACCTTTTTATTTTATTGGGTAATCCATACTGAGCCTGTGAGCGTCTGTGTATGAAATATATACGGAGATTTACTGTTATCCCTAGACTGTATAGAGCTGTACGCTTCTGATACAGTACCATATATCTGCTGGTATTTTGGGTCAATATTCTAAAACATGAGGAAGTATGGTGGAAGAGGACGCTGACGTGGGCGTGGGGAGCCATCTGGTACTGATGGTGGTGCTGGTGCATCTGCTGGTAGTGCCAAAAACACAATAGCAGCTAAGGCAGGAGGTGTTGAGCCTGCTGCGTCATGGTGTTGCTCTGAAAGGCTTGTAAGGCTCTGTTTTCTGGGAGTAGGTAGACTACTTTTAAAGCCGGAGCATCAGGAACTGTTTTTGGCTTACATTGCTGAAACAGCCTCCAGCTCTATCGCCTCCTCTTCTGAAGTTTAAAAAAATGCAAGCACTGAGTCGTAAATGCAGGCTTCTGGTCAGGAGCAACCACTTTCCTTGTGTCTTTCACCCACACCAAAAGTGAAGGATGCGGCAGCACACACTTCAGATTACTCCATGGAGCTCTTTTCACATACCATGCCTGGGTTAATTAAAAATGGGGCCCATCATATACTGGAGCATTCTAAATGGGGGACATCAGACACTGGAGCAGCATTTACGGGGCCCATTAGAATCATAGAATCATAGAATCATAGAGTTGGAAGGGACCTCCTGGGCCATCTGGTCCAACCCCCTGCTCAAAGACACTCAAGCATTAGAAATGGAGCCCATTATATATGGAGCATTATTAGGGCCCATCATACACTGGAGCATCATCCATGAAGCCCATCATACACTGGAGCATTACAAATGGGGCAGATCAGACACTGGAGCAGCATCAATGGGGCACATGATACACTGGAGCATTAGAAATGGGGCCCATTATATATGGAGCATTATTAGGGCCCATAAGACACTGGAGCATCATCTGTGAGGCCCATCATATACTGGAGCATTCCAAATGGAGGACATCAGACACTGGAGCAGCATTTACGGGGCCCTTTATACACTGGAGCATTACAAATGGAGCCCATTATATATTGAGCATTATTAGGGCCCATCATACACTGGAGCATCATCCATGAGGCCCATCATATACTGGAGCATTCTAGATTGGGGACATCAGACACTGGAGCAGCATTTACGGGGCCCATTATACACTGGAGCACCAGAAATGGAGCCCATTATACATTATATGTGGAGCATTATTTGGGCCCATAACACACTGGAGCATCATCCATGGGGACCATCATATACTGTAGCATTATGTGGAGCTCATCATATACTGTATGGAACATTATATGTGGCCAATTATTCTGTATGGAGAAATATATGGGGCTCATTATTCTGTATGGCGCACAATGTGGTGGCCATAATACTGTATGGAGTAATATACTGTCCTTTTTTAGAGCTATTGTACAATTTAAAATAGATCAGTCATGTCATGTAAGCAGTGAAGTATTTGTCATTGTACTATACCTATATTTCTGTGCCGTATCGGAGCATCATGAGTTGTGGTATGTGTTAAAGGGGCGCACTGATACTCTTTGGCCCAGGGCACATGAAAACCTGGAGCCAGCCCCACCCCCCCACAACTTTAGCCAAATAACCCCCTGTTTTCAATGCGTAACTATTATTATGAAGTAAATTAAGGTTGACAAGCTTCAGTAATAAGAATTGATGTCGTTGGCATTGAAATGGGCACTGTAGGTGTGTTTACTGTCCGCCACTCCCTGCCGACTTTGCTTCCCCATTGACTTGCATTGGGTTTCGTGTTTCAGTCGGCCTCCGACTTTTCCCGATTTCGTTCGACCCGACTTTTGAGAAAGTCGGGTTTCATGAAACCCGACTCGACCCTAAAAAAAGGCAAAGTTGCTGATCTCTAGAGTATTAAGAGAAGGACACTTCCTGATTGAAGTTAGTTAGTGAGTTGGATGGAGAGAGGTTTTATTGTTCCAGACGAGTTCTGTGGGAACAACAGTTCAGGGTCATAGGGCTGAAAATCATACGGATACAAGGAAAAGGGAGCATGAGAATGGCAGCGACCAGGTTCAGCGGGATATCCCAGAACGGTCTGGAAAAGATGTGGAGGAGCCAACCTTACCTTCACCCCCACAGGAGAAAACAGATGGGGATCCGCAAGCAAGAGCTGGGTCTGAAGACTGGGAAGCTGTGGTACCAGGGGGTATGTTTGAATGACAAGGATTGCCAGAAAAGAAAGGGACAGCACAGGTGCAAGGAACTGTGACTAATGAAAACTACTGTGCGCTATCTGTGGCTGAACTGAACATGAGTAAAGATAATATGTTAGAAATGGACAGAGTGTGTCAGTCAATGTGTGGTGGCATCTGGATCCAGGACCGTGGTACACGTGGAGACCTCCAATGCAAAAGTGAGTGTTCTGCATTACACCCAGATCACATGACAGTCAGGACATATCTGGGGTGCCAGAGCGAGGAAGAACAGTAGCTTCTCACCACTACTACCATCCTGGCCACCTCACAGCAGCATCGTGTTCTGGGGAGTAGAGATGAGCGACTTTGCCTTTTTTAGGGTCGAGTCGGGTTTCATGAAACCCGACTTTCTCAAAAGTGGAGTTGAACGAAATCAGCTGACTATAGGGGAAAGTCGGAGGTCCGACTGAAACACGAAACCCAATGCAAGTCAATGGGGAAGCAAAGTCATCAGGGAGTGGAGGACAGTAAACACACCAACAGTGCCTATTTCAATGCCAACGACATTAATTCTTATTACCGTATATACTCGAATATAAGCCGAGATTTTCAGCCCATTTTTTGGGGCTTAAAGTCCCCCTCTCGACTTATATTCGAGTCATATACAACAGATGGTCAGAGGGAAGGGGAGGCGGGGGTGTCAGGTCATACTTGCCTGTCCTGGCACGGTCTCTGCAGCCCCCAGCTTCTCCGCGATCTCTCTTCCTTCCTTCAGCGGTCACGTGGTACCGCTCATTACACTCATGAATATGCGCATATTTATGAGTGTAATGAGCGGTACCATGTGACCGCTGAAGGCAGGAAGGGAGTCCGCGGGAGAACGAGGCTGCAGAGACCGCGCCAGGACGGGTAAGTATAGCAATATTCACCTGTCCCCGTTCCATCGCTGCTTGCTGCTGTCTGGCACGTCATGTCAGTGATGTTCAGACAGCAGAGGGCACGGTGAAGTGGTTAGTGCGCGCCGCGCCCCCTGCAGTCTGAGCGTCACTGACAGATGACATGCCAAACAGCAGCAATCAGCGATGGACCCTGGACAGGTGAATATCTCAGCTGCCAGCAGTGACACCAGCACCTGGCCCCCAGCGACAGAGGTGAGTATGTCATTGTTTTTATTTTTAAATGCAGCAGCGGCAGCACATGGGGGCATAATCTATGGAGCATCTTATGGGGGCAGCATATGGGGGCATAATCGATGGAGCATATTATGGTGGCAGCATATGGGGTAAAATCTATGGAGCATCTTATGGGGGCACCACATGGGGGCATAATCTATGGAGCATCTTATGGGGACAGCATATGGGGGTAAAATCTATGGAGCATCTCATGGGGGAAGCATATGGGGGTAAAATCTATAGAGCATCTGGTGAGGATCCAGCGGTCATGGTGCACATTGGCACAAATGACAAAGTTTGAGGTTGGTGGAAGGTCCTTAAAGATGATTTAAGGGAATTAGGCTGTAAGCTTAAAGCAAGGACCTCCAAGGTGGTATTTTCGGAAATTCTTCCTGTACCACGTGCCACGCCAGAGAGGCAACGGGAGATTAGGGAGGTTAATAAGTGGCTCAGGAATTGGTATAGGAAGGAGGGGTTTGGGTTCCTGCAGAACTGTGTACAGGTTCTACGCTAGGGACGGGCTGCACCTCAATGGGGAGGGTGCAGCTGTGCTGGGGGAGAAAATGGCTAGAAGGTTGGAGGAGTGTTTAAACTAGGGATGGGGGAGGGTATTCCTTTTATAGGAGGGGAAGACAGTGCAGATAAGAGACCTGGGCACAAATAATGAAATTGGGGGTGGGGGTGGCATTTGGGGGTGGGGTTAGAACAGTTAATAATTTAAGAAAGAATAGAGGTACAGAGAGATACATAAAGTGCAGAAGCCTCGCCAACAAGATGGAGGAATTGGAGTTAATGTTGTTGGAACATAATTATGACATGGTGGGGATATCTGAGACATGGCTGGACGAGAGCTGTGACTGGGCGGTTAATTTACAGGGCTATAGTCTGTTCAGAAATGACCGTACAAATAAGCGAGGGGGAGGCGTGTGTTTATATGTAAAATCATCCCTAAAACCCATCCTTCGTGATAATATATATGAATCTAATGAAAATGTAGAGTCCCTGTGGGTAGAGATAAGGGGAGGGGGGAAAAATAATAAATTACTGATAGGGGTTTGTTATAAATCTCCAAAAATAATGGAAGCAACAGAGTATATCCTCATAAAGCAAATAGATGAAGCAGCGACTCAAGGAGAAGTCATTATTATGGGGGACTTCAACTACCCTGAAATACATTGGGGAACCGAAACCTGCAGTTCCAGCAAAGGTAATAGGTTTCTGACAACTATGAGACAATTACCTTTCACAACTGGTTCAGGACCCAACAAGAGGGGGGTCACTGCTAGACCTAATATTAACCAACAGGCCAGACCGCAGATCAAATGTAAGGGTTGGGGGTCACTTGGGTAATAGTGATCACAAATTAATAAGTTTTCATGTATCCTTTAATAAGATGTGTAGTAGAGGGGTTACAAGGACACTAAACTTCAGGAAGGCAAATTTCCAACGGATGAGAGATGATCTTGGTGCAATTAACTGGGACGATATCCTGAGACATAAAAATACACAAAGAAAATGGGAGACGTTTATTAGCATCCTGAATAGGACCTGTGCACAATATATACCGTATGGGAATAAACATGCTAGAAATAGGAGGAAACCGCTATGGCTAAATAGAGCTGTAAGGGGCGCAATAAGAGATAAAAATAAAGCATTTAGAGAATTAAAGCAAGTAGGTAGTGATGAGACATTAAATAAATACAGAAAGGGGTCACAGGGGTGGAGCAGGGAGAGGTAAGCATTGCAAGTGCTGGTGCCCTGAGCAAGCAGGGGGGCCCACTCGTGGGCGACGGCAGTGGCACAGGGCCCCTCATAGTACGATGGTGTCTGTGACGGTGAGTGGGCCCCCCCACCGTCAGAGACATTTGCGTATTGTGAGAGGCCCTGTGCCAGTGTCGTTGCCCATGAGTGGGCCCCCCCACCTGCTCAGGGCCCCGGCACTTGCCCGGCTGCGCCAGGTGCTCACGCCGGCCCTGGGGGGGGACAGCCCAGTTAGGGAGGTGGTAAAACTGCCATATTTTGAGGTGTAGGCTGGACGTTGAGCAGCTGCAAATGGAGGAATTGCAGAAGTCAGAGGAAGAGGAGGACAAAGCGAGCCATTTTGCTGGCAACCTATGTGTCATCAGGGGAAGGTGGTACAAAATCCTTTGAAACCCAGGCATGGTTCATTTTAATGAAGGTGAGATCACCAACATTTTGGGTCGACAGCCGGGTCCTTCTTTCTGTCAGGATAGATCCAGCAGCACTGGAGACTCTTTCTGATAGCACACTACCAGCAGGGCAAGCGAGCTCCTGTAAGGTCCAGTAGTCAAAGGGGAATGACCTGTGAGGGAGAACATCGATAGGGAAAGAGAGGTAATTTTGAACCATAGTTGACAACTGCTGTCTCCTGTCCGTTGCAATCGATTCAGTATTACCAGTCGTGTGAGCGGTCCTCGAGAAATCATTCCACAACATGGTCATGAAACCCCTGTCTCCAACGCCAGTTCAGCTGTGTGCACCACGAACACCTCTTCCATTTGGCCCAGTACGGCTCGTGGTAGAACCAGCACCGCTGCTGTGTGCTGGGAATGTAAATCTCTGTATATGTATTTCTGGAGTCACACACACATGCTGTCTTAGTATGGATTTGACCGTCATCCAAACAGCAGATATACGGTACTGTATCAGAAGCGGACAGCTCTATATGGTGTATGTAAGTAAAAGTGTAAATCTCCGTCTATTTTTCTCCAGAGTCACACACACATAGCATGTATTTGTCCGTGATACCAGCCGGTACACAGTAGTGTGTGAGGAGCGTACACCTCTATACGGTGTGGGAAAAAATAAATGCTCGGTAACTGTGCAGAAAAAAAGAATAAAAGTAGGAGTGCTGTGTAAAAAGCAGTCTGCACAGCATTGTGCACACAGTAATGCAGCTATCAGGTAGCCTAATAAGGCAGCATAATAACCAGCGCTGCTGCACACAAAAAAATCCTCCCCTGTCACTGCACACTAACTGTACAGCACAATTGCTATCAGCACAAGCACAGAATGTTTTTTCTTCCCTGCCTATCTGTTTTCTTTCCGGCCTAACACTCTCCCTATTGAGAAACAGCGGCAGCAACCTCTCCCTATGCTAAGATCGGCAGAAGTCTAATGGCAGTCGGCGGTCAGGGCTTTTATAGCCACTGTGACGCCACACAAAGCAAGCCAATCACTGCAATGCCCTTCTCTAAGATGGTGGTGGCCGCTGCCCATGTCATCGCGTTGCCCACATTGTGCGTCCTTGCTCATTGGCAGAGAAAAGGCACCTGAAAGCATTATGGGAAACGCGACTTTGGCGCTCGGGTCGGTGACCGCATGGCCGACCTCACGCTATGGTTGGGCTTCGCTCAGCGAAACCCGACTTTGCCGAAAGTCGGCGACTTTTGAATTTGACCAACCCATTTCACTCAACTCTACTGGGGAGGTTTTTCTTCAGCAGGGGCAGGGAAACTGGTCAGACATGATGGTAAGATGGATGGAGCTAAATACAGGACAATCCTGGTGGAAAACCTGTCACAGGCTGCAGAAGACTTGAGACTGGGGCATAGATTCACCTTCCGACAGGACAATGACCCTAAACATCCTGTCAAAGCTACAATGGATGGTTTAGATCAAAGAATATTTCAGCATCATCGGCCCAGTCACCGTCCAGACCCAAATCCCAGTGAGCATCCATGACAAGATATGAAAACTGTTCTCAGGCATCTCCATGCAATCTCACTAAGCAAGTGTGCAAAGAAGAAAAGGCAAAACTGTCACCTCTAGATGAGCAAAGCCATGTGTAGACCCCGACCCCAAAAGACCTGCAGCAGTACTTACAATGAAATGTGGCCCTAAAAAGTATTGACTCAGGGGCTGAACACAATTGCACGCTACAATTTATATATTTTATGATATTTAGAAAACCATGTATCATTTCCTTTTACATGTCACAAACTTGCTACTGTGTTGATTTATCACTGAAAATCCCATTAAAGAAACATTGATGTTTGTGGGTGTAATGTAAAAAAGTTTTGGGGGTATGAAAATTTTATCCAGGCATTGTTTATAACAAAGTGAACACTCCTTGATATTAAAATTGCCATTTTGGGTATCAAATTAGGCAGAAAACCGGAGTCAGGCTATAATTTAAATCCACCCTCCCTCGTTTTATCTTAACCCCGTCACCCCTGGACAATTTTCCGATTTTGCCTTTGTTCCACAACTTTTTTATTTTTCCATCAGTATGGCTTTTTTCTTTTTTAAATTCGTTTATTGAACCAAAGGCAGGGTATACAGTATGCAAACTGACTGCAATGACAATATCATGTAACACACATACATATCACAGAGCATCAATGTCAGCGTGTGTACACCAACTGTGCATTGAATAAAACATACTGTCAATTGCCTTACATTAGTCTGTATTATTATTCAAATAATAAAGCCTGCCTACTTCTAAACATTACTACTACTACAAAACAACTATTTGCAGCCTATGTCTATATGTTTAGCTCTTTATCATGCGATATCTCCGTCCTACAACCTGAGGTGAGAGAAGTTCCACCTCTCCCATATCTTCTCAAATTTACCCGGGCACCCTCTGTTTTGGTAAAGCGTACGCTCATATGGGATAATCGAGTTTACCAATTCTTTCCAGGCCCTAAGGGAGGAATCCGAACCCCCCATCCACCGCAGTGCCAACACCTCCCGTGCCATGAACAATGTCCGTATAGTGTCCCCATGTCTCATCATCCCGCACCCCAAACAGACAAACCAATGGCTCAAGGGGAACAGGAATCTGTGCCAGGGAGGTTAATAATGACGTTACCTCTTTACAGTAGTGTACTATAATCGGACATTGCCAAATCATTTGCACAAAATCTGCATCGGATGCATGGCATCTCAGACACTCCGAAGATTGGAAACGGCCCATCTTAAAAAGTCGAGTCGGATTCAAACATGATTGGTTTATGATATAAAGTTGTATCATTCTATTGTGAATTGACGGAGACACCTTAGTTGGTGACTCCAGAATTTCCTCCCACTCCTCTCCCTGAGTATCAGGGATGAGCCTTTCCCATTTCCCCCTAACCAAGCATACAGCACATTCCGTCCCCACCGATAGCATGTGTGTGTACAGAGAGGAGATGAGACCCTGGGGACCCTGTGATTTAAGAATGCCTATCAAGGGTAGAGACGAAATAGCATTATTCATACCGACATGTCTCATGTGCGATTGAAAGGATGATCTTAATTGCAAATATCGGAAGAATTGTGACCTCGGGACATTGCACTTAGCTTGTAATTGTTCAAAAGATAATAGTGTACCGCATTCATATAAGTATGGCTTTTTTTGGTGGGGACGAGTTATACTTTTGAATGACACCATTCCATATGTGATGAAATTCCAAAAATGTGCAATTCCACTTTTTTTCTACTAATAGCAAAGAGACAACTGATGCCAATATGTATTTCTCAGACTAATAGAAAACACACAGTGTCTTATAGCACAGTACTAGCACAGATATGGCTTACAGAGTACACACAATGGCTTTTAGCACAGTACTAGCACAGATATGGCTTACAGAGTACACACAGCAGCTTTTAGCACAGACTAGCACAGATATGACTTACAGAGTACACACAGCAACTTATAACACAGTACAAGCACAGATATGGCTTACAGAGTCCACACAGCAGCTTTTAGCACAGACTAGCACAGATATGACTTACAGAGTACACACAGCAACTTATAACACAGTACAAGCACAGATATGGCTTACAGAGTCCACACAGCAGCTTTTAGCACAGTATTAGCACAGATATGACTTACAGAGTACACACAGCTTTGTGTTTGTAGAGTGCGCAGTTACAATCTGTCCCTCATTCCAGATGCGTCCTATCCCTACACTAATGAGAACATAATGCCGGTTATCGAAAACAGTGAGGACCCCTTGTCTTTTTTTCATATTGTGCTGTGATGGGGCTGGAAGTGCTCAGACAGAAAAAGCTTGTTGACTGGCTGCACTCCCAGACCCAAACAGTAACATGGACTTCCTTGAGAAGTCCTTGTTCGGGGTCCATGCCCACACTCTAGATGTCTGGTATGGATCCCGAACTTTAGCGTTCGGATTCGGCCATCTCTATGTACAACCCCTTCTATGCTGCTTTCTCTACCAATGAGAGAAAGGAGGCTGACAGCAGAGAAAGCCATCAGTGCTGAGTAGGATTTCTGACGGACTATAATTGTTGCAGATCAGTCAGCCAGATGAAGGGCTTACAGACAGAAGCAAAATGGTAGAATATTTCTAATGAAAAAACAGCTTAAAAAGTTGCTTCACTTTGCATTTAGCAAGAAAATAATCAGTAAAACAACAGATCTTACAAAGATGTCTATAACCTTTAAGTTTTGCATCCACTAATTGTAAGATTTTTCAGCAAGAGTGATTAAACCCACCATAGAGCTTTCTGTCGAGTGTTCTTGGAAGGTTTGTTGTGCAACAATTGCATCTAACCTCTCACCAATCTGGTCATATTTATAATAATGACCCACGATGCTAAAATGCCATTGATGTAGGCTCACAAAATAGCTTTACAGTTTTGAGTTTCTTATAATTGCCACATAAAGCACTAAGATTTCTACCCCTTCTAATACACACCGATGCTGCTGCCAGACCCCTTCTTAAAGGGAACCAGTCCTCTTACTCATGCTGCCCAGTCCACAGGCAGCATGGATCATAGAAAAATCAAAAAAGGCTATGTAAGAGCCAAGGAGAACACTAGGAATAATCTACTCTCATCCCACAAAAAGATATGTGGTGATAAGTAGATACGGTATATATCCATGTACAATCATCAATGGGATGCTAAGAGCAGGATTTTTCAGAAACACTGGCCAGTGCTCAGGACTAAGCCCACATTATCCAAACATCTCTCTCAATCGCCATTAATGACAGCTAGAAGAAATAAAACCCTGAAAGATTTTCTAGTTAATATCCATTGTGTGCCGAAATCCCATGAACTTTTTAAGGCGGGGAGAAAAAAATGTGGAGGTAACCCTTGCGGTGACTGCGACGCCTGTAAGAACGTACTGCGCGCCTCATCCTTTACACCATCAGATGGCCTTAGAGAGTACAAAATATTAATATTATTATTATTTATATAGCACCATTGATTCCACAGTGCTGTACATGAGAAGGGGTTACAGATAAAAGATTATATCACATGTCACACAACGCACGTAGTATATCATGTAAGATGGTCTATATTGGATTCACATCTCGCGAACTGCGTGTCAGGACTCGAGAACATGTGAGGGACATCATGTCCACGCAAAACACCGTGCATACAGGTACTCTAAACAATCCACATGCACTTCAAATTGTACCATAAATGTCACCTTAAGGAATTGAAGGTCAAGGGTATTGACAGAGCTTATACCAGAATAAGGGGTGGAGATATCAGTCACCAGTTGGCGCAAAGGGAATGTAGGTGGATTACTGACCTTCAAAGGGAATGTAGGTGGATTACAGTCCTTCAAAGGGAATGTAGGTGGATTACAGACCTTAAAAAGGATTGTGGATGGATTACAGTCCTTCAAAGTCCTTCATAGGGAATGTAGGTGGATTTCAGTCCTTCAAAGATAATGTAGGTGGATTGCAGTCCTTCAAAGGGAATGTAGATGGATTACAGTCCTTCAAAGGAAATGTACTGTAGGTAGATTACAGCCCTTCCAAGGTAATGTACATGGATTACAGTCCTTTAAAGGGAATGTACTGCAGGTGGATTACAGTTCTTCCAACAGAACATAGGTGAAATACAGTCCTTCAAAGGGAACGTAGGTGGATTACAGTCCTTCAGAGGGAATGTAGGTGGATTACAGTCCTTCACAGGGAATGTAGGTGGATTACAGTCCTTCAAAGGGAATGTAGGTGGATTACAGTCCTTCAAAGGGAATGTAGGTGGATTACAGTCCTTCCAAGGGAATGTAGGTGGAATACAGTCATTCAAAGGTAATGTAGGTGGACTACAGTCCTTCATAGGGTACGTAGGTGGATTACAGTCCTTCATATGGAATATAGGTGGATTACAGTCCTTCATTGAGAATATAGGTGGATTACAGTCCTTCATAGGGAATGTAGGTGGATTACAGTCCTTCAAAGGGAATGTAGGTGGATTACAGTCCTTCATAGGGAATGTAGGTGGATTACAGTCCTTCATAGGGAATGTAGGTGTATTACAGTCCTTCATAGGGAATGTAAGTGAATCACAGTCCATCAAAGGTAATGTAGGTGGACTACAGTCCTTCATAGGGTACGTAGGTGAATTACAGTCCTTCATATGGAATATAGGTGGATTACAGTCCTTCATAGGGAATGTAGGTGGATTACAGTGCTTCATAGGGAATTTAGGTGGATTACAGTCATTGATACCATGCAGAAAAAGATTTCCAGTTTGTCAAGGAGCGCTTCCAGCTGATTCATTAATTACTCCGAATATTTCAAGGAATATCCAGTTTATTGTTAGACATACAACGCGTTTCGGCTATACATAAATTTAGCCTTCATCACCCTCTCACCCTTGTCTCGTAGACTCCATTGTCTTCAAAGACGATATTGATTTAGTCCTTGATACCATGACACCATCAGGTTTAAATGAACATTTGAGGTTTGTCCCATATGTCTAAATATGTTGTCTCTTATTTAGATTTTAATGTGTGTGTTTATTTCCATTAAATGTTAGTTGTTTCTAACCCCTGATGATTCCTGATTCCCTTGGTGATATATTACATCATATATGGCATCATTATATCAATGATCGCATCAGAAAATGATCCTTTTGGTGGATAGGATCCTCCATCCACAACCTTGTGCTACCGAGATGACAATCTATAGTTGGTATTTGCAATAGAATTTTTTTCTTGGACTTACTTTTCAAATGTGGGAATGAACTATGAAGCATTTGCTTGTTGTGGGGTAGCGTTCCCTTTACCCGCACATTATGATCTTATTAGTCACTATATTTGATCATAATAATAAAAAATGTTTTCCACTTGTACACTCAGTGCATTAGGATTGAAACGGAACTCTGTCACTACTGATTAGCACTTTTATGGGCAGCTATTAATTCACATTTACTTATTATATCTAGACATTTTCGGGTTTGTCTCTCATCTAGTTCCTTTTTCATGTTTTTATTGAATTGATAAATAGGTACACTGTCACTTTAACTTGCACATAGCACTTTATACAGGTTCCGCTTCAGAATTCATATTTAATCATTCTTATTTATGCAATATAGCAGGTCTTATTGGCTGCTATGTATAGCAGTATTTGGTGATTGTATTCCTGCCCTTTCATTAGCCCACAATAAACATGGTAACAGGTTAGTGCGCATGCCTGATGTGCGGTGAGACTAGAAACATTGCTGACGGCATCATTCATATGATACGGTGAGGTTATGTGACATCATAGGGGATTTCCTCTTACATGTTGAAGCCTCAAAGATGCACCATGACAGCATCCATCATGAAAGCTTATGAGCTTGATCAAGACAAATCCTGGGCTCCTCACATCTGTTGATCTTACAGGTTGGATGAGAGGTTCTTATAAGTCAATGCCAGGAACAGAAGGATCACGTGACTGTTACTTCTGTCTAACCAATGTCCCAGGTTTTCCTACAAAAGAACAAGAAGTCCATGGAATATCCCAATCTACCTTCAGCTATGAGACCAGTGCCACATGATGACCCTCGTCCAGTATCAAAGCCACTAGAGACATGGAGCCTAGAGGAGGCAGCAAACGAAGATGTTGCTGTCCATGGGTCAGAGATGGGGAACAACGCTGATTCAGACTTTGAGCCATGTATGTCTGGTGAGCCTCATCTTATATCACAGCCAGAACTTAATGATTTGTTCCAGAACTTATGTTTGCCAAAACCAAATGCAGTTACTGGCTTCAAGACTTCAAGGATGGCATTTGCTGTCACCCGCTACAAAAGTTTCTGTCTTTCGAAGCCGCTAAGATGACATAACACAGTTTTTAGAACTGGTTGACCACCTGAGCTTTTGCACCGACATTGGTGGGTTGCTCGCAGCTTTGGATTGCTCGCATGAGTCGAGACAGTGGTGTCTCCTAATTGACTCATCAGTGTTAAGACTCCAGGCTGTCTTGTTACACAAAGGTAATGTTCACCGTCCAATACCAATATTAATCAATAATTCAATATTCAAATGTTCCCAAGAATAACCGACGCTGAGATTAAGGAAGGCATTTTTGTTGGTCCACAAATCTGACACATCATGAATGACAAGCAATTCGAAGAGCATCTGGCGGGGAATGAGAAAATTGCTTGGAAATCATTCAAGGATGATTCCCAGAAGTTTTTTCGCAACAACCCAACCCCAAATTACATCAAACTGTCATCAACCTTCTGGATGCTTACAAAGTGATGAAGTGCAACATGTCATTGAACATTCATTTTTTGCATTCACATTTGGAATTCTTCCCTGTAAATCTTGGTACCATTAGTAATGACCATGGCGAATGGTTTCCCAAAGATATTGCTACTATGAAAAAGCGTTATCAAGTGTCCTGGACTCCATCAATGCTGGCTGACTATTGCCGGACACTAATACGGGACGCACCAGACGGTGACTACAAATGACCTAATGCTTCATAATCCGTAAAACGTCATCTCATGTTTCACAACGTTTCTAAGTAACATAGTAACATAGTTTTGAAGGCTGAAGGAAGACCTTATGTCCATCTAGTTCAGCCTATTTTTAGTGCAGCTGTTCTGCATTGTTGATCCTGGGGAAGGCAATAAACCCACAGAGTAGAAGCCAATTTTCTCCATAGGGAAAAAAATTCCTTCCCCTAAGCTGGGTCAACCATCTACCTATAATATTATGTTATTCGTAACTTTCTATACTGTTACTCACAAGAAAAGCATCCATTCCTTCCTTACATTCATTCAGTGAGTTGGCCATCACCACTTTCTCAGGAAGAGAATTCCAGAGCCTCACTGCTCTTACCGTGAAGAACCCTCTTCTATGCTGGTGCAGAAATTGTCTTTCTTCCAAACGAAGAGAATGCCCCCTTGCTCTTGTCACAGTCCTTGGTACAAACAGTTCATGGGAGAGATCTCTGTATTGCCCTCTGATATACTTGTACATATATATTAGGTCTCCCCTAAGGCCTCTTTCACACATCAGTTTTTTGCCTTCAGGCGCGATCCGGCTTTTTTTTGTAAAACCGGATCCGGCAAAATGCAATGCCGGATCCAGTTTTTCCCCATTGACTTGCATTAGCGCCGGATCGTGCCGGATGGCATTGTGTTTCATCCGTTTTTTGCCGGATCCGGCAACTTGTCTCATTCCGGCGTCTGGAAAAAACGGCTACTGTAACGTTTTTTGTCTCCGGCGAAAAAGCCGGAAGCGCCGGATCCGGCGCTTCCAGCTTTTTGCTACAATGAAAGTCTATGGGCGCCGGAATGCGCCGGATCCAGAAAAGGACGGATCCAGCCACCGGATCCGGTTTTTTTAAGTCTGCGCATGCTCAGATCCAATTGGCCAGCCCCCAGGAACAGATATAACCTGCTAGACGGATCCAGCAAAAAAACGGATCCGTTTCTACAGTTCTCCAAAATTTATGCCGGATCCGTTTTTTCTAAAAATAGCCGGATCCTGCCTGACGGCAAAAAACTGATGTGTGAAAGTAGCTAAGTCTTCTCTTTTCTAGGGTAAATAGACCTAATTTTGATAACCTTTCTGGGTATTGTAGTGAACCAACTCCATTTATCATTTTAGTAGCCCGCCTTTGAATCCTTTCAAGTTCAGTAAAGTGATGCAGATGATCTGAAATTATATTTCTGCTGGGCTCTAATGGGTTTATTATAATCACGTCACATTTTCAAGGAAGCAAAACTTTCGAAAAAATGTGTTGCCCAGAGTAACATGGAGATTTGTCATTTCCTAATGATATCATTGCATTACATATTTAGGATTGGTACAATCTAATATATTATATTTCTTCATATTTTTTTATTCAGATTTTAGGAACAAATGTGCTGGCAAATGCTGATAATGGAAAATCGTAGCCCCCGGAGATCCATGAGTCTGTCAGTGTAAGTATCACAGATGGAGATGTCTGTGTAATGACTCTATAGAATAGGGAAACTCTCACTTTTTGTATTGAAGAACTGAAATCAATTCCCTTTTGATGATCTTCTAATGATGTGAGAGGCTCCTGTATAGAACCTCTCCTGTTTTTCCATGATCGGGGCTCTTCTTTAGGAATCTAATGTACGGAGTGTGACCTGGTCAAGGTCTTATGGACTAATATGTAGACTTGTTTTATAGTACTGGCCTAGAGAACAAGGATTCTGAAATCTCAGCGTTTTTTTAAATCAGTGGTTTGTCAAGTGTTTCAGGAGTTTTGCAGCAAATTTTACATATTCAAGTGAATTAAAAAATGCATGTAAAAGCACAGCAAATACTTGTATTCAGCACGAGAAAAAACCAGACAGAGCCAGAAAACAGTCACATGCCATACAGACCATCAGAGTGACAGAGCGATGCTAGCCCATTATGACATCACTGGCGATGCTAGCCCATGATGACATCACTGGTGATGCTAGCCCATTATGACATCACTGGTGATGCTAGCCCATTATGACATCACTGGTGATGCTAGCCCATTATGACATCACTGGCGATGCTAGCCCATTATGACATCACTGGTGATGCTAGCCCATTATGACATCACTGGCGATGCTAGCCCATTATGACATCACTGGTGATGCTAGCCCATTATGACATCACTGGCGATGCTAGCCCATTATGACATCACTGGCGATGCTAGCCCATTATGACATCACTGGTGATGCTAGCCCATTATGACATCACTGGTGATGCTAGCCCATTATGACATCACTGGCGATGCTAGCCCATTATGACATCACTGGTGATGCTAGCCCATTATGACATCACTGGTGATGCTAGCCCATTATGACATCACTGGCGATGCTAGCCCATTATGACATCACAGGTGATTCTCGGCCATTGTGACATCACAGCTCAGTCCCTACTTATAGAATGTTCACAGGGTCACCGGTGCCATTTATGGTTCTATAGTGACTGAGAGCGTTTGCAATTTTTCACTATGTCTGGATTATGTCTGAGCGATTTTCAGGTAGATGCTCTGTTGGAGACTCTTACCAACAATCTCCCTAACACTGAGCTTCTACCACCCGATGGCGTCCTCTGCTTCACTCACCGGCTGGTGGTGGAGCTAGTCAATGACTGCCTGACCAAAAACAATGAAGATAAACTAACATCAGAGTATCTGACGGATTTACGTCACAACATCAGAACATTACTACAGCAGGTAAGTGGCGGACACTCCGCACAAATATTCTCTATAGTCATAGATAATAATGGTGGGAGAGAAGCTTCTTCTTTCCTTCCATATAAAACACGACGAGTCCCCAGATATGGAGTCGTTGTATCTGCAGAGAGGAGCAGAGGACACTTACAATGGCCGCCTCCATTGTTTCCTTTCTTATCTCTGAATTTTTCTCTATGTGTCTTTTCTTATTTATAGGCTGAAAATAGATCTCAATATGGAGATTTGGCTTTTGTTAAAGAACTGGCCGAAGAAGTCCTGCGCGTATTAGAAGGTCCGGCCTGCCCGCCGGAACGCCCGGTAAGGAGCCATCATCTTCTCTATCACACGTCCTTGTTTTCTGATCTTCTCCAGATCACCAGTCAGATATCAGAAGAACTGGTGTCACATAATCCACATTAGTGAGAGACGTATCTGAGAAAAGTTCTCATGATGGCACGTGATTTGTAGAGTTACAGTTGGTCCATCAGTAAATGTTGGTTTACTCCTTCCTGATTCATGTATTTGGTGATTTAGTGAAATCTTCCACATATTAATTATCTGTATTATATCTATCAGGAAACACCAGAAGGCGACGACGAATATGGGGCGACTGTGACCCCGGAAACCCCTGACTCTAATAGGAGTCAGCCAGAGCTGAGCAGCGATCTGATCACAGGTGAGCCGATCACACAACCTCCTACAAGGAATCTAAAGATATTACACAGCAGGGAATAATGGCAGATCACTCTCTACTCCATGTAATGGACCTGTCAGCACATGTTACATATAGGAGTGGTGGGATGACGGTGTAGGACGTTCCCCCTATTATATCCAGATATTACACAGCAGGGAATAATGGCAGATCACTCTCTACTCCATCTAATGGACCTGTCAGCACATGTTACATATAGGAGTGGTGGGATGACGGTGTAGGACGTTCCCCCTATTATATACAGATATTACACAGCAGGGAATAATGGCAGATCACTCTCGACTCCATCTAATGGACCTGTCAGCGCATGTTACATATAGGAGTGGTGGGATGACGGTGTAGGATGTTCCCCTATTATATCCAGATACTACACAGCAGGGAATAATGGCAGATCACTCTCGACTCCATGTAATGGACCTGTCAGCACATGTTACATATAGGAGTGGTGGGATGATGGTGTAGGACATTCCCCCTATTATATCCAGATATTACACAGCAGGGAATAATGGCAGATCACTCTCTACTCCATGTAATGGACCTGTCAGCACATGTTACATATAGGAGTGGTGGGATGACGGTGTAGGACGTTCCCCCTATTATATCCAGATATTACACAGCAGGGAATAATGGCAGATCACTCTCTACTCCATGTAATGGACCTGTCAGCACATGTTACATATAGGAGTGGTGGGATGACGGTGTAGGACGTTCCCCCTATTATATCCAGATATTACACAGCAGGGAATAATGGCAGATCACTCTCTACTCCATGTAATGGACCTGTCAGCACATGTTACATATAGGAGTGGTGGGATGACGGTGTAGGACGTTCCCCCTATTATATCCAGATATTACACAGCAGGGAATAATGGCAGATCACTCTCTACTCCATGTAATGGGACCTGTCAGCACATGTTACATATAGGAGTGGTGGGATGACGGTGTAGGACGTTCCCCTATTATATCCAGATATTACACAGCAGGGAATAATGGCAGATCACTCTCTACTCCATGTAATGGGACCTGTCAGCACATGTTACATATAGGAGTGGTGGGATGATGGTGTAGGACGTTCCCCCTATTATATCCAGATATTACACAGCAGGGAATAATGGCAGATCACTCTCTACTCCATGTAATGGACCTGTCAGCACATATTACATATAGGAGTGGTGGGATGACGGTGTAGGACGTTCCCCTATTATATCCAGATATTACACAGCAGGGAATAATGGCAGATCACTCTCTACTCCATGTAATGAGACCTATCAGCACATGTTACATATAGGAGTGGTGGGATGATGGTGTAGGACGTTCCCCCTATTATATCCAGATATTACACAGCAGGGAATAATGGCAGATCACTCTCTACTCCATGGAATGGGACCTGTCAGCACATGTTACACATAGGATTGGTGGGATGACGGTGTAGGACGTTCCCCCTATTATATCCAGATACTACACAGCAGGGAATAATGGCAGATCACTCTCGACTCCATGTAATGGACCTGTCAGCACATGTTACATATAGGAGTGGTGGGATGACGGTGTAGGACGTTCCCCCTATTATATCCAGATATTACACAGCAGGGAATAATGGCAGATCACTCTCGACTCCATCTAATGGACCTGTCAGCGCATGTTACATATAGGAGTGGTGGGATGACGGTGTAGGATGTTCCCCTATTATATCCAGATACTACACAGCAGGGAATAATGGCAGATCACTCTCGACTCCATGTAATGGACCTGTCAGCACATGTTACATATAGGAGTGGTGGGATGATGGTGTAGGACATTCCCCCTATTATATCCAGATATTACACAGCAGGGAATAATGGCAGATCACTCTCTACTCCATGTAATGGACCTGTCAGCACATGTTACATATAGGAGTGGTGGGATGACGGTGTAGGACGTTCCCCCTATTATATCCAGATATTACACAGCAGGGAATAATGGCAGATCACTCTCTACTCCATGTAATGGACCTGTCAGCACATGTTACATATAGGAGTGGTGGGATGACGGTGTAGGACGTTCCCCCTATTATATCCAGATATTACACAGCAGGGAATAATGGCAGATCACTCTCTACTCCATGTAATGGACCTGTCAGCACATGTTACATATAGGAGTGGTGGGATGACGGTGTAGGACGTTCCCCCTATTATATCCAGATATTACACAGCAGGGAATAATGGCAGATCACTCTCTACTCCATGTAATGGGACCTGTCAGCACATGTTACATATAGGAGTGGTGGGATGATGGTGTAGGACGTTCCCCCTATTATATCCAGATATTACACAGCAGGGAATAATGGCAGATCACTCTCTACTCCATGTAATGGGACCTGTCAGCACATGTTACATATAGGAGTGGTGGGATGATGGTGTAGGACGTTCCCCCTATTATATCCAGATATTACACAGCAGGGAATAATGGCAGATCACTCTCTACTCCATGTAATGGACCTGTCAGCACATATTACATATAGGAGTGGTGGGATGACGGTGTAGGACGTTCCCCTATTATATCCAGATATTACACAGCAGGGAATAATGGCAGATCACTCTCTACTCCATGTAATGGGACCTATCAGCACATGTTACATATAGGAGTGGTGGGATGATGGTGTAGGACGTTCCCCCTATTATATCCAGATATTACACAGCAGGGAATAATGGCAGATCACTCTCTACTCCATGGAATGGGACCTGTCAGCACAAGTTACACATAGGATTGGTGGGATGACGGTGTAGGACGTTCCCCCTATTATATCCAGATATTACACAGCAGGGAATAATGGCAGATCACTCTCTACTCCATGTAATGGACCTGTCAGCACATGTTACATATAGGAGTGGTGGGATGATGGTGTAGGACGTTCCCCCTATTTTATCCAAATATTACACAGCAGGGAATAATGGCAGATCACTCTCTACTCCATGTAATGAGACCTGTCAGCACATATTACATATAGGAGTGGTGGGATGACGGTGTAGGACGTTCCCCTATTATATCCAGATATTATACAGCAGGGAATAATGGCAGATCACTCTCTACTCCATGTAATGGACCTGTCAGCACATGTTACATATAGTAGTGGTGGGATGATGGTGTAGGACGTTCCCCCTATTATATCCAGATATTACACAGCAGGGAATAATGGCAGATCACTCTCTACTCCATGGAATGGGACCTGTCAGCACATGTTACACATAGGATTGGTGGGATGACGGTGTAGGACGTTCCCCCTATTATATCCAGATATTACACAGTAGGGAATAATGGCAGATCACTCTCTACTCCATGTAATGGGACCTGTCAGCACATGTTACATATAGGAGTGGTGGGATGACGGTGTAGGACGTTCCCCCTATTATATACAGATATTACACAGCAGGGAATAATGGCAGATCACTCTCTACTCCATGTAATGGGATCTGTCAGCACATGTTACATATAGGAGTGGTGGGATGATGGTGTAGGACGTTCCCCCTATTATATCCAAATATTACACAGCAGGGAATAATGGCAGATCACTCTCTACTCCATGTAATGGGACCTGTCAGCACATGTTACATATAGGAGTGGTGGGATGACGGTGTAGGACGTTCCCCCTATTATATACAGATATTACACAGCAGGGAATAATGGCAGATCACTCTCTACTCCATGTAATGGACCTGTCAGCACATGTTACATATAGGAGTGGTGGGATGACGGTGTAGGACGTTCCCCCTATTATATCCAAATATTACACAGCAGGGAATAATGGCAGATCACTCTCTACTCCATGTAATGGACCTGTCAGCACATGTTACATATAGGAGTGGTGGGATGACGGTGTAGGACGTTCCCCTATTATATCCAGATATTATACAGCAGGGAATAATGGCAGATCACTCTCTACTCCATGTAATGGACCTGTCAGCACATGTTACATATAGGAGTGGTGGGATGATGGTGTAGGACGTTCCCCTATTATATCCAGATATTACACAGCAGGGAATAATGGCAGATCACTCTCTACTTCATATAATGGACCTGTCAGCACATGTTACATATAGGAGTGGTGGGATGATGGTGTAGGACATTCCACCTATTATATCCAGATATTACACAGCAGGGAATAATGGCAGATCACTCTCTACTCCATGTAATGGACCTGTCAGCACATGTTACATATAGGAGTGGTGGTGTGACGGTGTAGGACGTTCCCCTATTATATCCAGATATTACACAGCAGGGAATAATGGCAGATCACTCTCTACTCCATGTAATGGACCTGTCAGCACATGTTACATATAGGAGTGGTGGGATGATGGTGTAGGACGTTCCCCTATTATATCCAGATATTACACAGCAGGGAATAATGGCAGATCACTCTCTACTCCATGTAATGGACCTGTCAGCACATGTTACATATAGAAGTGTGCAGAGAGGGTGGGGGGTCCTCATTCATGTGATGATTGGGGGTTCGCCACCACTTACCTTACATTAATCTATGGATGCACCATACGTCCGTATTATTCCCGTTTACAGACGTCTTGTTATTTCTCCCTTATGTTACGGTATTATGTATGTAGGATTGATATCGACTAATATATTTTATTTCTTCATCACTTTATCACTATTTTAGTACCATCAGCGCTGGCGAATCCCAACAGTGGAATCTGTGAGATCCCGGAGATCCAAGAATCTGCCGGTGTAAGTATTATAGAGCCATAGGGGGTGTCTGTGTGTCACCAGATCATGGGGTGTGAGTGACCCGTCCACTGTTATCCCCATATAACCATGGGACGGCTCTGTTCTAAGCGTAGATGACTCTATGGTGTTAGAGAATAGTATTTATAGTAAATGGAATCTGTCACCAGGTTTATGCTGCTGACAGATTCATCCTGAGATGTTTTCCTGCAGCTTCTAGATCTTAGTATTATTTCTTATTCTTTTTTAGGACTTGATGAAATCATTGATCCCGGCAGGAGAGCCGCGTATGAGCGACTATGAGACATCTAAACTGATCGGCAGAGGAGCTTTTGGGTGAGATTTCTGTTCCCATAATCCCCATTTCTCAGGGTTCCCTATGACAATGCTTCAGCCTATGTGCTCTGCCAGAGAGTGTTGTCATAGGGAAATGATTGGAGTCCACATCTCCAGGTCACTATTCAGCTCAGTTATATACCGCTGAGCGAACTGATCTGTAACCAATCAGTCTGTAAGGAAAGGGATGATATAATAGATGACACTCCCCGGTCCTAGACCTCCTCTGCTCTTCTGCTGCCTCCTCCACCACAGCTTCCCTGTCCTCCGCATCAATCTTAGGTTTTTCGGGGCCCCATTATGGAGCTGATAAGAGTGATTGGCTGCACACGGTCACGTGAGGGGTGACACGATACTGACGCCAATGACATTTGCACCCCCACCCTCCACCATGACCATGTGAGTCCGATCACTGGCCCCAGCAGCAGAAGGGAGAACAGCCAAAGACCGGCACAGAGGACGGAGCACTGCAGTGATGGACGGGCAGGGATGAGGTCTAATGTGTTTAATTAAATTTTAACTTCTTCCCGCCCCTCCATTTATTCTGCCTCGGGCTGTGGAGAAAGCCAAAAACCATCTTCTTACGACAATTGGAGCATTTTCAATTTTATCCAATTTTTATTTTTACTGAATCCTATCTACTGGTGGGTTATAGGGAATCTGCCCAAGATGAATTTCGGTAGATTCTCTCATCTACACTGTGACCTGGTGAGGGTAGACGTGGCGTGGTGCAGACCTCCTATCATCTATGGAGTGTTATTTCATGGGTTCTAGATGTGGATTTCTAGCTGGTATTTAACATTAGTATAAAAGATCATGGAATGACTTGTGTATACAGACTGTTAATAAGGCTTCATTATAAACCATGGATTCTCCTTCTCTCCAGGGCTGTCTACCTAGTGCGCCACAAAGAATCACAACAGACCTTTGCCATGAAGAAAGTGACCAAGAGGAGCCTGAAAACTCCTATTAGAGTGGACAGGGCCTTTCTGGAGCGGGACATCCTAACATTCGCAGATTGTCCCTTTGTGGCCTCCATGCTCTGCTCTTTCCCTACGAGATCTGACCTGTGTATGGTCATGGAGTATGTAGGAGGTAGGACCCGTACCTTGTGTTATATTCAGCACAAGTCTGCTGACATCTTATCACCTCTCACATCATTAAGACTTATCCCCATGGACATTTACATCCCCACAGAGCATTTACTATAGGTTATCTATTACCATGGTGCCCGAAAAGTCGTTGATGTGTGGGATCTCCCTGTCGGTCCGCACTGAGCACATCAGTATCTCCACCTGTAGACGAGATGTGACATCACTTAATGTCATTAGTTACTTGGACGACAATTTCATCATGACCTCAGACTAATATTCTGTACATTCTGTCCTTATATATTTTCTCCTGCACCAATGTTTCCGCTCACTTCTCTTTATAGATCATGGTGTTCTGCTGTATAAACCCCTCACCGGTCATATTTCCTTTCTTCTGTAGGTGGAGACTGTCGGACCCTTCTGAACATGATGGGTTTTTTCTCTGTCCCGTTGGCCCGCTTGTACTTTGCAGAAGCGGTCCATGGTGTGGAATACCTGCATAGTTACGGTGTGGTGCACAGAGACCTGAAGCCGGAGAAGTAAGTGCATACCTGTAGTATAACAAAGGGGGAAGTTATCCCTTATCATATCACGGTCTATAAAGCTAAAATCATCTCTTTCACAGCCTCCTGATAACATCTGCTGGACATATTAAAATTAGCGACTTTGGACTTTCAAAAGTTGGTGTCATGATACCACACACCAACATCTACAAGCAATCAGCCGAGGACATCTCCAGAGAGTTCCAGGATGAGGAGGTCAGCATTACCCACAGGAACTTAGCTTGTTCTGTACAAATCTCATAACTCTATTTTCTCTTCCCCACATTCTTCATTTTTAGAGAGCTTTTCCACTGATATTTTATCTTCTCTAATTCTATTTTTATGTCAAGAACTTGTCAAAATAATCGTTTCATCGATTCTCATCTCTATTTTCTGTTGGTTTCCAGGTGTGTGGCACCCCGTGTTACGAAGCCCCTGAGGTCATCCTGAAGAAAGGCTACGGAAGACCTATTGACTGGTGGTCAATGGGCATCATATTATATGAATTTGTCCATGGCTATACCCCATTTGATGGGGATTTCCGAACTGGGCTGAATGAAAATATTGTCCGTCGTAAGTAGAATAATCCCATCATTGCTTTGCCTGGTTACATGGCTTTAGTTATTTCCTTTGCTTTACCTTATAGTCCAATACAGAAGTTTTATTTTCTGTAACTTTCTATATAACAGGAGATATAATTTGGGATACTTATCAAGCTACTCTATCCGATGATCAGGACCCCATCACTCAGCTGCAGGACCTCATCACTCAGCTGCTCAGTATAAATCCTGTGGATAGCCTTCTGCAGGATCTCATCAGTCAGCTGCTCAGAACAAATCCTGTGGATAGACTTGGGACAGGTAACAGATACAATAATATCAATATTCCCTTGTTACACTGAGGACGTGTCACTCATGTCCATGAGGATCATTACTTCTCTATCAGCTTCTTCATTTATAGTTCTCCCTACTAAGATTTTTATTCTATTTCCTACATGTCTGCTCAGTTGTGTAATTAGTTCTAATTAAGATAAACGGTACAGATATGAAGCTGTCTCTGACAATGTCCGAATCACTTTTGTTTTCCTTTATCCAGGAGGAGCTTTTGAGATCAGGGGTCATCCATTTCTTGTTGACGTAGACTTTGATTCCCTTCTAAGACAAAACCTAGTGTATATTCCTCAGCTTGTGGACACCAGCTTATCTACCAGTAAGTAGAAGGAGGCGTCATCTAGACTAAGTGTCTGTTTGCCTCGTCTTTCTTATTTTGTGACAATTGGTTCCCATTAATAAATGGTGACTCTATTATACTGACAATCTCTAATAACACTTCATTACCTATGTCTTGCAGACCTTTCGGATATGAAGAAACATCTGGTCTCAGAGGATGAGAAGGCCACAAGTGAGGACAATGAGAGCCTTGACTTCAAAAATTTTACAACATCTTCTGAAAGGCTTTCTAAAGTAAGTATGTGATTAATAAATCACAAATATGTATAAAAAGACCTATGAAGGTAGTCATACAATTATTTCATATCTTATTGCTTTCGCATGTAGCTCCTTACCACCATTACCAGAATGAAGATTAATGAGAATTCCATGTCTTCTCCAGATTGTACCCCAGCATCCAGCACAAATATCTCAGAAATGTGAGTAGATTATGGGGCTGTTACTGGGATCTCTAGGCTGATATATGTGCACAACACCAAATATAGGACATAAATACCATAATATCAAATGCAACATCCACCATCCCATGGTTAGTAATCATTGTGCTTTTGGCCTTAGTAACTGCTGGTGATAACAGCCTATGATCGACGCCGGTCATGCATTTTTAGAACTACCCACACTGTAGGAGAGATGTATTATTAGATGCCAGATATTCATGGTAGTTGTTTTCCACTCCACTTGATAAAAGTTAGTTTTGAGCAGAAGACCTTCCCCACTATGGCAGTCATATGTCCTATTAGGCCTTATAGTCGGTGTTCTTATAGTGAGACAACCCCTTTTATAATGTGTTTACTTGTGATTTACGTGTTTTTCTTCTTCCAAACAGGCAGAAAGAATCTGTTCCCATATGTGAGAGCGACGACGCTATATGTTTCTTGCCATTCTTGTTCCAACTGTCAGGTATGTCCATGTCTATAGCACCAACAATGGGAATTTTGACTTCAAGGCGCCAATATTTCCACATGGTTTTTCTGTAATAGATCTCTTAAATTTTCCATGTTTCATGTATAAATGATGACTATGTTATACTGACAACCTCTAATAACACTTCATTACCTATGTCTTCTAGATCATTGTGAGATAAAGAAACATCTGGACTCAGAACATGAGCAGGATCCCAAGTCCCCTCCAGAGTGTGCACCAAAATCTAGCACAAATGTCTCAGAAAAGTAAGTAGCTTATGGGGTCATTACTGGGAGCTCATCACCAAATATAGGACATAAATACCATAATATCACATGCAGCACCCACCATCCCATGGTTAGCGGTCATTGTGCATTTGGCCTTAGTAACTTCTGGTGATAACAGCCCATAATTGTGGATGGTTATGCATTTTTAGCGCTGCCCCAACACTGTAGGAGAGATGTCATATAATATGCCAGATATTCATGGTAGTTGTTTTCTGCTCCAATCTATAAAAGTTAGTTTTGAGCAGAAGACCTTCCCCACTATGGCAGTCATATGTCCTATTAGGCCTTATAGTCGGTGTTCTTATAGTGAGACAACCCCTTTTATAATGTGTTTACTTGTGATTTACGTGTTTTTCTTCTTCCAAACAGGCAGAAAGAATCTGTTCCCATATCTGAGAGCGACGACGCTATATGTTTCTTGCCATTCTTGTTCCAACTGTCAGGTATGTCCGTGTCTACAGCACCTACAATGGGAATTTTGTCTTCAAGGCTCCAATATTTCCACATGGTTTTTCTGTAATAGATCTCTTAAATTTTCCATGTTTCATGTATAAATGATGACTATGTTATACTGACAACCTCTAATAACACTTCATTACCTATGTCTTCTAGATCATTGTGAGATAAAGAAACATCTGGACTCAGAACATGAGCAAGATCCCAAGTCCCCTCCAGAGGGTGCACCAAAATCTAGCACAAATGTCTCAGAAAAGTAAGTAGCTTATGGGGTCATTACTGGGAGCTCATCACCAAATATAGGCCATAAATACCATAATATCACATGCAGCACCCACCGTCCCATGGTTAGCGGTCATTGTACATTTGGCTTCAGAAACCATTGGTGATAACAGCCCATATCTGCGGCCTGTTGTGCATTTTTCGTGCTGCCTACACTGTAGGAGAGATGTAGTATTACATGCTACACACTCTTAGTAGAAGGTAGCGTTGAGCAGAAGACCTTCCCTACTATGGCAGTCATATCTCCTATTAGGCCTTATAGTCGGTGTTCTTATAGACAACCCCTTTTATAATGCGTTTACTTGTGATTTACGAGTTTTTTTCTTCCAAACAGGCAGAAAGGATCTGTCCCCGTATCTGATGGAGACAACGACGCTATTACCATCTTACCATCCTCGTCCCCACTATCAGGTATGTCCATGTCTACAGCAACAACAATGTGAATGTTGACTTCAAGGCTCCAATATCTCCACATGGTTTTTCTGTAATAGGTCTCCTTTGTTATTTATGTTGCCCATGGGCCCATACTGCATCTCTATTTCACTAATTTTGCACAGGAGCTTTTTTCATGGATTCTGTGCGATACGTTGTGGGATCCAATAACCTACATCATCATAAGGCGACATTGTCTCCTATAGTAGAATATCGCTCATCAGTGATGCACCACATGGCGGCACACAGGGCGCTTACTGCTCTATATCAGTGACACATCTAATGCCCCTCAGATGGGATTATGTACATTATATAGGACTTATTCTGCCCTATTATGATATAATACCAGATTATCAGGACTATAGGAGACAGGACTAGAACAATCCTACTATATACAGGAGACAAAGCAGATCCCATTAGGATATGGCGTTACTGAGGTTTTGTTTTTTACTTTCTGATCAGAATTTCCAGCTCAGACGGAAAGAATATCTGCATCAAATCTGAGTAAAGAAGAAGAAAAATCAGAAAATGGAAAAAAGGGGAAAAAGAGACGAGGTAAGTGTGAGAATCGGCTCCATGTTGTGTGATATCAGTGAGAATCATTCATGTGGAGCAGATGTCATCTGTCAGTGATGGGATTATCACATGTATGATGGCTGACAATGACCCCTGACCTCTGTGTGATAATATTCCTCTGCCGTCCGGCCACAGTGACTGCACAGTAGTATCATGTCCGATGGCGTCCCATCACTTACATTATATTCACTTCTCTTCTCATAGGTTCCATCTTCCGCCGGATCTTATCATCCTGCCGGCGCGGATTATCCAGGGCTGCTCGAGTATTTGCTTGTTGTCACTGTTGCCCTAGAACCATCTGAAAGACAGCAAACCTAAGCATCCGGCGCCCTGAAGCCCAGCAGATCCACCATCACTGCTGGACACAAAAGCGGGACTAACTCCTAGCCGCGGTTTACGGACCAAACATTGGGCATGGGCAGGGCCTTGGGGGCAGATCCCAAGTGCGCTCAACCATGTGAAATTGGAACCATGGAAAAGTTGACCAGCGATTTCTCATCTTTACAACAAAATTTACAAAACCAGTTTTTTAGCGACCACCTGTCCCTCTGATTTCCCTTTGAGGGGTCTCTATGGCAGAAAATACCCAAAAGTGACACCATTCTAAAAACTACACCCCTCAAGGTGCTCAAAACTACATTCAAGAAGATTATTAACCCTTCAGGTGCTTCACAGGAACTAAAGCAACGTGGAAGGAAAAATGGACACTTTAATTTTTCCAACAAAAATGTTCTTTTAGCATCAATTTTTTCATTTTCACATGGGCAACAGGATAAAATGGTTCGCAAAATTTGTTGAGCAATTTCTCCTGAGTAAACCGATACCTCATATGTGGTCATAAACCACTGTTTGTGCGCACGGCAGGGCTCGCAAGGGAAGGAGTGCTATTTGACTTTTTGAATGGAAAATATGCTGGAATATTTAGCGGTTGCCATGTCTCGTTTGGAGAGCCCCTGTGTACCTAAACATTGGAGCTTCCCCTCAAGTGACCCCATTTTGGAAACTAGACCCCCCCAAGGAACTTATCTAGATGCATAGTGAGCACTTTGAATCTCCAGGTGCTTCACAAATTGATCCATAAAAATGAAAAAGTACTTTTTTTTCACAAAAATTTTCTTTTAGCATCAATTTTTTCATTTTCACATGGGTAACAGGATAAATGGTATCCTAAAATTTGTTGGGCAATTTCTCCTGAGTACACCGATACCACATAGCGAACACAATTTCACGTTTGCAGAGCCCTTGATGTGCCTAAACAGTGGAAACCCACCACAAGTGACACCATTTTGGAAACTAGACCCTCCAAGGAACTTATCTAGATGTGTGGTGAGAACTTTGAACCCCTAAGTGCTTCACAGAAGTTTATAACGTAGAGTCATTGTTACAGAACCCCCCAGCATACCGAATAGGAGATGTATGCCCTTAATGCAGCAACCGACCTGCTGCAACCCCCTGGGCAGAAGTAAGCAAGATTTCCCACTTCTGACCTCCTCCCACCTTTGTAAATCCCACGGCTATTGTAATGTACGTCTGGCGTCTTAATTGGAGCCTGTTATCTACTGGCCTGACACACATTGATTGTCCTGCCCTCTGTATGTATATATTCTGAGACCGATGAGTAAAATGTGTCACACTGGAAATACATGGAGTAGCAGTGATCTTTTATATGTTCCCATGTTACAAAGCCTTTCGGACCAGCGTCCTTCATTCGGCAGTGAGGAAAACAAGAGTGGACCTCCTGAGAAACGGGGTGGTAATGTAAGAGGTATTACAGCACAGAAGACCCCGTTACACTGGTGGCAGAAGCGGAATATGATATCCTGTCTATAGGAGTAAAGGACTGAATGGAAAACAAATACCAGAAGTTAAAGAGGAATACATTAAAAGACCTGGTGGAAGCTCGAGGGTTAATCGCCAGCAACAAAACAAGAGCGGATTTGATAGCAGCCATCATGGAACACAACAGTGCAGCGCCCCCCAATGTGAACGTGGAAGAGACTGAATTCCAGAGGGAGGTAAAGAACAGACTGGCGTTCTATGGCCCAAACCCTGCAGTAGAGATCGTACGAGAGGTGATGGCTGATGTGCGTACTGATCTGAAGGAAAAGATGGCAGAGCGGACCAGGATAGAGCTAGCCAAGATGGAGATGGCAGAGCGGACCAAAGTAGAGCTAGCCAAGACAGAGATAGCCAAGATAGAGATGGCAGAGCGGAGAGAGGAGAGTCAGTGAGCAGGGGGAGCTCTGGCCTCCGCCCAGGTACCGTCAGCAGTAAGCCACAAAAAAATCCAGTATAATGCCTTCCGACAGTTGGGGGAGGCAGAGGAAGACATTGATGGCTTTCTGCAGCACTTTGAGCGGCAGTGTGCCCTTCATCAAGTGAAGCCGGAGGATTGGGTTCAGGTTCTGGCTAGCAAGCTGACAGGCCAGGCAGCGGACGCCTATCGCACGGTACCTGATGAGAACTGTATGGACTATGAAAGGGTCAAAGAAGTGATCTTGGCCCGGTATGCTCTGACAACAGAGGCATACCGCCAAAAGTTCCGCGGACTTATAAAACAGGTAACAGATACCCACGCTGAATGGGCCTGTAAACTACTGCGGTCACTGCTACAGTGGGTACAAGGGAGCCAAGCAACCACTAAGGAGGTCGTCCTCCAGCTCTTCTTGTTAGAGTGATTCTTTACTGGACTGAACTCAGAGACACAAGAATCGCTTCGGGTCAGATGGCCAATGACTCTTGAGGAGGCCGCTCATCTGGCCGATGAACATCATGATGCCACGAGGTCTCAGTTGTCAGGATCAAAGACTGTCACTAGGGGCCCTCCCATGAGTCTGGAGGCCCCTAAACCACAGAAGATCGTCAGGGACCAGCTAAAACCCCGGCTTACCAGAGGCCCCTGGGGTGCGATGCCACATCTGCCATCAGCTGGGCCACCTGCAAAGACAATGTCCCAATCGGACTCAACGTACCAAGTGTCCAAAGGCGGGAACGGCTCCCGTCAACCGGGCCATTGTACACAACTACCAGGGCGAAGCTATCCCGGCATTGGGAGCTATAACTAATCCGGGGATGGAAGAGTTGGAGGAAGTGCTGCATGAAGTAGACCCCGTGCAGGCAGCCCAGGCAGATAATCGACAACAGCATCGACAGACGGTGTGGGTTAATGGGTAATGTATGCAGGGACCAAGAGATTCCGGAGCAACTTTGACACTTGTGAAGCCTCATTTCGTCCGGGACCAAGAGAAGACAAACCGGACAGTGGCCGTCCATGTAGCAGGGGGAGCCATACATTAACTGCCCACTGCCAGGATTCACCTGAACTGGGGAGTCAGGGATGGCCTTGTTGAGGTCGGCCTGATGAAGGATTTGCCTGCAGTCGTCTTACTGGGAAATGACTTGGGGCCCATGTTGTCTGCATTCTCAGTCATCCCTCTGGCTGAGACCTATCCTGTGACCATCTGGAGACAAGCTCGAGCTGCGGAGGTGGAATCACACTCAGAGGAGGCCCAGGTAAGACACCCCAGCCCTACACGTATCCCCATAGCCAGACACATTTCTTGGGCCACCCCAGCTGAGTTTAAAAAGGAGATACTTGAGGATCCCTCATTACAGGGGTATCGTGGGAAGGCACAGGAGGGGAGAGGAGTACTGGAAGTGGAACAGTTTATATGGCATCAGGGACTCCTCTACCGGGTTACAGAGCAGTGCCACACAGGGATGAGCCCCACTATAAAACGACAGCTGGAGTTCCCAAGAAGTATAGGCAGGAGCTACTGCGAATCTCTCATGACATACCCTTGGCCAGGAACCTCGGCGTTAGTCACACCAGGCATCATCTGACACAAAACTTCTTTTGGCCATGGGTAACCTATGATGTTCGTCAGTACTGCCAGACTTGTGACAGTTGCCAGCGCATTGGCAAGAGGGGAGATCACTGCAAGGCCAAACTACACCCCCTCCCCATTGTGGAGGAGCCATTTTTGCTGAGTAGCGGTCGATCTGATAGGGCCGATAGCCAAACCCAGTCCGTCAGGGAAAAAGTATATATTGACAGTGGTAGATTATGCCACACGGTATCCAGAGGCGGTTGCATTACCTAACATACTGGCAGAAACAGTGGCGGCTGCCCTGCTTCAGGTTTTCTCACGGGTTGGATTTCCCTGGGAGGTTATCTCGGACCAGGGTACCCAGTTTACAGCAGAGGTGACCAACCAACTGTGGAAGCTGTGCGGCGTAAAGTCCATTAGAAGCGCCCCGTATCACCCGCAAACCAATGGGTTGTGTGAACGTTTTAACAGAAGATTAAAACAACTCATTGGGACTTTTACCAGGACCTACAGGGACTGGGAGAAATTCTTGCCACACCTCCTGTTTTCCTATCGGGAGGTGCCCCAAGAATCTACGGGGTTCTCCCCGTTCAAACTGTTATACGGGAGGCGGGTAAGGGGACCCCTAGACTTAGTGCGAGAACACTGGGAAGGGGAGGGAACCATAGAAGGGATAACTATCATGCCCTATGTGCTGGAATTCCGGGACCGCCTACAGGAGCTGACTCAGGCTGAACGTGGGAACATGCAGGCGGCCCAACAGCGCCAGCGTGTATGGTACGATTGGAGGGCCAGAGAACGCACCTTTGAGATAGGACAGAAGGTCCTGGTGTTAGAACCAACAAGGCAGAACAAGTTCAAAGCTGCATGGCAGGGGCCCTACCAGGTAGTGGGGAAAATAGCAGACACCACCTACAATGTCGCCGATTGTGACAACCCCAGGGTTATCCGCATATTCCACGTGAATATGCTGAAGTCCTACCGGGAGTGCCCTGAAGAGGTAGTGGCCATCTCTGCATCTGAAGCAGAGGATTTAGCAGGACTCCCCTTGACTGATGTCTTAGGGGAGAAGACTCAGTCTAAAACATGGGACCAGGTACACTTGGGAGAAAACCTATGGCTCCGGGAGAGACAGCAGGCAGAGGCATTGTTGAGGCAGCGACAGAGGATGTTTTCAGAGAGACCGGGGTACACCCGCCTGGCACAACACAAGGTTGAGACCCAGGATCAGACCCCCCTGAGACAACCCCCCTTCAGCGTCCCTGAGTCTGTACGAGAAGGGACGCGATGAGATACAAGAGATGTTGCGTTTAGGGGTCATTGAAGAGTCAGATAGTCCCTGGGCATCCCCCGTAGTGTTAGTGCCCAAGAAGGATGGGACTACCCGGTTTTGTGTAGACTATCGCAAACTAAATGAGAAAACGGTGACGGATGCGTATCCCATGCCGCGTGTGGATGAGTTGTTAGACCGGCTGGCGGGGGCAAAGTATTTGACCACCATCGATCTATGCAAAGGCTATTGGCAGATCCCCCTAAGTCCTGACACTATTCCCAAGTCTGCATTTGTCACCCCGTTTGGCTTATTCCAGTTTCGATTTATGCCATTCGGGATGAAGAATGCCCCTGCGACCTTCCAGAGGCTGGCTGACCGGCTTCTGGATGGTCTCCAGGACTGTGCTTGTGCCTACCTGGATGACATCGCCATCTACAGCGCGACATGGGATGAGCATCTAAATCATCTAGAGACAGTATTGGACAGGATCCACAAGGCCGGAATCACCTTGAACCCCAACAAGTGTCACGTGGGCAAAGCAGAGGTTCAGTATTTAGGACATTGGGTGGGAAGTGGGAAACAGCGACCAGAACCAGCCAAGATTGAGGCCATAGCCAAATGGCCCACTCCACACACTAAAACCCAGGTCATGGCGTTTCTAGGGACAGCTGGGTATTATAGGAAATTTGTCCCCAATTACAGCAGCGTAGCAAAGCCCCTCACTGATCTGACCCGTAAGAACTTCCCCCGCCAGGTAACCTGGACACCCTGGACACCCCAACTAAAGGACGCCCTCACAAATACCCCAGTATTGGCCGCACCCGATCCAACTAAATGTTTCCTAGTTCACACAGACGCTTCTATGTTTGGATTGGGGGCAGTGCTGAGCCAAGTCGGGCCGGACGGTCAAGACCACCCGGTCGCTTACCTGAGTCGGAAACTATTGTCCCGCGAAGTAAGCTATGCGGCCATTGAGAAGGAGTGCCTGGCAGTAGTATGGGCACTCAAGAAGTTACAACCATATTTGTATGGACGGCAGTTTTCCCTTCTAACGGACCATAATCCCCTAGTGTGGCTTAATCGGGTCTCTGGAGACAACGCCAGATTATTGCGGTGAAGTTTAGCCCTACAACCTCTACATTAGACTTCACCATCCACTACAGACCTGGCAAACAAAATGGTAATGCCGATGGACTAAGTCAACAAACGGAACTTGTACCAACCCAAAAGACTTTGGTCATTCCCAAGCCGATCCGTTAAGGATCAGACTGTATGCCGATCGCGTCGCTGAAAAGGGGGAGCCGTGTTACAGAACCCCCCAGCACACCAAATAGGAGATGTATGCCCTTAATGCAGCAACCGACCGGCTGCGACCCCCTGGGCAGAGGTAAACAAGATATCCCACTTCTGACCTTCCCCCACCTTTGTAAATCCCACGGCTATTGTAATGTACATCTTAGTGTCTTTTATCTACTGGCCTGACACACATTGATTGTCCTGCCCTCTGTATGTATATATATTCTGAGACCGACGAGTAAAATGTGTCACACTGGAAATACATGGAGTAGCAGTGATCTTTTATATGTTCCCATGTTACAAAGTCTTTCGAACCAGCGTCCTTCATTCAGCAGTGAGGAAAACCAGAGTGGACCTCCTGAGAAATGGGGTGGTAATGAAAGAGGTATTACAGCACAGAAGACCCCATTACAGTCTTGAAAATAAAAAAAAAATTTTCCCACAAAAATGATTTTTAGCCAGCAATGTTTAATTTTCACAAGGGTAACAGGAGAAATTGGACCCCAAAAGTTGTTGTCAAACTTGTTCCTCGAAAGGGAAGTAGTGCCGGTTTGGAATGCAGACTTTGATGGAATCGTCTGCAGGCGTCATGTTGTGCTTTCAGAGCCCCTGATGTGCCTAAACAGTAGAAACCCCCCACAAGTGACCCTATTTTGGAAACTAGACTCCCCAAGGAACTTATCTAGATGTGTGGTGAGCACTTTGAACCCCTAAGTGCTTCACAGAAGTTTATAACGCAGAGCACCACCTCCTCCTATGGCCCACAGCCTGCATCCACCAGCACCACCTCCTCCTGTGGCTCACAGCCTGCACCCACCAGCACCTCCTCCTCCTGTGGCTCACAGCCTGCACCCACCAGCACCACCTCTTCCTGTGGCTCACAGCCTGCACCCACCAGCACCACCTCCTCCTGTGGCTCACAGCCTGCATCCACCAACACCACCTCCTCCTGTGGCTCACAGCCTGCACCCACCAGCACCAGCTCCTCCTGTGGCCACAGCCAAACACACATTGTCCTGCCCAACATTGTGGGTAAACATAAACACCGTCCCACCAAGTAGCCAACCTTTTATTTTCCAGGATGGAATGTGGGACCAAACAATCAAGACAGGTGTGCTTTTCTCAATAAGGCTTTTGGTTTGGAGATGTCCGCACAACATCCTCATACCCCAGAATCGCACCATCAGGCTGGTGTTTTAGGTTCTGAAATACATTTTCAACCAGAGACTTTAGACCTTGGGATTTTCCACCCTTTATTTAATCCCTTTCAGTCAGTTACCCCTATGTGTCACCTCGAGTTTCTGCGCCCTCACTTTTTTCAACACCCAGTCCAGGCCCAGTTCCTCCACGTCACATTAGTTTTTTTTTCCTTTGCTTGTTGCTATAAATCATCATTAGGGTTTGGTGTAGCAAAATAATATGCCTATTGTTTTATTCTTGGCATTCAAATCTATAATATGATTTGTGTTTAAAAAAGGCCTCATCTCATTTGGTTTCTTTGTGGTTCTAATCAGTAAATCAGACACAGCACTAAAAAGCATCAGCGGGAAAGTGTACAACCGTGGGCTGAAGATTCTGTGAAATGTGTAATACACGTGGAGCCTCACAGACTATTAATACCACAGAGTTGTATCTTTACTCTTTACTAATTATTAAAATGGGGGACACCGGGAAAAAACAAATTCTGCATCATTTCTGTAATTTTTGGCTGCAAAAACGCGTGAATTTGCTTTGTTTTTGCCTGATTTGAGTGAATGGTGAAAACGTGGGGCAAACCCGCAGAGAATTGACATGCAGATTATTTTCTGCACCAGAACTGCAAAAAATACTCAACATGTGCACGACACGTCAGGCTTCTTATTCACTTTGCTGGCGTCAGGTTTTGTCACAAATGCGGGCCGAAAAACGCACCAAATCTGCAACGTGTGCACACAGCCCTATAGGTACGAGCGATATCCGCAAAAAGTACGGATACACTGGTACGAGAAAAAGCATTGTGTGAACGAGGCCTAAGGTGTAAGTAGTAATGCCGTATAATACAGATATAGAGTAAATGTGCAGGACGTATACACGGACGGCTGGTGCACTATTTGCTGCAGGTTTCTGGAGGATTTGCCTTGTGACATAAGGGCGCTTGACAGCTACTTACCGTATTTTTCCGACCATAAGACGCACTTCTTCCCCCAAAATTTTGGGGGAGTGGGGGGTGCGTCTTATGGTCGCAATAGACGGTACTAACCTGGTGGCTGGTGGCAGCGGGCAGGGCTCTGCGGTGGTGGCAGCGGGCGGCACTCTGCGGTGCGGTGGTGGCAGCAGGCTGTGCTCCAGTGCAGGGGCGGCGGCTCCGCCGGCATTTCTTCTCAGCCCGGAGGCCCCCGCAGTTCCCTTGCTGGCCGCCGCCATGTTGCGGTGGCCTCCGGGAGCATGGATGTCGGGAAGATGGCCGCCGGTTCGGGGACGGCGCATGCGCAGCTTCAGATCTTGTCCTGAGATCTCGGGGGACGAGATCTCGTTGCCGAGATTTGAATCTCGTCCCCCGAGATCTTGGGACGAGATCTGATCCCGCGCATGCGCCGTCCCCGGACCGGCGGCCATCTTTCCGGCGTCCATGCTCCCGGAGGCCACCGCAACATGGCGGCGGCCAGCAAGGGAACTGCAGGAGCCTCCGGGCTGCGAAGAAATGCCGGCGGAGCCGTGGCCCCTGCACCGGAGCACAGCCCGCTGCCACCACCGCAGAGCCCACCTGCCCCAGCCCAGCACTGCTGCCCCAGCCCTGCTGCCCCTGCCTCAGCACAGCTGCCCCTGCCCCAGCATAGCTGCCCCTGCCCTGCTGCCCCTGCCTCAGCACAGCTGCCCCTACCCCAGCACAACCAACCTGCCCTAGCACAGAGCCGCCACCGCACGAGCCTGGACCACTGAATGACCACTGTGACTACTTCTCCACCTGTGCCGGATCCCTTCCCAGGTAAGCTGAATTCGGATTGTAAGACGGACCCCCATTTGACACATTATTTTTTTTTTCCCTTATTTTCCTACTGAAAATTGGGGTGCGTCTTATGGTCCGGTGCATCTTATAGTCCGAAAAATACGGTATATTATTTCTGTATAATCTCTTCCCTTCTTATATTCTGTAATGTTTTTAGTTCTTAGCTTCTTGGAGAAGGCAAAGTGCGCATCAGAATACATCTAGCCTTCTTTCTGTGTTGTATAATGTGAGTTTTCTCCTCCTGTTCCTGTCGTCAGTGTTGCGCTGTTTTCCTTAGTTTATGTTTTGTATTACGGCGCTATAAGATCATTTTCTGCCTCGTCTGTTCCTTCATTCCATCTTATTTAGACTGAATGTGATTTTCAGACACTTTATGGAGCTCGGCATTTTCTCTCGCATCCCCGTTATTTCTGCCATTTATAAACTTATGATTCAGGTTTAGTATTTTTCGTGCTTTATTTCAGTATTTTGATGAAATTTACCCATAAATTGCTGGTTTTTGCCTCTATTCTGTCTTTTGCGCTGTTATTTCCTCTCGTCGCCTCCTTCGCTCCTGGAGGATCTCTGTAATTACTCATTATTTCAGTGTGGTCACTCCGGTGCCATCATTTGATGCTGATATTGATCATTTACGATCACTTTCTCTCCTCTGCGGCATTTTCCCCACATCTCCGCGGTTTCCTGATTTATAACAGCGCATTTCTTCATACTTTTTAGAGGAAATCTTAGAAAATTGAGATTCTGTGCTTTTCTGCTATTGTGGAGCCCTAAACTAGCACTACAGATCTCCTGACACGATTACTGTCCGTATACAGCGCTCAGACACCGCTCTGACTGACTTTCTTCACAGGAACCATCTTTTGTGAGGTAATTTCACCTCATGGCATCACTAAAACCCTACACCATATTCCCACTAACGCCATTCACAGCAAGGAGTGCTGTCTGCTATCTCGGCTTTGCTGTATAATGGCGTCACAGACAAGTTTCCCGCCCTCACACAGCTCAGCTATCCTCCTCTACGCCCTCACTACATCGCAGCTGTGAGCAGAAATGGCGCCGTCCCCTTCACATCGCTCCTTTTATACCAACAGTGGACAGCGACACCTAGTGGCAGGAGAACGAACTGGAAGCTATTACACGGTGTACTACAGGAGCTTCCGTGACGTCATGCCCATGTGACCAGGCTGTTATGTGGCTGCTGCAGGAGGTGAGGGGGCGACGGGGGCGGGGTCTGTGACCGGGGGCGAGGTCTGTGTGATATTCCGACCCCTACAGTCACCGGGAGGCGGTGTCAGCACCCGGGCAAGTCACCTGTCCGGCGGCTGCGGGAGGTGAGACCGAGACCTGCATCGGGAGAGGATGTGGCGGCTGTGTGCGGAGCAAGCTGCGAGATGGAGCTGAGCTGGATGTGTGCGTGACCCGGGGGCTGCAATGTGTCCGTGTGACGGCGCCAGAGATGTGTGTGTCTATGGAATGTGTGTCCGCCTCTCCCGTCTCCTTGTGCCTCCGTATCCGCCTCTCTGCGTGTGCGCTCGTCTGCCTCCGTATCCGCCTCTCTGCGTGTGCGCTCGTCTGCCTCCGTATCCGCCTCTCTGCGTGTGCGCTCGTCTGCCTCCGTATCCGCCTCTCTGCGTGTGCGCCCGTCTGCCTCCGTATCCGCCTCTCTGCGTGTGCGCCCGTCTGCCTCCGTATCCGCCTCTCTGCGTGTGCGCCCGTCTGCCTCCGTATCCGCCTCTCTGCGTGTGCGCCCGTCTGCCTCCGTATCCGCCTCTCTGCGTGTGCGCTCGTCTGCCTCCGTATCCGCCTCTCTGCGTGTGCGCCCGTCTGCCTCCGTATCCGCTTCTCTGTGTGTGCGCCCGTTTGCCTCCGTATCCGCTTCTCTGTGTGTGCGCCCGTCTGCCTCCGTATCCGCCTCTCTGCGTGTGCGCCCGTCTGCCTCCGTATCCGCCTCTCCTCGTGTGCGCTCGTCTGCCTCCGTATCCGCCTCTCTGCGTGTGCGCCCGTCTGCCTCCGTATCCGCCTCTCTGCGTGTGCGCCCGTCTGCCTCCGTATCCGCCTCTCTGCGTGTGCGCTCGTCTGCCTCCGTATCCGCCTCTCTGCGTGTGCGCTCGTCTGCCTCCGTATCCGCCTCTCTGCGTGTGCGCTCGTCTGCCTCCGTATCCGCCTCTCTGCGTGTGCGCCCGTCTGCCTCCGTATCCGCCTCTCTGCGTGTGCGCTCGTCTGCCTCCGTATCCGCCTCTCTGCGTGTGCGCCCGTCTGCCTCCGTATCCGCCTCTCTGCGTGTGCGCCCGTCTGCCTCCGTATCCGCCTCTCTGCGTGTGCGCCCGTCTGCCTCCGTATCCGCCTCTCTGCGTGTGCGCTCGTCTGCCTCCGTATCCGCCTCTCTGCGTGTGCGCCCGTCTGCCTCCGTATCCGCCTCTCTGCGTGTGCACTCGTCTGCCTCCGTATCCGCCTTTCTGCGTGTGCGCTCATCTGCCTCCGTATCCGCCTCTCTGCGTGTGCGCCCGTCTGCCTCCGTACCCGCCTCTCCGCGTGTGCGCTCATCTGCCTCCGTATCCGCCTCTCCGCCCGTCTGCCTCCGTATGACATGTCACCACCACTATGTCTTGCACCAAATAAACTACAGCCTCACTACACCACATAGATGCAGCAGAGCTGAGTTTGCCCATGACGTCTCTGTGTGCTTGCAGCTCGATGAAAGCCTCAGCTACTTTCTGTTGTGCAGCATAACATTACCCCATCTCTGCTGTGTCGGCTTCCTCCTCTCCTCACTGTTCCGTATAAGCCCCCTGTGCTCCTCTCCCCTCTGTCCCCCCAGCAGTTTTATCACACTGGGTGCTATAATGTGCGGCCTCCACTCCGGTGTATTATACTCCTATTATCCCTCTTGGCTGTAATATCCGGCGTCTCCTGACTCCAGCACGCTGGGTGCTATAATGTGCGGCCTCCACTCTGGTGTATTATACTCCTATTATCCCTCCCGGCTGTAATATCCGGCGTCTCCTGACTCCAGCACGCTGGGTGCTATAATGTGCGGCCTCCACTCTGGTGTATTATACTCCTATTATCCCTCCTGGCTGTAATATCCAGCGTCTCCTGACTCCAGCACGCTGGGTGCTATAATGTGCGGCCTCCACTCTGGTGTATTATACTCCTATTATCCCTCCTGGCTGTAATATCCAGCGTCTCCTGACTCCAGCACGCTGGGTGCTATAATGTGCGGCCTCCACTCCGGTGTATTATACTCCTATTATCCCTCCTGGCTGTAATATCCGGCGTCTCCTGACTCCAGCACGCTGGGTGCTATAATGTGCGACCTCCACTCCGGTGTATTATACTCCTATTATCCCTCCTGGCTGTAATATCCAGCGTCTCCTGACTCCAGCACGCTGGGTGCTATAATGTGCGGCCTCCACTCTGGTGTATTATACTCCTATTATCCCTCCTGGCTGTAATATCCGGCTTCTCCTGACTCCAGCACTCTGGGTGCTATAATGTGCGGCCTCCACTCCGGTGTATTATACTCCTATTATCCCTCCTGGCTGTAATATCCGGCGTCTCCTGACTCCAGCACGCTGGGTGCTATAATGTGCGACCTCCACTCCGGTGTATTATACTCCTATTATCCCTCCTGGCTGTAATATCCAGCATCTCCTGACTCCAGCACGCTGGGTGCTATATTGTGCGGCCTCCACTCTGGTGTATTATACTCCTATTATCCCTCCTGGCTGTAATATCCGGCTTCTCCTGACTCCAGCACTCTGGGTGCTATAATGTGCGGCCTCCACTCCGGTGTATTATACTCCTATTATCCCTCCTGGCTGTAATATCCGGCGTCTCCTGACTCCAGCACGCTGGGTGCTATAATGTGCGACCTCCACTCCGGTGTATTATACTCCTATTATCCCTCCCGGCTGTAATATCCGGCGTCTCCTGACTCCAGCACTCTGGGTGCTATAATGTGCGGCCTCCACTCCGGTGTATTATACTCCTATTATCCCTCCTGGCTGTAATATCCGGCGTCTCCTGACTCCAGCACGCTGGGTGCTATAATGTGAGGCCTCCACTCCGGTGTATTATACTCCTATTATCCATCCCGGCTGTAATATCCGGCGTCTCCTGACTCCAGCTCGCTGGGTGCTATAATGTGCGGCCTCCACTCTGGTGTATTATACTCCTATTATCCCTCCTGGCTGTAATATCCAGCGTCTCCTGACTCCAGCACGCTGGGTGCTATAATGTGAGGCCTCCACTCTGGTGTATTATACTCCTATTATCCCTCCTGGCTGTAATATCCAGCATCTCCTGACTCCAGCACGCTGGGTGCTATAATGTGCGGCCTCCACTCTGGTGTATTATACTCCTATTATCCCTCCTGGCTGTAATATCCAGCGTCTCCTGACTCCAGCACGCTTGGTGCTATAATGTGCGGCCTCCACTCCGGTGTATTATACTCCTATTATCCCTCCTGGCTGTAATATCCAGCATCTCCTGACTCCAGCACGCTGGGTGCTATAATGTGCGGTCTCCACTCCGGGGTATTATACTCCTATTATCCCTCCTGGCTGTAATATCGGTGTCTCCTGACTCCAGCACGCTGGGTGCTATAATGTGCAACCTCCACTCCGGTGTATTATACTCCTATTATCCCTCCTGGCTGTAATATCCGGCGTCTCCTGACTCCTGCACGCTGGGTGCTATAATGTGCGGCCTCCTCTCCAGTGTATTATACTCCTATTATCCCTCCTGGCTGTAATATCCGGCGTCTCCTGACTCCAGCACGCTGGGTGCTATAATGTGCGGCCTCCACTCTGGTGTATTATACTCCTATTATCCCTCCCGGCTGTAATATCCGGCGTCTCCTGACTCCAGCTCGCTGGGTGCTATAATGTGCGGCCTCCACTCCGGTGTATTATACTCCTATTATCCCTCCTGGCTGTAATATCCAGCGTCTCCTGACTCCAGCACGCTGGGTGCTATAATGTGCGGCCTCCACTCTGGTGTATTATACTCCTATTATCCCTCCTGGCTGTAATATCCGGCTTCTCCTGACTCCTGCACGCTGGGTGCTATAATGTGCGGCCTCCTCTCCAGTGTATAATACTCCAATTATCCCTCCTGGCTGTAATATCCGGCGTCTCCTGACTCCAGCACGCTGGGTGCTATAATGTGAGGCCTCCACTCCGGTGTATTATACTCCTATTATCCCTCCCGGCTGTAATATCCGGCGTCTCCTGACTCCAGCTCGCTGGGTGCTATAATGTGCGGCCTCCACTCCGGTGTATTATACTCCTATTATCCCTCCTGGCTGTAATATCCAGCGTCTCCTGACTCCAGCACGCTGGGTGCTATAATGTGAGGCCTCCACTCTGGTGTATTATACTCCTATTATCCCTCCTGGCTGTAATATCCAGCGTCTCCTGACTCTAGCACGCTGGGTGCTATAATGTGCGACCTCCACTCTGGTGTATTATACTCCTATTATCCCTCCTGGCTGTAATATCCGGCGTCTCCTGACTCCAGCACGCTGGGTGCTATAATGTGCGGCCTCCACTTTGGTGTATTATACTCCTATTATCCCTCCTGGCTGTATTATCCGGCGTCTCCTGACTCCAGCACGCTGGGTGCTATAATGTGCGACCTCCACTCTGGTGTATTATACTCCTATTATCCCTCCTGGCTGTAATATCGGTGTCTCCTGACTCCAGCACGCTGGGTGCTATAATGTGCGGTTATAATGGTGCAGTCGTTCTCCAGTCTCCTCTGGACTTATTGTTTTTCCGCTTCTTTCAGTTTTGTGTTTTATTACAGGGAGCAGACTGGCACAATGGGCATCCTCTCCGACCCGGCAACCGCAGCTGGCACGTCTCATCACACGGCTCAACTCCCCACTCAGGTGAGTGCGCGAGCGAAACTCGGGAGGGGGGGGGGAGAGAGAACGAAACGCTGAGGGGGAGCGAGCGAAACGCTGGGAGAGAGGACGAGCAGAGCATTGTGCTTTTCCGCTCCTTCTATGATGGTCAGTCGGGCGTCTCCTTCTATGAAGGGTCCTCATTATATCAGGGGTCACTCATAATTCTGTGCTTCCCCCCATCATCATCAGCTCCCTGATCGGGGTCGGATGGTTCCTGGGTTTCCAGCCGTTCACGCTGCGCTCCTACATATCAGAGAACTCCATGGGCTCCACCATGGCGGACGAGAAGTTCGTGTACGGGGAGAAAGCACCGTAATAAGCCTGAGAATTCTCCGCACACGAGAAGTCAGCCGGGTGAGTGACCAGATCCTCTGCTGACAGCGCACAGGTCACCGCATCAGAGCTGCGCCCACAGCACACACCGACATCCTGCTGCGACTCGGGGATCAGAGTGTGGAACGGGGGGTGGGGGGATCAGTGTGTGGACTGGGGGTAGGGGGTGGACAGGGGGGAGAGGATCAGAGTGTGGAACGGGGGTGGGGGGATCAGTGTGTGGACTGGGGGTAGGGGGTGGACAGGGGGGAGAGGATCAGAGTGTGGAACGGGGGTGGGGGGATCAGTGTGTGGACTGGGGGTAGGGGGTGGACAGGGGGGAGAGGATCAGAGTGTAGGTGGGTGGGGGGGATTAGAGTGCGTGGGCCAGGGGTGGGATCAACTGACAGCACAGAGATCTTACCAGTGAGAGATGATGGCGCAGAACATTTATATGGGAGAAAGCTGCAGAACGTTTATCTCTTCTTATAAACCCGGAGCAGAGGCCGCCTCGCCCCGATCCCCGCTGATCCCGGGATGTGATGGGGGCGGGCGTCCCGATCCATTCCTATATTAGTTATTATGGACCCGCAGCAATCAGCCCATCATTCCCTGTGTATTGTTTCCTCTTATATCTGGCTGGCTGGGTCTGGTAGTGCTGCAGGTCCACATGTAAATGCTGAATTCCCCGTCATGTATGAGGAGCTGTCGTGTACCTGAGCCTCTCTCTAGAGCAGGGGCGCCTGTCTGACAGTGTGAATGCCCCTCTAGTGTGGGGTGGGCTCCCTGCAGTCTTCTGGCGTCTGCTGCCATCTAGTGGCTGTCCTGAGTATTGCACTGTGTTCTCTGCACCTTACAGACATAGCCATCGGTGATGATGGGACGAGCGGGAGCCATGCAGGCCGCCTTCTCCCTAGAGATCAGCAGCGACGTCAGCACCAGCTTTGATGTGGTCGTGGAAGGGCTGAACGGGCAGCTGCCCAGCCTGGATATGGTCAACCTGTTCCTAGCCTTCTGCCAGAAGAACCAGCTGCTGTGCACCACACAGGGCAAGGTGAGGCCCAGAGAGGCCGCTGCTGCCCCCGTCAGCGTTACAGTGTCAGATGTAGATGGAGCGCTACTTTCTAGGCATCACTAACACATACACCACAGCCCACCCCCTCCCGGCGTACGGGTAGAGTGCGGCCCACCCCCTCCCGGCGTACGGGTGGAGGGCGGCGCTCCTTACTTTTCCTCCTGCTGACACCGCTTCCGATGATCACCTGCAGCGCAGTGACTACAACGTCTTCGCCGGATACCCGCACACAATGCTGCTCATGGTCCTGAAGCTCCGGCCGACCTCAGGGAGACCACGGCCTCTTCCTCCGCTACCACTGCACATGGAGGGTCAGTAACATCTCTTGTGTGCAGTGCCAGAAGCGTGGTCAGTAACGTCACACATTTAGTACTGCACACGGGGGGTCAGTAACGTCACGCTTCTAGTACTGCACACGGGAGGGGTCAGTAACGTCACGCTTCTAGTACTGCACACGGGGCGGGTCACTAACGCCACGCTTCTAGTACTGCACACGGGGCGGGTCACTAACGTCACGCTTCTAGTACTGCACACGGGGGGGTCACTAACGTCACGCTTCTAGTACTGCACACGGGGTGGGTCACTAACATCATGCTTCTAGTACTGCACACGGGGCGGGTAAGTAACGTCACGCTTCTAGTACTGCACACGGGGGGGTCAGTAACGCCATGCTTCTAGTACTGCACACGGGGGGGTCAGTAACGCCACGCTTCTAGTACTGCACAGGGTGGGGTGGGGGGTCAGTAACGTCACGCTTCTAGTACTGCACAGGGTGGGGTGGGGGGTCGGTAACGTCACGCTTCTAGTACTGCACAGGGTGGGATGGGGGGTCAGTAACGTCACGCTTCTAGTACTGCACAGGGTGGGGGGGAGGGTCAGTAACGTTATGCTTCTAGTACAGCACAGGGTGGGGGGTCAGTAACGTGACGCTTCTAGTACTGCACACGGGGGGGTCAGTAACGCCACGCTTCTAGTACTGCACAGGGTGGGGTGGGGGGTCAGTAACGTCACGCTTCTAGTACTGCACATGGGGGGGTCAGTAACGCCACGCTTCTAGTACTGCACAGGGTGGGGTGGGGGGTCAGTAACGTCACGCTTCTTGTACTGCACACGGGGCGGTCACTAACGCCACGATTCTAGTACTGCACATGGGGCGGGTCACTAACGTCACGCTTCTAGTACTGCACACGGGGAGTCAGTAACGCCGCGCTTCTAGTACTGCACAGGATGGGGTGGGGGGGTCAGTAACGTCAAGCTTCTAGTACTGCACGGTGGGGTGGGGGGTCAGTAACGGGACGCTTCTAGTACTGCACACGAGGGGGTCAGTAACGCCACGCTTCTAGTACTGCACAGGGTGGGGTGGGGGGTCAGTAACGTCACGCTTCTAGTACTGCACACGGGGGGGGTTACTAATGCCACGATTCTAGTACTGCACACGGGGCGGGTCACTAACGTCACGCTTCTAGTACTGCACACGGGGAGTCAGTAACGCCGCGCTTCTAGTACTGCACAGGGTGGGGTGGGGGGTCAGTAACGTCACGCTTCTAGTACTGCACAGGGTGGGGTGGGGGGTCGGTAACGTCACGCTTCTAGTACTGCACAGGGTGGGATGGGGGGTCAGTAACGTCACGCTTCTAGTACTGCACAGGGTGGGGGGGAGGGTCAGTAACGTCATGCTTCTAGTACTGCACACGGGGGGTCAGTAACGCCACGCTTCTAGTACTGCACAGGGCGGGGTGGGGGGCCAGTAACGTCACGCTTTTAGTACTGCACACGGGGGGGTCACTAACGCCACGATTCTAGTACTGCACACGGGGCGGGTCACTAACGTCACGCTTCTAGTACTGCACATGGGGGGTCAGCAACGCCGCGCTTCTAGTACTGAACACGGTGGGGTGGGGGGTCAGTAACGCCGCTCTTCTAGTACTGCACAGGGTGGGGTGGGGGGTCAGTAACGCCACGCTTCTAGTACTGCACAGGGTGGGGTGGGGGGTCAGTAACGTCACGCTTCTAGTACTGCACACGGGGGGTCAGCAACGCCGCGCTTCTAGTACTGCACAGGGTGGGGTGGGGGGTCAGTAACGCCGCTCTTCTAGTACTGCACAGGGTGGGGTGGGGGTTCAGTAACGCCGCTCTTCTAGTACTGCACAGGGTGGGGTGGGGGGTCAGTAACGCCACGCTTCTAGTACTACACAGGGTGGGGTGGGGGGTCAGTAACGGGACGCTTCTAGTACTGCACACGGGGGGGTCAGTAACGCCACGCTTCTAGTACTGCACAGGGTGGGGTGGGGGGTCAGTAACGTCACGCTTCTAGTACTGCACACGGGGGGTCAGTAACGCCACGCTTCTAGTACTGCACAGGGCGGGGTGGGGGGCCAGTAACGTCACGCTTTTAGTACTGCACACGGGGGGGTCACTAACGCCACGATTCTAGTACTGCACACGGGGCTGGTCACTAACGTCACGCTTCTAGTACTGCACACGGGGAGTCAGTAACGCCGCGCTTCTAGTACTGCACAGGGTGGGGTGGGGGGTCAGTAACGTGACGCTTCTAGTACTGCACACGGGGGGGTCAGTAACGCCACGCTTCTAGTACTGCACAGGGTGGGGTGGGGGGTCAGTAACGTCACACTTCTAGTACTGCACATGGGGGGGGTCAGTAACGCCACGCTTCTAGTACTGCACAGGGTGGGGTGGGGGGTCGGTAACGTCACGCTTCTAGTACTGCACAGGGTGGGGTGGGGGGTCAGTAACGTCACGCTTCTAGTACTGCACAGGGTGGGGGAGAAGGTCAGTAACGTCACGCTTCTAGTACTGCACAGGGTGGGGTGGGGGGTCAGTAACGTGACGCTTCTAGTACTGCACACGGGGGGGTCAGTAACGCCACGCTTCTAGTACTGCACAGGGTGGGGTGGGGGGTCAGTAACGTCACGCTTCTAGTGCTGCACATGGGGGGGTCAGTAACGCCACGCTTCTAGTACTGCACAGGGTGGGGTGGGGGGTCAGTAACGTCACGCTTCTAGTACTGCACATGGGGGGGTCACTAATGCCACGCTTCTAGTACGGCACACGGGGCGGGTCACTAACGTCACGCTTCTAGTACTGCACAGGGTGGGGTGGGGGGTCAGTAACGCCGCTCTTCTAGTACTGCACAGGGTGGGGTGGGGGGTCAGTAACTCCACGCTTCTAGTACTGCACAGGGTGGGGTGGGGGGTCAGTAACGTGACGCTTCTAGTACTGCAGCAGTGACAGTGCACTCCATCAAGTGTCCACTAGGGGGAGCCGAACAATCGTGGACCTGAACTGTTTCCTTTTTATTCCCAGGACTATGGAAGGGATGTTCCGCAAACTGAACAACCTGTCGGAGCGGCTGCACCAGTCCCACTTCTACCTGCTTCCTTCCCTCTCCGGATCCTACATATGATGCATGAGACATTTTACTGACTACTGGACTTTTTTTTCCCCGTATGGGAATAAGTTTCAAACTTTCTACTTTCAGGAACATGGCTCCCAAGTGACGTGGTGCAATGATGACAACGCTGCGGATGGATAACAGTTCTTCAGGAGCAGCAGGTTTTACCACAAGAGTGAAACTCGGACAACTCCTAATAAATGTGACATCATAATAAAAAGATTAAAAAAACTCTTTACTTTTATTCAAGAGTTGTAATGTTATGTACAAAGACTGTTAACTACTCGCTTCACTAATCATACAAAACCTACAAAAGATAAAATGAAAAAAACCCTGCTGGAATTAAAGAAGTAAAAAGCAAAAGTGCGTGTAAATGCTGCAGAGTTCTTAGTAATACTGTATTTGATCTAACACGGCATAAAAGCCTAGTTCGCCCCAGTCCAAGAGGTGGGGATTTTCTATAACAGATGTCTAGAATTGAATCCAGAAGGATTTTTCCTCTGGACAGTATGGCCCCCAAAGGCCTAAACTATGAAATTGAACTTTATGCCTTTGACACTATTCTCTATTAGATATTTCTAATTAAGGTCAATTTTAATCTGGTGAAAATGGTAGAATTGGAGCAGGGAATGCATAGGGGTCCTCTATTTACCCTACTATTAGTCACTACCTAATAAAATCCCCATTTTTAAAGAGAGCTTCTCCAATATTGCCTTTTATTCAGTGTTGTATCTCCTAACAAACACCTATTTTATTGCTTACTAGGTGGTTCATTTTATACTTACATTTATACTCAATTTTTTAATTATTTCCCTTTGAACACAATTGTAATAAAGTATACATATAGTTTTAGATTAATTTTTATTTTCATATCCGCTCAGTCTTCCCAATATGTGGTATGCACACGATATTCAATCCTATTTTTCTCCATGACATTCATGTTGTAGCCTTGAGGTCCTGTAATTGCCTCCATAGAGTAGGCGTGTCATTACTTGAATGGTGTGGGCGGATCCAAACCGGGAGGCAGGGGGTTATAAGGACGGATTAGGGCCAATGCCTGTCACCTTGAAGAAGAGGGACCGCGTTGCTCGAAACGCGTCGTTCAGCACTGACCCGTGCCACTATCCATCCAGCATAGCAGCCAGCTACGTCACGCCCCCAGCTTCCTGCAGTTTGCTAGCGGCGGTGCTTCGGCCGGAGCCTGCCGCAAACTTCTGCTTTTCTACGCCCTTGCACCTTACTCCCCGCATACTAAACTGCCGTCAGCAATCACCGGTATGGGGGAGCGCACTCCTTGGTGTTATATGTTGGACCATTGTCCGGTAACTGAACGCGGTATCGTCCAACCCTCGACAAGGTGACTCTGTGCAAGCTGGGGTGTGGCCTCCCTCTCCTGAGCTGGAAATTGTATTTAAAGGCTTCCCCTGACTGGTGTCCACTGGTTGGCACCCGGTCCTTGTCTGCCCTTATTCACACAGACGTCAACTTTGACACATGATAAGGTTAATATTAGTCATTGTAGGACCGCCCTGACCACAGAGTCACCTTGTCGATGGTGGGACGGCTTTCATGCTGTGTTAGTGATGGTTGTTGGAAATGGGCCTCTATACATCTATGAAGATATTGTATTACATACCAGACATGTGCAGCTAGAATAGTCATTTACCACATTATCAATGTATAGAGAGTAGAGTTGAGCGAAACGGGTCGAAAAAATTCAAAAGTCGCCGACTTTTGGCAAAGTCGGGTTTCATGAAACGAAACCCGACCCTAGGATGAGGTCGGCCACGAGGTCGGCGACTTACGCGCCAAAGTCGCGTTTCAAAAGTTTGTTTTGCGCTCTTTTTCAGCCAATCAGGATCCACGGACACTGTGGGCAACGTGATGACATAGGCACGGGTCACCACCATCTTTCAGAAGGGCATGCAAGTGATTGGCTTGCTTTGGTGGGCGTCACAGGGGGTATAAAAGGGCGTGCACGCCGACCGCCATCTTACTTCTGCCGATCTTAGTATAGGGAGAGGTTGCTGCTGATTCTGTAGGGAGAGCGTTAGGCAGGGAAGAAGACAAAAAAACTGCTTCTGCTGCTAGCGATTGTGCCTGTACAACACACCAGTCACTGTGTGTGCAGTGCAAGGGGAGGCTATATTGTGGTGTATCAGTGGTGTTGGTTGTTGGGCTGCCTTTTAAGGCTTCCTGACACGCTGGCATTGCTGTTTACCCACTGCTCCGCAAACTGCTTTTTTAAAAGCAATTCAATCTCCCTTATCCTCTCGTCACTTTGGTCACAGGCAGCTGTGCCATCGAGCGTGTCACATAGTGCTCAGATATCAGTGGGCCGCACACAATCCACAAGTGTCCAAAAGTGTACGCAGAGATTCAAAATCTCCATTATCCTCTCGTCACTTTGGTCACAGGCAGCTGTGCCATCGAGCGTGTCACATAGCGCTCAGATATCAGTGGGCCGCACACAATCCACAAGTGTCCACTGTCCAAAAGTGTACGCAGAGATTCAAAATCTCCATTATCCTCTCATCACTTTGGTCACAGGCAGCTGTGCCATCGAGCGTGTCACATAGCGCTCAGATATCAGTGGGCCGCACACAATCCACAAGTGTCCAGTGTCCAAAAGTGTACGCAGAGATTCAAAATCTCCATTATCCTCTCGTCACTTTGGTCACAGGCAGCTGTGCCATCGAGCGTGTCACATAGCGCTCAGATATCAGTGGGCCACACACAATCCACAAGTGTCCAAAAGTGTACGCAGAGATTCAAAATCTCCATTATCCTCTCGTCACTTTGGTCACAGGCAGCTGTGCCATCGAGCGTGTCACATAGCGCTCAGATATCAGTGGGCCGCACACAATCCACAAGTGTCCACTGTCCAAAAGTGTACGCAGAGATTCAAAATCTCCATTATCCTCTCGTCACTTTGGTCACAGGCAGCTGTGCCATCGAGCGTGTCACATAGCGCTCAGATATCAGTGGGCCGCACACAATCCACAAGTGTCCAGTGTCCAAAAGTGTACGCAGAGATTCAAAATCTCCATTATCCTTTCGTCACTTTGGTCACAGGCAGCTGTGCTATCGAGCGTGTCACTTAGCGCTCAGATATCAGTGGGCCGCACACAATCCACAAGTGTCCAGTGTCCACAAGTGTACGCAGAGATTCAAAATCTCCATTATCCTCTCGTCACTTTGGCCACAGGCAGCTGTGCCATCGAGCGTGTCACATAGCGCTCAGATATCAGTGGGCCGCACACAATCCACAAGTGTCCACTGTCCAAAAGTGTACGCAGAGATTCAAAATCTCCATTATCCTCTCGTCACTTTGGTCACAGGCAGCTGTGCCATCGAGCGTGTCACATAGCGCTCAGATATCAGTGGGCCGCACACAATCCACAAGTGTCCAGTGTCCAAAAGTGTACGCAGAGATTCAAAATCTACATTATCCTCTCGTCACTTTGGTCACAGGCAGCTGTGCCATCAAGCGTGTCACATAGCGCTCAGATATCAGTGGGCAGCACACAATCCACAAGTGTCCACTGTCCAAAAGTGTACGCAGAGATTCAAAATCTCCATTATCCTCTCGTCACTTTGGTCACAGGCAGCTGTGCCATCGAGCGTGTCACATAGCGCTCAGATATCAGTGGGCCGCACACAATCCACAAGTGTCCACTGTCCAAAAGTGTACGCAGAGATTCAAAATCTCCATTATCCTCTCGTCACTTTGGTCACAGGCAGCTGTGCCATCGAGCGTGTCACATAGCGCTCAGATATCAGTGGGCCGCACACAATCCACAAGTGTCCACTGTCCAAAAGTGTACGCAGAGATTCAAAATCTCCATTATCCTCTCGTCACTTTGGTCACAGGCAGCTGTGCCATCGAGCGTGTCACATAGCGCTCAGATATCAGTGGGCCGCACCCAATCCACAAGTGTCCAGTGTCCAAAAGTGTACGCAGAGATTCAAAATCTCCATTATCCTCTCGTCACTTTGGTCACAGGCAGCTGTGCCATCGAGCGTGTCACATAGCGCTCAGATATCAGTGGGCCGCACACAATCCACAAGTGTCCAGTGTCCACAAGTGTACGCAGAGATTCAAAATCTCCATTATCCTCTCGTCACTTTGGCCACAGGCAGCTGTGCCATCGAGCGTGTCACATAGCGCTCAGATATCAGTGGGCCGCACACAATCCACAAGTGTCCACTGTCCAAAAGTGTACGCAGAGATTCAAAATCTCCATTATCCTCTCGTCACTTTGGTCACAGGCAGCTGTGCCATCGAGCGTGTCACATAGCGCTCAGATATCAGTGGGCTGCACACAATCCACAAGTGTCCAGTGTCCACAAATGTACGCAGAGATTCAAAATCTCCATTATCCTCTCGTCACTTTGGCCACAGGCAGCTGTGCCATCGAGCGTGTCACATAGCGCTCAGATATCAGTGGGCCGCACACAATCCACAAGTGTCCACTGTCCAAAAGTGTACGCAGAGATTCAAAATCTCCATTATCCTCTCGTCACTTTGGTCACAGGCAGCTGTGCCATCGAGCGTGTCACATAGCGCTCAGATATCAGTGGGCCTCACACAATCCACAAGTGTCCACTGTCCACAAGTGTACGCAGAGATTCAAAATCTCCATTATCCTCTCGTCAATTTGGTCACAGGCAGCTGTGCCATCGAGCGTGTCACATAGCGCTCAGATATCAGTGGGCCGCACACAATCCACAAGTGTCCACTGTCCACAAGTGTACGCAGAGATTCAAAATCTCCATTATCCTCTCGTCACTTTGGTCACAGGCAGCTGTGCCATCGAGCGTGTCACATAGCGCTCAGATATCAGTGGGCCGCACACAATCCACAAGTGTCCACTGTCCAAAAGTGTACGCAGAGATTCAAAATCTCCATTATCCTCTCGTCACTTTGGTCACAGGCAGCTGTGCCATCGAGCGTGTCACATAGCGCTCAGATATCAGTGGGCCGCACACAATCCACAAGTATCCACTGTCCAAAAGTGTACGCAGAGATTCAAAATCTCCATTATCCTCTCGTCACTTTGGTCACAGGCAGCTGTGCCATCGAGCGTGTCACATAGCGCTCAGATATCAGTGGGCCTCACACAATCCACAAGTGTCCACTGTCCACAAGTGTACGCAGAGATTCAAAATCTCTATTATCCTCTCGTCACTTTGGTCACAGGCAGCTGTGCCATCGAGCGTGTCACATAGCGCTCAGATATCAGTGGGCCGCACACAATCCACAAGTGTCCACTGTCCAAAAGTGTACGCAGAGATTCAAAATCTCCATTATCCTCTCGTCACTTTGGTCACAGGCAGCTGTGCCATCGAGCGTGTCACATAGCGGACAGATATCAGTGGGCCGCACACAATCCACAAGTGTCCAGTGTCCAAAAGTGTACGCAGAGATTCAAAATCTCCATTATCCTCTCGTCACTTTGGTCACAGGCAGCTGTGCCATTGAGCGTGTCACATAGCGCTCAGATATCAGTGGGCCGCACACAATCCACAAGTGTCCACTGTCCAAAAGTGTACGCAGAGATTCAAAATCTCCATTATCCTCTCGTCACTTTGGTCACAGGCAGCTGTGCCATCGAGCGTGTCACATAGCGCTCAGATATCAGTGGGCCGCACACAATCCACAAGTGTCCACTGTCCAAAAGTGTACGCAGAGATTCAAAATCTCCATTATCCTCTCGTCACTTTGGTCACAGGCAGCTGTGCCATCGAGCGTGTCACATAGCGCTCAGATATCAGTGGGCCGCACACAATCCACAAGTGTCCACTGTCCAAAAGTGTACGCAGAGATTCAAAATCTCCATTATCCTCTCGTCACTTTGGTCACAGGCAGCTGTGCCATCGAGCGTGTCACATAGCGCTCAGATATCAGTGGGCCGCACACAATCCACAAGTGTCCAGTGTCCACAAGTGTACGCAGAGATTCAAAATCTCCATTATCCTCTCGTCACTTTGGTCACAGGCAGCTGTGCCATCGAGCGTGTCACATAGTGCTCAGATATCAGTGGGCCGCACACAATCCACAAGTGTCCACTGTCCAAAAGTGTACGCAGAGATTCAAAATCTCCATTATCCTCTCGTCACTTTGGTCACAGGCAGCTGTGCCATTGAGCGTGTCATATAGCGCTCAGATATCAGTGGGCCCCACACAATCCACAAGTGTCCACTGTCCAAAAGTGTACGCAGAGATTCAAAATCTCCATTATCCTCTCGTCACTTTGGTCACAGGCAGCTGTGCCATCGAGCGTGTCACATAGCGCTCAGATATCAGTGGGCCTCACACAATCCATAAGTGTCCAGTGTCCACTAGTGTGTGCAGAAATTCTAAAACTCCCCTGTCCTATAGACACCTTGTACCTTGTTTTACATTACTATATATTTTGTTGGATTTTGTCTACATTTCTACCAAAAATGAGGAAGGCTGGTGGAAGAGGCCGTGGAATTGGGCGGGGGTTGGCAGCTGGTAATGATGGTGTTGGTGGTGGATCTGATGATAGTGGCAAGAGCAAAATAGGACCGAATGCAGGAGGTGCTGACCCTGCGTCATCGTCTGGCTACATAAGGCCTCGAACGCTTAGTTTTCTAGGAGTTGGCAAACCGCTTTTAAAGGCAGAGCATCAGGAAAAAGTTTTGTCTTACATTGCTGACTCAGCCTCCAGCTCTATCGCTTCCTCTTCTTCAGTTGTAAAAAGTAAAAGCACTGAGTCGTCATTGGAGGCTCATGTTCATGAACCACACCTTTCCTTGTGTCCTTCACCCCAACCAAGATTGAAGGATGACGCAGGCCATACTACTGATTACTCCATGGAGCTGTTTTCACATACCATGCCTGGATTATCAAGTGAAATGGTGAATTACCCAGGCCAAGATGAATCTGACATGGAGTGCACTGATGCACAGCCGCTGATGGATGATTCTGCTGGTACATTCACTCAGAGCACTACATTGTCCTCGCAGTGTACAGAGCCAGATTTTGACCCTGATGAGACTCAGGTGCCCCTTCCCGGACACTATACCACCATACACGGTGACACAGAGAAAGGTGCACATGACATAGAGGAGGAGGTGATGGATGACCCAGTTGTTGACCCAGATTGGCATCCATTGGGGGAAGAGGGTGCTGCTTCCAATAGCTCAGATGAGGAGCATCCACAGCAGACATCGACATCGCAACAGCTGTTATCTGGCAGGCCCGGAGCACTCCAAAGACAGGTTCCAAACATCAAAAGAGTTGCTGGACAGCTTGTCCAGAGGGTCAAAAGATCACAGCGTGCTAGGCCGCAAAATGTCTGCCAAAGTAGGAAGAGTGCAGTGTGGCAGTTTTTGGAACAAAATCCTCATGTTCAGGCCAAGGTTATCTGTAAGAAGTGCGCAAAGACCTTTAGCCGAGGGAAAAATCTGAAAAATTTGAATACCAGTTGCATGCTTAGACATTTAACCAGCATGCACTTGCAAGCGTGGACACAACACCAAACCTCAAGTGCCACATGTGCAACTGATCACAACGAAGGTAGTCAGCAACGCTACATTGTTTCCCCCACTGTAAGCCCACCGGTTAGCACAGCAGCAAATGTTGAGGTGTCGTTGCAAGACCACAGCAGTCAGGGAATCCCACTGTTATATCAACGAAAGACTGATTCTAGGCCATCAGAAAGAACACCAACTCCATCACCATCATCAACCCTCTCTCAGTCCGCCCTGTCCACCGCTACTTCCACCATATACAGCTCTCAAGTCCAGCTCACCCTCCCAGACACTATGAGTAGGTCAAGAAAGTACTCAGTCTCTCATCCGCGTACACTGGGTTTGAACGCCCACATTGCCTAACTAATCTCGTTTGAGATGATGCCCTTTCGGTTGGTGGAAAGCACAGCTTTCCGCGAACTCATGGCCTATGCAGTACCACGCTATGACCTACCCAGTCGCCACTTCTTCTCTCGCAAAGCCATCCCAGCCCTCCACCATCATGTGAAAGACCGCATTGTCCATGCACTCAAGCAGTCAGTGAGCGGAAAGGTGCACCTCACAACTGATGCATGGTCCAGTCGGCATGGCCAGGGCCGTTACGTGTCCATCACTGCGCACTGGGTTAATGTGGTGGATGCAGGGTCCACAGGGGACAGCGGTGGTGGGACATTGCTGCCTAGCCCACGGTATAGGAAACAGTTGGCTGTAGGCGTTCGACCCTCCTCCTCCTCCTCCTCCTCCAGAAGCGACAGCTCGTCCACAGAGCGCAGTTGTACGAGCACTCCATCTGCAGCTGCCACTGTTGCACACGATGTGTCCCCCTATCGAGCAGCTAGTGGAAAGCGTCAGCAGGCTGTGTTGCAGATGATGTGTTTGGGCGACAGACACACCGCCGAGGTGCTGGCCGAGTACTTGAAGCGACAAACTGAGTCATGGCTGGGCAGTGTACATCTTGAGGCAGGCAAGGTAGTTAGTGATAACGGCCGTAATTTTGTGGCAGCCATAGCCCTTTCAAAACTCAGCCACATACCTTGCTTGGCTCACACCTTGAACCTTGTGGTGCAGTGCTTCCTCAAAAATTATCCGGAGTTAACAGCCCTGCTCCAGAAGGTGCGAAGACTGTGCGCGCACATCCGCCGGTCGCCTGTACACTCCGTTCGTATGCAGAAGCTGCAGCGATTGCTCCACCTTCCCAACCACCGCCTCATTATCGACATTGCAACAAGGTGGAACTCCACCCTGCACATGGTGGAGCGGCTGTGCGAGCAGAGGCAGGCCATAATGCATTTGTGGGAGGATACACGGCCAGGCACTTTGAGAGCAGACATGGAGTTGACAGGCGTGCAGTGGTCGAAGCTGAAAGACCTTTGTAAAGTCCTTCAGTGTTTTGAGGAATGCACACGGCTGGTAAGCGCAGACGACGCCATCCTAAGCATGAGCATCCCACTTATGCGTCTGCTCATGCAAACTTTGACGCACCACCTTAAGGAGCAGGCGTCTGCAGCCAATGTTGATGAGGAGGAAGAGGAGGAGGGAATCCTTGATGACATTCAGCCATTGTCTGCTCAGGGACCTCTCCTGGACGAGGTGGAGGAAGAAGAGGAGGAGGAGGAGGATGATGGGGATGATTACTTAGGGGAGGAGGATGCATCTCGTGGGGCAAGTGAAAATGTTGGCGTGGCAAGGTCTGGTACAGGGTTTGTGCGTGACTGGAGGGATGTGGATTTGCCAGAAAGTGCTCCTCCACCCAGCACTCGCAGTGCATCATTGACACCGGGAACATTGGCCCACATGTCAGATTATGCCTTGCGGATCCTAAAAAGGGACCCCCGCATTGCCAAAATGATGAACGATGACGACTACTGGTTGGCCAGCATCCTGGATCCACGCTATAAAGGCAAATTACAAAACATCATGCCACAGGAGAACCTTGACCTAATATTGGCTAATAAACAAGCAACTCTGGTAAATCGGTTGCTTGAGGCATTCCCAGCACACAGCAGCGGTGATGGTTCTCACACGAGCCGTACGGGCCGGGGGCAGCTTGGCAGAGGTGTTCGTGGTGCACACAGCAGAAGTGGCGTTGGAGACAGGGGTTTCATGACAATGTTGTGGACTGATTTTTCAAATACCGCTCACACAACTGGTAATACTGCATCGATGGAAAGTGACAGGAGACAGCAGTTGTCAACTATGGTTACAAACTACTTTTCCTCCCATATCGATGTTCTCCCACACAGGCCATTCCCCTTTGACTATTGGGCCGCTAAACTGGACACCTGGCCTGAATTGGCCCAATATGCCTTACAGGAGCTCGCTTGCCCAGCTGCAAGTGTGCTATCGGAAAGAGTCTTCAGTGCAGCTGGATCAATCCTGACAGAAAAAAGGACCCGTCTGTCAACCCAAAATGTGGATGATCTAACCTTCATTAAAATGAACCACGCATGGGTTTCCAAGGATTTTGTCCCACCTTACCCTGATGACACATAGGGTGACAGAAAAATGGCTTGCTTTGGTCCACCTCTTCCTGGTACTTCACCTATTTCGCCTTTTGCATCAGCTGAATGTCCAACATCAACATATGCCACTTTCTAAAACTCCCTAACTGTGCTGCCTCCCCCCCCATGGCCGGGGTCACCACCTACCGCACGACACCGTGCGAGTGCCGTTGCCCTGGACAGGTGGGTAGGCCGACTCATGGGCGCGGGCACTGGCACAGGGTCCCTCATAGTGCAATCAAGTGTCTCTGACGGTGGTGGTGCACACCCGCCGTCAGACACACCGCTGTACTATGAGGGGCCCAGTGCCAGTACCGACGCCCACGAGTGGGCCCCCCTTGCTTGAGCAGGGCCCCAGCATTTGCAATCTTTACCTCTCCCTGCTCCTCCGCTGTGTAATCTGGGCCGTCAAATCCATACTGTGCCTGACACCGTCTGAGCCTGCCTCCTGAGACATATATTTTGAATGTGTACGCTATCCATACATGTTATCCGGGGATACGGTACCCTTTCTAACCTTTGTGCAATCACGTGCAATCCATACTGGGCCTAACACCGTCTGAGCCTGCCTCCTGAGACATATATTTTGAATGTGTACGCTATCCATACATGTTATCTGGGGATACGGTACCCTTTCTAACCTTTGTGCAATCACGTGCAATCCATACTGTGCCTGACACCGTCTGAGCCTGCCTCCTGAGACATATATTTTGAATGTGTACGCTATCCATACATGTTATCCAGGGATACGGTACCCTTTCTAACCTTTGTGCAATCACGTGCAATCCATACTGGGCCTAACACCGTCTGAGCCTGCCTCCTGAGACATATATTTTGAATGTGTACGCTATCCATACATGTTATCCGGGGATACGGTACCCTTTCTAACCTTTGTGCAATCACGTGCAATCCATACTGGGCCTAACACTGTCTGAGCCTGCCTCATGCTGTATAGACATATATTTTGAATGTGTACGCTATCCATACATGTTATCCGGGGATACGGTACCCTTTCTAACCTTTGTGCAATGACGTGCAATCCATACTGGGCCTAACACCGTCTGAGCCTGCCTTATGCTGTATAGACATATATTTTGAATGTGTACGCTATCCATACATGTTATCCGGGGATACGGTACCCCTTCTAACCTTTGTGCAATGACGTGCAATCCATACTGGGCCTAACACCGTCTGAGCCTGCCTCATGCTGTATAGACATATATTTTGAATGTGTACGCTATCCATACATGTTATCCGGGGATACGGTACCCCTTCTAACCTTTGTGCAATGACGTGCAATCCATACTGGGCCTAACACCGTCTGAGCCTGCCTCATGCTGTATAGACATATATTTTGAATGTGTACGCTATCCATACATGTTATCCGGGGATACGGTACCCCTTCTAACCTTTGTGCAATGACGTGCAATCCATACTGGGCCTAACACCGTCTGAGCCTGCCTCATGCTGTATAGACATATATTTTGAATGTGTACGCTATCCATACATGTTATTTGGGGATACGGTACCCCTTCTAACCTTTGTGCAATGATGTGCAATCCATACTGGGCCTAACACCGTCTGAGCCTGCCTCATGCTGTATAGACATATATTTTGAATGTGTACGCTATCCATACATGTTATCCGGGGATACGGTACCCCTTCTAACCTTTGTGCAATGACGTGCAATCCATACTGGGCCTAACACCGTCTGAGCCTGCCTCATGCTGTATAGACATATATTTTGAATGTGTACGCTATCCATACATGTTATCCGGGGATACGGTACCCCATTCTAACCTTTGTGCAATGACGTGCAATCCATACTGGGCCTAACACCGTCTGAGCCTGCCTCATGCTGTATAGACATATATATTGAATGTGTACGCTATCCATACATGTTATCCGGGGATACGGTACCCTTTCTAACCTTTGTGCAATGACGTGCAATCCATACTGGGCCTAACACCGTCTGAGCCTTCCTCATGCTGTATAGACATATATTTTGAATGTGTACGCTATCCATACATGTTATCCGGGGATACGGTACCCTTTCTAACCTTTGTGCAATGACGTGCAATCCATACTGGGCCTAACACCGTCTGAGCCTGCCTCATGCTGTATAGACATATATTTTGAATGTGTACGCTATCCATACATGTTATCCGGGGATACAGTACCCCTTCTAACCTTTGTGCAATGACGTGCAATCCATACTGGGCCTAACACCGTCTGAGCCTGCCTCATGCTGTATAGACATATATTTTGAATGTGTACGCTATCCATACATGTTATCCGGGGATACGGTACCCTTTCTAACCTTTGTGCAATGACGTGCAATCCATACTGGGCCTAACACCGTCTGAGCCTGCCTCATGCTGTATAGACATATATTTTGAATGTGTACGCTATCCATACATGTTATCCGGGGATACGGTACCCTTTCTAACCTTTGTGCAATGACGTGCAATCCATACTGGGCCTAACACCGTCTGAGCCTGCCTCATGCTGTATAGACATATATTTTGAATGTGTACGCTATCCATACATGTTATCCGGGGATACGGTACCCCTTCTAACCTTTGTGCAATGACGTGCAATCCATACTGGGCCTAACACCGTCTGAGCCTGCCTCATGCTGTATAGACATATATTTTGAATGTGTACGCTATCCATACATGTTATCCGGGGATACAGTACCCCTTCTAACCTTTGTGCAATGACGTGCAATCCATACTGAGCCTAACACCGTCTGAGCCTGCCTCATGCTGTATAGACATATATTTTGAATGTGTACGCTATCCATACATGTTATCCGGGGATACGGTACCCCTTCTAACCTTTGTGCAATGACGTGCAATCCATACTGGGCCTAACACCGTCTGAGCCTGCCTCATGCTGTATAGACATATATTTTGAATGTGTACGCTATCCATACATGTTATCCAGGGATACGGTACCCTTTCTAACCTTTGTGCAATGACGTGCAATCCATACTGGGCCTAACACCGTCTGAGCCTGCCTCATGCTGTATAGACATATATTTTGAATGTGTACGCTATCCATACATGTTATCCGGGGATACGGTACCCTTTCTAACCTTTGTGCAATCACGTGCAATCCATACTGGGCCTAACACCGTCTGAGCCTGCCTCATGCTGTATAGACATATATTTTGAATGTGTACGCTATCCATACATGTTATCCGGGGATACGGTACCCTTTCTAACCTTTGTGCAATCACGTGCAATCCATACTGGGCCTAACACCGTCTGAGCCTGCCTCATGCTGTATAGACATATATTTTGAATGTGTACGCTATCCATACATGTTATCCGGGGATACGGTACCCCTTCTAACCTTTGTGCAATGACGTGCAATCCATACTGGGCCTAACACCGTCTGAGCCTGCCTCATGCTATATAGACATATATTTTGAATGTGTACGCTATCCATACATGTTATCCGGGGATACGGTACCCTTTCTAACCTTTGTGCAATCACGTGCAATCCATACTGGGCCTAACACCGTCTGAGCCTGCCTCATGCTGTATAGACATATATTTTGAATGTGTACGCTATCCATACATGTTATCCGGGGATACGGTACCCCTTCTAACCTTTGTGCAATGACGTGCAATCCATACTGGGCCTAACACCGTCTGAGCCTGCCTCATGCTGTATAGACATATATTTTGAATGTGTACGCTATCCATGCATGTTATCCGGGGATTCGGTACCCTTTCTAACCTTTGTGCAATCACGTGCAATCCATACTGGGCCTAACACCGTCTGAGCCTGCCTCATGCTGTATAGACATATATTTTGAATGTGTACGCTATCCATACATGTTATCCGGGGATACGGTACCCTTTCTAACCTTTGTGCAATGACGTGCAATCCATACTGGGCCTAACACCGTCTGAGCCTGCCTCATGCTGTATAGACATATATTTTGAATGTGTACGCTATCCATACATGTTATCCGGGGATACGGTACCCCTTCTAACCTTTGTGCAATGACGTGCAATCCATACTGGGTCTAACACCATCTGAGCCTGCCTCATGCTGTATAGACATATATTTTGAATGTGTACGCTATCCATACATGTTATCCGGGGATACGGTACCCCTTCTAACCTTTGTGCAATGACGTGCAATCCATACTGGGCCTAACACCGTCTGAGCCTGCCTCATGCTGTATAGACATATATTTTGAATGTGTACGCTATCCATACATGTTATCCGGGGATACGGTACCCTTTCTAACCTTTGTGCAATGACGTGCAATCCATACTGAGCCTAACACCGTCTGAGCCTGCCTCATGCTGTATAGACATATATTTTGAATGTGTACGCTATCCATACATGTTATCCGGGGATACGGTACCCCTTCTAACCTTTGTGCAATGACGTGCAATCCATACTGGGCCTAACACCGTCTGAGCCTGCCTCATGCTGTATAGACATATATTTTGAATGTGTACGCTATCCATACATGTTATCCAGGGATACGGTACCCTTTCTAACCTTTGTGCAATCACGTGCAATCCATACTGGGCGTGAGAACGGCTGGCGAGCTGTTAAGCAAGCTACAGCACCTGTCCAGACAAGTACAGGGATTCCCTAGCGAGGAGACTTATTTGATTGTTTTCTATGTTGGGACAGCAATTTTTGGGGAGCACTATACTCTGGAGAATGATAGATGGGGCCCACCATACACTGGAACATTCCAAAGGTGGACATCAGACACTGGAGCAGCATTTACAGGGCCCATTATACACTAGAGCATTAGAAATGGGGCCCATTATGTTTGGAGCATTATTTGGGCCCATAAGACAGTGGAGCTTCATCCATGGGGACCAACATATACTGTAGCATTATGTGGAGCTCATCATATGCTGTTTCAAACATTATATGGGACCAATGATTTTGTATGGAGAAATAGATGGGCCTCGTCATGAGATGTAAAAAGTGAGGTATTTTTCATTGTACTATACCGCTATTTCTCTGCCGTATCGGAGCATGATGAGTTGTGGTATGTGTTAAAGGGGCGCTCTTTCTCCCAGGGCACATGAAAACCTGCAGCCAGCCCTCCCCCCCCCACAAATTTAGCCAAATAACCCCCATTTTTCAGTGCGTAACTTGTATTATGAAGTTAATTAAGGTTGACAAGCTTAAGTAAGAAGAATTGATGCTTTTGGCATTCAAATGGGCACTGTAGGTGTGTTTCCTGTCCTCCTCTCACTGCCGACTTTTATTCCCCATTGACTTACATTGGGTTTCGTGTTTCGGGACGACCCCGACTTTTCCCTATAATCGGACGATCTTGCTCGACCCGACTTTTGGAAAAGTCGGGTTTCACGAAACGAAACGCGACCCTAAAAAACCAAAAGTCGCTCAACTCTAATAGAGAGTATTGGAAAAAAATGTGCTTTTCTATCAAAAATAAGGAAACTTCTAAGTCATACTAAATTTTTACGGGGTAGTGTATATACACCGCACAGTACCACTCCTCCTGTATATATACACTGCACAGTACCACTCCTGTCCTGTATATATACACTGCACAGCACCACTCCTCCTGTCCTGTATGTATGCACTGCACAGTACCACTCCTCCTGTCCTGTATATCTACACTGCACAGTACCACTCCTCCTGTATATATACACTGCACAGTACCACTCCTGTCCTGTATATATGCACTGCACAGTACCACTCCTCCTGTCCTGCATATATGCACTGCACAGTACCACTCCTGTCCTGCATATATACGCTGCACAGTGCCACTCCTCCTGTCCTGTATATATACACTGCACAGTACCACTCCTCCTGCACATATACACTGCACAGTACCACTCCTCCTGTCCTGTATATACACTGCACAGTACCACTCCTCCTTTACACGCTGCACAGCGCCACTCCTGTATGTATACACTGCACAGTACCTCTCCTCCTGTCCCGTATATATGCACCGCACAGTACCACTCCTCCTGTATATATACACTGCACAGTACCACTCCTCCTGTCCTGTATATATACACTGCATAGTAACACTCCTCCTGTCCTGTATATATTCACTGCACAGTACCACTCCTGTATATGTATATACTGCACAGTACCACTCCTCCTGTCCTGCATATATACGCTGCACAGTACCACTCCTCCTGTCCTGTATATATACACTGCACAGTACCACTCCTCCTGCACATATACACTGCACAGTACCACTCCTCCTGTCCTGTATATATACACTGCACAGTACCACTCCTCCTGTCCTGTATATATACACTGCACAGTACCACTCCTCCTGTATATATATACACTGCACAGCACCACTCCTCCTGTATATATACACTGCACAGTACCTTTCCTCCTGTCCCGTATATATGCACCGCACAGTACCACTCCTCCTGTATATATACACTGCACAGTACCACTCCTCCTGTCCTGTATATATACACTGCATAGTAACACTCCTCCTGTCCTGTATATATTCACTGCACAGTACCACTCCTGTATATGTATATACTGCACAGTACCACTCCTGTCCTGCATATATACGCTGCACAGTACCACTCCTCCTGTCCTGTATATATACACTGCACAGTACCACTCCTCCTGCACATATACACTGCACAGTACCACTCCTCCTGTCCTGTATATACACTGCACAGTACCTCTCCTCCTTTACACGCTGCACAGCGCCACTCCTGTATGTATACACTGCACAGTACCTCTCCTCCTGTCCCGTATATATGCACCGCACAGTACCACTCCTCCTGTATATATACACTGCACAGTACCACTCCTGTCCTGTATATATACACTGCACAGTCCCACTCCTCCTGTATATATACACTGCACAGTACCATTCCTCCTGTATATATACACTGCACAGTACCACTCCTCCTTTCCTGTATATATACACTGCACAGTACCACTCCTGTATATATACACTGCACAGTACCACTCCTCCTGTCCTGTATATATACACTGCACAGTACCACTCCTCCTGTATATATACTGCACAGTACCACTCCTCCTGTCCTGTATATATTCACTGCACAGTACCACTCCTGTATATGTATATACTGCACAGTACCACTCCTGTATATATACACTGCACAGTACCACTCCTCCTGTATACTGTATATACACTGCACAGTACCACTCCTCCTGTCCTGTATATATTCACTGCACAGTACCACTCCTGTATATGTATATACTGCACAGTACCACTCCTGTCCTGCATATATACGCTGCACAGTACCACTCCTCCTGTCCTGTATATATACACTGCACAGTACCACTCCTCCTGCACATATACACTGCACAGTACCACTCCTTCTGTCCTGTATATACACTGCACAGTACCTCTCCTCCTTTACACGCTGCACAGCGCCACTCCTGTATGTATACACTGCACAGTACCTCTCCTCCTGTCCCGTATATATGCACCGCACAGTACCACTCCTCCTGTATATATACACTGCACAGTACCACTCCTGTCCTGTATATATACACTGCACAGTCCCACTCCTCCTGTATATATACACTGCACAGTACCATTCCTCCTGTATATATACACTGCACAGTACCACTCCTCCTTTCCTGTATATATACACTGCACAGTACCACTCCTGTATATATACACTGCACAGTACCACTCCTCCTGTCCTGTATATATACACTGCACAGTACCACTCCTCCTGTATATATACACTGCACAGTACCACTCCTCCTGTCCTGTATATATTCACTGCACAGTACCACTCCTGTATATGTATATACTGCACAGTACCACTCCTGTATATATACACTGCACAGTACCACTCCTCCTGTATACTGTATATACACTGCACAGTACCACTCCTCCTGTCCTGTATATATTCACTGCACAGTACCACTCCTGTATATGTATATACTGCACAGTACCACTCATCCTGTATATATATACACTGCACAGTACCACTCCTGTATATGTATATACTGCACAGTACCTCTCCTCCTGTATGACTGTGCTGACATAGGGCTAAACAACCCCTTGGCGCATTTCCTCAGCCCCACTTAACCATACAAATCAAAACTCAGAGACCAAGTGATGGGGGAAGGTCGGTCACAGCTTTATTAAATGTTTTCTTACCAACCATTTGAAAAGGCACTTAGCTTTCTTAAAAATGCGCTCGCCGCCTAATGCCCTACTCCATATTCGCAGGCAAGTCAGCCAGCAAGCCGTAACTTATGTGCCATTACTTCTCCACCGCCACGGAGGATCCTGGTTCTCAAACAGGACTCCGACCCCCACCCATCAGTAGCAATGCCTGCTCTATGCCATCTTGGAGACCGGATAAGATATTGAGCCCGATATCGATCAAGTGCACCCCGTCAGGTCTCAATAAAGCAGCATTATCCCCTTCCAGTTGTCTGTGTCTAACAACCAAACCTCTCACGCACCATCTTAGAAATACAGGCGTGTATGGTCCTCCTAGTGTGCTCAACGGCAATACCATCCCTAGCTCCTTGCCACACCGCCCTCGGGACAATCTCAGACCAGACTAGCACCAATTCCTGAAAAAAAAACCATGGAAACGTTCCATATCAGCCCGCATCATTGTGAGAAGCTCTGCCACCTTGTACGATCATAGATCATTCCCCCCCGCGTGCAGAATCCAAAATTATAGGACCCCTGGCTCCTCTTGCAATCGATACCACTTCCGGTAGAACTTGCGGCCATTGCAAGCCCCTGATGCCTCTCCACATGAAGGCCACGTCACGGAAACCTAGATGCCTCCCCCCAGGGCGGCACTCAGCTCGCTGTGCTGCCCAAAATATGTAGGAGTGTCCTAGTAACCAGACAGTCGGTCTAACGGCATCATAGGCTTGCCACGTAGACGAAGTCACCGACGAACGAACCAGCGACATCAACTGCTCGCGACCATCTCCTACAGATGCACCCGCTGTAACAGCTGCTGCTGATCTACCATCTCTAGCCAGACCCTGGCGCTAGTATTATGTTACGGCGGCGGAACACGCTTAAAAAAATATAAATAAACGTGTTCGCCGCCCGGGGTCCACCGTGCGGCAGGTGATCTAACCGCTGCTAGAGAGGCAGAGCACTATGGCGGTAATGTGCATGGGGTTAACTGCACCCTAAGTGCACAGAAGCGAGCTCTGTTATGCTCACAGAGCTGCAGGGAAAAGAATAAAGTAATACGCTACGTCTGTTCGGGGACACAGACTAACAGCGAAACTGTCACGGTAAAAATAGTCACAGAAGTAGCCTTAGGCCGCAAGACTACTCCCTCTAGACCTACCGTGAAATCAGACAGGAGGCGTCGCAACTGCAGACGTGGAAAAACTGCAATCGCAGCGCGGTGTAAACGGAGCCACAGAGAAGACACCGCAATCTCGCTGGCGCGATGCAAGACGCTAGCTGCTGAAAACGTATAGCTGGAGTGCGCTGACGCTAGCGCTGCTACTGGTGGCTGCCCAATCACTCACACAGTCGTAATATCAGAGGGAAGGGGTTTCATAATAAGTCAGTCACCAGACCAAGCATCCATCACCATACATACAGCAGCAGTATGAAAATACTAGCGCATGGCATAGCGGCCATGTGCACTTTTTATAGCATACGGGACCTGCCAGAGATCTCCAGAGCCCTGAGCTAAGCCAATGGAATCAGGAGCAGGACCTGAGCACCTGACTCCTGAACTCCAATGGGAGCTCATTCCAGGAGCATGCTCAGAAGCTGGCTGAAAGGACTTAGCCTCTGGAGACAAATGTGAGGATCTGGATCTCTGCATAAGTATGGCAGGACACAGATTCCTAACAAAGTCCCCCTCTCGACTTATATTCGAGTCATATACAACAGGGGGTCAGAGGGAAGGGGGGCGGGGGTGTCAGGTCATACTTGCCTGTCCTGGCACGGTCTCTGCTGCCCCCAGCTTCTCCGCGATCTCCCTTCCTTCCTTCAGCGGTCACGTGGTACCGCTCATTACACTCATGAATATGCGCATATTTATGAGTGAAATGAGCGGTACCATGTGACCGCTGAAGGCAGGAAGGGAGACCGCGGGAGAACGAGGCTACAGAGACCGCGCCAGGACGGGTAAGTATAGCAATATTCACCTGTCCCCGTTCCATCGCTGCTTGCTGCTGTCTGGCACGTCATGTCAGTGATGTTGAGACAGCAGAGGGCACGGTGAAGTGGTTAGTGCGCGCCGCGCCCCCTGCAGTCTGAGCGTCACTGACAGATGACGTGCCAAACAGCAGCAATCAGCGATGGACCCTGGACAGGTGAGTATCTCAGGTGCCAGCAGTGACACCAGCACCTGGCCCCCAGCGACAGAGAGGTGAGTATGTCATTTTTTTTATTTTTAAATGCAGCAGCGGCAGCACATGGGGGCATAATCTATGGAGCATCTTATGGGGGCAGCATATGGGGGTAAAATCTATGGCGCATCTTATGGGGGCAGCATATGGGGGTAAAATCTATAGAGCATCTGGTGAGGATCCAGCGGTCATGGTGCACATTGGCACAAATGACAAAGTTAGAGGTTGGTGGAAGGTCCTTAAAGATGATTTCAGGGAATTAGGCTGTAAGCTTAAAGCAAGGACCTCCAAGGTGGTATTTTCGGAAATTCTTCCTGTACCACGTGCCACGCCAGAGAGGCAACGGGAGATTTGGGAGGTTAATAAGTGGCTCAGGAGTTGGTGAAGGAAGGAGGGGTTTGGGTTCCAGCAGAACTGGGTACAGGTTCTACGCTAGGGACGGGCTGCACCTCAATGGGGAGGGTGCAGCTGTGCTGGGGGAGAAAATGGCTAGAAGGTTGGAGGAGTGTTTAAACTAGGGACGGGGTGAGGGTATTCCTTTTATAGGAGGGGAAGACAGTGCAGATAGAGACATGGGCACAAATAATGAAATTGGGGGTGGGGTTAGAACAGTTAATAATTTAAGAAAGAATAGAGGTACAGAGAGATGCATAAAGTGCATGTATACTAATGCCAGAAGCCTCGCCAACAAGATGGAGGAATTGGAGTTAGTGTTGTTGGAACATAATTATGACATGGTGGGGATATCTGAGACATGGCTGGACGAGAGCCATGACCGGGCGGTTAATTTACAGGGCTATAGTCTGTTCAGAAATGACCGTACAAATAAGCGAGGGGGAGGCGTGTGTTTATATGTAAAATCATCCTTAAAACCCATCCTTCGTGATAATATATATGAATCTAATGAAAATGTAGAGTCCCTGTGGGTGGAGATAAGGGGAGGGGGGAAAAATAATAAATTACTGATAGGGGTTTGTTATAAATCTCCAAAAATAATGGAAGCAACAGAGAAGGTAATAGGTTTCTGACAACTATGAGAGACAATTACCTTTCACCACTGGTTCAGGACCCAACAAGAGGGGGGGCACTGCTAGACCTAATATTAACCAACAGGCCAGACCGCAGATCAAATGTAAGGGTTGGGGGTCACTTGGGTAATAGTGATCACAAATTAATAAGTTTTCATGTATCCTTTAATAAGATGTGTAGTAGAGGGGTTACAAGGACACTAAACTTCAGGAAGGCAAATTTCCAATGGATGAGAGATGATCTTGGTGCAATTAACTGGGACGATATCCTGAGACATAAAAATACACAAAGAAAATGGGAGACGTTTATTAGCATCCTGAATAGGACCTGTGCACAATATATACCGTATGGGAATAAACATGCTAGAAATAGGAGGAGACCGCTATGGCTAAATAGAGCTGTAAGGGGCGCAATAATAGATAAAAATAAAGCATTTAGAAATTAAAGCAAGTAGGTAGTGATGAGGCATTAACTAAATATAGAAGATTAAATAAATTCTGTAAAAAAGCAAATCAAGACAGCAAAGATTGACACAGAGAGACTCATTGCCAGAGAAAGTAAAAATAATCCCAAAATATTCTTTAACTCCATAAATAGTAAGAAGCTAAAAAATGATAGTGTTGGCCCCCTTAAAAATAGTCTGGGTGAAATGGTGGATGAGGATGAGGAAAAGGCCAATATGCTAAATGACTTTTTTCCAACAGTATTTACACAAGAAAATCCCATGACGGATAACATGATCAGGGATAAAATTCTCCATTAAATGTCACCTGCTTAACCCAGCAGGAAGTACGGCGGCGTCTAAAAATCACTAAAATTGACAAATCCCCGGGCCCGGATGGGATACACCCCCAAGTACTGCAGGAATTAGGCACAGTCATAGATAGACCATTATTTTTAATCTTTAAAGATTCCATAATAACAGGGTCTGTACCACAGGACTGGCGTATAGCAAATGTGGTGCCAATATGTAAAAAGGGGACAAAAACTGAACTTGGAAATTATAGGCCAGTAAGTTTAACCTCAAATGTGGGTAAAATCCTGGAGGGTTTTCTAAGAGATACTATACTGGAGTATCTGGAGAAGAAGAACCTCATGACCCAATATCAACATGGGTTTACAATGGACCGTTCCTGTCAGACTAATCTGATAAGCTTTTATGAAGAGGTAAGTTCCGGACTGGACCAAGGGAATGCAGTGGACGTGGTGTACATGGACTTTTCAAAAGCTTTTGATACGCTGCCACACAAAAGGTTGATACATAAAATGAGAACAATGGGGATAGGGGAAAATATGTGTAAGTGGGTTAAGAGCTGGCTCAGGGATAGGAAACAAAGGGTGGTTATTAATGGAGCACACTCGGACTGGGTCACGGTTAGCAGTGGGGTACCACAGGGGTCAGTTTTGGGCCCGCTTCTTTTTAACATATTTATTAATAACCTTGTAGGGGGCATAGAGAGTAGAATTTCAATATTTGCAGATGGCACTAAACTCTGCAGGGTAATCAATACAGAGGAGGACAATTTTATATTACAGGCGTAAACTAGAAGCTTGGGCTGATAAATGGCAAATGAGCTTTAATGGGGATAAATCTAAGGTCGTGCACTTGGGTAAAACGAACAAGATGTATAATTATGTGCTTAATTGTAAAACACTGGGCAAAACTGTCACTGAGAAAGACCTGGGTGTATGGGTGGACGACAAACTCACATTTAGTGGCCAGTGTCAGGCAGCTGCTGCAAAGGCAAATAAAATAATGGGATGCATTAAAAGAGGCATAGATGCTCATGAGGAGAACATAATTTTACCTCTATATAAGTCACTAGTGCGACCACACTTAGAATACTGAGTACAGTTCTGGTCTCCAGTGTATAAGAAAGACATAGCTGAACTGGAGCGGGGGCAGAGAAGAGCGACCAAGGTTATTAGGGAACTAGGGGGTCTGCAATACCAAGGCAGGTTATTACACTTGGGGTTATTTAGTTTGGAGAATCGAAGGCTTAGTGGTGATCTTATTACAATGTATAAATATATGCGGGGACAGTACAAAGACCTTTCTAATGATCTTTTTACTCTTAGACCTGTGACGGGGACAAGGGGGCATCCTCTACGTCTGGAGGAAAGAAGGTTTAAGCATACTCACAGACGCGGATTCTTTAGTGTAAGAGCAGTGAGACTATGGAACTCTCTGCCATATGATGTTGTAATGAGTGATTCCCTACTAAAATTTAAGAAGGGACTGGATGCCTTTCTTGAAAAGTATAATATTACAGGGTATATACACTTGTTTCCTTGATATTGCGTTGATCCAGGGAGCTAGTCTGATTGCCGTATGTGGAGTCGGGAAGGAATTTTTTTCCCCAATGTGAAGCTTACTGTTTGCCACGTGGGTTTTTTTGCCTTCCTCTGGATCAACATGTTAGGGCAAGTTAGGACAGGATATGGGTTGAACTAGATGGACTTAAAGTCTCCCTTCAACCTTAATAACTATGTTACCAGTTCAGGGACATACTCAGGCCAGCGGGCCTTTCGGTCGCTTTCCAGGGTACGCAGCACTTGAATTAGTGTCCGATTAAATCGTTGGCAGGATCCGTTCCCCTGCGGGTGATATGGTGTAGTCCGAGACTTATCGATACCGTAGAGATGATGCAGTTCTTCCATGACTCTTCCTAGGAAGCACGTTCCCTGATCCCAATGTATTTGTTGCGGGCAGCCGTACACTTGGATGAAGTTTTTACAAATCGCATAGGCGGCCAACTCTGCAGTTTGGTCTCGGGAAAATAAGATAAAAATACTCTGGAGGTTTCAGTTAATTTTATCTCCACCTTCTCATCCAAAATAAAGAGATTAAGGATATCATTCATAAACATTGGTGGATCTTGCTAAATGACCCCATATGCAACAAATGTTTACCCCTGACCCCACTGGCGACATTCAAGAGAGCACCTTCCTTAAAAAGTATATTGGCCCCCAGTAGGCTTAGGAAAAAGAAATCGGCTATAAAGGGATTTAATACCTTCTCTAGGATAATGTCTGTGGGTTTGTATAGGGGCAATAAAAAAAACTGTTTGTAGATTAATCATAAAGCGTCCACCCTTTTTTCCCATAATGATAAAGGGACAATTTTTAACATCAAGTACAGGCTAGATTGCCAGTCAAGTTTTGTGATCTACCTTGTAGAGTGTATATGCGGTAAACAGTATATAGGTAGAACTATCTAACCCCTACACAAAAGGATTAATGACACAACATTAATATAAGTTTTTTAAAACATGGGTTATCGAGGCATGTTAGTGCTATGCATAGGGGTCATGTCAGATTGAAGGTTACCCCTATAGACCATATTCCCATTGATACTCCGAACAGGGTTCAAGCCTTGAATAAACGTGAAATTTTTGGGATTTATAAATTAGGCACGATAAATCCTGGAGGGTTAAATGAGATTTCTGACTTGTTTTAATAATTAATTTTTTGTTTTTTCTTAATTCAACTAAATTCTTTTCTACCTCCTTGGTCCCCCCTGGGTGGTCATCCTGGGAATAGGTCTTGGTGTGACCTTTGGCCCTTGAACCTTGGTGTCTGTTCTGGGGTTCTCCCGCCTGTGCCAACCCCTTTCCCTGTCACTTGCAGGTGTGTTTAGTTCGTCATCATCATGTTCTTTCAATTTCACATTTAATAGTTTTTTTGGTTCTCCTCCTTTTCTAGGTAGGTGCCCTCTTCTTCGAACTGATCCCTTCCGTTGTTATCTTTACCTTTTTCCCCTTTTCTTTATTCTTTTCGCCGTTGGTCCTTTTACTCCCTGCGCCGGTCCAACTGGTAATGAAATTTTTCTTCGTCATATGGGTGTTCTAATAGATATCACTTTTTTGGTGGTGTCAAATCAGAAGAAGTTCTGGTGGAGCCACAGGTTAGCGGTGTCATCAGTGTAGATTGGAGTGTGGGCTATCTTATATGAGTTCAACCCCACAATGTTCTTTAACCTAGATGATGTAATCATGGTGCTGAAGCTTTCAAGTAACCTTAGATGATGACTGCAGAAGCTAAAAGCAGCTAGAATTGGTAACTATGTTCATAATCCATTGTTTAGCCGCTGAACCATGGGTTCTAAGCTCCAATCATTCTTGCTGAATTCCACATCGATTTACATAATTTTATATTTTTTATATATGTTAAATATCAGTTTTAGCATTTTAGATTAGATAAATGTTTTTATCTACAGTTTTTTAATATTTTTTCAACAGGATGATAACTTTCAGGGTTTTCGGTTCAATGTGGGCGTTCCCACAGGAACTGACATCATTCAGATGTCATCTGTGTAATGTATAGAATGGTTTCTTGTTAACTGACTGTAACATTGCTGCCCTGATGAAGTGGACAGGAGGCCATGAAATGCGATGCCTTGAGTGTGAATAAAGGTTTGCTTGCATCTTCGGTTGGTTCCTGGTGGTCTAGCGCGGACGAACCCCGGCTTTTCTCTTCTCTACTGTTTTATCTGCATCCCGGGATCTGCAGCGGCCAAAACTTCCTTAGGTGGTTGTGACCCTTAACAACAACATCAGGTGAGTGGATTACCTTTGTTAAACACGCTGGTGTCCTTCATTTACCGCCTTAGTGCGCCCCCCCCTCTCTTTATTTTTTGTCAGGAAACGCGGAAGAGGTCACAGGGGTGGAGCAGGGAGAGGTAAGCATTGCAAGTGCTAGTGCCCAGAGCAAGCAGGGGGGCCCACTTGTGGGAGACGGCAGTGGGGCTCCCCACCATCAGAGACATTTGCGTATTGTGAAGGGCCCTGTTCCAGTGTCGTTGCCCATGAGTGGGCCCCCCCACCTGCTCAGTGCCCCGGCACTTGCCCGGGTGCGCCAGGTGCTCACGCCGGCCTTAGGGGGGGACAGCCCAGTTAGGGAGGTGGTAAAACTGCCTTATTTTGAGGTGTAGGCTGGACGTTGAGCATCTGCAAATGGAGGAATTGCAGAAGTCGGAGGAAGAGGAGGACAAAGCGAGCCATTTTGCTGGCAACCTATGTGTCATCAGGGGAAGGTGGTACAAAATGCTTTGAAACCCAGGCATGGTTCATTTTAATGAAGGTGAGATCACCAACACTTTGCGTCGACAGCCGGGTCCTTCTTTCTGTCAGGATTGATCCAGCAGCACTGGAGACTCTTTCTGATAGCACACTACCAGCAGGGCAAGCGAGCTCCTGTAAGGTCCAGTAGTCAAAGGGGAATGACCTGTGAGGGAGAACATCGATAGGGAAAGAGAGGTAATTTTGAACCATAGTTGACAACTGCTGTCTCCTGTCTGTTGCAATCGATTCAGTATTACCAGTCGTGTGAGCGGTCCTCGAGAAATCATTCCACAACATGGTCATGAAACCCCTGTCTCCAATGCCAGTTCGGCTGTGTGCACCACAAACACCTCTTCCATTTGGCCCAGTACGGCTCGTGGTAGAACCAGCACCGCCGCTGTGTGCTGGGAATGCCTCTAACAAACGATTTACCAGAGTTGCTTGTTTGTTCACCAATATTAGCTCTAGGTTCTCCTGTGGCATGATGTTCTGTAATTTGCCTTTATAGCGTGGATCGAGGATGCTGTCCAACCAGTAGTCGTCATCCTTCATAATTTTGTCAATGCGGGGGGTCACTTTTTAGGATCTGCAATACATAATCACACATGTGGGCCAATGTTCCAGGTGTCAATGATGCACTGCCAGTGGTGGGTGGAGGAGCACTTTCTGCCAAATCCACATCCCTCCAGTCACGCACAAACCCTGTACCTGACCTTGGCAAGTCAACATTTTCTCTTGCCCCCGAGAAGCATCCTCCTCCCCAAAATAATCCTTCCCCTAATCCTCTCCTCCTCCTCTTCCTCTTCATCCTCCACCTCATCCAGAACAGTTCCCTGGGCAGACAATGGCTGACTGTCATCAAGGCTTCCCTCCTCCTCCTCCTCTTTGTCCTCCGCTGCAGATGCCTGATCCTTAATGTGTGTCAAAGTTTGCATGAGTAGACGCATAAGTGGGATGCTCATGCTTATGATGGCGTCGTCTGCGCTTACCAGCCGTGTGCATTCCTCAAAACACTGAAGGACTTTACAGAGGTCTTTCAGCTTGCACACCTGACAACTCCATGTCTGCCCTCAAACTGCCTGCCCGTGTATCCTCCCACAAATGCATTACAGCCTGCCTCTGTTCGCACAGCCTCTCAACCATGTGCATGTCTATAACTCTCTCCCAGTATGTATTTGACCGTAATCCAAGCAGCAGATATATGGTACTGTATCAGAAATGTACAGCTGAATATGGTGTAGGGGAAAATGTAAATCTCTGTATATGTATTTCTGGAGTCACACACACATGCTGTCTTAGTATGGATTTGACCGTCATCCAAACAGCAGATATACGGTACTGTATCAGAAGCGGACAGCTCTATACGGTGTATGTAAGTAAAAGTGTAAATCTCCGTCTATTTTTCTCCAGAGTCACACACACATAGCATGTATTTATCCGTGATACCAGCCGGTACACAGTAGTGTGTGAGGAGCGTACACCTCTATACGGTGTGGGAAAAAATAAATGCTCGGTAACTGTGCAGAAAAAAAGAATAAAAGTAGGAGTGCTGTGTAAAAAGCAGTCTGCACAGCATTGTGCACACAGTAATGCAGCTATCAGGTAGGCTAATAAGGCAGCCTAATAACCAGCGCTGCTGCACACAAAAAAATCCTCCCCTGTCACTGCACACTAACTGTACAGCACAATTGCTATCAGCACAAGCACAGAATGTTTTTTCTTCCCTGCCTATCTGTTTTCTTTCTGGCCTAACACTCTCCCTATTGAGAAACAGCGGCAGCAACCTCTCCCTATGCTAAGATCGGCAGAAGTCTAATGGCGGTCGGCGGTCAGGACTTTTATAGCCACTGTGACGCCACACAAAGCAAGCCAATCACTGCAATGTCCTTCTCTAAGATGGTGGTGGCCGCTGCCCATGTCATCGCGTTGCCCACATTGTGCGTCCTTGCTCATTGGCAGAGAAAAGGCACCTGAAAGCATTATGGGTAACACGACTTTGACGGTCGGGTGGGCGACCGCATGGCCGACCTCACGCTATGGTTGGGTTTCGCTCGGTGAAACCCGACTTTGCCGAAAGTCGGTGACTTTTGAATTTGACCAACCCATTTCACTCAACTCTACTGGGGAGGTTTTTCTTCAGCAGGGGCAGGGAAACTGGTCAGACATGATGGTAAGATGGATGGAGCTAAATACAGGACAATCCTGGTGGAAAACCTGTCACAGGCTGCAGAAGACTTGAGACTGGGGCATAGATTCACCTTCCGACAGGACAATGACCCTAAACATCCTGTCAAAGCTACAATGGATGGTTTAGATCAAAGAATATTTCAGCATCATCGGCCCAGTCACCGTCCCGACCCAAATCCCAGTGAGCATCCATGACAAGATATGAAAACTGTTCTCAGGCATCTCCATGCAATCTCACTAAGCAAGTGTGCAAAGAAGAAAAGGCACAACTGTCACCTCTAGATGAGCAAAGCCATGTGTAGACCCCGACCCCAAAAGACCTGCAGCAGTACTTACAATGAAATGTGGCCCTAAAAAGTATTGACTCAGGGGCTGAACACAATTGCACGCTACAATTTATATATTTTATGATATTTAGAAAACCATGTATCATTTCCTTTTACATGTCACAAACTTGCTACTGTGTTGATTTATCACTGAAAATCCCATTAAAGAAACATTGATGTTTGTGGGTGTAATGTAAAAAAGTTTTGGGGGTATGAAAATTTTATCCAGGCATTGTTTATAACAAAGTGAACACTCCTTGATATTAAAATTGCCATTTTGGGTATCAAATTAGGCAGAAAACCGGAGTCAGGCTATAATTTAAATCCACCCTCCCTTGTTTTATCTTAACGCCGTCACCCCTGGACAATTTTCCGATTTTGTCTTTGTTCCACAACTTTTTTATTTTTCCATCAGTATGGCTTTTTTTCTTTTTTAAATTCGTTTATTGAACCAAAGGCAGGGTATACAGTATGCAAACTGACAGCAATGACAATATCATGTAACACACATACATATCACAGAGCATCAATGTCAGCGTGTGTACACCAACTGTGCATTGAATAAAACATACTGTCAATTGCCTTACATTAGTCTGTATTATTATTCAAATAATAAAGCCTGCCTACTTCTAAACATTACTACTACTACAAAACAACTATTTGCAGCCTATGTCTATATGTTTAGCTCTTTATCATGCGATATCTCTGTCCTACAACCTGAGGTGAGAGAAGTTCCACCTCTCCCATATCTTCTCAAATTTACCCGGGCACCCTCTGTTTTGGTAAAGCGTACGCTCATATGGGATAATCGAGTTCACCAATTCTTTCCAGGCCCTAAGGGAGGAATCCGAACCCCCCATCCACCGCAGTGCCAACACCTCCCGTGCCATGAACAATGTCTCCCGTAAGAAAATCCTGGTATAATGTCCCCATGTCTCATCATCCCGCACCCCAAACAGACAAACCAATGGCTCAAGGGGAACAGGAATCTGTGCCAGGGAGGTTAATAATGACGTTACCTCTTTCCAGTAGTGTACTATAATCGGACATTGCCAAATCATGAGCACAAAATCTGCATCGGATGCATGGCATCTCAGACACTCCGAAGATTAGAAACGGCCCATCTTAAAAAGTCGAGTCGGATTCAAACATGATTGGTTTATGATATAACGTTGTATCATTCTATTGTGAATTGACGGAGACACCTTAGTTGGTGACTCCAGAATTTCCTCCCACTCCTCTCCCTGAGTATCAGGGATGAGCCTTTCCCATTTCCCCCTAACCAAGCATACAGCACATTCCATCCCCACCGATAGCATGTGTGTGTACAGAGAGGAGATGAGACCCTGGGAACCCTGTGATTTAAGAATGCCTATCAAGGGTAGAGACGAAATAGCATTATTCATACCGACATGTCTCATGTGCGATTGAAAGGCTGATCTTAATTGCAAATATCGGAAGAATTGTGACCTCGGGACATTGCACTTAGCTTGTAATTGTTCAAAAGATAATAGTGTACCGCATTCATATAAGTATGGCTTTTTTTGGTGGGGACGAGTTATACTTTGGAATGACACCATTCCATGTGTGGTGAAATTCCAAAAATGTGCAATTCCACTTTTTTCTACTAATAGCAAAGAGACAACTGATGCCAATATGTATTTCTCAGACTAATAGAAAACACACAGTGTCTTATAGCTCAGTACTAGCACAGATATGACTTATAGAGTACACACAGCGTCTTATAGCACAGTACTAGCACAGATATGACTTATAGAGTACACACAGCGTCTTATAGCACAGTACTAGCACAGATATGACTTATAGAGTACACATAGCGTCTTATAGCACAGTACTAGCACCGATATGGCTTACAGAGTATACACAATGGCTTTTAGCACAGTACTAGCACAGATATGGCTTACAGAGTACACACAGCAGCTTTTAGCACAGTACTAGCACAGATATGACTTACAGAGTACACACAGCAACTTATAGCACAGTACAAGCACAGATATGGCTTACAGAGTACACACAGCAGCTTTTAGCACAGTACTAGCACAGATATGACTTACAGAGTACACACACCAACTTATAGCACAGTACTAGCACAGATATGGCTTACAGAGTACACACACCAACTTATAGCACAGTACTAGCACAGATATGGCTTACAGAGTACACAAAGCTTTGTGTTTGTAGAGTGCGCAGTTACAATCTGTCCCTCATTCCAGATGCGTCCTATCCCTACACTAACGAGAACATAATGCCGGTTATCGAAAACAGTGAGGACCCCTTGTCTTTTTTTCATATTGTGCTGTGATGGGGCTGGAAGTGCTCAGACAGTAAAAGCTTGTTGACTGGCTGCACTCCCAGACCCAAACAGTAACATGGACTTCCTTGAGAAGTCCTTGTTCGGGGTCCATGTCCACACTCTAGATGTCTGGTATGGATCCCGAACTTTAGCGTTCGGATTCGGCCATCTCTATGTACAACCCCTTCTATGCTGCTTTCTCTACCAATGAGAGAAAGGAGGCTGACAGCAGAGAAAGCCATCAGTGCTGAGTAGGATTTCTGACGGACTATAATTGTTGCAGATCAGTCAGCCTGATGAAGGGCTTACAGACAGAAGCAAAATGGTAGAATATTTCTAATGAAAATACAGTTTAAAAAGTTGCTTCACTTTGCATTTAGCAAGAAAATAATCAGTAAAACAACAGATCTTACAAAGATGTCTATAACCTTTAAGTTTTGCATCCACTAATTGTAAGATTTTTCAGCAAGAGTGATTAAACCCACCATAGAGCTTTCTGTCGAGTGTTCTTGGAAGGTTTGTTGTGCAACAATTGCATCTAACCTCTCACCAATCTGGTGATATTTATAATAATGACCCATGATGCTAAAATACCATTGATGTAGGCTCACAAAATAGCTTTACAGTTTTGAGTTTCTTATAATTGCCACATAAAGCACTAAGATTTCTACCCCTTCTAATACACACCGATGCTGCTGCCAGACCCCTTCTTAAAGGGAACCAGTCCTCTTACTCATGCTGCCCAGTCCACAGGCAGCATGGATCATAGAAAAATCAAAAAAGGCTATGTAAGAGCCAAGGAGAACACTAGGAATAATCTACTCTCATCCCACAAAAAGATATGTGGTGATAAGTAGATACGGTATATATCCATGTACAATCATCAATGGGATGCTAGGAGCAGGAGTTTTCAGAAACACTGGCCAGTGCTCAGGACTAAGCCCACATTATCCAAACATCTCTCTCAATCGCCATTAATGACAGCTAGAAGAAATAAAACCCTGAAAGATTTTCTAGTTAATATCCATTGTGTGCCGAAATCCCATGAACTTTTTAAGGCGGGGAGAAAAAAATGTGGAGGTAACCCTTGCGGTGACTGCGACGCCTGTAAGAACGTACTGCGCGCCTCATCCTTTACACCATCAGATGGCCTTAGAGAGTACAAAATATTAATATTATTATTATTTATATAGCACCATTGATTCCACAGTGCTGTACATGAGAAGGGGTTACAGATAAAAGATTATATCACATGTCACACAACGCACGTAGTATATCATGTAAGATGGTCTATATTGGATTCACATCTCGCGAACTGCGTGTCAGGACTCGAGAACATGTGAGGGACATCATGTCCACGCAAAACACCGTGCATACAGGTACTCTAAACAATCCACATGCACTTCAAATTGTACCATAAATGTCACCTCAAGGAATTGAAGGTCAAGGGTATTGACAGAGCTTATACCAGAATAAGGGGTGGAGATATCAGTCACCAGTTGGCGCAAAGGGAATGTAGGTGGATTACAGTCTTTCAAAGGAAATGTAGGGGGATTACAGTCCTTCAAAGGGAATGTAGGTGGATTACAGTCCTTCAAAGGGAATATAGGTGGATTACAGTCCTTCAAAGGGAATGTAGGTAGATTACAGTCCTTAAAAAGGATTGTGGAAGGATTACAGTCCTTCAAAGTCCTTCATAGGGAATGTAGGTGTATTTCAGTCCTTCAAAGATAATGTAGGTGGATTGCAGTCCTTCAAAGGGAATGTAGATGGATTACAGTCCTTCAAAGGAAATGTACTGTAGGTAGATTACAGTCCTTCCAAGGTAATGTACATGGATTACAGTCCTTTAAAGGGAATGTACTGCAGGTGGATTACAGTTCTTCCAACAGAACATAGGTGGAATACAGTCCTTCAAAGGGAACATAGGTGGATTACAGTCCTTCAGAGGGAATGTAGGTGGATTACAGTCCTTCACAGGGAATGTAGGTGGATTACAGTCCTTCAAAGGGAATGTAGGTGGATTACAGTCCTTCAGAGAGAATGTAGGTGGATTACAGTCCTTCCAAGGGAATGTAGGTGGAATACAGTCATTCAAAGGTAATGTAGGTGGACTACAGTCCTTCATAGGGTACGTAGGTAGATTACAGTCCTTCATATGGAATATAGGTGGATTACAGTCCTTCATAGGGAATGTAGGTGGATTACAGTCCTTCAAAGGGAATGTAGGTGGATTACAGTCCTTCATAGGGTAAGTAGGTTAATTACAGTCCTTCATATGGAGTATAGGTGGATTACAGTCCTTCATAGGGAATGTAGGTGGATTACAGTCCTTCATAGGGAATGTAGGTGGATTACAGTCCTTGATACCATGCAGAAAAGGATTTCCAGTTTGTCAAGGAGCGCTTCCAGCTGATTCATTAATTACTCCGAATATTTCAGGGAATATCCAGTTTATTGTTAGACATACAACGCGTTTCGGCTATACATAAATTTAGCCTTCATCAACCTCTCACCCTTGTCTCGTAGACTCCATTGTCTTCAAAGACGATATTGATTTAGTTCTTGATACCATGACACCACCAGGTTTAAATGAACATTTGAGGTTTGTTCCATATTTCTAAATATGTTGTCTCTTATTTAGATTTTAATTTGTGTGTTTATTTCCATTAAATGTTAGTTGTTTCTAACCCCTGATGATTCCTGATTCCCTTGGTGATATATTACATCATATATGGCATCATTATATCAATGATCGCATCAGAAAATGATCCTTTTGGTGGATAGGATCCTCCATCCACAACCTTGTGCTACCGAGATCACAATCTATAGTTGGTATTTGCAATACAATTTTCTTCTTGGACTTACTTTTCAAATGTGGGAATGAACTGTGAAGCATTTGCTTGTTGTGGGGTAGCATTCCCTTTACCCGCACATTATGATCTTATTAGTCACTATATTTGATCATAATAATAAAAAATGTTTTCCACTTGTACACTCAGTGCATTAGGATTGAAACGGAACTCTGTCACTACTGATTAGCACTTTTATGGGCATCTACTAATTCACATTTACTTATGATATCTAGACATTATCGGGTTTGTCTCTCATCTAGTTCCTTTTTCATGTTTTTATTGAATTGATAAACAGGTACACTGTCACTTTAACTTGCACATAGCACTTTATACAGGTTCCGCTTCAGAATTCATATTTAATCCTTCTTATTTATGCAATATAGGTCTTATTGGCTGCTATGTATAGCAGTATTTGGTGACTGTATTCCTGCCCTTTCATTAGCCCACAATAAACATGGTAACAGGTTAGTGCGCATGCCTGATGTGCGGTGAGACTAGAAACATTGCTGACGGCATCATTCATATGATACGGTGAGGTTATGTGACGTCACAGGGGATTTCCTCTTACATGTTTAAGCCTCAAAGATTCACCATGACAGCTCTCATCATGAAAGCCTATGAGCTTGATCAAGACAAATCCTGGGCTCCTCACATCTGTTGATCTTACAGGTTGGATGAGAGGTTCTCATAAGTCAATGCCAGGAACAGAAGGATCACGTGACTGTTACTTCTGTCTAACCAATGTCCCAGGTTTTCCTACAAAAGAACAAGAAGTCCATGGAATATCCCAATCTACCTTCAGCTATGAGACCAGTGCCACATGATGACCCTCGTCCAGTAGCAAAGCCTCTAGAGACAGGGAGCCTAGAGGAGGCATCCAATGAAGATGTTGCTGTCCATGGGTCAGCGATGGGGAACAATGCTGATTCAGACATTGGGCCATGTATGTCTGGTGAGCCTCATCTTATATCACAGCCAGAACTTAATGACTTGTTCCAGAACTTATGTTTGCCAAAACCAAATGCAGTTACTGGCTTCAAGACTTCAAGGATGGCATTTGCTGTCACCCGCTACAAAAGTTTCTGTCTTTCGAAGCCGCTAAGATGACATAACACAGTTTTTAGAACTGGTTGACCACCTGAGCTTTTGCACCGACATTGGTGGGTTGCTCGCAGCTTTGGATTGCTCGCATGAGTCGAGACAGTGGTGTCTCCTAATTGACTCATCAGTGTTAAGACTCCAGGCTGTCTTGTTACACAATGGTAATGTTCACCGTCCAATACCAATATTAATCAATAATTCAATATTCAAATGTTCCCAAGAATAACCGATGCTGAGATTAAGGAAGGCATTTTTGTTGGTCCACAAGCCTGACACATCATGAATGACAAGCAATTCGAAGAGCATCTGGCGGGGAATGAGAAAATTGCTTGGAAATCATTCAAGGATGATTCCCAGAACTATTTTCGCAACAACCCAACCCCAAATTACATCAAACTGTCATCAACCTTCTGGATGCTTACAAAGTGATGAAGTGCAACATGTCATTGAACATTCATTTTTTGCATTCACATTTGGAATTCTTCCCTGTAAATCTTGGTGCCATTAGTAATGACCATGGAGAATGGTTTCCCAAAGATATTGCTACTATGAAAAAGCATTATCAAGTGTCCTGGACTCCATCAATGCTGGCTGACTATTGCCGGACACTAATACGGGACGCACCAGACGGTGACTACAAATGACCTAATGCTTCATAATCCGTAAAACGTCATCTCATGTTTCACAACGTTTCTAAGTAACATAGTAACATAGTTTTGAAGGCTGAAGGAAGAACTTATGTCCATCTAGTTCAGCCTATTTTTAGTGCAGCTGTTCTGCATTGTTGATCCTGGGGAAGGCAAAAAACCGACAGAGGAGAAGCCAATTTTCTCCATAGGGAAAAAAATTCCTTCACCTAAGCTGGGTCAACCATCTACCTGTAATATTATGTTATTCGTAACATTCTATACTGTTACTCACAAGAAAAGCATCCATTCCTTCCTTACATTCATTCAGTGAGTTGGCCATCACCACTTCCTCAGGAAGAGAATTCCAGAGCCTCACTGCTCTTACCGTGAAGAACCCTCTTCTATGCTGGTGCAGAAATTGTCTTTCTTCCAAACGAAGAGAATGCCCCCTTGCTCTTGTCACAGTCCTTGGTACAAACAGTTCATGGGAGAGATCTCTGTATTGCCCTCTGATATACTTGTACATATATATTAGGTCTACCCTAAGTCTTCTCTTTTCTAGGGTAAATGGACCTAATTTTGATAACCTTTCTGGGTATTGTAGTGAACCAACTCCATTTATCATTTTAGTAGTCCGCCTTTGAATCCTTTCAAGATCAGTAAAGTGATGCAGATGATCTGAAATTATATTTCTGCTGGGTTCTATTGGGTTTATTATAATCACGTCACATTTTCAAGGAAGCAAAACTTTGGAAAAATGTGTTGCCCAGAGTAACATGGAGATTTGTCATTTCCTAATGATATCATTGCTTTACATATTTAGTCTTATGGACTAATATGTAGACTCGTTTTAGAGTACTGGCCTAGAGAACAAGGATTCTGAAATCTCAGCGTTTTTTTAAATCAGTGGTTTGTCAAGTGTTTCAGGAGTTTTGCAGCAAATTTTACTTATTCAAGTGAATTAAAAAATGCATGTAAAAGCACAGCAAATACTTGTATTCAGCACGAGAAAAAACCAGACAGAGCCAGAAAACAGTCACATGCCATACAGACCATCAGAGTGACAGAGCGATGCTAGCCCATTATGACATCACTGGTGATGCTAGCCCATTATGACATCACTGGCAATGCTAGCCCATTATGACATCACTGGCAATGCTAGCCCATTATGACATCACTGGCAATGCTAGCCCATTATGACATCACTGGCGATGCTAGCCCTTTATGACATCACTGGCGATGCTAGTCCATTGTGACATCACTGGCGATGCTAGTCCATTATGACATCACAGGTGATTCTCGGCCATTGTGACATCACAGTTCAGTCCCTACTTATAGAATGTTCACAGGGTCACCGGTGCCATTTATGGTTCTATAGTGACTGAGAGCGTTTGCAATTTTTCACTATGTCTGGATTATGTCTGAGCGATTTTCAGGTAGATGCTCTGTTGGAGACTCTTACCAACAATCTCCCTAACACTGAGCTTCTACCACCCGATGGCGTCCTCTGCTTCACTCACCGGCTGGTGGTGGAGCTAGTCAATGACTGCCTGACCAAAAACAATGAAGATAAACTAACATCAGAGTATCTGACGGATTTACGTCACAACATCAGAACATTACTACAGCAGGTAAGTGGCGGACACTCGGCACAAATCTTCTCTATAGTCATAGATAATAATGGTGGGAGAGAAGCTTCTTCTTTCCTTCCATATAAAACACGACGAGTCCCCAGATATGGAGTCGTTGTATCTGCAGAGAGGAGCAGAGGACACATACAATCGCTGCCTCCATTGTTTCCTTTCTCATCTCTGAATTTTTCTCTTTGTGTCTTTTCTTCTTTATAGGCTGAAAATAGATCTCAATATGGAGATTTGGCTTTTGTTAAAGAACTGGCCGAAGAAGTCCTGCGCGTATTAGAATGTCCGGCCTGCCCGCCGGAACGCCCGGTAAGGAGCCATCATCTTCTCTATCACACGTCCTTGTTTTCTGATCTTCTCCAGATCACCAATCAGATATCAGAAGATCTGGTGTCACATAATCCACATAAGTGAGAGACGTTTCTGAGAAAAGTTCTCATGATGGCGCGTGATTTGTAGAGTAAAGGGGGTTTTACACTAAGCAATATCGCTAGCAATATCGCTAAAACGTCACTGGTTTTGTGACGTTATAGCGACATTGCTAGTGATATCGCTATGTGTGATACTTACCAGCGACCGGCTCCCCCGCTGCTCATCGCTGATCGCGCGAGAATGTCCGGCTCCATTTCTCGTCGTCTGCTTCCTGCTGGGCTTCCTGCTGTGACGTCCAGCGACGCGTGGAGGCGGGCGGGAGGACGCAGGATCGCTGTGTGTGAATGGTAAGTATCGTGCGCTGCGTCGCTGCTGCATCGCTGTGAGATCTTTCTGTATGAAAGCTCACTAGCGATCATTTAGCGATGCACCAGCGATCCTGACCGGGTCGGATCGCTGGTTGGATCGCTGGTGCATCGCTAAATGTAAAAGGGCCTTTACAGTTGGTCCATCAGTAAATGTTGGTTTACTCCTTCCTGATTCATGTATTTGGTGATTTAGTGAAATCTTCCACATATTAATTATCTGTATTATATCTATCAGGAAACACCAGAAGGCGACGATGAAAATGGGGCGACTGTGACCCCAGAAACCCCTGACTCTAATAGGAGTCAGCCGGAGCTGAGCAGCGATCTGATCACAGGTGAGCCGATCACACAACCTCCTACAAGGAATCTAAAGATATTACACAGCAGGGAATAATGGCAGATCACTCTCTACTCCATGTAATGGACCTGTCAGCACATGTTACATATAGGAGTGGTGGGATGACGGTGTAGGATGTTCCCCCTATTATATCCAGATATTACACAGCAGGGAATAATGGCAGATCACTCTCTACTCCATCTAATGGACCTGTCAGCACATGTTACATATAGGAGTGGTGGGATGACGGTGTAGGACGTTCCCCCTATTATATCCAGATATTACACAGCAGGGAATAATGGCAGATCACTCTCTACTCCATCTAATGGACCTGGCAGCACATGTTACATATAGGAGTGGTGGGATGACGGTGTAGGATGTTCCCCTATTATATCCAGATACTACACAGCAGGGAATAATGGCAGATCACTCTCTACTCCATGTAATGGACCTGTCAGCACATGTTACATATAGGAGTGTGACGGTGTAGGACGTTCCCCCTATTATATCCAGATATTACACAGCAGGGAATAATGGCAGATCACTCTCTACTCCATGTAATGGACCTGTCAGCACATGTTACCTGTCAGCACAATCTCCTACCTAGATAACTCACCGCTTCCCCTCTCTGACCACAACATTCTCTCCTTTACACTCACAAATCCTCGCTCACCCCAGCACCCTCCTACCTACCATTCAGTCAGAAATCTACAAGCCATTAACCCTCATACACTTTCAGACTCACTACACTCATCATTGTCCCCAATCTCTTCTTTGTCCTGTCCTGATCTGGCTGTACATCACTTCAATGACACTCTTAGAAGCACCCTTGACCAAGTAGCTCCCCTCACCCTCAGAACCTCCAAACACAGGATGAAACAGCCCTGGCTCACATCGCAAACTCGATTTCTCCAGCGATGCTCTAGGTGTGCTGAACGCTTATGGAGGAAAACACGCACACCAGAAGACTTCATACACTTCAAATTTATGTTAAGGACATATAACTCTGCCCTTCACCTCGCCAAACAGACCTACTTCACCACCCTGATCTCCTCACTATCCAACAACCCCAAGAAACTTTTTGACACCTTTCACTCCCTCCTCAGGCCAAAAGCACAAGCCCCTATCACAGACATTTGCGCTGATGACCTTGCCTCCCACTTTATAGAGAAAATAGACAATATCCATCAGGAAATCCGCTCCCAATCACCAAATTCAGTGACTCCCATCCCTCCCTGCATTTCCCCTGGCTCACTCTCCACATTCGATCCCATCACAGAAGAAGAAGTCTCCAGGCTCCTCTCCTCTTCTCGTCCGACTACATGCACAACTGACCCCATTCCCTCACATCTCCTCCAGTCTCTCTCCCCAGTCGTCACAACTCACCTAACTACAATCTTTAATCTCTCCCTCTCCTCTGGCATTTTCCCCTCCTCCTTCAAACACTCTATCATTACTCCATTACTAAAGAAACCCACCCTTGACCCATCCTGCACAAACAACTACAGACCAGTCTCCAATCTCCCCTTCATCTCTAAACTCTTGGAGCGCCTGATATACTCACGCCTTACCCGTTACCTCTCCACTCACTCCCTCCTAGACCCTTCACAGTCCGGTTTCCGCCCCCTACATTCGACAGAAACTGCACTCATCAAAGTGACCAATGACCTTCTGACAGCAAAACGTAATGGTGACCACTCTCTGCTCATTCTTCTCGACCTTTCTGCAGCTTTCGACACTGTTGACCATCCTCTCCTACTCTCTAGGCTCCAGTCACTAGGCATTAAGGACACTGCTCTTTCCTGGTTCTCCTCCTATCTTTCCGACCGCTCCTTCAGTGTTCTGTTTTCTGGCTCCACTTCATCTCCTCTTCCTCTCACTGTTGGGGTACCTCAGGGCTCAGTCCTTGGCCCCCTTCTCTTCTCTCTCTATACAGCCCCAATTGGACAGACCATCAGCAGATTTGGCTTTCAGTACCATCTTTATGCTGATGACACACAACTGTACACATCATCCCCTGACCTTACCTCCGCTGTACTACAGAACGCCACTGACTGTCTGTCTGCAGTCTCCAACATCATGTCTGCTCTCTATCTGAAACTCAACCTCTCCAAAACTGAACTTCTTCTGCTCCCACCATCTACTAACCTCCCTAAATCTGACATTTCCCTCTCTGTGGGTGGCACCATAATAACACCCCGACAGCAGGTGCGCTGTCTGGGTGTTATGTTCGACTCCGATCTCTCCTTCACCTCCCATATACAATCTCTTGCCCGCTCATGCCGCTTACACCTAAAGAACATCTCTAGAATCCGCCCTTTTCTCACCATGGAAACAACAAAAACTCTCACTGTCGCCCTGATCCACTCCCGCCTAGACTACTGTAATGCTCTATTAATTGGCCTCCCTCTCACTCGACTCTCCCCTCTCCAGTCTATCCTTAATGCAGCAGCCAGGGTTGTCCATCTGGCTAATCGTTTCTCAGACGCGTCCGCTCTTCGCCAGTCGTTACACTGGCTGCCAATTCATTACAGGGTACAATTCAAAGTACTTGTTCTCACCCACAAAGCTCTCCACAGTGCGGCACCCCCTTACATCTCCTCCCTCATTTCTGTCTATCGGCCTAACCGACCGCTGCGCTCTGCAAATGACTTTCGACTAACCTCTGCCCTAATCCGTACCTCCCACTCCCGACTCCAAGACTTCTCCCGTGCTGCGCCAATCCTCTGGAATGCTCTACCCCAAAATATTAGGACCATCCACAATTTGCATAGTTTTAGGCGCTCGCTCAAAACACATTTGTTCAGAGCGGCCTATCACATTCAGTAATCAAAGTCATGTTTGTATGTGTAGCCCATTCACTATCTCCATCTAACCCCCACCCCCTGAAGATGGCTGGACCGTCATTGTAAATACATCATTGTAAATACAAACCTGTGCTTTGTATCCCCCCCACCTCATTGTAGATTGTAAGCTCCACGAGCAGGGTCGTCTTATTTCGCTTTAATTATTGTATTGTTAACGTTGTTACTTATGACTGTTGTGTTTGAAACTGTTCAACTGTAAAGCGCTGCGGAATATGTTGGCGCTATATAAATAAAGATTATTATTATTATTATTATTATGTTACATATAGGAGTGGTGGGATAACGGTGTAGGACGTTCCCCTATTACATACAGATACTACACAGCAGGGAATAATGGCAGATCACTCTCTACTCCATGTAATGGAACCTGTCAGCACATATTACATATAGGAGTGGTGGTGTGACGGTGTAGGACGTTCCCCCTATTATATCCAGATATTACACAGCAGGGAATAATGGCAGATCACTCTCTACTCCATGTAATGGACCTGTCAGCACATGTTACATATAGGAGTGGTGGGATAACGGTGTAGGACGTTCCCCTATTATATACAGATACTACACAGCAGGGAATAATGGCAGATCACTCTCTACTCCATGTAATGGACCTGTCAGCACATGTTACATATAGGAGTGGTGGGATGACGGTGTAGGACGTTCCCCTATTATATACAGATATTACACAGCAGGGAATAATGGCAGATCACTCTCTACTCCATGTAATGGACCTGTCAGCACATGTTACATATAGGAGTGGTGGGATGACGGTGTAGGACGTTCCCCTATTATACCCAGATATTACACAGCAGGGAATAATGGCAGATCACTCTCTACTCCATGTAATGGGACCTGTCAGCACATGTTACATATAGGAGTGTGCAGCGAGGTTGGGGGGTCCTCATTCATGTGATGATTGGGGGTCCGCCACCACTTACCTTACATTAATCTATGGATGCACCATACGTCCTCATATGTAGATTCCCCATATAACGAGTATTATTCCCATTTACAGACGTCTTGTTATTTCTCCCTTATGTTGCGGTATTATGTATGTAGGATTGATATCGACTAATATATTTTATTTCTTCATCACTTTATCACTATTTTAGTACCATCAGCGCTGGCGAATCCCAACAGTGGAATCTGTGAGATCCCGGAGATCCAAGAATCTGCCGGTGTAAGTATTATAGAGCCATAGGGGGTGTCTGTGCATCACCAGATCATGGGGTGTGAGTGACCCGTCCAGTATTATCCCCATATAACCATGGGACGGCTCTGTTCTAAGCGTAGATGACTCTATGGTGTTAGAGAACAGTATTTATAGTAAATGGAATCTGTCACCAGGTTTATGCTGCTGACAGATTCATCCTGAGATGTTTTCCTGCAGCTTCTAGATCTTAGTATTATTTCTTATTCTTTTTTAGGACTTGATGAAATCATTGATCCCGGCAGGAGAGCCGCGTATGAGCGACTATGAGACATCTAAACTGATCGGCAGAGGAGCTTTTGGGTGAGATTTCTGTTCCCATAATCCCCATTTCTCAGGGTTCCCTATGACAATGCTTCAGCCTCTGTGCTCTGCCAGTCAGTGTTGTCATAGGGAAACGATCGGAGTCCACATCTCCAGGTCACTATTCAGCTCAGTTATATACAGCTGAGCGAACTGATCTGTAACCAATCAGTCTGTAAGGAAAGGGATGATATAATAGACGACACTCCCCGGTCCTAGACCTCCTCTGCTCTTCTGCTGCCTCCTACACCACAGCTTCCCTGTCCTCCGCACCGATCTTAGGTTTTTCGGGGCCCCATTATGGAGCTGATAAGAGTGATTGGCTGCACACGGTCACATGACGGGTGACACGATACTGACGCTAATGACATCTGCACCCCCACCCTCCACCATGACCATGTGAGTCCGATCACCGGCCCCAGCAGCAGAAGGGAGAACAGCCAAAGACCGGCACAGAGGACGGAGCACTGCAGTGATGGATGAGCAGGGACGAGGACAAGTGGGTCTAATGTGTTTAATTAAATTTTAACCTCTTCCTGCCCCTCCATTTATTCTGCCTCGGGCTGTGGAGAAAGCCAAAAACCATCTTCTTACGACAATTGGAGCATTTTCAATTTTAGCCAATTTTTATTTTTACTGAATCCTATCTACTGGTGGGTTATAGGGAATCTGCCCAAGATGAATTTCAGTAGATTCTCTCATCTACAATGTGACCTGGTGAGGGCAGACGTGGCGTGGTGCAGACCTCCCATCATCGATGGAGTGTTATTTCATGGGTTCTAGATGTGGATTTCTAGCTGGTATTAAACATTAGTATAAAAGATCATGGAATGATTTGTGTATATAGACTGTTAATAAGGCTTTATTATAAACCATGGATTCTCCTTCTCTCCAGGGCCCTCTACCTAGTGCGCCACAAAGAATCACAACAGACCTTTGCCATGAAGAAAGTGACCAAGAGGAGCCTGAAAACTCCTATTAGAGTGGACATGGCCTTTCTGGAGCGGGACATCCTAACATTCGCAGATTGTCCCTTTGTGGCCTCCATGCTCTGCTCTTTCCCTACGAGATCTGACCTGTGTATGGTCATGGAGTATGTAGGAGGTAGGACCCGTACCTTGTGTTATATTCAGCCCATGTCTTCTGACATCTTATCACCTCTCACATCACTAAGACTTATCCCCATGGACGGTTACATCCCCACAGAGCATTTACTATAGGTTATCTATTACCATGGTGCCCGGAAAGTCATTGATGTGTGGGATCTCCCTGTCGGTCCGCACTGAGCACATCAGTATCTCCAGCTGTAGACGAGATGTGACATCACTTTATGTCTTAAGTTACTTGGACGACAATTTCATCATGACCTCAGACTAATATTCTGTACATTCTGTCCTTATATATTTTCTCCTGCCCCAATGTTTCTGCTCACTTCTCTTTATAGATCATGGTGTTCTGCTGTATAAACCCCTCACCGGTCATATTTCCTTTCTTCTATAGGTGGAGACTGTCGGACCCTTCTAAACATGATGGGTCATTTCCCTGTCCCGTTGGCCCGCTTGTACTTTGCAGAAGCGGTCCTTGGTGTGGAATACCTGCATAGTTACGGTGTGGTGCACAGAGACCTGAAGCCGGAGAAGTAAGTGCATACCTGTAGTATAACAAAGGGGGGAAGTTATCCCTTATCATCTCACGGTCTATAAAGCTAAAATCATCTTCTCTTTCACAGCCTCCTGATAACATCTGCTGGACATATTAAAATTAGTGACTTTGGACTTTCAAAAGTTGGTGTCATGATACCACACACCAACATCTACAAGCAATCAGCAGAGGACATCTCCAGAGAGTTCCAGGATGAGGAGGTCAGCATTACCCACAGGAACTTAGCTTGTTCTGTACAAATCTCATAACTCTATTTTCTCTTCCCCACATTCTTCATTTTTAGAGCGCTTTTCCACTGATATTTTATCTTCTCTAATTCTGTTTTTATGTCAAGAACTTGTCATAATATTCATTTCATCGATTCTCATCTCTATCTTCTGTTGGTTTCCAGGTGTGTGGCACCCCGTGGTACACAGCCCCTGAGGTCATCCTGAAGAAAGGCTACGGAAGACCTATTGACTGGTGGTCAATGGGCATCATATTATATGAATTTGTCCACGGCTATACACCATTTGATGGGGATTTCCAAACTGGGCTGAATGAAAATATTGTCGGGGGTAAGTAGAATAATCCCATCATTGCTTTGCCTGGTTACATGGCTTTAGTTATTTCCTTTGCTTTACCTTATAGTCCAATACATAGGATTTATTTTCTGTAACTTTCTATATAACAGGAGATATAATTTGGGATACTTATCAAGCTACTCTATCCGATGATCAGGACCCCATCACTCAGCTGCAGGACCTCATCACTCAGCTGCTCAGTATAAATCCTGTGGATAGCCTTCTGCAGGACCTCATCAGTCAGCTGCTCAGAGCAAATCCTGTGGATAGACTTGGGACAGGTAACAGATACAATAATATCAATATTCCCTTGTTACACCGATGACGTATCACTCATGCCCATGAGGATCATTACTTCCCTATCAGCTTCTTCCTTTATAGTTCTCCCTACTAAGATTTTCATTTTATTTCCTACATGTCTGCTCAGTTGTGTAATTAGTTCTAATTAAGATAAACTGTTCAGATATGAAGCTGTCTCTCACAATGTCCGAATCACTATTGTTTTCCTTTATCCAGGAGGAGCTTTTGAGATCAGGGGTCATCCATTTCTTGTTGACTTAGACTTTGATTCCCTTCTAAGTCAAAAGCTAGTGTACGTTCCTCAGCTTGTGGACACCAGCTTATTTACCAGTAAGTAGGAGGCATCTTCTAGACTAAGTGTTTGTTTGTCTCGTCTTCCTTATTTTGTGACAATTGGTTCCCATTAATAAATGGTGACTCTATTATACTGACAATCTCTAAGAACACTTCATTACCTATGTCTTGCAGACCTTTCGGATATGAAGAAACATCTGGTCTCAGAGGATGAGAAGGCCACAAGTGAGGACAATGAGAGCCTTGACTTCAAAAATTTTACAACATCTTCTGAAAGGCTTTTTAAAGTAAGTATGTGATTAATAAATCACAAATATGTATAAAAAGACCTATGAAGGTAGTCATACAATTATTTCATATCTTATTGCTTCCGCATGTAGCTCCTTACCACCGTTACCGGAATGAAGATTAATGAGAATCCCAAGTCTTCTCCAGATTGTACCCTAGAATCCAGCACAAATATCTCAGAAATGTGAGTAGATTATGGGGCTGTTAATGGGTTCTCTAGGCTGATATATGTGCACAACACCAAATATAGGACATAAATACCATAATATCACATGCAGCATCCACCATCCCATGGTTAGCAGTCAATGTGCTTTTGACCTTAGTAACTGCTGGTGATAACAGCCTATGATCGACGCCTGTCATGCATTTTTAGAACTACCCACACTGTAGGAGAGATGTATTATTATATGCCAGATATTCATGGTAGTTTTTTCCACTCCACTCGATAAAAGTTAGTTTTGAGCAGAAGACCTTCCCCACTATGGCAGTCATATGTCCTATTAGGCCTTATAGTCGGTGTTCTTATAGTGAGACAACCCCTTTTATAATGTGTTTACTTGTGATTTACGTGTTTTTCTTCTTCCAAACAGGCAAAAAGAATCTGTTCCCATATCTGAGAGCGACGACGCTATTTGTTTCTTGCCATTCTTGTTCCAACTGTCAGGTATGTCCATGTCTACAGCACCTACAATGGGAATGTTGACTTCAAGGCTCCAATATTTCCACATGGTGTTTCTGTAATAGATCTCTTAAGTTTTCCATGTTTCATGTATAAATGGTGACCATGTTATACTGACAACCTCTAATAACACTTCATTACCTATGTCTTGTAGATCATTCTGAGGTAAAGAAACATCTGGACTCAGAACATGAGGAGGATCCCAAGTCCCCTCCACAGTGTGCACCAAAATCTAGCACAAATGTCTCAGAAAAGTAAGTAGCTTATGGGGTCATTACTGGGAGCTCATCACCAAATATAGGACATAAATACCATAATATCACATGCAGCACCCACCATCCCTTGGTTAGCGGTCATTGTGCATTTGGCCTTAGTAACTTCTGGTGATAACAGCCCATAATTGTGGATGGTTATGCATTTTTAGTGCTGCCCCCAACACTGTAGGAGAGATGTCGTATAATATGCCAGATATTCTTGGTACTTGTTTTCTGCTCCACTCTATAATAGTTAGTTTTGAGCAGAAGACCTTCCCCACTATGGTAGCCATATCTCCTATTAGGCCTTATGGTCGGTGTTCTTATAGTGAGACAACCCCTTTTATAATGCGTTTACTTGTGATTTATGTGTTTTTCTTCTTCCATACAGGCAGAAAGAATCTGTTCCCATATCTGAGAGCGACGACACTATTTGTTTCTTGCCATTCTTGTTCCAACTGTCAGGTATGTCCATGTCTACAGCACCTACAATGGGAATGTTGACTTCAAGGCTCCAATATTTCCACATGGTTTTTATGTTTTCCATGTTTCATGTATAAATGGTGACTATGTTATACTGACAACCTCTAATAACACTTCATTACCTATGTCTTGTAGATCATTGTGAGATAAAGAAACATCTGGACTCAGAGGATGAGGAGGATCCCGAGTCCCCACCAGAGTGTGCACCAAAATCCAGCACAAACATTTCAGAAAAGTAAGTAGCTTATGGGGTCATTACTGGGAGCTCATCACCAAATATAGGCCATAAATACCAGAATATCACATGCAGCACCCACCATCCCATGGTTAGCGGTCATTGTACATTTGGCTTCAGAAACCATTGGTGATAACAGCCCATATCTGCCGCCAGTCGAGCATTTTTCATGCTGCCTACACTGTAGGAGAGATGTAGTATTACATGCCACACATTCTTAGTAAAAGGTAGAGTTGAGCAGAAGACCTTCCCTACTATGGCAGTCATATCTCCTATTAGGCCTTATAGTCAGTGTTCTTATAGACAACCCCTTTTATAATGCGTTTACTTGTGATTTACGAGTTTTTTTCCTTCCAAACAGGCAGAAAGGATCTGTCCCCGTATCTGATGGAGACGACGACGCTATTACCATCTTACCATCCTCGCCCCCACTATCAGGTATGTCCATGTCTACAGCAACAACAATGTGAATGTTGACTTCAAGGCTCCAATATCTCCACATGGTTTTTCTGTAATAGGTCTCCTTTGTTATTTATTTTGCCCATGGGCCCATCCTACATCTCTATTTCACTAATTTTGCACAGGAGCTTTTTTCATGGATTCTGTGAGATACGTTGTGGGATCCAATAACCTACATCATCATAAGGCGACATTGTCTCCTATAGTAGAATATCGCTCATCAGTGATGCACCACATGGCGGCACACAGGGCGCTTACTGCTCTATATCAGTGACACATCTAATGCCCCTCAGATGGGATTATGTACATTATATAGGACTTATTCTGCCCTATTATGATATAATACCAGATTATCAGGACTACAGGAGACAGGACTAGAACAATCCTACTATATACAGGAGACAAAGCAGATCCCATTAGGATATGGCGTTACTGAGGTTTTGTTTTTTACTTTCTGTTCAGAATTTCCAGCTCAGACGGAAAGAATATCTGCAACAAATCTGAGTAAAGAAGAAAAAACAGAAAATGGAAAAAAGGGGAAAAAGAGACGAGGTAAGTGTGAGAATCGGCTCCATGCTGTGTGATGTCAGTGAGAATCATTCATGTGGAGCAGATGTCATCTGTCAGTGATGGGATTATCACATGTATGATGGCTGACAATGACCCCTGACCTCTGTGTGATAATATTCCTCTGCCGTCCGGCCACAGTGTCCGCACAGTAGTATCATGTCCGATGGCGTCCCATCACTTACATTATATTCACTTCTCTTCTCATAGGTTCCATCTTCCGCCGGATCTTATCATCCTGCCGGCGCGGATTATCCAGGGCTGCTCGAGTATTTGCTTGTTGTCACTGTTGCCCTAGAACCATCTGAAAGACAGCAAAGCTAAGCATCCGGCGCCCTGAAGCCCAGCAGTTCCACCATCACTGCTGGACACAAAAGCGGGACTAACTCCTAGCCGCGGTTTACGGACCAAACATTGGGCATGGGCAGGGCCTTGGGGGCAGATCCCAAGTGCGCTCAACCATGTGAAATTGGAACCATGGAAAAGTTGACCAGCGATTTCTCATCTTTACAACAAAATTTACAAAACCATTTTTTTAGCGACCACCTGTCCCTCTGATTTCCCTTTGAGGGGTCTCTATGGCAGAAAATACCCAAAAGTGACACCATTCTAAAAACTGCACCCCTCAAGGTGCTCAAAACTACATTCAAGAAGATTATTAACCCTTCAGGTGCTTCACAGGAACTAAAGCAACGTGGAAAGAAAAATGGACACTTTAATTTTTCCAACAAAAATGTTCTTTTAGCATCAATTTTTTCATTTTCACATGGGCAACAGGATAAAATGGTTCGCAAAATTTGTTGAGCAATGTCTCCTGAGTAAACCGATACCTCATATGTGGTCATAAACCACTGTTTGGTCGCACGGCAGGGCTCGGAAGGGAAGGAGCGCCATTTGACTTTTTGAATGGAAAATATGCTGGAATATTTAGCGGTTGCCATGTCGCGTTTGGAGAGCCCCTGTGTACCTAAACATTGGAGCTCCCCCTCAAGTGACCCCATTTTGGAAACTAGACCCCCCAAGGAACTTATCTAGATGCATAGTGAGTAGAGTTGAGCGACTTTTGGTTTTTTAGGGTCGAGTTTCGTTTCGTGAAACCCGACTTTTCCAAAAGTCGGGTCGAGCAAGATCGGCCGATTATAGGGAAAAGTCGGGGTCGTCCCGAAACACGAAACCCAATGTGAGTCAATGGGGAATAAAAGTCGGCAGTGAGAGGAGGACAGGAAACACACCTACAGTGCCCATTTGAATGCCAAAAGCATCAATTCTTCTTACTTAAGCTTGTCAACCTTAATTAACTTCATAATACAAGTTACGCACTGAAAAATGGGGGTTATTTGGCTAAAGTTGTGGGGGGGTAGGGCTGGCTCCAGGTTTTCATGTGCCCTGGGTGAAAGAGCGCCCCTTTAACACATGCCACAACTCATCATGCTCCGATACGGCAGAGAAATAGCAGTATAGTACAATGAAAAATACTTCACTTTTTACATCTCATGACGAGGCCCATCTATTTCTCCATACAGAATCATTGGTCCCATATAATGTTTGAAACAGTATATGATGAGCTCCACATAATGCTACAGTATATGTTGGTCCCCATGGATGAAGCTCCACTGTCTTATGGGCCCAAATAATGCTCCAAACATAATGGGCCCCATTTCTAATGCTCTAGTGTATAATGGGCCCTGTAAATGCTGTTCCAGTGTCTGATGTCCACCTTTGGAATGTTCCAGTGTATGGTGGGCCCCATCTATCATTCTCCAGAGTATAGTGCTCCCCAAAAATTGCTGTCCCAACACTGAAAACAATCAAATAAGTCTCCTCGCTAGGGAATCCCTGTACTAGTCTGGACTCCTCGTCGTCCCCATCTTCCATCTCACTGCACAGTATTTCAACCTTGCAAGTGCTGTGATCCTGAGCAAGCAGGGGGGCCCACTCGTTGGCGACGGCACTGGCACAGGGCCCCTGATAGTACGGTGGTGTGTCTGATGGCGGGTGGGCCGAACCTGCACTTTCATCTGCAGCTTCCTCTTTGTCACCGTGTAAGATGGAACTGTATATGGGAAGGGTAACCTGAGTTTCATCAGGGTCAGATTCAGGCCGTGTAGCGTGCGAGGGGAATGTAGTGGTCTGGGTCAATGTACCAGCAGATTCATCGAGCAGTGGCTGGGCATCAGTGCACTTGTGTCGCCCCCAGGAGTACGGTCGCCACAGTGGCATTACCTTCCTCCTAGGGAGTGTGATGTCATGCTTGGGAGCCACGAAGGATCTCTCTAGCAGGTTAACTGATTGGGCGGCGTTATTCCCACGAGTCATGACCCTCCAAACAGCGTTCATGAAGGCAAAGTGTTTGTTTTACGTGGGCAGTATGGTTGCAAAGCTGAACCTTAAAGGAATGTCCAGAAGGGCACCACCAGGAGTGGAGCCTACGGTTAAATTCGACTCCACCTGGGAAACCTCAACCATGCCAGCTACAGAACAGATGCACACATTGCAAGCTTAATTCCGTTAACGAACGAGACTCCGTCATGCCCCGCGGTCCGAGTCCGGCTTACTAGAGGGACACGTGAGGCTCTGGCACATGAGATTGGCCAATAACTGGTGTGTCATGCCCTTACATGTCCGTGGCTGCATGTGCGCTACACTGAAAAGGCCAGCGTTTGTCGCTTACAGGTGCAGATAACCCGCTGAACACCGTTAGTGATGGGGATCACTGATTACAATTATTACCCGCGAACGATGATTTCCCAGTAAGTGCAGGACAACCGCAGTTCCTGAATTAGGCCTAACCGTCATTCCTGAAAAAATGAAAAACTTACGTGTGCAAACCACAGGTGCTGTAGCTTGCTTAACAGCTCGCCAGCCGTTCTCACGCCCAGTATGGATTACACGTGATTGCACAAAGGTGAGAAAGGGTACCGTATCCCCGGATAACATGTATGGATAGCGTACACATTCAAAAGATATGTCTATACATCAGGAGGCAGGCTAAGACGGTGTTAGGCCCAGTATGGATTGCACGTGATTGCACAAAGGTGAGAAAGGGTACCGTATCCCGGATAACATGTATGGATAGCGTACACATTCAAAATATATGTCTATACATCAGGAGGCAGGCTCAGACGGTGTTAGGCCCAGTATGGCTTGCACGTGATTGCACAAAGGTGAGAAAGGGTACCGTATCCCCGGATAACATGTATGGATAGCGTACACATTCAAAATATATGTCTATACATCAGGAGGCAGGCTCAGACGGTGTTAGGCCCAGTATGGCTTGCACGTGATTGCACAAAGGTGAGAAAGGGTACCGTATCCCCGGATAACATGTATGGATAGCGTACACATTCAAAATATATGTCTATACATCAGGAGGCAGGCTCAGACGGTGTTAGGCCCAGTATGGATTGCACGTGATTGCACAAAGGTTAGAAAGGGTCCCGTATCCCCAGATAACATGTATGGATAGCGTACACATTCAAAATATATGTCTATACATCAGGAGGCAGGCTCAAACGGTGTTAGGCCCAGTATGGATTGCACGTGATTGCACAAAGGTTAGAAAGGGTACCGTATCCCCGGATAACATGTATGGATAGCATTGTGTACACATTCAAAATATATGTCTATACATCAGGAGGCAGGCTCAGACGGTGTTAGGCCCAGTATGGATTGCACGTGATTGCACAAAGGTTAGAAAGGGTACCGTATCCCCGGATAACATGTATGGATAGCATAGTGTACACATTCAAAATATATGTCTATACATCAGGAGGCAGGCTCAGACGGTGTTAGTCCCAGTATGGATTGCACGTGATTGCACAAAGGTTAGAAAGGGTACCGTATCCCCAGATAACATGTATGGATAGCGTACACATTCAAAATATGTATATACATCAGGAGGCAGGCTCAGACGGTGTCAGGCACAGTATGGATTTGACGGCCCAGATTACACAGCGGAGGAGCAGGGAGAGGTAAAGATTGCAAATGCTGGGGCCCTGCCCAAGCAAGGGGGGCCCACTCGTGGGTGTCGGTACTGGCACTGGGCCCCTCATAGTACAGCGGTGTGTCTGACGGCGGGTGTGCACCACCACCGTCAGAGACACTTGATTGCACTATGAGGGACCCTGTGCCAGTGCCCGCGCCCAAGAGTCGGCCTACCCACCTGTCCAGGGCAACGGCACTCGCACGGTGTCGTGCGCTAGGTGGTGACCCCGGCCATGGGGGGGAGGCAGCACAGTTAGGGAGTTTTAGAAAGTGGCATATGTTGATGTTGGACATTCAGCTGATGCAAAAGGCGAAATAGGTGAAGTCCCAGGAAGAGGTGGACCAAAGCAAGCCATTTTTCTGTCACCCTATGTGTCATCAGGGGAAGGTGGGACAAAATCCTTGGAAACCCATGCATGGTTCATTTTAATGAAGGTTAGATCATCCACATTTTGGGTTGACAGACGGGTCCTTTTTTCTGTCAGGATTGATCCAGCTGCACTGAAGACTCTTTCCGATAGCACACTTGCAGCTGGGCAAGCGAGCTCCTGTAAGGCATATTGGGCCAATTCAGGCCAGGGGTCCAGTTAAGCGGCCCAATAGTCAAAGGGGAATGACCTGTGTGGGAGAACATCGATATGGGAGGAAAAGTAGTTTGTAACCATAGTTGACAACTGCTGTCTCCTGTCACTTTCCATCGATGCAGTATTACCAGTTGTGTGAGCGGTATTTGAAAAATCAGTCCACAACATTGTCATGAAACCCCTGTCTCCAACGCCACTTCTGCTGTGTGCACCACGAACACCTCTGCCAAGCTGCCCCCGGCCCGTACGGCTCGTGTGAGAACCATCACCGCTGCTGTGTGCTGGGAATGCCTCAAGCAACCGATTTACCAGAGTTGCTTGTTTATTAGCCAATATTAGGTCAAGGTTCTCCTGTGGCATGATGTTTTGTAATTTGCCTTTATAGCGTGGATCCAGCATGCTGGCCAACCAGTAGTCGTCATCGTTCATCATTTTGGCAATGCGGGGGTCCCTTTTTAGGATCTGCAAGGCATAATCTGACATGTGGGCCAATGTTCCCGGTGTCAATGATGCACTGCGAGTGCTGGTTGGAGGAGCACTTTCTGGCAAATCCACATCCCTCCAGTCACGCACAAACCCTGTACCAGACCTTGCCATGCCAACATTTTCACTTGCCCCACGAGATGCATCCTCCTCCCCTAAGTAATCATCCCCATCATCATCCTCCTCCTCCTCTTCTTCCTCCACCTCGTCCAGGAGAGGTCCCTGAGCAGACAATGGCTAAATGTCATCAAGGATTCCCTCCTCGTCAACATTGGCTGCAGACGCCTGCTCCTTAAGGTGCGTCAAAGTTTGCATGAGCAGACGCATAAGTGGGATGCTCATGCTTAGGATGGCGTCGTCTGCGCTTACCAGCCGTGTGCATTCCTCAAAACACTGAAGGACTTTACAGAGGTCTTTTAGCTTTGACCACTGCACACCTGTCAACTCCATGTCTGCTCTCAAAGTGCCTGGCCGTGTATCCTCCCACAAATGCATTATGGCCTGCCTCTGCTCGCACAGCCGTTCCACCATGTGCAGGGTGGAGTTCCACCTTGTTGCAATGTCGATAATGAGGCGGTGGTTGGGAAGGTGGAGCAATCGCTGCAGCTTCTGCATACGAACGGAGTGTACAGGCGACCGGTGGATGTGCGCGCACAGTCTTCGCACCTTCTGGAGCAGGGCTGTTAACTCCGGATAATTTTTGAGGAAGCACTGCACCACCAGGTTCAAGGTGTGAGCCAAGCAAGGTATGTGGCTGAGTTTTGAAAGGGCTATGGCTGCCACAAAATTACGGCCGTTATCACTAACTACCTTGCCTGCCTCAAGATGTACACTGCCCAGCCATGACTCAGTTTGTCGCTTCAAGTACTCGGCCAGCACCTCGGCGGTGTGTCTGTCGCCCAAACACATCATCTGCAACACAGCCTGCTGACGCTTTCCACTAGCTGCTCAATAGGGGGACACCTCATGTGCAACAGTGGCAGCTGCAGATGGAGTGCTCGTACGACTGCGCTCTGTGGACGAGCTTTCGCTTCTGGAGGAGGAGGAGGGTCGAACGCCTACAGCCAACTGTTTCCTATACCGTGGGCAAGGCAGCACTGTCCCACCACTGCTGTCCCCTGTGGACCCTGCATCCACCACATTAACCCAGTGCGCAGTGATGGACACGTAACGGCCCTGGCCATGCCGACTGGACCATGCATCAGTTGTGAGGTGCACCTTTCCACTCACTGACTGCTTGAGTGCATGGACAATGCGGTCTTTTACATGATGGTGGAGGGCTGGGATGGCTTTGTGAGAGAAGAAGTGGCGACTGGGTAGGTCATAGCGTGGTACTGCATAGGCCATGAGTTCGCGGAAAGCTGCGCTTTCCACCAACCGATAGGGCATCTTCTCAAACGAGATTAGTTTGGCAATGTGGGCGTTCAAACCCAGTGTACGCGGATGAGAGACTGAGTACTTTCTTGACCTACTCATAGTGTCTGGGAGGGTGAGCTGGACTTGAGAGCTGCATATGGTGGAAGTAGCGGTGGACAGGGCGGACTGAGAGAGGGTTGATGATGGTGATGGAGTTGGTGTTCTTTCTGATGGCCTAGATTCAGTATTTCGTTGATATAACAGTGGGATTCCCTGACTGCTGTGGCCTTGCAACGACACCTCAACATTTGCTGCTGTGCTAACCGGTGGGCTTACAGTGGGGGAAACAATGTAGCGTTGCTGACTACCTTCTTTGTGATCAGTTGCACATGTGGCACTTGAGGTTTGGTGTTGTGTCCACGCTTGCAAGTGCATGGTGGTTAAATGTCTAAGCATGCAACTGGTATTCAAATTTTTCAGATTTTTCCCTCGGCTAAAGGTCTTTGCGCACTTCTTACAGATAACCTTGGCCTGATCATGAGGATTTTGTTCAAAAAAGTGCCACACTGCACTCTTCCTACTTTGGCAGACATTTTGCGGCCTAGCACGCTGTGATCTTTTGACCCTCTGGACAAGCTGTCCAGCAACTCTTTTGATTTTTGGAACCTGTCTTTGGAGTGCTCCGGGCCTGCCAGATAACAGCTGTTGCGATGTCGATGTCTGCTGTGGATGCTCCTCATCTGAGCTATTGGAAGCAGCACCCTCTTCCCCCAATGGATGCCAATCTGGGTCAACAACTGGGTCATCCATCACCTCCTCTTCAATGTCACGTGCACCTTCCTCTGTGTCACCGTGTATGGTGGTATAGTGTGCGGGAAAGGGCACCTGAGTCTCATCAGGGTCAGAATCTGGCTCTGTACACTGCGAGGACAATGTAGTGCTCTGAGTGAATGTACCAGCAGTATCATCTATCAGCGGCTGTGCATCAGTGCACTCCATGTCAGATTCATCTTGGCCTGGGTAATTCACCATTTCACTTGATAATCCAGGCATGGTATGTGAAAACAGCTCCATGGAGTAATCAGTACTATGGCCTGCGTCATCCTTCAATCTTGGTTGGGGTGAAGGACACAAGGAAAGGTGTGGTTCATGAACATGAGCCTCCAATGACGACTCAGTGCTTTTACTTTTTACAACTTCAGAAGAGGAGGCGATAGAGCTGGAGGCTGAGTCAGCAATGTAAGACAAAACTTTTTCCTGATGCTCTGGCTTTAAAAGCGGTTTGCCAACTCCTAGAAAACTAAGCCTTCGAAGCCTTATGGAGCCAGACGATGACGCAGGCTCAACACCTCCTGCATTCGGTCCTATTTTGCTCTTGCCACTACCATCAGATCCACCACCAACACCATCATTACCAGCTGCCAACCCCCGCCCAATTCCACGGCCTCTTCCACCAGCCTTCCTCATTTTTTGTAGAAATGTAGACAAAATCCAACAAACTATATAGTAATGTAAAACAAGGTACAAGGTGTCTATAGGACAGGGGATATTTTGAATTTCTGCACACACTTGTGGACACTGGACACTTATGGATTGTGTGAGGCCCACTGAATATCAGAGCGCTATGTCACAGGCTCGATGGCACAGGTGTGAAAAAAGTGACTACAGGATAAGGGAGATTTTGAATTTCTGCACACACTAGTGGACACTGGACACTTTTGGATTGTGTGAGGCCCACTGAATATCACAGCGCTATGTCACAGGCTCGATGGCACAGGTGTGAAAAAAGTGACTACAGGATCACAGAGATTTTGAATTTCTGCACACACTTGTGGACACTATACACTTATGGATTGTGTGAGGCCCATTGAATATCACAGCGCTATGTCACAGGCTCGATGGCACAGGTGTGAAAAAAGTGACTACAGGATCACAGAGATTTTGAATTTCTGCACACACTTGTGGACACTGGACACTTATGGATTGTGTGAGGCCCACTGAATATCAGAGTGCTATGTCACAGGCTCGATGGCACAGGTGTGAAAAAAGTGACTACAGGATCACAGAGATTTTGAATTTCTGCACACACTTGTGGACACTGGACTCTTATGGATTGTGTGAGGCCCACTGAATATCATAGCGCTATGTCACAGGCTCGATGGCACAGGTGTGAAAAAAGTGACTACAGGATAAGGGAGATTTTGAATTTCTGCACACACTAGTGGACACTGGACACTTTTGGATTGTGTGAGGCCCACTGAATATCAGAGCGCTATGTCACAGGCAGAAATTGGCTAGTATATCACAAACTACAAGGTGTATGTAGAATTGGGCAGAATAGGAATCTCCCTAGAGTGTAGGTCTGTAAGAACGGAACAAGTCCTCCACTTATCCTTCCACAGTGACACACAGATAGCTTCACTGTGGCCGTGATAACAGCCGTTACACGGTACTGAGAGGAGCGTGCACGTACACGGCTGTCCGGTGTACGTAAAATTGTCAAGCTCCGTGTTTTTTAAGTATACGGACTGACACACGCTGTCTCTCTATAGTTTTGAATGTGATCAAACAGCAAATATATTTAACTGTTTGAAAGCTAGACAAAACTAGTAGGTGCAGGTCTGTAAGAACGGAACATGTCCTCGACTTATTCTCACAGAGTGACACACAGATAGCTTCACTGTGGCTGTGATAACAGCCGTTACACGGTACGGTGTGAGGAGCGTACACCGCTGTATGGTGTGAAAAAATGCACGCTCAGTACCTCGGCAGGACAAAAAAAAAATTGGGATTGCTTTTAAAAAAGCAGTTTGCAGAGCAGTGGGTAAACAGCAATGCAGCTGTCAGGAAGCCTTAGAAGGCAGCCTAACAACCAACACCGCTGATCCATCACAATATAGCCTCCCCTTGCACTGCACACACAGTGACTGGTGTGTTGTACAGGCAAAATCGCTAGCAGCAGAAGCAGTTTTTTTTTCTTCTTCCCTGCCTAACGCTCTCCCTACAGAATCAGCAGCAGCAACCTCTCCCTATGCTAAGATCGGCAGAAGTAAGATGGCGGTCGGCGTGCACGCCCTTTTATAACCCCTGTGACGCTCACCAAAGCAAGCCAATCACTTGCATGCCCTTCTGAAAGATGGTGGTGACCCCTGCCTATGTCATCACGTTGCCCACAGTGTCCGTGGATCCTGATTGGCTGAAAGAGCGCAAAACAAACTTTTGAAACGCGACTTTGGTGCGTAAGTCGCCAACCTCGTGGCCGACCTCATCCTAGGGTCGGGTTTCGTTTCATGAAACCCGACTTTGCCAAAAGTCGTCGACTTTTGAAATTTTTCGACCCGTTTCGCTCAACTCTAATAGTGAGCACTTTGAACCCCCAGGTGCTTCACAAATTGATCCATAAAAATGAAAAAGTACTTTTTTTTCACAAAAATTTTCTTTTAGCATCAATTTTTTCATTTCCACATGGGTAACAGGATAAATTGTATCCTAAAATTTGTTGGGCAATTTCTCCTGAGTACACCGATACCTCATAGCGGACACAATATCATGTTTGCAGAGCCCTTGATGTGCCTAAACAGTGGAAACCCCCCACAAGTGACACCATTTTGGAAACTAGACCCTCCAAGGAACTTATCTAGATGTGTGGTGAGAAATTTGAACCCTTAAGTGCTTCACAGAAGTTTATAAAGTAGAGTCATTGTTACAGAACCCCCCCGCACACCGAATAGGAGATGTATGCCCTTAATGCAGCAACCGACCTGCTGCAACCCCCTAGGCAGAAGTAAGCAAGATATCCCACTTCTGACCTCCCCCCACCTTTGCAAATCCCATGGCTATTGTAATGTATGTCTGGTGTCTTAATTGGAGCCTGTTATCTACTGGCCTGACACACATTGATTGTCCTGCCCTCTGTATGTATATATATTCTGAGACCGATGAGTAAAATGTGTCACACTGGAAATACATGGAGTAGCAGTGAACTTTTATATGTTCCCATGTTACAAAGCCTTTCGAACCAGCGTCCTTCATTCGGCAGTGAGGAAAGCCAGAGTGGACCTCCAGAGAAACGGGGTGGTAATGTAAGAGGTATTACAGCACAGAAGACCCCGTTACACTGGTGGCAGCAGTGGAATATGATATCCCGTCTATAGGAGTAAAGGACTGAATGGAAAACAAATACCAGAAGTTAAAGAGGAATACATTAAAAGACCTGGTGGAAGCTCGAGGGTTAATCGCCTGCAACAAAACAAAAGTGGAATTGATAGCAGCCATCATGGAACACGACAGTGCAGCGCCCCCCAATGTGAACATGGAAGTGAATGAATTCCAGAGGGAGGTAAAGAACAGACTGGCGTTCTATGGCCCAAACCCTGCAGTAGAGATCGTACGAGAGGTGATGGCTGATGTGCGTACTGATCTGAAGGAAAAGATGGCAGAGCGGACCAGGATAGAGCTAGCCAAGATGGAGATGGCAGAGCGGACCAAAGTAGAGCTAGCTAAGACAGAGCTAGCCAAGATGGAGATGGCAGAGCAGAGAGAGGAGAGTCAGTGAGCAGGGGGAGCTCTGGCCTCCGCCCAGGTACCGTCAGCAGTAAGCCACAAAAAAATCCAGTATAATGCCTTCCGACAGTTGGGGGAGGCAGAGGAAGACATTGATGGCTTTCTGCAGGACTTTGAGTGGCAGTGTGCCCTTCATCAAGTGAAGCCGGAGGATTGGGTTCAGGTTCTGGCTAGCAAGCTGACAGGCCAGGCAGCGGACGCCTATCGCACGGTACCTGATGAGAACTGTATGGACTATGAAAGGGTCAAAGAAGTGATCTTGGCCCGGTATGCGCTGACAACAGAGGCATACCGCCAAAAGTTCCGCGGACTTATAAAACAGGTAACAGATACCCACGCTGAATGGGCCTGTAAACTACTGCGGTCACTGCTACAGTGGGTACAAGGGAGCCAAGCAACCACTAAGGAGGTCGTCTTCCAGCTCTTCTTGTTCGAGTGATTCTTTACTGGACTGAACTCAGAGACACAAGAATCGCCTCGGGACAGACGGCCAATGACTCTTGAGGAGGCCGCTCATCTGGCCGATGAACATCATGATGCCAGGAGGTCTCAGTTGTCAGGATCAAAGACTGTCACTAGGGGCCCTCCCATGAGTCTGGAGGCCCCTAAACCACAGAAGATCGTCGGGGACCAGCTAAAACCCCGGCTTACCAGAGTCCCCCTGGGGTGCGATGCCACACCTGCCATCAACTGGACCACCTGCAAAGACAATGTGCCAATCGGACTCAGCGTACCAAGTGTCCAAAGGCGGGAACGGCTACCGTCAACCGGGCCACTGTACACAACTACCAGGGCAAAGCTAACCCGGCATTGGGGGCTATGACTAATCCGGGGATGGAAGAGTTGGAGGAAGTGCTGCATGAAGTAGACCCCGTGCAGGCAGCCCAGGCAGATAATCGACAACAGCATCGACAGACGGTGTGGGTTAATGGGTAATGTATGCAGGGACCAAGAGATTCCGGAGCAACTTTGACCCTTGTGAAGCCTCATTTCTTCCGGGACCAAGAGAAGACAAACCGGACAGTGGCCGTCCGTGTAGCAGGGGGAGCCATACATCAACTGCCCACTGCCAGGATTCACCTGAACTGGGGAGTCGGGGATGGCCTTGTTGAGGTCGGCCTGATGAAGGATTTGCCTGCAGTCGTCTTACTGGGAAATGACTTCAGGCCCATGTTGTCTGCATTCTCGGTCGTCCCTCTGGCTGAGACCTATCCTGTGACCATCCAGAGACAAGCTCGAGCTGCGGAGGCGGAATCACACTCAGAGGAGGCCCAGGTAAGACACCCCAGCCCTACACGTATCCCCATAGCCAGACACATTTCTTGGGCCACGCCAGCTGAGTTTAAAAAGGAGGTACTTGAGGATCCCTCATTACAGGGGTATCGTGGGAAGGCACAGGAGGGGAGAGGAGTACTGGAAGTGGAACAGTTTATATGGCATCAGGGACTCCTCTACCGGGTTACAGAGCAGTGCCACACAGGGACGAGCCCCACTATAAAACGACAGCTGGTAGTTCCCAAGAAGTATAGGCAGGAGCTACTGCGAATCTCTCATGACATACCCTTGGCCGGGAACCTCGGCGTTAGTCACACCAGGCATCGTCTGACACAAAACTTCTTTTGGCCGTGGGTAACCTATGATGTTCGTCAGTACTGCCAGACCTGTGACAGTTGCCAGCGCATTGGCAAGAGGGGAGATCACTGCAAGGCCAAACTACACCCCCTCCCCATTGTGGAGGAGCCATTTTTGCTGAGTAGCGGTCGATCTGATAGGGCCGATAGCCAAACCCAGTCCGTCAGGGAAAAAGTATATATTGACAGTGGTAGATTATACCACACGGTATCCAGAGGCGGTTGCATTACCTAACATACTGGCAGAGACAGTGGCGGCTGCCCTGCTCCAGGTTTTCTCACGGGTTGGATTTCCCCGGGAGGTTATCTCGGACCAGGGTACCCAGTTTACAGCAGAGGTGACCAACCAGCTGTGGAAGCTGTGCGGCGTAAAGTCCATTAGAAGCGCCCCGTATCACCCGCAAACCAATGGGTTGTGTGAACGTTTTAACGGAAGATTAAAACAACTCATTGGGACTTTTACCAGGACCTACAGGGACTGGGAGAAATTCTTGCCACACCTCCTGTTTGCCTATCGGGAGGTGCCCCAAGAATCTACGGGGTTCTCCCCGTACGAACTGTTATACGGGAGGCATGTAAGGGGACCCCCTAGACTTAGTGCGAGAACACTGGGAAGGGGAGGGAACCATAGAAGGGATACCTATCGTGCCCTACGTGCTGGAATTCTGGGAACGTCTACAGGAGCTGACTCAGGCTGTACGTGGGAACATGTAGGCGGCCCAACAGCGCCAGCGTGTATGGTACGATCGGAGAGCCAGAGAACGCACCTTTGAGATAGGACAGAAGGTCCTGGTGTTAGAACCAACAAGGCAGAACAAGTTCAAAGCTGCATGGCAGGGGCCCTACTAGGTAGTGGGGAAAATAGCCAACATCACCTACAATGTCGCCGATTGTGACGACCCCAGGGTTATTCGCATATTCCACGTGAATATGCTGAAGTCCTACCGGGAGCGCCCTGAAGAGGTAGTGGCCATCTCTGCATCCGAAGCAGAGGATTTAGCAGGACTCCCCTTGCCTGATGTCTTAGGGGAGAAGACTCAGTCTAAAACATGGGACCAGGTACACTTGGGAGAAAACCTAGGGCCCCGGGAGAGACAGCAGGCAGAGGCGTTGTTGAGGCAGCGACAGAGGATGTTTTCAGAGAGACCGGGGTACACCCGCCTGGCACAACACAAGGTTGAGACCTAGGATCAGACCCCCCTGAGACAACCCCCCTTCAGCGTCCCTGAGTCTGTACGAGAAGGGATGCGACAAGAGATACAAGAGATGTTGCGTTTAGGGGTCATTGAAGAGTCAGATAGTCCCTGGGCATCCCCCGTAGTGTTAGTGCCCAAGAAGGATGGGACTACCCGGTTTTGTGTAGACTATCGCAAGCTATATGAGAAAACGGTGACGGATGCGTATCCCATGCCGCGTGTGGATGAGTTGTTAGACCGGCTGGCGGGGGCAAAGTATTTGACCACCATCGATCTATGCAAAGGCTATTGGCAGATCCCCCTAAGTCCTGACACTATTCCCAAGTCTGCATTTGTCACCCCGTTCGGCTTATTCCAGTTTCGATTTATGCCATTCGGGATGAAGAATGCCCCTGCGACCTTCCAGAGGCTGGCTGACCGGCTTCTGGATGGTCTCCAGGACTGTGCTTGTGCCTACCTGGATGACATCGCCATCTACAGCGCGACATGGGATGAGCATCTAAATCACCTAGAGAGAGTATTGGACAGGATCCACAAGGCCGGAATCACCTTGAACCCCAACAAGTGTCACGTGGGCAAAGCAGAGGTTCAGTATTTAGGACATTGGGTGGGAAATGGGAAACAGCGACCAGAACCAGCCAAGATTGAGGCCATAGCCAAATGGCCCACCCCACACACTAAAACCCAGGTCATGGCATTTCTAGGGACAGCTGGGTATTATAGGAAATTTGTCCCCAATTACAGCAGCTTAGCCAATCCCCTCACTGATCTGACCCGTAAGAACTTCCCCCGCCAGGTAACCTGGACACCCGAGTGTGAGGAAGCCTTCCGCCAACTAAAGGACGCCCTCACAAATACCCCAGTATTGGCCGCACCCGATCCAACTAAATGTTTCCTGGTTCACACAGACGCTTCTATGTTTGGATTGGGGGCAGTGCTGAGCCAAGTTGGGCCGCACGGTCATGACCACCCGGTCGCTTACCTGAGTCGGAAACTATTGTCCCGCGAAGTAAGCTATGCGGCCATCGAGAAGGAGTGCCTGGCAGTAGTATGGGCACTCAAGAAGTTACAACCATATTTGTATGGACGGCAGTTTTCCCTCCTAACGGACCATAATCCCCTAGTGTGGCTTAATCGGGTCTCTGGAGACAACGCCAGATTATTGCGGTGGAGTTTAGCCCTACAACCTCTACATTAGACTTCACCATCCACTACAGACCCGGCAAGCAAAATGGTAATGCCGATGGATTATGTCAACAAACGGAACTTGTACCAACCCCAAAGACTTTGGTCATTCCCAAATGTGGGGAGAACCACTGTTTGGGCACACGTCGGAGCTCGAAAGGGAAGTAGTGCCGGTTTGGAATGCAGACTTTGATGGAATCGTCTGCAGGCGTCATGTTGCGCTTTCAGAGCCCCTGATGTGCCTAAACAGTAGAAACCCCCCACAAGTGACCCTATTTTGGAAACTAGACTCCCCAAGGAACTTATTTAGATGTGTGGTGAGCACTTTGAACCCCTAAGTGCTTCACAGAAGTTTATAACGCAGAGCACCACCTCCTCCTATGGCCCACAGCCTGCACCCACCGGCACCACCTCCTCCTGTGGCTCACAGCCTGCACCCACCAGCACCACCTCCTCCTGTGGCTCACTGCCTGCACCCACCGGCACCACCTCCTCCTGTGGCTCACAGCCTGCACCCACCAGCACCACCTCCTCCTGTGGCCCACAGCCTGCACCCACCGGCACCACCTCCTCCTGTGACTCACAGCCTGCACCCACCAGCACCACCTCCTCCTGTGGCTCACAGCCTGCACCCACCAGCACCACCTCCTCCTGTGGCGCACAGCCTGCACCCACCAGCACCAGTTCCTCCTGTGGCTCACAGCCTGCACCCACCAGCACCACCTCCTCCTGTGGCTCACTGCCTGCACCCACCGGCACCACCTCCTCCTGTGGCTCACAGCCTGCACCCGCCAGCACCACCTCCTCCTGTGGCCCACAGCTTGCACCCACCGGCACCACCTCCTCCTGTGGCTCACAGCCTGCACCCACCAGCACCAGCTCCTCCTGTGGCCCACAGCCTGCACCCACCGGCACCACCTCCTCCTGTGGCCCACAGCCTGCACCCACCGGCACCACCTCCTCCTGTGGCTCACAGCCTGCACCCACCAGCACCACCTCCTCCTGTGGCCACAGCCAAACACACATTGTCCTGCCCAACATTGAGGGCAAACAAAAACACCGTCCCACCAAGTAGCCAACCAATCTTTTATTTTCCAGGATGGAATGTGGGACCAAACAATCAAGACAGGTGTGCTTTTCTCAATAAGGCTTTTGGTTTGGAGATGTCCGCACAACAACCTCATACCCCAGAATCGCACCATCAGGCCGGTGTTTTAGGTTCTGAAATACATTTTCAACCAGAGACTTTAGACCATGGGATTTTCCATCCTTTATTTAATCCCTTTCAGTCAGTTACCCCTATGTGTCACCTCGAGTTTCTGCGCCCTCACCTTTTTCAACACCCAGTCCAGGCCCTGTTCCCCACTTCACATTATAGTTTTTTTTTCCTTTGTTTGTTGCTATAAATCATCATTAGGTTTTGGTGTAGCAAAATAATATGCCTATTTTTTTGTTCTTGGCATTCAAATCTATAATATGATTTGTGTTTAAAAAAGGCCTCATCTCATTTGGTTTATTTGTGTTTCTAATCAGTAAATCAGACACAGCACTAAAAAGCATCAGCGGGAAAGTGTACAACCGTGGGCTGAAGATTCTGTGAAATGTGTAATACACGTGGAGCCTCACAGACTATTAATACCACAGAGTTGTATCTTTACTCTTTACTAATTATTAAAATGGGGGACCCCGGGGAAAAAACAAATTCTGCATCATTTCTGTAATTTTTGGCTGCAAAAACGCGTGAATTTGCTTTGTTTTTGCCTGATTTGAGTGAATGATGAAAACGTGGGGCAAACCCGCAGAGAATTGACATGCAGATTATTTTCTGCACCAGAACTGCAAAAAATACTCAACATGTGCACGACACGTCAGGATTCTCATTCACTTTGCTGGCGTCAGGTTTTGTCACAAATGCGGGCCGAAAAACGCACCAAATCTGCAACGTGTGCACACAGCCCTATAGGTACGAGCGATATCCGCAAAAAGTACGGATACACTGGTACGAGAAAAAGCATCGTGTGATCGAGGCCTAAGGTGTAAGTAGTAATGCCGTATAATACAGATATAGAGTAAATGTGCAGGACGTATACACGGACGGCTGGTGCACTATTTGCTGCAGGTTTCTGGAGGATTTGCCTTGTGACATAAGGGCGCTTCACAGCTACTTATATTATTTCTGTATAATCTCTTCCCTTCTTATATTCTGTAATGTTTTTAGTTCTTAGCTTCTTGGAGAAGGCAAAGTGCGCATCAGAATACATCTAGCCTTCTTTCTGTGTTGTATAATGTGAGTTTTCTCCTCCTGTTCCTGTCGTCAGTGTTGCGCTGTTTTCCTTACTTTATGTTTTGTATTACGGCGCTATAAGATCATTTTCTGCCTCGTCTGTTCCTTCATTCCATCTTATTTAGACTGAATGTGATTTTCAGACACTTTATGGAGCTCGGCATTTTCTCTCGCATCCCCGTTATTTCTGCCATTTATAAACTTATGATTCAGGTTTAGTATTTTTCGTGCTTTATTTCAGTATTTTGATGAAATTTACCCATAAATTGCTGGTTTTTGCCTCTATTCTGTCTTTTGCGCTGTTATTTCCTCTCGTCGCCTCCTTCGCTCCTGGAGGATCTCTGTAATTACTCATTATTTCAGTGTGGTCACTCCGGTGCCATCATTTGATGCTGATATTTATCATTTACGATCACTTTTTCTCCTCTGCGGCATTTTCCCCACATCTCCGCGGTTTCCTGATTTATAACAGCGCATTTCTTCATACTTTTTACAGGAAATCTTAGAAAATTGAGATTCTGTGCTTTTCTGCTATTGTGGAGCCCTAAACTAGCACTACAGATCTCCTGACACGATTACTGTCCGTATACAGCGCTCAGACACCGCTCTGACTGACTTTCTTCACAGGAACCATCTTTTGTGAGGTAATTTCACCTCATGGCATCACTAAAACCCTACACCATATTCCCACTAACGCCATTCACAGCAAGGAGTGCTGTCTGCTATCTCGGCTTTGCTGTGTAATGGCGTCACAGACAAGTTTCCCGCCCTCACACAGCTCAGCTACCCTCCTCTGCATCCTCACTACATCGCAGCTGTGATCAGAAATGGCGCCGTCCCCTTCACATCGCTCATTTTATACCAACAGTGGACAGCGACACCTAGGGGCAGGAGAACGAACTGGAAGCTATTACACGGTGTACTACAGGAGCTTCCGTGACGTCATGCCCATGTGACCAGGCTGTTATGTGGCTGCTGCAGGAGGTGAGGGGGCGACGGGGGCGGGGTCTGTGACCGGGGGGCGGGGTCTGTGACCGGGGGCGAGGTCTGTGTGATATTCCGACCCCTACAGTCACCGGGAGGCGGTGTCAGCACCCGGGCAAGTCACCTGTCCGGCGGCTGCGGGAGGTGAGACCGAGACCTGCATCGGGAGAGGATGTGGCGGCTGTGTGCGGAGCAAGCTGCGAGATGGAGCTGAGCTGGATGTGTGCGTGACCCGGGGGCTGCAATGTGTCCGTGTGACGGCGCCAGAGATGTGTGTGTCTATGGAATGTGTGTCCGCCTCTGCCGTCTCCTTGTGCCTCCGTATCCGCCTCTCCGCCCGTCTGCCTCCGTATGACATGTCACCACCACTATGTCTTGCACCAAATAAACTGCAGCCTCACTACACCACATAGATGCAGCAGAGCTGAGTTTGCCCATGACGTCTCTGTGTGCCTGCAGCTCGATGAAAGCCTCAGCTACTTTCTGTTGTGCAGCATAACATTACCCCATCTCTGCTGTGTCGGCTTCCTCCTCTCCTCACTGTTCCGTATAAGCCCCCTGTGCTCCTCTCCCCTCCGTCCCCCCAGCAGTTTTATCACACTGGGTGCTATAATGTGCGGCCTCCACTCCGGTGTATTATACTCCTATTATCCCTCCTGGCTGTAATATCCGGCGTCTCCTGACTCCAGCACGCTGGGTGCTATAATGTGCGGCCTCCACTCCGGTGTATTATACTCCTATTATCCCTCCTGGCTGTAATATCCGGCGTCTCCTGACTCCAGCACTCTGGGTGCTATAATGTGCGGCCTCCACTCCGGTGTATTATACTCCTATTATCCCTCCCGGCTGTAATATCCGGCGTCTCCTGACTCCAGCACGCTGGGTGCTATAATGTGCGGCCTCCACTCCGGTGTATTATACTCCTATTATCCCTCCTGGCTGTAATATCCGGCGTCTCCTGACTCCAGCACGCTGGGTGCTATAATGTGCGGCCTCCACTCCGGTGTATTATACTCCTATTATCCCTCCCGGCTGTAATATCCGGCGTCTCCTGACTCCAGCACGCTGGGTGCTATAATGTGCGGCCTCCACTCCGGTGTATTATACTCCTATTATCCCTCTTGGCTGTAATATCCGGCGTCTCCTGACTCCAGCACGCTGGGTGCTATAATGTGCGGCCTCCACTCCGGTGTATTATACTCCTATTATCCCTCCCGGCTGTAATATCCGGCGTCTCCTGACTCCAGCACGCTGGGTGCTATAATGTGCGGCCTCCACTCTGGTGTATTATACTCCTATTATCCCTCCCGGCTGTAATATCCGGCGTCTCCTGACTCCAGCACGCTGGGTGCTATAATGTGCGGCCTCCACTCTGGTGTATTATACTCCTATTATCCCTCCTGGCTGTAATATCCGGCGTCTCCTGACTCCAGCACTCTGGGTGCTATAATGTGCGGCCTCCACTCTGGTGTATTATACTCCTATTATCCCTCCTGGCTGTAATATCCGGCGTCTCCTGACTCCAGCACTCTGGGTGCTATAATGTGCGGCCTCCACTCCGGTGTATTATACTCCTATTATCCCTCCTGGCTGTAATATCCGGCGTCTCCTGACTCCAGCACGCTGGGTGCTATAATGTGCGGCCTCCACTCTGGTGTATTATACTCCTATTATCCCTCCTGGCTGTAATATCCAGCATCTCCTGACTCTAGCACGCTGGGTGCTATAATGTGCGGCCTCCACTCTGGTGTATTATACTCCTATTATCCCTCCCGGCTGTAATATCCGGCGTCTCCTGACTCCAGCACGCTGGGTGCTATAATGTGCGGCCTCCACTCTGGTGTATTATACTCCTATTATCCCTCCTGGCTGTAATATCCGGCGTCTCCTGACTCCAGCACTCTGGGTGCTATAATGTGCGGCCTCCACTCCGGTGTATTATACTCCTATTATCCCTCCTGGCTGTAATATCCGGCGTCTCCTGACTCCAGCACGCTGGGTGCTATAATGTGCGGCCTCCACTCTGGTGTATTATACTCCTATTATCCCTCCTGGCTGTAATATCCAGCATCTCCTGACTCTAGCACGCTGGGTGCTATAATGTGCGACCTCCACTCCGGTGTATTATACTCCTATTATCCCTCCTGGCTGTAATATCCGGCGTCTCCTGACTCCAGCACTCTGGGTGCTATAATGTGCGGCCTCCACTCTGGTGTATTATACTCCTATTATCCCTCCTGGCTGTAATATCCGGCGTCTCCTGACTCCAGCACTCTGGGTGCTATAATGTGCGGCCTCCACTCCGGTGTATTATACTCCTATTATCCCTCCTGGCTGTAATATCCGGCGTCTCCTGACTCCAGCACGCTGGGTGCTATAATGTGCGGCCTCCACTCCGGTGTATTATACTCCTATTATCCCTCCTGGCTGTAATATCCGGCGTCTCCTGACTCCAGCACGCTGGGTGCTATAATGTGCGGCCTCCACTCCGGTGTATTATACTTCTATTATCCCTCCCGGCTGTAATATCCGGCGTCTCCTGACTCCAGCACTCTGGGTGCTATAATGTGCGGCCTCCACTCCGGTGTATTATACTCCTATTATCCCTCCTGGCTGTAATATCCGGCGTCTCCTGACTCCAGCACGCTGGGTGCTATAATGTGCGGCCTCCACTCCGGTGTATTATACTCCTATTATCCCTCCTGGCTGTAATATCCGGCGTCTCCTGACTCCAGCACGCTGGGCGCTATAATGTGAGGCCTCCACTCTGGTGTATTATACTCCTATTATCCCTCCTGGCTGTAATATCCGGCGTCTCCTGACTCCAGCACGCTGGGTGCTATAATGTGCGGCCTCCACTCCGGTGTATTATACTCCTATTATCCCTCCCGGCTGTAATATCCGGCGTCTCCTGACTCCAGCACGCTGGGTGCTATAATGTGCGGCCTCCACTCCGGTGTATTATACTCCTATTATCCCTCCCGGCTGTAATATCCGGCGTCTCCTGACTCCAGCACGCTGGGTGCTATAATGTGCGGCCTCCACTCCGGTGTATTATACTTCTATTATCCCTCCCGGCTGTAATATCCTGCGTCTCCTGACTCCATCACACTGGGTGCTATAATGTGCAGCCTCCACTCCAGTGTATTATACTCCTATTATCCCTCCCGGCTGTAATATCCTGCGTCTCCTGACTCCAGCACGCTGGGTGCTATAATGTGCGACCTCCACTCTGGTGTATTATACTCCTATTATCCCTCCCGGCTGTAATATCCTGCGTCTCCTGACTCCAGCACTCTGGGTGCTATAATGTGCAGCCTCCACTCCGGTGTATTATACTCCTATTATCCCTCCCGGCTGTAATATCCTGCGTCTCCTGACTCCAGCACTCTGGGTGCTATAATGTGCGGCCTCCACTCCGGTGTATTATACTCCTATTATCCCTCCCGGCTGTAATATCCGGCGTCTCCTGACTCCAGCACTCTGGGTGCTATAATGTGCAACCTCCACTCCGGTGTATTAGGCTGGAGTCACACGAACCTGCGCAAAATACGGTCCGTAGTTTACTTGCGTAATACGGATGAATGACCACTAAACAGTGCTCCGTAGGCAATCCGTAAGCAGGGTGAGGTCGCGTATTTTGCGCATGTGTGTATCCGTATGTAATCCGTGTGGCATCCGTATGGTGAGATTTTCTCGCAGCCTTGCAAAATGGACATTTAACGGTTTTGAGGCCTGCAAACAATTTAAATCATTAGCCTGCACCCTATTTAGACACTCAGAAACAGGTGGCTGCCTCCATTCTGTCCATTTGTCACCTTGCTTTCATGAGGTGTGTTGGTGTTCTTTGTGCAGCATGGCAGAGGGTCTGCGATTCAACACAACTGAGCAGGTTCTCTTTACCTGGCTTTTGTCACGGCGCGTTGGGCAACCATATCCTGTGATAGTGGATCCGCGGAGGAGGAGACGCATGTGGGTCCATCCAGTTTTGAGGCAACGACTCACAAGAGGTCATTTTCACCGCCTCTATTCTTCTCTGCGGCAGCATCCGGATAAATTTTACCAGTACTGTCGCATGAGCCTTGCCACATTTGATCGCCTCTTGGAGACAGTGCGCCCTGGGATCACCTTTCAGGACACAAGGATGCGCAAAGCCATATCTGCAGAGGAGCGACTTGTACTCACAATACGGTATGTACTACACAACCACAATCTCTATGTTCATAATGTGTGTGTTAATGTATGTTTTTTGGCCTTCTTGGACAAAGTTTAATACCCTCATCTTACTCCAAATATGAAGCACCTGACACAGCAGAATGTTACATCTAATATGTCCTGCATATCACTTAGTCATTGTGCCACCAAATATGTGTGTGTTCTTCTCTATCATTTCCTAACAAGTTTGGTCGGCATGTAACTGATTTTTTTTTACTTTAGCCATTCTAACCTGGACTATTTCTGTTGTTCTACAGCTTCCTGTCCACTGGCCTGTCTTATGCCGCCCTCCACCATGAGTTTCTCAATGGAAAATCCATCATTTCAGGCATAGTGAGGTCTACATGTGCACAAATCTGGACAAGACTCCATCAAGTGGTCCTACCCGAGCCCAGGATGGAAGACTGGTTAAGGATTTCAAGGGAGGACTGAGGAGGACTGCCAGTTTCCAAATTGTATTGGGACCCTGGATGGCAAACATATCAGGGTGCGTAAGCCGCTGAACTCTGACTCCCAATTCTTCAATTATAAACAATACTTTTCTGTTGTATTGTTGGCTCTGGTAGACCCTCAATACAAGCTTATAATTGTTGACATTGGGGCCTATGGAAGGACGGGAGACTCTAGAGTCTTCAATACTTCCATAATGGCTCGGCGGCTACGCACCAACCAGTTGGATCTACCACCACCACGCCAGCTACCAGGCTCCACTCAAGAATCAGTCCCTTATGTCCTTGTGGCAGATGAGGCCTTTCAGTTATCACGTAATGTTATGAGGCCATATCCCCGGCGCAACCTTGACCACAGGCGCAGAATTTTTAACTTGCGCCTATCACGTGCTAGGCGACTGGTGGAGTGTTCCTTTGCGATTCTTTCTGCCAAATGGCGGGTACTCCAGTCTGCCATTCAGTTGAGTGAGCAAAATGTGAATGAAGTTGTGAAAGCCTGTGTTGTTCTGCATAACTTCACCAGGATACATGATTGTTCCTCCTCTGCTGGTGTTGTGCGTAGGCCGGACAATGTGCGCAGGGTGAGACCACCTATCAACCCTCAGCGTAGACCGCTCTCTGGCCTCAAAGTGCGTGATATATTCACGAATTACTTTATCTCACCTGAGGGGGCAACTTCTTGGCGAGAGCATGCTGTGTCTGTTATAATTTGTTTCTTTAAGTGTGTCTAAATATATATTACTCAAGCCTTAATGATTCTATGACTGTTTCATTGCATTGGTTGGTGTCTGTTAGTATGTTGTGAGGGATTGTGAAAAATCACACAGAGACGTTAACTAGAGTAGACAAATATTTAGTTTTGCCTTTTTTTTTTTTTTTTTTTGTTTTGCTTAAAGGCAAACATAATTTTGCCATAACACAAATTTGGCAATGGCCAAAATGACCCTTTGTGCCTTCTTTAACTTGTTGTAAAATTAACATAACAGAACAGCAACAAACATTATGCAATAACAACATTGCTACAGATTAACCATGATTGGGCAACAAAAGGTGAGCTCCATCACCAAAATAAAGGCTACAAGATAACACTCACATTTCCACATAATGTTAGCCAAACATAGAAAGATTCCACCATGACAGGCAAGGCTACCTCACAGCTTTCACACAGATATTACCTGTCTGTAGAACAGACAATATTTAAGCATGCTATACCGGAAAGGATGAAAATACAAAACTCACTTGTTAAGACATAGAGAGAGCGTGATATTCTGAATGATGGTCGCCTAGACTTTTTTTTACTAGAGATTGCTAACAAAAAAGGTGACTACTTAACTAAGGCGAGCACGCCTTTCCTATGCGCTAGCAAGTGAGTAGTGTATTTTCATCCTTTCATTTTACAGTATAGCGCATTTAAATATTCTCTTTTCTACACACATGTAATATCTGTGTGAAAGGCGTGAGGTAGCGTTGCCTGTCATGATGGATTGTTTAATATGTTTGGAAAACATTGTTTAAAAATGTGAGTGTTAAATTATGTTCTAAATGTTGGTGAAGGAGAACACCTGTTTTTTGTTTTAGATTATGAGCACCAGTTACATCTCACTGGACATCTCCAAACATTTTAGAATCATAAATCCTCATATGTAGGGGAAGGGGAACGTGGATGACCAGCCTGTGGGTGCTGCTGGACATTGTGGCCAACATCGCCCTGTGTGGGGCCATACTGTTGCCCATGATGCTGTAATTGTCCAGCCTCCTGGGCCTGTTGGGGATACTGGCCAGAGTACTGATGATGGTGAGGGGCTTCTTGTTGGCTATGGTAGGCCCGTGGCTCATACCCACCAAGATAGCCAGATCGTCCCCAACCAGGTTGGGACCAGCCTTCAACACTGGGTGGGTACAAGTGGCCATATTGGTGGGGTTGACTTGAGGAAGACATTTGGGGCTGCGGAATAGAAGGATGGGTAGGGGGAGGAAGGGCTTGAGGTGTTGGCCCACGTATTGGGGGCTGTTCAGACCCTGCTTGAGCAAGCATCTGTGTGGATGGTCGCATGCGCATTAAATTTCATGGTGAGAGCTGCCACCTCTCCAGAAATTCAAAAACCTCATATGGGGTATTGGGGGGGGTGCTTGTATCTAGCAGGATCTGAATACATCCCCTAATACGGAGCCTGACCTCACGGGTAAGGGCACGGAGATAAAGGGTGAGGCTACGAGCATAGGCCTCCTCACCATCATCTGTAGTGACTCTGGACAAATAATTCAGCACCCCTGTGTCCACATTGGTCCTGCTCTCTTGAATGGTGACCTGACGCCTTCTTCTTGTTCGCCGTGATGCTAGAGCAGCCTGTGGGGAGGACCTGATCTGGGCAGTTGGGCTGCTGCTCAAGTTGCCCGGCTCTTCCAGGATGGGTGAGGTGGCAGCAGCAGACCGTCCTGTTGGTGTGGTGTGTAGGCCAGCCATTGTGTGGTCTTGTGATGCCTCATCTTCAGCCATCCTTCTTGTAGGGGGAGAAGATGGGCCAGCCACCTCATCCCCTACAGGATCTATAATGGGCTCTGCCTCTGAGGCCGTTCCTCGATCCGTAAGGTTGGATTGAGTTCTGTTATGAAATAAAACAGAGGCAAAAATACATCAATATTTTTGTCCCTGTAAAGTATTTGTGTAATGTATTTGTGTAATGTGGTGTGAGGTATGTACTTACGGTCTCAGATCCAGAATTGGGGCGAGGAAGGACAGCCAGTCATAGTATATGTACTTCCTTTTTACATATCCAGCATCCCCACTCCTGGACCGCTGCTGGCGTTCCTGGCGGAACTGGTCCCGGATGCTTCTCCACCGTTTCATCACATCTTCCACTGCAATGTGACAGGAAAGATTGTCAAAATCACATATTTGAGAGGTCACATTTTCTACCAGTAGTCTAGGCATGGGGCCTTCTGGGGTGTGCTTTCTACCCATGGTGGCATATGTAATTGGGCCGATACACAGGGTCTCATTAGCTCCACTGAAACTAATTTTATTGGCTAGGAGGATGAGGAGCTTGTGGCCTAACCCCTAATTATGGCTGTGTGAAGCCACGTGTCACATCCAAATGTAACGGCCTCATGAGGCTAATAACAGTACATGCACAGGAAGGGGGGTGCTGATTGTAGATTCACATTTTTTAGCGCGCACTAAGGTTAATGATATTTTTATGGTTGCACTTACAAATTTTATGCTGCTCATCACGTGGTCTGTCCCCAAAGTCATGGTACATCTGGCGACAGATGCGCCTCCATGACGCCTCCTTTCTTGTCCGGTTCTCATAATTAGCATCGCGTGGGTCCCATATTTCTGGACGCTCCTGCACCAGGACAATGAGGAGCTCTACACTAATGTATGTGGACGCCATGCTGCTGCTGTACTCCGTGGAGGCGTACTTCCTGGATGTCTGGAGCGGTTTTTGAGCTCATTTGCATGTCTAGGCTTCCTGATGATGGATTGGCCCATTTCCTGTTCACCAGCCAAAAGACCTGCGTATTTCTCGCAGGTCACACGTGTGTTCCGTGTGTAACCCGTACTTTTTGCGCACCCATAGACTTGCATTGGCGTACTACGGGCGTGGTACGCTGACAGTCCCAGCATGCTGCGATTGGCACGGAGCGTAGGATACGGAAGAGAAAAAACCGCCTGGTGCGTGGGACCCCATAGAGAATCATTTGTCCGTGTCTAATGCGTGCTTTTTGCGCCTCTCAATCTCCCGTATTCCTCGCCAGTGTGACTCTGGCCTTATACTCGTATCCCTCCTGGCTGTAATATCAAGCGTCTCCTGACTCCAGCACTCTGGGTGCTATAATGTGCGGCTTCCACTCCGGTGTATTATACTCATATTATCCCTCCTGACTGTAATATCCGGCGTCTCCTGACTCCAGCACGCTGGGTGCTATAATGTGCGGCTTCCACTCCGGTGTATTATACTCATATTATCCCTCCTGACTGTAATATCCGGCGTCTCCTGACTCCAGCACGCTGGGTGCTATAATGTGCGGCTTCCACTCCGGTGTATTATACTCGTATTATCCCTCCCGGCTGTAATATCAGGCGTCTCCTGACTCCAGCATGCTGGGTGCTATAATGTGCGGCCTCCACTCTGGTGTATTATACTACTATTATCCCTCCTGGCTGTAATATCCGGCGTCTCCTGACTCCTGCACGCTGGGTGCTATAACGTCCAGTTATAATGGTGCAGTCATTCTCCAGCCTTCCCTGGACTTATCATTTCTCCGCTTCTTTCAGTTTTGTGTTTTATTACAGGGAGCAGACTGGCACAATGGGCATCCTCTCCGACCCGGCAACAGCGGCTGGCACGTCTCATCACACGGCTTAACTCCCCGCTCTGGTGAGTACGTGAGTGAAACTCAGGAGGGGGGGAGGGAGATAGAGAGCGAAACGCTGGGGGGAGAGAGAGAGGACGAGCAGAGCATTGTGCTTTATTCGGTCGTCCATGACAGCACTACCTGAGAGAGGGGATCCGCCCTTCAGGAACAGGAAACCTACAGATACAAAAGGGCGGCACCTCTCCCACGCATCAGTTGGTTTCCTGTTCCTAGAGGACAGAACTTCCTACAGATTGTCCGTTATGGAGTCGTCGAGGATATTTCCAGGCCGGCTGACTGACCCAGGTAGCAGGGGGATCTCCTACCTCGGTCCGCGCGGGGTCCCTGGAAGCGCCACGGTGGGGCCGGGTAGGTCGCCATGGCAGTGGTCGGAGCAGGTGGAGCATAGGGTCCGGTGGACAACCACCTCCATAGTGCCAGCATCAGGAGGTATGTATGCCCCGGTCTCCTGGTGCGTTCCCCCCCGGGGTCCGGTCCTCTCCTCATCCGGGTCGGCGTTGGGGCCTGGTCGGCGGGTACGTGGTGGCGCACGTGGGGGCTGGAGGCTCTCCGGGCCGGGGGCGCCGTGCCGGCTCCTTCTCGCACGCTCCCGCGGTCTCAGATGAGCGGCGGGGGTGACGTGGTGGAAGGGGCGGGGCCGGGAATGCCGAAACCAGAAGTCGGGTGCCGGCCGGCTTCCGGTGTGCGCTGCGGGTGCTCGCATGTCCTGGGTCTCGGGAGGGTCCCGGGTAGGAGTTGCCACGGCCAGAACCAGGAGGCCATATACGGCAGGCAGGGGACGCTGCTGGGGTGCTTCCGAAGGCAATGGATACGACGGAAGCCTCCATAGACCAGCAGGACGAGGCGCAGGAGCGCCCACAGAAACAGGCCACAACGAAACCCCATACGAGTGGCCAGCCGAAGAAACAGAGACGAACGAGCGGACAGAGTTCCTCCAGACTAAAGAATCCCCCTGCCTCCCTCCGTGATCCGGTACCTGCCTCATCTGCATGGGTAAGAGATCTCCGTGAATGTACCCTGATGCAGTGTTCCCTTATGTTTTTTCGCAGGGGAGGAAAGCTACAGGAAACAGAAGCACAGGGTATGTGCCCTCTGTAGTTGCCCTTTACCAGATGGACATCCTAAAAAGTTATGTCAGCCATGCGTGCGACAGACGGTAGGGCTTGATAGGGAACGAGAGTCCATGGGTAGATTGTCAGGCCCTTACACTCTCCCCCCGTTTATGCAGGTAGCGGAAGGGACACCTGACTTCACTACAAGCCTGAGGGAGATGATCAGGACAGAGATGAAGGCCCTATCTCAAGGGGCTCATCTTCTAGAAGAAGAGAGGCTAGTTTTTAGGCTCGGAGTCCTCGGTCGCCCCTAGGAAAGACGATAACTCCTCAGACTCCCCGGCCTCCTCTTCGTCTTCCTCGGATGAAGACTCTAGCCGGTTCTGCTTCCCCTTAGACCAAATGGATAGACTAGTTAAAGTAATAAAGTCCACTATGGGGGTAGCAGACAAAACCGGAACTCTGCACAGGACATGATGTTCAGGGGTCTAGACCCCAGAAAACGCAGGGCTTTTCCGTTAAATGATAAATTCCAGAGCCTCAATACGTTTAGACTACAGGAAAAAAAGAGCGTAATAGGGTCTTATCCGGGTAGAAATTGGAAGAAAATAAAAGGAATTTACTCACCCTTTCCAGGAGAGATTAAGGCATATCAGATCAGTTGTCAGCCTGCTGCACGTCCAAAGGTCCACTCCGTGACCGCCAGCATGAATCTTTTATGGAATAAAATTCTTGGACTTATGTGCGCTGCCAGACAAAGTGTCACATCCAGGTTATGTAGAAAGATTAACAATTTATTTCCCAACGCGTTTCGAAGTACATCACACTTCTTCCTCAGGGGATGACATGTATCCCCTGAGGAAGTGTGATGTACTTCGAAACGCGTTGGGAAATAAATTGTTAATCTTTCTACATAACCTGGATGTGACACTTTGTCTGGCAGCGCACATAAGTCCAAGAATTTTATTCCATAAAAGTCCAGAGCCTGATAGATAGAGAATGGAAGAGGCCTGAAAAAAGGGGCACCATGCCACCAGCTTTCAAGTGGAGGTACCCCTTTGATGACCCAGTAGTAAGCAGATGGGATAAGGCCCCTAAGTTGGATGCGGCAGTAGCCAAAGCGTCCAAAAAATCCTCCATACCCTTTGACGATATGGCCTCCTTGCAAGATCCGCTGGATAAAAAAGCAGATTCTTTTCTAAAGGGAACATGGGAGATGTCAGCAGGCGCGCTAAGACCAGCGATAGCTGCCACATGTACAGCCAGATCCATGATGGTCTGGCTAGATCAACTGGATTCCCAGCTAAAAGACGGAACCTCAAGAGCTTCCATTCGAAAAAATCTGCCGATCATCCAGAATTCCGCTGCGTTTTTAGCCGATGCTTCAGCAGACTCTGCAAGGATGGCGGCTAGAACCTCGGACTGTCTAATGCAGCGCGAAGGGCGCTCTGGTTAAAGTGCTGGCCGGGAAATATCCAGGCCAGGTCCCGACTCTGCTCCATTCCTTGTGAGGGGGAATATCTATTCGGCCCCGTCCTGGACGAACTGTTAGAAAAGGCTGGGGATGATAAAAAGAAATTCCCCAGTTTGCCGAACCCTTCTTATAGATGTCCCTTTACCAGGAAAGGATATTTCCGTAGAAGGCCGTCCAGAGATCAGGGCAGATGGAATGAGAAAAGAAGGAAAGGTACAGGATTTATGTTTAGAGGAGGGGGGCGCCAGGAAGGTCCAGCTCGCGACACTAAAAAGCCGCCCCAATAACTAGTTGCCCCGGTAGGAGGGAGACTAGCTGCCTTCTACCCAGCCTGGTTGCTGATCTCTAATAGCAACTGGATACTGGGGGTGATAGCTGCGGGACTGCGACTAGAATTTTCCTGGGTTCCCCAAGATCGATTTAAAGTCACCCCTCTCAGATCTTCCACATCAGAACAAGCTACCCTGGAGGCCGAGGTTCATGATCTGTGCGGCAAGAAGGTCCTAACAGAAGTTCCAGAGGGAGAATGGGGGAAGGGTTTCTACTCCCCTCTGTTCCTGGTCCGCAAGCCAGACAGCTCCTTTAGGACTATAATAAACCTTAAGGCCCTCAACGAGTTTCTGGTCATACGTCCGTTCAAAATGGAAATAATTAAATCCACAATAAAATTGCTGTTTCAAAACTGCTTTATGGTGGTGTTAGATTTAAAGGACGCCTACTACCATATACCCATTCATGCAGCTCATCAGCGTTTCCTCAGAGTAGCGTTCAGTTAGATGGGTCAGTTCGACATTTCCAATATGCGGCCCTCCCCTTTGGGGTGGCAGTCGCTCCCTGAGTATTTACTAAAGTGGTAGCGGAGGTCATGGCCCATCTGCGTGAATCAGACATTCTAGTGGTCCCCTACCTGGATGAGTTTCTTATTGTAGGCAAAACAGCAGATCATTGTTTGGAACAGCTACAAAGGGCAATGTCTGCCCTAGAGCGGTTAGGATGGTTGCTAAACATCAAAAAATCTCGGTTACAACCGATGAGAGTCCAACAATTCTTAGGCCTAATCCTAGATTCTGGGAAACAGGAATGCCGTCTGCCTCCGGAGAAGCTTGTTCACCTACACTATCAAGTCCTGAATGCTTCCAATAACCACACCATGTCCCTCAGGAAAGCCATGTCCCTTCTGGGTTCTCGCTCGTCCTGTATCCCCGCGGTCCAGTGGGTACAGTTTCATGCAAGGAAACTACAGGGCGAGGTTTTATTACATCAAAAAGTCCTTGGGGGTTAATTGGAGGGCCAGCTAACCTTGTCCCGAAACACAAGGGAGTCCCTACAGTGGTGGCTAGACAAGGATAATTTATCCAGAGGGGTACCCTGGGAGTATAACAAAACCCACATAGTCACCATGGATGCTAGCCCTTCCAGTTGGGGGGCCCATATGGGTGAGATTCTAGTCCAGGGCCTATGGGAGCATCATCAGATAGAAATATCATCTAACCTGAAAGAATTGACAGCAGTGGAGCAGGCAGTTAAAAAGCTCCTTGTGCATCTACAGGGCCATCACGTACGAGTGTTCTCCGACAATCAGGTCACCGTGGCTTATATCAACCACCAAGGCGGGACTCGTTCCAAACCCCTGATGATTGTAGCAGAGCGGTTGTTCCAACTAGCAGAGCAACATTTTCTATCTTTAACAGCTCTACATATAAAAGGGAAAGAAAACATCACGGCAGACTTCTTAAGCCGCAATCTGCTAAAGCAAGGAGAATGGTCCCTAAACACCTCCATCTTCAACCTGATTGTACAAAGCGGGGACATCCAGAGGTAGATCTCTTCGCCACCAAGGAAAACAGGAAATTAAGACATTTCTGCTCCCTAAATCCCAGAGAGAATCCTCTGGCGGTAGATGCCTTTTCTTTCTTTCTTTCTGATAAAGTGGGACTTCAGGCTAGCCTACGCCTTCCCTCCCCTATCTCTACTACCCCTGGTGATGAGGAAAATCAGAAAGGACAGAGCAAGGGTGATAGTTATTGCTCCATTTTGGCCTAGGAGGGCATGGTTCTCATGCCTCAAGACCATGTCAGCGTCCGATCCGTGGGTTCTTCCGGACATCTCCTATCCCAGGGCCCAGTCTTCCATCCTCAAGTGGCTGGCTTACATCGGACGGCGTGGAGTTTTAACGGTCACTGCTAATAGATAAAGGTTTTCCCCAGACCTGATTAACACCCTACTTAAAAGTAGAAAAATCATTACTACAAAAATTTATGTCAGAATTTGGAAGAAATTCCTTCAGAACTCAGGAGTAGTCGCTGGGGATTCTGCGCCTATAATTCAGATCCTAGAGTTTCTACAGAAAGGTCTGGACATGGGGCTTTCTACTAGTACCCTTAAAGTACAAGTATCAGCCTTGGGGGCCCTCTTTAGCTGCAACATCGCGGGTAATTACTGGGTCAGTAGGTTCATTAAGGCGGCAGGTAGATCCAGGCCAATAGTGAAGGACAGATTCATGCCATGGGACTTGAACCTAGTCCTCACGGCTATAACGGAAGCTCCATTTGAACCTATCTCACCAGCTTCCATAAAAAACCTGTCCCTCAAAATAGCCTTCCTGGTAGCCCTGACGTCAGCTCGCAGAGTAAGCGACATCCAGGCATTATCTAGGCGTCCTCCTTATTTACAGTTTAAAGACGATAGGGTAATACTCAGACCTGATCCAGTGTACTTACCTAAGGTAGTTTCTAGCTTTCATAGGACACAGGAGATAGTCCTTCCATCCTTCCTCCCTAATCCAACTAATGAGAAGGAAGAGAAACTACACTCCCTGGATGTTAGGAAATGCCTCATAGAATATCTGGCAGTTACCGATCCCTGGAAAAAAGATAATGCCCTGTTTGTCTCCCATCAAGGCCCTAGGAAAGGTTGTAGAGTGTCAAAAAATACACTAGCTAGGTGGATTAGAGAGGCGATTTCAATAGCATACACCTCAAAAGGCAGGTCGCCACCCGGGAAGCTGAGGGCGCATTCCACCAAAGCCATGGCGACCTCGTGGGCTGAGAGATCGGAAGTCTCCATTGACCAGATATGTAAGGCGGCTACTTGGTCCTCTCCAAGCACCTTTTATAGTCATTATAGGCTAGACCTGGGTGCTTCCGCAGACCTCTCTTTTGGTATAAGGGTACTGCAGGCTGTAGTCCCTCCCTAAAGTAGTTATTACTCTCTGTAATTCTCTCAGGTGGTGCTGTCATGGACGACCAAATAAAGTCTTAGTTACTCACCGGTTAACGGTATTTTTCGGAGTCCATGACAGCACCCATATATTCCCTTCCCTTAGTTAAATCGGGTGTGCACGTCTACCTCTTGTATATACCCACTGGGGATAAATATTTAGATAATAATAATACTGTACATAAATCATGCATTAACCTTGGAGGTCCTCTTGTGCTCTGTAATCCAACTGATGCGTGGGAGAGGTGCCGCCCTTTTGTATCTGTAGGTTTCCTGTTCCTGAAGGGCGGATCCCCTCTCTCAGGTGGTGCTGTTATGGACTCCGAAAAATACCGTTAACTGGTGAGTAACTAAGACTTTTCCGCTCTTTCTATGATGGTCAGTCGGGGGCCTCCTTCTATGAAGGGTCCTCGTTATATCAGGGGTCACTCATAATTCTGTGCTTCCCCCCAGCATCATCAGCTCCCTGATCGGGGTCGGCTGGTTCCTGGGTTTCCAGCTGTGCACGCTGCGCTCCTACATATCAGAGAACTCCATGGGCTCCACCATGGCGGACGAGAAGTTCGTGTACGGGGAGAAAGCGCCGTAATAAGCCTGAGAATTCTCCGCACACAAGAAGTCAGCCGGGTGAGTGACCAGATCCTCTGCTGACAGCGCACAGGTCACCGCATCAGAGCTGCGCCCACAGCACACACCGACACCCTGCTGCGACTCGGGGATCGGAGTGTGGACCGGGGGTGGACAAGGGGGAGAGGATCAGTGTGGACCGGGGGTGGGGGGGATCAGTGTGTGGACTGGGGGTGGCGGGTGGATCAGTGTGGACTGGGGGGGGTGGACAAGGGGGAGAGGATCAGAGTGTAGGTGGGTGGGGGGGATTAGAGTGCGTGGGCCAGGGGTGGGATCAACTGACAGCACAGAGATCTTACCAGTGAGAGATGATGGCGCAGAACATTTATATGGGAGAAAGCTGCAGAACGTTTATCTCTTCTTATAAACCCGGAGCAGAGGCCGCCTCGCCCCGATCCCCGCTGATCCCGGGATGTGATGGGGGCGGGCGTCCCGATCCATTCCTATATTAGTTATTATGGACCCGCAGCAATCAGCCCATCATTCCCTGTGTATTGTTTCCTCTTATATCTGGCTGGCTGGTTCTTGTAATGCTGCAGGTCCACATGTAAATGCTGAATTCCCCGTCATGTATGAGGAGCTGTCGTGTACCTGAGCCTCTCTCTAGAGCAGGGGCGCCCGTCTGACAGTGTGAATGCCCCTCTAGTGTGGGGTGGGCTCCCTGCAGTCTTCTGGCGTCTGCTGCCATCTAGTGGCTGTCCTGAGTATCGCACTGTGTTCTCTGCACCACATACTCATCGGTGATGATGGGACGAGCGGGAGCCATGCAGGCCGCCTTCTCCCTAGAGATCAGCAGCGACGTCAGCACCAGCTTTGATGTGGTCGTGGAAGGGCTGAACCGGCAGCTGCCCAGCCTGGATATGGTCAACCTGTTTCTAGCGTTCTGCCAGAAGAACCAGCTGCTGTGCACCACACAGGGCAAGGTGAGACCCAGAGAGGCCGCTGCTGCCCCCGTCAGCGTTAGTGTCAGATGTAGCTCTACTTTCTAGGCATCACTAACACATACACCATGACCCACCCCCTCCCAGCGTACGGGTAGAGTGCGGCCCACCCCCTCCCGGCGTACGGGTAGAGTGCGGCCCACCCCCTCCCGGTGTAGTGCGGCGCTTCTTACTTTTCCTCCTGCTGACACCACTTCCTTCTCTCGTTGATCAGTGACTAAGACCCCTTCCCCAGATACCTGCACATCCTGCACACAATGCTGCTCATGGTCCTGAAGCTCCGGCCGACCTCAGGGAGACCACAGCCTCTTCCTCCGCTACCACATCAAAGCCATCACCCTGCACGGCATCAACAGCTTCCACCAGTACAAATACGAGATGGTCACCATCAGAGAGTAAATGATGGACAGTGTGGGCCTGTGAGGTCCTGGACTGCACACGGGGGGGGGGGTCTGTAACGTCACGCTTCTAGTACTGCACACGGGGGGAGGGTCAGTAACGTCACGCTTCTAGTACTGCACACGGGGGGGCGGGTCAGTAACGTCACGCTTCTAGTACTGCATAGGGTGGGGGGTCAGTAACGTCACGCTTCTAGTACTGCACACGGGGGAGTCAGTAATGTCACGCTTCTAGTACTGCACACGGGGGGGCGGGTGTTATGAGCTCATTTTCTCCTTCACCTTTGATGTCCGATGAACTCCCTCTGCTGGTGAAAGGAGGTAGTGAAATTGATTTGGATGGGAAAACCTGTCATCTGAACAGGTGAAGTGTGATTGGACATCCGGAATCTCTGAGTGGATATAAGGCTGCCGACGCCCTGCTGAGTTGCTGGTGATCCTCTCTGCTCTGAGCTCTGGCCTCCAGTTTAGTCCTGTCTACTAAAGCTAGGTTTTTGCTCTGCTATTGTTCCATGAGATTTTGTCTGGTTTACTTAGTGTTGGTGTTCAGCCAGCCCTGGTTGGGACTGGCTGAACTCCGTTTTTGTCTCTAATCAGTTGATCTCTTTGCTCTGTTTTTAGAATATACCTGAGTACTGATATAGTGATTTTTAAGTCTAATAACTTCAGGGCTTTTTCTATCAGACGTGTTGGACATTATTTTTGGCAGGGTTTTTGCGTGATTGCAGACAGTTGCTTTTCTTTCCTGTCCTATCTAGTTAGTGAGGGCCCCATCGTTTGCTCAGCCTGTCTTTCTGTCTGTGTTTGTGTTTTCATCTGTTTTCACCGTCAATACATGTTGGGGGCTGTCTATTGCTTTGGGGTCTGCTCTGGGGCAGTTTAGATTTCCCCTTTCTTTCTTTAGGTTTATTTAGTTCTCCGGCTGTGAACGAGGTGTCTAGGACCACTGTAGGAACACCCCACGGCTACTGTTAGTTGTTGTGAATAAGATCAGGGGTCTGCAATCCGCTAGCTACCAACCTCTCCGGTTTTCTGGACTTAGCTTGTATTTTTGTTTTTTCCTCCTCCGGTGACTCATTCATAACAGAATCACCAGCCATACCGTAGATTCTAGGGTACTCAATAGCAGGAAAGAATTGTAAAAAAAAAAAGTGTCAGAATTTTTTTTTATGTATATTTTTTCCTCTTTTTCTCTGGGGCCATAGGAGGAATTTTCTTAATGGAGATTAAGCAATTGTCTAATCGTGTGGAGCAGCTGGCTGCTGAAGTGCGGGGAATTTCCGCCTATCTTGCTCATTCACATGCTGCTGAACCAAAGATTCCTACTCCTGATGTGTTTTTTGGGGATCGGTCTAAATTTTTGAATTTTAAGAATAATTGTAAGTTATTTCTTGCCTTGAAGCCTAACTCATCGGGGAGCTCAAATAGTCATCTCTTTGCTGTGAGGCAATCCCCAGGATTGGGTGTTTTCTTTGACACCTGATGATCCTATTCTAACTAATGTGGACGCAGTGTTTCAAGCCTTGGGGTTGTTGTATGATGAACCTAATGCTATTGATCAAGCTGAGAAAGCCCTGTTGGCATTGAGCCAGGGTCAGGATTCTGCAGAGTTATACTGTCAAAAATTCCGAAAGTGGGCGGTCCTTACTACCTGGAATGATGGTGCCTTGGCAGCTCTCTTTCGGAAGGGTTTGTCAGAAACCGTAAAAGATACTATGGTGGGATTTCCTGTTCCCTCTGGTCTTGACGATTCTGTCATTAGCCATTCAGGTTGATCGGCGTTTACGTGAATGTAAAAGTACACGAGAAATGTTGCCACCTGTTGAACAAATGTCTGAACCTATGCAATGTGATAGAGTTTTGTCTAGGGCGCAACGTCAGGAGTTCAGAAGGCGTAATAAGCTGTGTTTTTTCTGTGGAGATGCCTCTCATATGATTTCTGTCTGCCCTAAACGAGAGAAACGTTTTGCACACACATTTTCTGTGGGTGGTGTTCAACCTAAGTTTCTTCTGGCAATTACTCTGATTTGCTCCCTGTCCACATTTTCCGCTAAGGCTTTTGTGGATTCGGGAGCGGCTCTGAACCTGATGGACTTGGATTTTGCTAAACGTTGTGGGTTTCCTATGACACCTCTGCGGACGCCTATCCCTTTGAGGGGTATTGATGCTACTCCTTTGGCGAAGAATAAACCTCAGTTTTGGACCCAGGTGGTAATGCGGGTCGCCCCAGACCATCAAGAAAATTGCAGTTTTTTGGTGTTGCATAATTTGCATGATACCATTGTTCTGGGATTTCCCTGGTTGCAAATCCATAATCCAGTTTTGGATTGGAAATCTGTGTCTGTGGTGAGTTGGGGTTGTCGGAGTGCTCTTGGTGACGCTCCTGTTTTCTCCACCTCTCCCCAGTCGCATGATGTTCCTGACTATTTGGCTGATTTTTATGATGTATTTAGTGAGAATAAGTCTGCGTCTTTGCCTCCTCATAGGAGTTATGACAGTGCAATTGAGTTGAGCCCTGGGTGTAAATTTCCCAAGAGTCGACTTTTCAATTTATCTGTACCCGAGCACGTGCGCGCCAAAATCCGAAAAGTTTGATTTTGGCGCGCACGGCGCACCGTCAAAAGTGCGCAGCGCAGGTCAAAGCGCAACTAGCGCACGGCCTGCGCACGATCTGCGCACCCTATGCTAAAGATAGGGTGCGCCGATCGCAGGCGCCTCTGTCCGCTAGTAGGCGGCGCTACAAGCAAGGGGCGGGCACGCCGGGCAGAGAGCCGGCTCGGGGGCGGAGCTACCCCCGGCCATGCGTGCGCTGAAAAAGCGCTAATGTGAAACCGGCCTTACTGACCACAAGAATTTGATTTACCTTGAGTCGGCCAAACGCTTGAGTCCTAGACAGGCTAGGTGGGCCTTGTTTTTCACATGTTTTGATTTTGTGGTCTCTTTTCTTCCGGGCACTAAGAATGTCAAGGCAGACGCCCTCTCTAGGAGTTTCTTCGCTGATTCTCCTATTGTGACCAAGCCTGCTACCATCTTAGGTGAGGGGGTAGTTCTTTCTGCCACCTCGCCTGATTTGAGACGTGCTCTGGAAGAGTTTCAGGAGGACAAACCTGAGCGTTGTCCCATTGGAAAATTGTATGTTCCTGAACCGTGGAGGAAGAGAGTAATGTCTGAAGTTCATTGCTCCGCATTGGCTGGTCATCCAGGTATTTTTGGTACTAGAGATTTGGTGAGTCGGTCTTTTTGGTGGCCCGCCTTGTCTCGTGATGTCAGGAATTTTGTGCAGTCCTGTGGGACTTGCTCCCGGTCTAAACCTTGTTCTCACTCTAGTGGGTTGTTGATGCCTTTTGCCGGTGCCCAGGAGGCCATGGACCCATATTTCAATGGATTTTATTTCTGATATGCCTGTCTCTCAGAGAATATCTGTTATTTGGGTGATTTGTGATAGATTCTCTAAGATGGTCCATCTTGTACCACTCCCTAAGTTGCCATCTTCCTCAGAGTTGGTGCCCTTGTTTTTGCAACAGGTGGTTCGCTTGCATGGGATTCCTGAGAACATTGTGTCTGACAGAGGAGATCAGTTTGTTTCTAGATTTTGGAGGACTTTTTGTTCCAAGCTGGGAATTCAGTTGTCCTTCTCCTCTGCATTTCACCCTCAGACCAATGGGCAGACGGAGAGAACAAACCAGACTTTGGAGTCTTATTTGAGATGTTTTATTTCTGCTGATCAGGATAAGGAGAGGGTGTTCTGGGAACGAGGAAGGTTGTACCGGGAGTGTCATGGGGTGCAGTTGTCACGGGGTCCTTCTCTGGTATCAACAGAGCAAGCGAAGAGTGAACAATTCCAAGACCTTTATTCAGGCAAAAATACGAAAAGGTCCATATTCAGTCCACCACACAAAGGATAAGATAGTCCAGAATAAGAATGCAGTCCAGTATCAGGATAAAATGTCCAGGGAAACGAGATTCCAAAACTCTAGCACCAGAGGATAAAATGGGTCCTTCTCGCTCTGTGGTTCATTGTCCAGAAGCCTCCTCCATTGCGGCCGGATAGTAAGGGCTTCATCGGCCAGGGCTGCAGCTCTATCCACGGTACATGGCGTGCGCTCCCGGACCCATTCCCGTACCTCTGCAGGTCACTTGGCAAGAAATTGTTCTATAAGGAACGCCTGTATAACATCTTCCACAGTAAAGGCATTTTCTGCTTCCAGCCATCTCCGACATGCCTCCGACATCTTATGTGCATACATCCTAAATGATCCCCCCCGTGGTGCATGGGAGGTCTCGGAACTTGGCCCTATATGAGTCAGTCCCTGGTAGTTCAGGCCCATGTCTCTGGCTCTCTCCTGTAAACTGCATACAGTCCAATTTCTGTACTCACTCTGGGGTGATAGCATGGTAATCCAGGATAGTCCGCTTTACAATGTTATAATCCCGATTCCGCAGTGCATCAATGGTTCGGTAAGCCTCCGCCATGCTTCCGTTCAGGAGCCCCACTAACAAACACATCCAGCTAGAGTGGGGCACCTCCATCACAGCACACTACTGCTTAAAGTCTTTGAAGAACCCCTCCACATCTCCAGAAGCCTCATCAAATGGCTTAAACTCTGTCCGGGTGATCCGTACAGGCTCCTGGATTGTTGAGGTTACACTCCACATTGCCTTACTCCCTTTTTCTCAAGCTCCATTGCTTCCTGTCTCCGCTGTGCCCAGCGGGCAGCCTCCTCCTTGTACTCCTGAGAGACGCCGGGGCCCAGAACCGCCATCTCTTCTTCATACCACACCAACCACTGGCTTTTCTGGATGGGAATCCCTGTCTCCAGTGCTCGTTCTTCAGACATCTGGGAGGAGGTGGCCGGGCAAGCGCCCACCAGTAGATCGATTAAGGCCTCTTTAGTCAGTCCCTGGTAGTTCAGGCCCAGGTCTCTGGCTCTCTCCTGTAAACTGCATACAGTCCAATTTCTGTACTCACTCTGTGGGTGGTTCTCCATTGGGTGACGCTCTGTTGATTCCACTGCTGCCACCAGTTGTCACGGGGTCCTTCTCTGGTATCACACAATCAACAGAGCAAGCGAAGAGTGAACAATTCCAAGACCTTTATTCAGGCAAAAATACGAAAAGGTCCATATTCAGTCCACCACACAAAGGATAAGATAGTCCAGAATAAGAATGCAGTCCAGTATCAGGATAAAATGTCCAGGGAAACGAGATTCCAAAACTCTAGCACCAGAGGATAAAATGAGTCCTTCTCTCTCTGAAGTGCTGTCTGTGCACGATCCTGTCCACACCGGAACTGACTTGTCCAGCTGCTGTTCTTCCCCCCACCCCCTTCCTTGTCCAGGGGTAGTCAAACAAGTTGGGGCGGTTTCCAGGCCTCCCAGAGGAGAACAAAAGGGCCTTAGGGATTAATGCACTACAGGGGGTCATCAAGAGACAGATACAGTGAGGCTGTAGACTTACAATGTAATAAGAAAAACACTATGAAAATAACTGGAATTGTTAAAAATAAGAATATGCAAAAAATGATATCCACATAACCTATCACACCATCACAGGGAGACAGTACCCGGAGATTCCCAAAAGGAGTGGTTGAGGGAAAGACAGCTGGTCGTCCCCTATTGGTTCAGAACTGAGTTGTTGCGGATTGCCCATGAGATTCCACTCGCTGGACACTTGGGGATCAGCAAAACTAAGGCATGGCTGTCTCAACACTTCTATTGGCCCAAGATGGGGACAGATGTAACACAATACTGCCGCTCCTGTGACACCTGTCAAAAAGTGGGTAAGGCGGGGCCTGCTCTTAAGGCTCCTCTTATCCCATTGCCAGTGATAGAGGAGCCTTTCCAGAGAATTGTGGTGGACATTGTAGACCCGCTGGCCGTCCCCAGCAGCTCCGGAAAGCAATACATTCTCACCGTGGTAGACTACGCTACCCGGTACCCAGAGGCAGTAGCTCTGTCATCAACCAGGGCAGATAAGGTGGCTGACGCACTGGTGACCATCTTTTCAAGGGTAGGATTTCCCAAGGAGATGCTTACCGATCAAGGGCCCCAATTCATGTCTCGCCTAATGGAGGCTCTCTGTAAGAAAATGCAGGTGAAGCACACTGCACAGTACCACTCCTCCTGTATATATATATACACTGCACAGTACCACTCCTGTATATATACACTGCACAGTACCACTCCTCTTGTCCTGTATATATACACTGCACAGTACCACTCCTCCTGTCCTGTATATATACACTGCACAGTAACACTCCTCCTGTATATACACTGCACAGCACCACTCCTCCTGTATATATACACTGCACAGTACCACTCCTGTCCTGTAAATATACACTGCACAGCACCACTCCTCCTGTATATATACACTGCACAGTACCACTCCTGTAGTGTATATATACACTGCACAGCACCACTCCTCCTGTATATATACACTGCACAGTACCACTCCTGTCCTGTATATATACACTGCACAGTACCACTCCTGTCCTGTATATATACACTGCACAGTACCACTCCTGTCCTGTATATATACACTGCACAGTACCACTCCTGTCCTGTATATATACACTGCACAGCACCACTCCTCCTGTATATACACTGCACAGTGTGACGAACAGCCCACCGCCGTTCGTCTACTTACGGGCGACACTAACGGGGGTCCCGCTGCCACCAAAACGCGACGGACAGCGGACCCTGTGTCACCACTATGTCACAATCCCACCACTGACACGGGTGTATCAGCGGACGGAGGGGCGTGACACAATGCCGGCACACGGCTATCACAGGCGCAGTGGGGCTTATCTTAGTTATCCCAACACTGGCACCATGTGACCAAAAATATGCAGCAAGCTAATCTCGCTCTACAATTTGCCGCAGGGGGAGTTTAATTTGGATGCCCCACCACTGCTATCAATCTTTCAAGTACTGCGGGGATTTATGTATATCCCACTTTCTCAGTTCCACTTTGGAACTTGCAGCTCTCCGGCGCCCCCCTTACCCTCAGGTCAGTCAGGGAACTGCACCTAGGATAATTGGTCGCCGGACGGGCTGCCTGTTGTGAACCGGCAATTAGGCTTCTGCATTAAGGGAATTATGAATGCTGGTGCCGCAGACCCTCATTCAGCTATATAAGACCCTTCTAGACTGCCAGCAAGCCGCAATAGCCGTACACAAATCGCGCTGCCACCAGTCACGGTTACTTAATTCACAGTGTTAAATTAAGAGGGTCCGTGGCAAACCCCTTGAATTAGTAGCGATTATCTATCAAAGGCGTATAGTTCGAGTCTTAGAGCATAGAGACAGATCTAAATAATTATTTCATTTATTTTCCGAAAGAGGACAGTGATTACAGATAAAAGTTGCTATAAAATTGAGACATAAAATGTGTACAGTACAGGTATAAAATAAAAGTGGAGAAAACAAAGAGAGTACACTCACAGTTCCATATTGTTCCTTAGGCAGACCATGCGGCTAAGGTGGGTGGAGGCGGAGCTGCACTTCTCCGCTCATCTGGGTCTTTCTAGCACGACGACTTGAGCTGTTTTGCTCTGGTTTTGTCCAGGAAATGCTTTATAGACTTGCTATGTGACATCACGGAGAGATGCATGCTGGGTTAATCCCACCTCTCCCTTTTGGATTTAGAATTACACTAGAAAACTTATACTAATCATAACTCCGTGGGGGCAGCCCGCACAGACATATATAGGGCATCATTGATTGTGATTTGTTGAGTACAATAATTCAAGACCAAATATGCAGTAGTTCTGATACACCGTTTAGCTGGAACACATATCTCAGGTTCTGAAAGGATTAGGCTTCGCAAGAACCACGGCAGCGACGCTGTGACCGCCCGGATTACAAAAATGTGATTTTCATATCTCTAGGGTATTTGGTTCTTATGGTATAGTCTCTCATAGTTTTATTTGTTTCAAACAAAGAAGTTTTTCCCGCTCTGAAGAGGAGAGAAGGAAACAAATGGTTGTAACAGCAGGGGGGTCTCCTATTACTAGTGCGAACACAGGCTGTAGAGGAGGGGGGGTGGCACTGCTCTGTGTGTGTGTGAAGGGAGGAGGGATGAAACTGCAGAGCTAGCAGCCTGGATTGTCATATCTGCCGAATCTTTCTGGAAAGTTACAACAGAAAACATCATATTTTGTGGACAAAACCCCATACCTCACAGACATTGTACATCACACACAGCACCACTCCTCCTGTATATACACTGCACTGCACCACTCCTCCTGTATATATACACTGCACAGTACCACTCCTCCTGTTATATATATATATATATATATATATATACACACACATAAACACACACTGCACAGTACCACTCCTGTATATATACACTGCACAGTACCACTCCTCCTGTCCTGTATATTGTAGGGATTCGACTCGCTTAGGTGCAGCGGGAGACAAACATGAGGCACGTTCCTTTAAAATTTCACCAGGTTTATTACTCCATAAACCATAGACAGCATAACACTGAAATGTAACCTTCACTTCAGGCAAAGGAACAGAAATGTCCGTGGCTTCAGACTCGGACTGAGAGTCTCAGCACATGCTGGGAGCTGTAGTCCTCCCCATATACACTCTCTGTAGTGTCCCACCTGGACACATGGAAGTCTGTCCACACTCAGACAGACTCCCTCCACACTGTCTCACATGTGCCAAACACCTCAATTACATAGCCCTGTAACCACACCCACAGGTGATCACATGGCTATGACATCACTAAAGGTTGTATAGACACACACAGGCTTCCCTGACACAGTGTAACAGAAAGATCAGCAGTACCTCTGCTGATCAATACACCCTGGAGCCTGCATCCCAAGGCCACCCACCTTGAGACCCATAATGGTCATTTAGGACCCTGCTCCTGTTACCACACTGAATGTGCCTGTACACCCGTCCTGGGACACCCACACAGCGCCCCCTAGCTGACATAGTGGTAACTACACCACATACCTCCCCCCTCTGTTCAAACTTGTGGGGTTGAACACATGACATCACCCAGGGATCTTGAGACCTGGCACCCATGTCACCTTGCCCTACCAGTCGGGAGGACCATCTCCGTCTGTTTCGGTAGTCATACTGCATATTTACGTTAGGCCTCCCCTGCCCCCAGCGGTCAGTATCTCGACCTTGGGCTTTGGCCTTCCCGTCAACGTCCGTCAGTGTGACCAGACACTCTTTAGTCTCCACCTGTCTGCAGTGTGCTTCATCACGCGACCTTTCTCTCACTGGCTGGCTCTCCCAGTTCGCACGGTCATGAGTCCCACGTCCAGCTGGGCCAACTGGCTGGTCTGAGTCTGACCCTCTGTCGCTATGTCCACCACCGAGTCTCGTGCCTATGTTACTAAGATTAGAACGGCCACTTGCGGACTCTCGACGTTCTTGCCTTCGACTACCTGTCCTTTCATTCCTTGGAGGATCCCTTCGGGTCCTTACACCTTGGGTTGGAGGGGGACGCCACCTGACGTTCTCTATCTGCTCATTCATCTGCAGTCGATCCTGTCTTAGCTGCTCAATCTCCTTCAGGTACGCTACCCGATATTCCAGGAGCATGCGAAGCTTCCCAATGCTTTCCACCGAACCAACCACAATGACAGAAACCATGTCATCTTCAATAACGACTTGGATTTCACCAGCAGGTGGGATCCTCACTCTCTTCACACAGGATCGATTCACCATCTCCTGCATCACCTTTCCAAGTCTGCCAACGACTTTCCCCACCAGATTTCTGGGCACCGGAATTATGTCTTCCACAAAGCCCAGCCGACTTTGTGCTTCCCTTGCAAGCTCCAGACGTCGAGCGGCTTTCCTATTACGCTCCACGAGCATCTGTTTCGTGCAGAGACATTGTAAGTGCATCTCCTTCAGGACAGCCACCCTTCTCTCTGTGTCTTCCGTTTCTGCCAGTATCACCAACTGGTCTGTTTCTGGTGCCCAGCTCACACTATAGGCCTTTACTGCCTTTTTAAAGGTCTCATGCACACCTTCGCTGGCACACGCTTCTCGCACGTCTTCGGGTACCTCCATCACACACTTGAAGGTCATGGACTTGCTCTCATCCTGGACAGATGGCTCTGGGTTCCCCACGGACACTTCCCTCAAGGTATCTGCCAAGACCGGGTGACTGTCTTGTGCAGCTCTTGGCTCACCATCTTCCTGAGATTTACAGTCTTCAGGACCCTTTTCCAAGATGGGCTTTGGCAGTTCTGCCTTGCTATCAGTCGGGCAAGGCCGCTGTACGTCTTCGCCCATCCACTTCTCCTGTAGAAGACCTTTTACTACTCCACTGAGTTCTTGCAGAACTTTATCTCGCTCCTCTGCCAGGTAGCGACGCTGATCCTCTCTCCTGAGAATCTCCTGTTGATGCTTCTCTTGGGCCTCTCTGAGCACCTCCATATCTTCCAACAGGGTCTTGTTCATGGTTTTACATGCTGACAGGTGACCTCTGAGCTCAGAGACTTCCTTCTCCAGCTCATCCACTCTGTGCTCAGCTGCTTGCCTTAGGACTCTTTCCCGTTCGACATGTTCTGTTACAGTCTCCTTTATCAGCTGTATCTCATGATCTTGTTCTCTTTTGGCCAGCACGTGTCTCACCACTACCTCTTTAATTATATCATCAAAGGGTACCACTGGGTCAGTCACATCAGTCGAGTGAACCCTCCAGTTACCGTCCAGCACCAATGTGTCTAGTCCAGTAGTCTCATCTCCCAGCCCACCATCTGTCTTATCACGAGACGTCAGGTCCGTCAGTTGGGCAGATGTACTTCTTCCTCTGGTCAGTTCTACCTCTGACCTGTCCATGTCAGGAGCCGTCACTGTCTCAGTGTCTGCTTGCCCCACAGTCGAAGCCTCTCCATCGTCAGACCAAACGTCATCAAACAAAAGAAAGTCCCGGCCCCTCTCCCAGGCATAGACTAAGTCCCGTGGTATCCCACTACCTTGGCACTCACCACCTTTGGTCCCCTCAAACACTACTGTGTCTACTGCGTAGTTCACCGTGACCCCGTGTTTACAGCGAACCCTGACGTTTTTCTTGGCCAGAGAGAAAACGAGAGGCGTTCCTGTCAGAGTCACCTGACTCTCTGAGTCCAGCCGACCAAAGGCTCCTTCCCGGTGCAGCATCACTGTACACATCTGTGGCCCGTCATTACTACCCGGAAAGGATATTCCACATTCTGAAAAAGACCTGCACATACACTGCGGTACTCCAGACATATCTACTGAGTCACCCAGTGTTGTCACTTCTTCACACTTGGCCCCTTTCTGGACCACCACCCCACTTTGGGTTGCCACCCCAATTTGGGTCACCGCCCCCTTTTGGGACTCCACCCCTTTTTGGGTTACCACTCCAATTTGGGTCACCTCCCCCTTTTGGGTCACTGCCCCCTTTTGGGATTTCCCCATGTCCGTCCTGCAGAACCTCTTAGGCCACAGTTCACACAGTACAGTTTGTCTTTTAACGATACCACACAAGTCTTTGCTGGCACCACCACAGCTCCTGCTGTCACTGATCACTGGCACCTCCGGCTGCTGTTCACACACATACACAGCGGCTGGTGTCACTGCAGCTCCTGCTGCGCCATCTTCGTGGACCCGCCGATCCACCGGAAGCCGCTTGTCACCTTCGTAACCCCGCCGGGTTACTGGAAGCCGCTTGTCACCCTCAAAGATAAAAAAGCCACAAAAGTGCACCCATAGGGCCTTACCAGTGCAGGTATAATGGGTTATGAAGCAATGATACAGGGTACTCACCCTTAATAGTTGTGTAAAGCCACAACTACTGTATCCGCTTAGTCACATGCCATAAAGCTGCAGCAGGATGGCGTAGACAGACAGCGTCTGCTACCAATGCTCCCAGGGCAGATCCCTTAAAGAAAACACCAGGTCCCTGTGCTGCGAGACCTTCGTGACCCCACTGAGCCACAGCAAGCACCTTCAGGTTTTGCAGAGGAAAAGAAAAAAAAAAACACATGCACAGTCTCTCACATGTCCTGTTCGTGTGCCACTCAGGACGTACCGTCTCCACCGGAGACCGTCCAACACACAGGGCACACCGGGTGCTATTCAGGGAGCCGACCCTCCTCCCAGGGTCTCCCAACACACCAGCCTCACCAGGTCCAGGGGCTCAGCGGGTGCTCTTCAGGACATCCGTCTCCGCCTGAGACTGCCCAACACACGCCTCACCAGGTCCAAGGTCATATCACGTGTTCCAGGGATCCGATTCCTCTCCCAGAACCTCCCAACACTGACCCTCCAGGAACACAGTCTCTCACTGACCCTGGTCAGTGCAACACAGACTCCTGTCTGTTATCTGTGTCGGCCACACAGGTTCCTGGACGCCTCTTCTCCTCCAGAGGTATCCCACAAATATTAATAGTCACTTTCTCTGACCTCGGTCAGTATTACTCACGGTTGTCAGACCGTCTGCTCTCCTGGCTCAGAATCGCCAGCGCTGCCACACGTGCTTCTGGGAGTCGCTGCCCGCAGTCTGTCACCAATTGTAGGGATGTGACTCGCTTAGGTGCAGCGGGAGACAATCATGAGGCACGTTCCTTTAAAATTTCACCAGGTTTATTACTCCATAAACCATAGACAGCATAACACTGAAATGTAACCTTCACTTCAGGCAAAGGAACAGAAATGTCCGTGGCTTCAGACTCGGACTGAGAGTCTCAGCACATGCTGGGAGCTGTAGTCCTCCCCATATACAACCTCTGTAGTGTCCCGCCTGGACACATGGAAGTCTGTCCACACTCAGACAGACTCCCTCCACACTGTCTCACATGTGCCAAACACCTCAATTACATAGCCCTGTAACCACACCCACAGGTGATCACATGGCTATGACATCACTAAAGGTTGTATAGACACACACAGGCTTCCCTGACACAGTGTAACAGAAAGATCAGCAGTACCTCTGCTGATCAATACACCCTGGAGCCTGCATCCCAAGGCCACCCACCTTGAGACCCAAAATGGTCATTTAGGACCCTGCTCCTGTTACCACACTGAATGTGCCTGTACACCCGTCCTGGGACACCCACACAGAGCCCCCTAGCTGACATAGTGGTAACTACACCACAATATATACACTGCACAGCACCACTCCTCCTGTATATACACTGCACAGCACCACTCCTGTATATATACACTGCACAGTACCACTCCTCCTGTATATACACTGCACAGTACCACTCCTCCTGTATATACACTGCACAGTACCACTCCTGTATATATACACTGCACAGTCCCACTCCTGTACATATACACTGCACAGTCCCACTCCTCCTGTACATATACACTGCACAGTCCCACCTCTCCTGTACATACACTGCACAGTATCACCTCTCCTGTATATACACTGCACAGTCCCACCCCTCCTGTACATACACTGCACAGTCCCACCCCTCCTGTACATACACTGCACAGTCCCACCCCTCCTGTACATACACTGCACAGTCCCACCCCTCCTGTACATACACTGCACAGTCCCACCTCTCCTGTACATACACTGCACAGTCCCACCCCTCCTGTACATACACTGCACAGTCCCACCCCTCCTGTACATACACTGCACAGTCCCACCTCTCCTGTATATACACTGCACAGTGCCACTCCTCCTGTACATACACTGCACAGTCCCACCTCTCCTGTATATATACACTGCACAGTCCCACCTCTCCTGTATATACACCGCACAGTCCCACCTCTCCTGTATATATACACTGCACAGTCCCACTCCTCCTGTATACACTGCACAGTGCCACTCCTCCTGTATATATATATACACTGCACAGTGCCACTCCTCCTGTATATATACACTGCACAGTGCCACCTCTCCTGTATATATACACTGCACAGTCCCACCTCTCCTGTACATACACTGCACAGTATCACCTCTCCTGTACATACACTGCACAGTATCACCTCTCCTGTATATACACTGCACAGTCCCACCCCTCCTGTACATATACTGCACAGTCCCACCCCTCCTGTACATACACTGCACAGTCCCACCCCTCCTGTACATACACTGCACAGTCCCACCTCTCCTGTACATACACTGCACAGTCCCACCCCTCCTGTACATACACTGCACAGTCCCACCCCTCCTGTACATACACTGCAGTCCCACCCCTCCTGTATATATACACTGCACAGTCCCACCCCTCCTGTATATATACACTGCACAGTCCCACCCCTCCTGTACATACACTGCACAGTCCCACCCCTCCTGTACATACACTGCACAGTCCCACCTCTCCTGTACATACACTGCACAGTCCCACCCCTCCTGTACATACACTGCACAGTCCCACCTCTCCTGTACATACACTGCACAGTCCCACCTCTCCTGTACATACACTGCACAGTCCCACCTCTCCTGTACATACACTGCACAGTCCCACCTCTCCTGTACATACACTGCACAGTCCCACCTCTCCTGTACATACACTGCACAGTCCCACCTCTCCTGTATATATCTAATATATAAAGCTCAAGTGTGTGTATGTTTGTATGTCCGGGATAGGCATCCGCACCGTCGCAGCTACAGCCACAAAATTTGGCACAGTCACACGTCTGGACCCCGAGAGCGTCCTAAGCTATGTTGTGAGGTGAAATTTTAACCCTGCGCGTTCCAATTCACCAAACAATTTTGCCCCTATCTACATAATGGGGAAAAAGTGTATGCGTGTAATAAAGCCCCGCCCCTCATTATGATGTCATAATGGTTGCCATGGCGACACTGATGTCATCATAGGTTGCAAGCCCCTCCGCTCATCATGATGTCATAATGGTTGACTATGGGATGGAGGATGTGTGATGGGTATATGGGCACAGGACTATGGGATGGAGGATATGTATGATGGGTATATGGGCATGGGACTATAGGATGGAGGATATGTATGATGGGTATATGGGCACGGGACTATGGGATGGAGGATATGTATGATGGGTATATGGGCACGGGACTATGGGATGGAGGATATGTATGATGGGTATATGGGCACGGGACTATGGGATGGAGGATATGTATGACGGGTATATGGGCACGGGCCTATGGGATGGAGGATGTGTGATGGGTATATGGGCATGGGACTACGGGATGGAGGATATGTATGATGGGTATATGGGCACGGGACTATGGGATGGAGGATAATCATAACTTGTTATATCTAACCACAGTTAGTTACTATGCCCGGGCAGCGCCGGGCTCTTCAGCTAGTATATAATATATACACTGCACAGTCCCACCTCTCCTGTACAAACACTGCACAATCTCATCTCTCATGTATATATACACTGCACAGTCCCACCTCTCCTGTATATACACTACACAGTCCCACCTCTCCTGTATATACACTGCACAGTACCACTCCTCCTCTATATACACTGCACAGTACCACTCCTCCTCTATATACACTGCACAGTACCACTCCTCCTCTATATACACTGCACAGTACCACTCCTCCTGTCCTGTATATACACTGCACAGTACCACTCCTGTCCTGTATATATGCACTGCACAGTACCTCTCCTCCTGTATATATACACTGCACAGTCCCACCTCTCCTGTATATATATACTGCACAGTCCCACCTCTCCTGTATATACACACTGCACAGTCCCACCTCTCCTCTACATACACCGCACAGTCCCACCTCTACATACACTGCACAGTCCCACCTCTCCTGTACATACACTGCACAGTTCCACCTCTCCTGTACATACACTGCACAGTCCCACCTCTCCTGTACATACACTGCACAGTCCCACCTCTCCTGTACATACACTGCACAGTCCCACCTCTCCTGTACATACACTGCACAGTCCCACCTCTCCTGTACATACACTGCACAGTCCCACCTCTCCTGTACATACACTGCACAGTCCCACCTCTCCTGTACATACACTGCACAGTCCCACCTCTCCTGTACATACACTGCACAGTCCCACCTCTCCTGTACATACACCGCACAGTCCCACCTCTCCTGTATATATCTAATATATAAAGCTCAAGTGTGTGTATGTTTGTATGTCCGGGATAGGCATCCGCACCGTCGCAGCTACAGCCACAAAATTTGGCACAGTCACACGTCTGGACCCCGAGAGCGTCCTAAGCTATGTTGTGAGGTGAAATTTTAACCCTGCGCGTTCCAATTCACCAAACAATTTTGCCCCTATCTACATAATGGGGAAAAAGTGTATGCGTGTAATAAAGCCCCGCCCCTCATTATGATGTCATAATGGTTGCCATGGCGACACTGATGTCATCATAGGTTGCAAGCCCCTCCGCTCATCATGATGTCATAATGGTTGACTATGGGATGGAGGATGTGTGATGGGTATATGGGCACTGGACTATGGGATGGAGGATATGTATGATGGGTATATGGGCATGGGACTATAGGATGGAGGATATGTATGATGGGTATATGGGCACTGGACTATGGGATGGAGGATATGTATGATGGGTATATGGGCATGGGACTATAGGATGGAGGAGGATATGTATGACGGGTATATGGGCACGGGACTATGGGATGGAGGATATGTATGACAGGTATATGGGCACGGGACTATGGGATGGAGGATATGTATGACAGGTATATGGGCACGGGACTATGGGATGGAGGATATGTATGATGGGTATATGGGCACGGGACTATGGGATGGAGGATATGTATGATGGGTATATGGGCATCGGACTATGGGATGGAGAATATGTATGATGGGTATATGGGCATGGGACTATGGGATGGAGGATGTGTGATGGGTATATGGGCATGGGACTATGGGATGGAGGATATGTATGATGGGTATATGGGCACGGGACTATGGGATGGAGGATATGCATGATGGGTATATGGGCACGGGACTATGGGATGGAGGATATGTATGATGGGTATATGGGCACGGGACTATGGGATGGAGGATATGTATGATGGGTATATGGGCACGGGACTATGGGATGGAGGATATGTATGACGGGTATATGGGCACGGGACTATGGGATGGAGGATATGTATGACAGGTATATGGGCACGGGACTATGGGATGGAGGATATGTATGATGGGTATATGGGCACGGGACTATGGGATGGAGGATATGTATGATGGGTATATGGGCATCGGACTATGGGATGGAGAATATGTATGATGGGTATATGGGCATGGGACTATGGGATGGAGGATGTGTGATGGGTATATGGGCATGGGACTATGGGATGGAGGATATGTATGATGGGTATATGGGCACGGGACTATGGGATGGAGGATATGCATGATGGGTATATGGGCACGGGACTATGGGATGGAGGATATGTATGATGGGTATATGGGCACGGGACTATGGGATGGAGGATATGTATGATGGGTATATGGGCACGGGACTATGGGATGGAGGATATGTATGACGGGTATATGGGCACGGGCCTATGGGATGGAGGATGTGTGATGGGTATATGGGCACTCGACTATGGGATGGAGGATATGTATGACGGGTATATGGGCACGGGACTATGGGATGGAGGATAATCATAACTTGTTATATCTAACCACAGTTAGTTACTATGCCCGGGCAGCGCCGGGCTCTTCAGCTAGTATATAATATATACACTGCACAGTCCCACCTCTCCTGTATACACACTGCACCAGTCCCACCTCTCCTGTATATACACTGCACAGTCCCACCTCTCCTGTATATACACTGCACAGTTCCACTTCTCCTGTATATATACACTCCACAGTCCCACCTCTCCTGTACATACACTGCACAGCCCCATCTCTCCTGTATAAACTGCACAGTCCCACCTCTCCTGTACATACATTCCACAGTCCCACCTCTCCTGTATATATACAATGCACAGTCCCACCTCTCCTGTACATACACTGCACAGTCCCACCTCTCCTGTATATATACACTGCACAGTCCCACCTCTCCTGTACATACACTGCACAGTCCCATCTCTCCTGTATATATACACTGCACAGCCCCACCTCTCCTGTATATATACACTGCACAGTCCCACCTCTCCTGTACATACACTGCACAGTCCCACCTCTCCTGTACATACACTGCACAGCCCCACCTCTCCTGTCTATATACACTGCACAGTCCCACCTCTCCTGTACAAACACTGCACAGTCCCACCTCTCCTGTACAAACACTGCACAGTCCCATCTCTCCTGTATATATACACTGCACAGCCCCACCTCTCCTGTACATACACTGCACAGTCCCACCTCTCCTCTACATACACTGCACAGTCCCACCTCTCCTCTACATACACTGCACAGTCCCACCTCTCCTGTACAAACACTGCACAGTCCCATCTCTCCTGTATATATACTCTGCACAGTCCCATCTCTCCTGTATATACACTGCACAGTACCACTCCTCCTGTATATATACACTGCACAGTACCACTCCTCCTGTCCTGTATATATACACTGCACAGTCCCATCTCTCCTGTATATATACACTGCACAGTCCCATCTTTCCTGTATATATACACTGCACAGTCCCACCTCTCCTGTATATACACTGCACAGTCCCACCTCTCCTGTATATACACTGCACAGTCCCACCTCTCCTGTATATATACACTGCACAGTCCCACCTCTCCTGTATATATACACTGAACAGTCCTACCTCTCCTCTACATACACTGCACAGTCCCACCTCTCCTGTACAAACACTGCACAATCTCATCTCTCATGTATATATACACTGCACAGTCCCACCTCTCCTGTATATACACTACACAGTCCCACCTCTCCTGTATATACACTGCACAGTCCCACCTCTCCTGTATATACACTGCACAGTACCACTCCTCCTCTATATACACTGCACAGTCCCACTCCTCCTGTATATATACACTGCACAGTACCACTCCTCCTGTCCTGTATATACACTGCACAGTACCACTCCTGTCCTGTATATATGCACTGCACAGTACCTCTCCTCCTGTATATATACACTGCACAGTCCCACCTCTCCTGTATATATATACTGCACAGTCCCACCTCTCCTGTATACACACACTGCACAGTCCCACCTCTCCTCTACATACACCGCACAGTCCCACCTCTACATACACTGCACAGTCCCACCTTTCCTGTACATACACCGCACAGTCCCACCTCTCCTGTATATACACTGCAGTCCCACCTCTCCTCTACATACACCGCACAGTCCCACCTCTCCTCTACATACACTGCACAGTCCCACCTCTCCTCTACATACACTGCACAGTCCCACCTCTCCTGTATATATACACTGCACAGTCCCATCTCTCCTGTATATATACACTGAACAGTCCTACCTCTCCTCTACATACACTGCACAGTCCCACCTCTCCTGTACAAACACTGCACAATCTCATCTCTCCTTTATATATACACTGCACAGTACCACCTCTCCTGTATATACACTGCACAGTCCCACCTCTCCAGTATATACACTGCACAGTACCACTTCTCCTGTCTATATACACTGCACAGTCCCACTCCTGTATATATACACTGCACAGTACCACTCCTCCTGTCCTGTATATATACACTGCACAGTACCACTCCTGTCCTGTATATATGCACTGCACAGTACCTCTCCTCCTGTATATATGCACTGCACAGTACCTCTCCTCCTGTATATATACACTGCACAGTCCCACCTCTCCTCCTGTATATATACACTGCACAGTCCCACCTCTCCTGTATATACACACTGCACAGTCCCACCTCTCCTCTACATACACCGCTTAGTCCCACCTCTACATACACTGCACAGTCCCACCTCTCCTGTACATACACTGCACAGTCCCACCTCTCCTGTATATATAGTGCAGTCCCACCTCTCCTCTACATACACCGCACAGTCCCACCTCTCCTCTACATTCACTGCACAGTCCCACCTCTCCTGTATATATACACTGCACAGTCCCACCTCTCCTGTATATACACTGCACAGTCCCACCTCTCCTCTACATACACCGCTTAGTCCCACCTCTACATACACTGCACAGTCCCACCTCTCCTGTACATACACCGCACAGTCCCACCTCTCCTGTATATATAGTGCAGTCCCACCTCTCCTCTACATACACCGCACCGTCCCACCTCTCCTGTATATATACACTGCACAGTCCCACCTCTCCTGTATATACACTGCACAGTCCCACTTCTCCTGTCTATATACACTGCAGTCCCACCTCTCCTGTACATACACTGCACAGTCCTACCTCTCCTCTACATACACTGCACAATCTCATCTCTCCTGTATATATACACTGCACAGTACCACCTCTCCTGTATATACACTGCACAGTACCACTTCTCCTGTCTATATACACTGCACAGTCCCACTCCTGTATTTACACTGCACAGTCCCACTCCTCCTGTATATATACACTGCACAGTACCACTCCTCCTGTCCTGTATATATACATTGCACAGTACCACTCCTGTCCTGTATATATGCACTGCACAGTACCTCTCCTCCTGTATATATACACTGCAGTCCCACCTCTCCTGTATATATTATTATTATTATTATTATTTATTGTTATAGCGCCATTTATTCCATGGCGCTTTACATGTGAGGGGGGTATACATAAAAACAAGTACAATAGTCTTAAACAATACAAGTCATAACTGGTACAGGAGGAGAGAGGACCCTGCCCGCGAGGGCTCACAATCTTCAAGGGATGGGTGATAATACAGTAGGCGAGGGTAGAGCTGGTCGTGCAGCGGTTTGGTCGATCGGTGGTTACTGCAGGTTATAGGCTTGTCGGAAGAGGTGGGTCTTCAGGCTCTTTTTGAAGGTTTCGATGGTAGGTGAGAGTCTGATATGTTGTGGTAGAGAGTTCCAGAGTAGGGGAGATGCGCGAGAGAAATCTTGTATGCGATTGTGGGAAGAGGAGATAAGAGGGGAGTAGAGAAGGAGATCTTGTGAGGATCGGAGGTTGCGTGCAGGAAAGTACCGGGAGACGAGGTCACAGATGTATGGAGGAGACAAGTTGTGGATGGCTTTGTATGTCATGGTTAGGGTTTTGTAATGGAGTCTCTGGGCAATTGGGAGCCAGTGAAGGGATTGACAGAGGGGAGAAGCTGGGGAATAGCGGGGGGACAGGTGGATTAGTCGGGCAGCAGAGTTTAGAATAGATTGGAGGGGTGCGAGAGTGTTTGAGGGGAGGCCGCAGAGCATGAGGTTGCAGTAGTCAAGGCGAGAGATGATGAGGGCATGGACTAGGGTTTTTGCAGATTCTTGGGTGAGGAATGAACGGATGCGTGAAATATTTTTGAGTTGAAGTCGGCAGGAAGTGGAAAGGGTTTGGATATGTGGTTTGAAGGAGAGATCAGCATCAAGGATTACTCCGAGGCAGCGAGCTTGTGGGACTGGGGAGAGTGGGCAGTCATTTACTGTAATTGATAGGTTCGTAGGGGGGGTCACGTGAGATGGGGGAAAGATGATGAATTCTGTTTTGTCCATGTTGAGTTTCAGATATCTAGTGGAGAAGAAGGATGAAATAGTGGACAGACATTGAGGGATTCTGGTTAGTAGGGAGGTGATATCTGGTCCAGAGATGTAGATCTGTGTGTCATCAGCATAAAGATGATACTGAAAGCCATGAGATTCTATGAGCTGTCCCAGGCCAAAGGTGTAAATAGAGAACAGCAGGGGCCCTAGAACTGAACCTTGTGGGACTCCGACAGATAGGGGGCGAGGTGAGGAGGTGGTGTGTGAGTGGGAGACGCTGAATGTCCGGTCTGTTAGGTATGATGAGATCCAGGAGAGGGCCAAGTCTGTGATGCCGAGGGATGAGAGGGTCTGTAATAATAGGGAATGGTCCACTGTGTCAAAGGCAGCCGACAGGTCCAGGAGGAGGAGGACAGAGTAGTGTCGCTTGCTCTTGGCAGTTAAGAGGTCATTGGTGACCTTAGTAAGGGCAGTTTCAGTGGAGTGGTGTGACCGGAAGCCAGATTGTAAGCGGTCGAAGAGGGAGCAAGAAGAGAGATGGGAGGACAGTTCAAGGTAGACATGTTGTTCCAGTAGCTTGGAGGCGTATGGGAGAAGTGATATAGGGCGATAGCTAGATACAGAGGATGGGTCAAGAGAGGGCTTTTTGAGGATAGGTGTGATGGAGGCATGTTTAAAGCTTGAGGGGAAAACACCAGTTGTTAGTGATAGGTTGAAGAGATGGGTTAGGGTTGGGATGAAGACTGTGGTGAGGTTTGGGATGAAGTGGGATGGGATCGGGTCGAGTGCACAGGTGGTGAGATGTGATCTTGAGAGTAGAGTGGAGAGTCGATCTTCTGTAATGGTGGAGAAGTTGGTTTTGAAGGTGGAGGGCTGGGAAGTCGGGAGGAAGGGCTCTGGGGGTTGTTGACCAAAACTGTCCCTGATGTTATCAATTTTCTGCTTGAAAAATGAGGCAAAGTCTTCAGCTGAGATGAGTGGGGAGGGAGGAGGTGCTGGGGGGCGGAGGAGAGAATTGAAGGTGTTGAATAACTGTTTAGGGTTGTGAGACAGGGAGGATATGAGAGATGAGAAGTAGGTTTGTTTAGCTGTGGCGAGTGTGGTCTTGAAAGTAGTGAGGGACTGTTTGAATGCGATGAAATGCTCGTTGGAGTGGGATCTTTTCCATCTGCGCTCAGCAGCCCTGGAAGCTCGCCTCAGCTCTTTGGTCAGGCTGGTGTGCCAGGGCTGTCTGTTGATTTTGCGAGTTTTGGTATGTGTAAGTGGGGCAGCGGATTCCAAAGCTACAGCTATTGTGGTGTTATATAGAGCGGCAGCGTCATCCGCATTGTGTAAGGAACTTATATCTGTAAGAGGGAGGAGGGATTCGGAGAATGAGTGTAGGTCAAGGTGTTTAAGATTCCTGCGAGGGTGTGAAAGTTTGTGGGGTGGGGATTGTAGACATGGAGTGAAGAGGGAAGAGAATGTGAGCAGGTTGTGGTCAGAGAGAGGAAGAGGTGAGTTAGAGAGGTTAGATAGGGAGCAGAGGCGGGTGAAGATGAGGTCCAGTGTGTGGCCATCTTTGTGGGTGGCTGTAGAAGACCATTGAGTGAGGCCGAAGGAGGAAGTGAGAGATAGAAGTTTAGTGGCAGCTGAGAGGGAAGTGTCAATGGGGATGTTGAAGTCGCCCATGATGATAGTAGGGATGTCCGCGGAAAGGAAATGAAGTAACCAGGTGGTGAAGTGGTCAAAGAAGGTGGTGGCTGGCCCTGGGGGGCGGTAGATGACAGCCAGTTGGAGGTTGGAGGGGGAGTAGATGCGCACAGAGTGCACCTCAAAGGAAGGGAGGGTAACAGAGGGTGGCAGTGGGATTGGGGTGAAGGAGCAGGTATCTGACAGGAGAAAACCAACTCCTCCACCATGTTTGCTGCTGGGGCGGGGGGTGTGAGAAAGGTGGAAGCCGCCATACGAAAGTGCAGCAGGAGAGGCTGTGTCAGAAGGGGTGAGCCAGGTTTCGGTGATGGCGAGGAAGGAGAGTTTGGTAGTAACGAAAAGATCATGGATGTAGGAAAGCTTGTTGCAGACAGAGCGAGCGTTCCACAGAGCTCCTGTTAGTGGGACTGGGGAAGCGGGGGCTGGGTGAATGGGTATAAGGTTGGAGAGGTTACGGAAGGTTGTGATAGAGCGTGGATGGGAGGTAGAAATGACTGTGGGAATGTGGTGAGGAGGACCAGGATTTGGAGCGATATCACCAGCAGTGAGAAGGAGCAGAGAAAGTGTTAGCAGGTGGGAGCAGGAGAGGGCATGAGGGGGCTGTCTGTGTTTGGAGACAGAGGATTGTATGTTAAGGAACAGTTTTGAGGCGGAGGTGAGGTGGATGGGGAGGATTGAAGAAGAGATGAACAGTTCCTTACTAGGAGTAGGGATTAGGGGAATTAGCAGAAAGTGAAGGATTATTGGGGTGAAAGTGAAAACAAACAGAAACATTGTTTACAGTGACTGTGTCCAGTTACCTTCTGGTCCAATTCTGGTTTTAATTCTTAAATTAATCTTCACACTTCTAGCACACACTTATAGCAATCACAATGCAGACTGAAGTCTATGCAGACTTGTACTCTGCAATATATGTACAACTAAGTGCAGTCAGGTGTGAAGCAGAGAGGAGTGGTCTCTGCTCATCTTGGCCAGACAATTAAGAGTGGACCAGATGTATATGATCAAGCCAGAGTAAACAAGGTCATAAATAACACTGGGGTAAGCTGGGGTTAGCTGAAAGGCATACCATGTGAATGCTAGGTGCAGAGGCAAGTCTATGTGCAAAGCTGGGTGATGCACTGTGTGTCCTTCATAGACAGACAGCAGGAGAGCAGGAGAGCTGGGTGGATGGACATACCATGTGAATGCTAGGTGCAGAGGCAAGTCTATGTGCAAAGCTGGGTGACGCACTGTGTGTCCTTCATAGACAGACAGCAGGAGAGCAGGAGAGCTGGGTGGATGGACATACCATGTGAATGCTAGGTGCAGAGGCAAGTCTATGTGCAAAGCTGGGTGACGCACTGTGTGTCCTTCATAGACAGACAGCAGGAGAGCAGGAGAGCTGGGTGGATGGACATACCATGTGAATGCTAGGTGCAGAGGCAAGTCTATGTGCAAAGCTGGGTGACGCACTGTGTGTCCTTCATAGACAGACAGCAGGAGAGCAGGAGAGCTGGGTGGATGGACATACCATGTGAATGCTAGGTGCAGAGGCAAGTCTATGTGCAAAGCTGGGTGACGCACTGTGTGTCCTTCATAGACAGACAGCAGGAGAGCAGGAGAGCTGGGTGGATGGACATACCTGTCGGAAGAATAGAGATGCTTGTTAGAGTGCGATGGTGGCAGGTAGCAGGGCACAGTCTGTATACATCCTTCTGGTTTTAATTCTTAAATTAATCTTCACACTTCTAGCACACACTTATAGCAATCACAATGCATATACACTGCACAGTCCCACCTCTCCTGTATATACACACTGCACAGTCCCACCTCTCCTCTACATACACCACACAGTCCCACCTCTACATACACTGCACAGTCCCACCTCTCCTGTACATACACCGCACAGTCCCACCTCTCCTCTACATACACTGCACAGTTCCACCTCTCCTGTACATACACTGCACAGTCCCACTCCTCCTGTATATACACTGCACAGTCCCACCTCTCCTGTACATACACTGCACAGTCCCACCCCTCCTGTATATACACCGCACAGTCCCACCTCTCCTGTATATACACCGCACAGTCCCACTCCTCCTGTATATGTACACTGCACAGTCCCACCTCTCCTGTACATACACCGCAGTCCCACCTCTCCTGTACATACACCGCACAGTCCCACCTCTCCTGTATATACAGTGCAGTCCCACCTCTCCTCTACATACACCGCACAGTCCCACCTCTCCTCTACATACACTGCACAGTTCCACCTCTCCTGTACATACACTGCACAGTCCCACCTCTCCTGTACATACACTGCACAGTCCCACCCCTCCTGTATATACACCGCACAGTCCCACCTCTCCTGTATATACACTGCAGTCCCACTCCTCCTGTATATACACTGCACAGTCCCACTCCTCCTGTATATATACACTGCACAGTCCCACCTCTCCTGTATATACACTGCACAGTCCCACTCCTCCTGTATATATACACTGCACAGTCCCACTCCTCCTGTATATATACACTGCACAGTCCCAATTCTCCTGTATATACACTGCACAGTCCCACCTCTCCTGTATATACACTGCACAGTCCCACCTCTCCTGTATATACACTGCACAGTCCCACCTCTCCTGTATATACACTGCACAGTCCCACTCCTCCTGTATATACACTGCACAGTCCCACTCCTCCTGTATATATACACTGCACAGTACCACTCCTGTATATATACACTGCACAGTCCCACCTCTCCTGTATATACACTGCACAGTACCACTCCTGTCCTGTATATATACACTGCACAGTACCACTCCTCCTGTATATATACACTGCACAGTCCCACCTCTCCTGTATATATACACTGCACAGTCCCACTCCTACTGTATATATATACACTGCACATTACCACTCCTCCTGTATATACATATATATGTACAGGAGAGGTGGGACTGTGCAGTGTATATATACAGGAGGAGTGGGACTGTGCAGTGTACATACACTGCACAGTCCCACTCCTCCTGTATATATACACTGCACAGTCCCACCTCTCCTGTACATACACTGCACAGTCCCACTCCTACTGTATATATACACTGCACAGTCCCACTCCTACTGTATATATACACCGCACAGTCCCACCTTTCCTGTATATACACTGCACAGTCCCACTCCTACTGTATATATACACTGCACAGTACCACTCCTCCTGTATATATACACTGCACAGTACTGTGATGTACAATGTCTGTGAGGTATGGGGTTTTGTCCACAAAATATGATGTTTTCTGTTGTAACTTTCCAGAAAGATCCGGCAGATATGACAATCCAGGCTGCTAGCTCTGCAGCTTCATCCCTCATCTACAACCTGTGTTCGCACTAGTAATAGGAGACCTCCCTGCTGTTACAACCATTTGTTTCCTTCTCTCCTCTTCAGAGCGGGGAAAAACTTCTTTGTTTGAAACGAATAAAACTATGAGAGACTATACCATAAGAACCAAATACCCTAGAGATATGAAAATCACATTTTTGTAATCCGGGCGGTCACAGCGTCGTTGCCGTGGTTCTGGCGAAGCGTAATCCTTTCAGAACCTGAGATATGTGTTCCAGCTAAACGGTGTATCAGAACTACTGCATATTTGGTCTTGAATTATTGTACTCAACAAATCACAACCAATGATGCCCTATATATGTCTGTGCGGGCTGCCCCCACGGAGTTATGATTAGTATAAGTTTTCTAGTGTAATTCTAAATCCAAAAGGGAGAGGTGGGATTAACCCAGCATGCATCTCTCCGTGATGTCACATAGCAAGTCTATAAAGCATTTCCTGGACAAAACCAGGGCAGAACAGCTCAAGTCGTCGTGCTAGAAAGACCCAGATGAGCGGAGAAGTGCAGCTCCGCCTCCACCCACCTTAGCCGCATGGTCTGCCTAAGGAACAATATGGAACTGTGAGTGTACTCTCTTTGTTTTCTCCACTTTTATTTTATACCTGTACTGTACATATTTTATGTCTCAATTTTATAGCAACTTTTATCTGTAATCACTGTCCTCTTTCGGAAAATAAATGAAATAATTATTTAGATCTGTCTCTATGCTCCAAGACTCGAACTATACGCCTTTGATAGATAATCGCTACTAATTCAAGGGGTTTGCCACGGACCCTCTTAATTTAACACTGTGAATTAAGTAACCGTGACTGGTGGCAGCGCGTTGTGTACGGCTATTGCGGCTTGCTGGCAGTCTAGAAGGGTCTGCGGCACCAGCATTCATAATTCCCTTACTGCAGAAGCCTAATTGCCGGTTCACAACAGGCAGCCCGTCCGGCGACCAATTATCCTAGGTGCAGTTCCCTGACTGACCTGAGGGTAAGGGGGGCGCCGGAGAGCTGCAAGTTCCAAAGTGGAACTGAGAAAGTGGGATATACATAAATCCCCGCAGTACTTGGAAGATTGATAGCAGTGGTGGGGCATCCAAATTAAACTCCCCCTGCGGCAAATTGTAGAGCGAGATTAGCTTGCTGGATATTTTTGGTCACATGGTGCCAGTGTTGGGATAACTAAGATAAGCCCCACTGCGCCTGTGATAGCCGTGTGCCGGCATTGTGTCTCGTCCCTCCGTCCGCTGATACACCCGTGTCAGTGGTGGGACTGTGACATAGTGGTGACACAGGGTCCGCTGTCCGTCACGTTTTGGTGCCAGCGGGACCCCCCGTTAGTCGCACCTGTAAGTGGACGAACGGCCGTGGGCTGTTCGTCACAAGTAGCACTCCTCCTGTATATATACACTGCACAGTCCCACTCCTACTGTATATATACACCGCACAGTCCCACTCCTACTGTATGTATACACTGCACAGTACCACTCCTCCTGTATATATACACTGCACAGTCCCACTCCTACTGTATATATACACCGCACAGTCCCACCTTTCCTGTATATACACTGCACAGTCCCACTCCTACTGTATATATACACAGCACAGTCCCACCTCTCCATTGGCGCGATGATAAATAATACCGCTGAGCAGGGTCTGGGTATATAGATGATTTATTAGAGCTCTGGATACACAGCGGGAATCTCCTGTTCATTTTTCCGGATGTTTCGTTTTTTCCCATAAATTTTCAGTCTCGTTACAATGAAGTCACAACTTTACACAAACGTGAAACATCGGACACAATTCTCCGCTTCATCTCTTTAAATTAGTTTTATAGACTCTGTAAAGTTTTCTTGTCGTTTATAATATATCTGTACAAAAAGGTGGCAGGGGAGGGGGGAGCTGGCGTTAGGCTGGCGCTGAGGAGCGGGTGTCAGCTGCTATAATACGGGGAGGAAGATGGGTGAGAATTTACACAGGAGCCGACCATGTACACGAGGACGAAAAATCACATCAACCAGAAGTATCGACAGGAAATCGGGGAGAATCTGGTCTTTTCAGATTTAGTTTGGAAAATAGTGGAAAAATGTACAAAATGTAACCGTTTTCATCACTAGGTGGCGCTGCTTCTCATAGGGGAACAGTCAAACAGCAGGACAGACGCTCGGCGGAACCGGATTGGGAATATGGAAGACGCCTGATCATAGTCCATCCCGTCTCTACAGAAACTGACGTTGCCTCATATTTCGGGAATTCTATCAAACATTTCTAAAAATGTAAAAAATTGTAAATAACCTCCACAAAAATACCACAAATTCTAGTGACTACTGTTGTTCGGGTTCTATGGTTGTCCCTTTGGAGACTCCTTTCAGATGCGAGGCTCATGTATCTCAACTACCTTAAAACAGAGCCAACAGTCACTTGCTTATGGTGGACTTTGCTTTACGTAGATGTGATGACACTTGGTGGTGGCACGAGTAGAAGCTTAAAATGTTACCAACATTTTGTATTACAAAGTTTTTGAGTGTTTACCAAAGGAGGTGTCTAAAGTTTGATTTGTAAATGCTCTTCCAGGACAGGATTTGGTAACCATGTTGCCTTGCTGTTGAGCACCAAATTTGGACTTCTCCAGGCCTTCTGCTCGTAGAACAAAGTCAGGGGTTAAAAAATGGGATGCCATGAATGATATGAAAACAATCGGCCAGCAGTTTCCCATGTGGGCTTCCAGACACCACAAGATACAATATGAACACATGGAAGGACATCATTGATGGTCGTCTTCATGTTTGAGTTGGGTCCACTCAAAAATTCAGAGATAAACTAGCTTGCGCCAAGAGTCATATGGAAATATGGGGGTGTTGAGGTTCTAGCCAAATTAGAATTGCCTCCAAAAAATGAATCAATGAGAGAGGTAGCGAATTCTCCTTCAATGGAAGTCTTCAAACAGAGGCTGGGCAGACATCTGTCTGAGATGGTTTAGTGAATCCTGCAATGAGCAGGGGGTTGGACACGATCACCCTGGAGGTCCCTTCTAACTAACATTCTATGATTCAATGGCCCCTTAGATGAGGAGAACATGACATGGGTGCTATTGCCTTCTTATGACAACGATAAGATTTCCTAAAGGGTGAACCTCTCCATAATTTTGGAAATTTTTTTACATTAACATTTTTCAGTATCTGCCAAATGGCCTAAAGGGTTTAGAGTTTTTATGAGTTTTAACAGTTGGCCTTGAACCACCAGAATTTAGGGCCGTGTCGTCTTTGGCACCACATTCGGACCTCTCTATGTTGAGTAGATCTGCTCATAGAACAAGGTCAAGGGTTTATAAATGGAGCCCAGGAATGATATAGGAACAATGATTCCAATTATCAGGGCTTAAAGGTCCATCAAGATTGAAAATTAACATGAGAAACATGACATTTCTGAACAAGGGAAGATCACTGGTGGTCGTTTTCTTGGGTGAGTTGGATCTACTCTATAACACCGAAATAAACTATAACATGCCTAGTTGATTCCTATCCAAGTAGGAACCCTTCCAAAGCAGTTGATCAAGGTCCGCGCCTGGGTGAGGGGATCATGATATGGATGCCATTGCTAGTTTAGGGCAACCATAAGATGTCCTAAATGGGTGGAATGTTCACAATGTTCTTGACTTTGACATTAGTATGATACCTGTCCAAATTTTTTTTTTTTATAACTTTATGCTGTTTTTACGTGGCATTTATTCAGCATCATCCAGTGTGGCACAAGCTTTAAGAAGTCCCTTGCCGGGTACCGTACGAGAAGCTAAGCTGGTTGATGCCATGCGAGACACAGCACGTGATGCCAGTCAATGCACGGACCCAGAAACAGACTGATCCCAATGTCCCCTATTCCAAAAATATTGATTTGGTAAGTCGGCAAGGAATGACCTTGTATATTTTACAGCAATGTACAATATCCCGGCAGCAGACGTATCAAGAGCGGTCCGAACCAAGGATCCAAAATATGTCAAAAATAGTCTATATGTCCATGTTGATGGGCCGGATGTCGCCCGTCTTGTGCTCCTTCACCCACAATTCCCTGTCTTTGGCAGGGTCGACTTTGTGGAGCAGCTGGTCCACAGGTTCCACCGTCTGTAGAGAAGGAGCAAACATGGAGGTTACCCAGTGTTTCCGGGATGGTATAAGGTGCGGTGAGAAGAACCCGATACTTACGCTTTGGTTGAACATGTCCGTTTCGTGTCGTAGCTGTGTGTACTGACAGAGATGTTGACGGATCATCTCCACCCGCTCAACCTCCAGTCTCTCCAGTTCCTAAAGAGCAGAAAACCATATGATATACGACCCAACCTGTAATATCCGCCATTACTCAGATCCAAGGACCATAGGAATATGGAATGTGAGCTTCCTCCAGAGGAACCATTCATGGGACGTTCAGGGTAAAGTAAGAGGGACCTGAGGCCTTGGATAGATCTCCGACAGTGGCCGGCCACTTACCAAGGTGGTGGTCACCATCTCTTCAAACCACTTGGATTGTGCTTGGTTGTAGAGGTCGACGCATCTCATGAGGTCATCACCTGCAGGTAGACGATACAGGGGGAGACGTGATATAGATATTCCTCAAAAACATATGTGGGCACTACGAATGGTACAATTACATAAGAATTGTCTAAGGCCAAATTACTGGCACCTCTATGTAAGTGCTGTAATATGTAAGGTGTGGTGAAAGGCACTATTACATTATGGCCTAAGACGCAGAAGTGGTCACTATTATATAGACACCATGGTCCAATCATGTAAGCAATATGAAGGGCAATATTATAGGAGTAAAGGATGTGCACTATTATATGTGGGCTGTAATATAAAAGGCACGGGATGGGCACTACTATATGAGCAGTGTAATATATAAGGCACAGGATGGGCACTATTATATGAGCAGTGTAATGTATAAGGCACAGGATGGGCACTATTATATGAAGGCTGTAATATATAAGGCACAGGATGGGTACTATTATATGAGGGCTGTAATATATAAGGCACGGGATGGGCACTACTATATGAGCAGTGTAATATATAAGGCACAGGATGGGCACTAATATATGAGCAGTGTAATGTATAAGGCACAGGATGGGCACTATTATATGAAGGCTGTAATATATAAGGCACAGGATGGGCACTATTATATGTGGGCTGTAATATAAAAGGCACGGGATGGGCACTACTATATGAGCAGTGTAATATATAAGGCACAGGATGGGCACTAATATATGAGCAGTGTAATGTATAAGGCACAGGATGGGCACTATTATATGAGGGATGTAATATATAAGGCACAGGATGGGTACTATTATATGAGGGCTGTAATATATAAGGCACAGGATGGGTACTATTATATGAGGGATGTAATATATAAGGCACAGGATGGGTACTATTATATGAGGGCTGTAATATATAAGGCACAGGATGGGTACTATTATATGAGGGCTGTAATATATAAGGCACAGGATGGGTACTATTATATGGGGGCTGTAATATATAAGGCACAGGATGGGCACTATTATATGAGCAGTGTAATATATAAGGCACAGGATGGGCACTAATATATGAGCAGTGTAATGTATAAGGCACAGGATGGGCACTATTATATGAAGGCTGTAATATATAAGGCACAGGATGGGCACTATTATATGAGGGCTGTAATATATAAGGCACAGGATGGGCACTATTATATGTGGGCTGTAATATAAAAGGCACGGGATGGGCACTACTATATGAGCAGTGTAATATATAAGGCACAGGATGGGCACTAATATATGAGCAGTGTAATGTATAAGGCACAGGATGGGCACAATTATATGAGGGCTATAATATATAAGGCACAGGATGGGTACTATTATATGAGGGCTGTAATATATAAGGCACAGGATGGGCACTATTATATGAGGGCTGTAATATATAAGGCACGGGATGGGTACTATTATATGTGGGCTGTAATATATAAGGCACAGGATGGGCACTATTATATAAGGGCTGTAATATATAAGGCACGGGATGGGTACTATTATATGTGGGCTGTAATATATAAGGCACAGGATGGGCACTATTATATGAGGGCTGTAATATATAAGGCACATGTTGGGCACTATTATATGAGGGCTGTAATATATAAGGCACGGGATGGGTACTATTATATGTGGGCTGTAATATATAAGGCACAGGATGGGCACTGTTATATGTGGGCTGTAATATATAAGGCACAGGATGGGCACTATTATATGAGGGCTGTAATATATAAGGCACATGTTGGGCACTATTATATGAGGGCTGTAATATATAAGGCACAGGATGGGTGCTATTATATGGGGGCTGTAATATATAAGGCACAGGATGGGCACTATTATATGTGGGCTGTAATATATAAGGCACAGGATGGGCACTATTATATGAGTGCTGTAATATATAAGGCACAGGATGGGTGCTATTATATGGGGGCTGTAATATATAAGGCACAGGATGGGCACTATTATATGAGGGCTGTAATATATAAGGCACAGGATGGGTGCTATTATATGAACAGTGTAATATATAAGGCACAGGATGGGCACTATTATATGTGTGCTGTAATATATAAGGCACAGGATGGGCACTATTATATGAGGGCTGTAATATATAAGGTACAGGATGGGCACTATTATATGAGCAGTGTAATATATAAGGCACAGGATGGGCACTATTATATGAGGGCTGTAATATATAAGGCACAGGATGGGCACTATTATATGAGCAGTGTAATATATAAGGCACAGGATGGGCACTATTATATGAGGGCTGTAATACATAAGGCTCAGGATGGGCACTATTATATGAGGGCTGTAATATATAAGGCACAGGATGGGCACTATTATATGAGGGCTGTAATATATAAGGCACAGGATGGGCACTATTATATGTGTGCTGTAATATATAAGGCACAGGATGGGTGCTATTATATGTGTGCTGTAATATATAAGGCACAGGATGGGTGCTATTATATGGGGGCTGTAATATATATGGCACAGGATGGGCACTGTTATATGATGGCTGTAATATATAAGGCACAGGATGGACACTATTATATGAGCAGTGTACTACATAAGGCACAGGATGGGCACTATTATATGAGGGCTGTAATATATAAGGCACAGGATGGGCACTATTATATGGGGCTATAATATATAAGGCACAGGATGGGCACTATTATATGAGGGCTGTAATATATAAGGCACAGGATGGGTACTATTATATGGGGGCTGTAATATATATGGCACAGGATGGGCACTGTTATATGATGGCTGTAATATATAAGGCACAGGATGGGCACTATTATATGAGCAGTGTACTACATAAGGCACAGGATGGGCACTATTATATGAGGGCTGTAATATATAAGGCACAGGATGGGCACTATTATATGGGGCTATAATATATAAGGCACAGGATGGGCACTATTATATGAGGGCTGTAATATACAAGGCACAGGATGGGTACTATTATATGGGGGCTGTAATATAAAAGGCACAGGATGGGCACTATTATATGAGGGCTGTAATATATAAGGCACAGGATGGGCACTATTATATGAGCAGTGTACTACATAAGGCACATGTTGGGCACTATTATATGAGGGCTGTAATATATAAGGCACAGGATGGGCACTATTATATGGGGCTATAATATATAAGGCACAGGATGGGCACTATTATATGAGGGCTGTAATATACAAGGCACAGGATGGGTACTATTATATGGGGGCTGTAATATAAAAGGCACAGGATGGGCACTATTATATGAGGGCTGTAATATATAAGGCACAGGATGGGTGCTATTATATGAGCAGTGATATATATAAGGCACATGATGGGCATTATTATATGAGGGCTGTAATATATAAGGCACAGGATGGGTGCTATTATATGGGGGATGTAATATATAAGGCACAGGATGGGTGCTATTATATGGGGGCTGTAATATATAAGGCACAGGATGGGTGCTATTATATGGGGGCTGTAATATATAAGGCACAGGATGGGCGCTATTATATGAGCACTTTATGGACCTCTACACAATTTCTTTGCTGTCCCCATGGACTAGGTGATGTGCTGATCCCTCCTGTCACCACTAGAGGGCGACAATCTCTAAGATTTCAGGACTCAGCGATCTTGTATGATCACTGTTATAGGGGCGACCACTCCGCGGCTCCCGCAGTTATCATCATCCTCATAGGTCGTTCATCGTTACTGATCATCACTCATCATCATGGATCATGATCGTCCAGTACTGCCAATCATCCATCACTAACCAATCAACGTCCATTGTCTCCTGCACCAATCATAATCAATACACCTGCATCATCCCTAAGGATCATTAAAGGGGCAGACTCTACTTTGACGACACCTTATTAAATCGCCGTGAGGATGGACATGGGTGAGCTTGGAGGAGATGCCAGTCCATGAGGTGAGGTTTTTTTTTGTTATTTATCTCCCGCCCCCTGGGGCCACTGATAAGGTGTCAGCCCATAGTGGCCCATCCCGGTATTTGTCATACTCGGTGATGGAGGATGATGATAATGTGTATGATTGGTTACATGTGATTGATGATGACGGATTATCCATGGCGGACTTGGGAGAGGTTCTGGGAGTGAGGACACATTTCATTCAGTGAGCCGCCGCCACGCAGCGCTGGAGATCAGAGATCAGGTCCGATCCCCGCCAGCTGCGGAATCACAGAATTACAGATCGCTCCGCACTGGAAAACAGAGATCAGATCCGGTCCCCGCCAGCTGCAGAATCATAGAATTACAGATCACTCTGCACTGGAGACCAGAGAACAGATCCGGTCCCCGCCAGCTGCGGAATCACAGAATTACAGATCGCTCCACACTGGAGATCAGATCCGATCCCCGCCAGCTGTGGAATCACAGAATTACAGATCGCTCCACACTGGAGATCAGGTCCGATCCCCACCAGCTGCGGAATTACAGATCGCTCCACACTGGAGATCAGGTCCGATCCCCACCAGCTGCGGAATCACAGAATTACAGATCTCTCCGCGCTGGAGATCAGATCCGATCCCCTCCAGCTGCGGAATCACAGAATTACAGATCGCTCCACACTGGAGATCAGATCCGATCCCCGCCAGCTGCGGAATCACAGAATTACAGATCGCTCCACACTGGAGATCAGGTCCGATCCCCACCAGCTGCGGAATTACAGATCGCTCCACACTGGAGATCAGATCCGATCCCCGCCAGCTGCGGAATCACAGAATTACAGATCGCTCCACACTGGAGATCAGGTCCGATCCCCACCAGCTGCGGAATCACAGAATTACAGATTGCTCCACGCTGGAGATCAGAGATCACATCCGATCCCCGCCAGCTGCGGAATCACAGAATTACAGATCGCTCCGCGCTGGAGATCAGAGATCAGGTCCGATCCCCGCCAGCTGCGGAATCACAGATCGCTCCACGCTGGAGATCAGATCCGATCCCCGCCAGCTGCGGAATCACAGAATTACAGATCGCTCCGCGCTGGACATCAGAGATCAGGTCCGATCCCCGCCAGCTGCGGAATCACAGATCGCTCCGCGCTGAACATCAGAGATCAGATCCGATCCCCGCCAGCTGCGGAATCACAGAATTACAGATCGCTCTGCGCTGGAGATCAGAGATCAGGTCCGATCCCCGCCAGCTGCGGAATCACAGATCGCTCCGCGCTGAACATCAGAGATCAGGTTCGATCCCCCCAGCTACGGAATCACAGAATTACAGATCGTTCCACACTGGAGATGAGAGATCAGGTCCGAGCCCCGCCATCTGCGGAATTACAGAATTGCATATCGACTTAATGTCAGGAGAGAAAGCGAGAAAAGACGGTGAGGAGACATATAAACTGTAGATTAGAGGTGGAGGGTGACATAGAGAAGAGAAGAGGCGCCGGTTGTGAGGAACGGATAGAAGAGGTGCCATCCAAGGGGAGGGAAGGGGTGCCGGCCATGAGGACACGAGGGAAGGGGTGCCGGCCGCGAGGGAAGGGGTGCTGGCCGTAAGGACGAGAGGGAAAGGGTGCCGGCCGGGAGGACGAGAGAGAAGGGGTGCCCGCCGGGAGGATGAGAAAGAAGGGGTGCCATCCAAGGGGAGGTGAGGGAAGAAGTGCCCGGCTGTGAGGAAGGGATGGAAGAGGTGCCATCGAAAGGGAGGGAAGAGATTCCAGCCTAGAAAAGGGAAGGGGTGCCGGCTGAGATGTCTGGAACGCCCGCTCAGAGGAGGGAAGGGGTGCCCCGGCCAAGGGGAAAGGTCGATAGTGGAGAGGGGAGCGCCAGCCATGAGTACAGGAGGGAAAGGGTGCCGGCCAGGAGGGAAGGGGTGTGCCAGCCGGGAGGGAAGGGGGTGGCGGCAAAAGGCACAGCTTCATAATCAATACGGTACACAATGAAGGCACGGATGTCATTATCATCATATCCACCAGTCATAGCCTGGACCCCCCGGACAGTAAGAGGGAGCGGGGGGCTCGGTGGCCACCAAAGCATCACTGGCCCACAGACCCGCCCATCCCCCTCCTGGCCAGCCGGTAACAGAGGCCACTCACCCGCCTGTGTCGACTTCCTCCGCGCTTTCTTTATGTCTTCTTCAGTCTTGTTGCTCAGTTTGATTTCCAGTTGTTGCGTCTTCACTTCCAGATCTTTCTGTCTTTCGGCCAAAGCTTTCCGGGCCTAAAGGGAAACACGGGAAGGGGCAAGAATTAAAGGGGAAGTCCGGCCGAAGTATGGAGAATCCTCCATCATCCTGTATACCCTGCGTGAGAGGTTGTCCGCCTCCAGTCAGTATCCTGCGTGAGAGGTTGTCCGCCTCCAGTCAGTATCCTGCGTGAGAGGTTGTCCGCCTCCAGTCAGTATCCTGCGTGAGAGGTTGTCCGCCTCCAGTCAGTATCCTGCGTGAGAGGTTGTCCGCCTCCAGTCAGTATCCTGCGTGAGAGGTTGTCCGCCTCCAGTCAGTATCCTGCGTGAGAGGTTGTCCGCCTCCAGTCAGTGTCCTGCGTGAGAGGTTGTCCGCCTCCAGTCAGTGTCCTGCGTGAGAGGTTGTCCGCCTCCAGTCAGTGTCCTGCGTGAGAGGTTGTCCGCCTCCAGTCAGTGTCCTGCGTGAGAGGTTGTCCGCCTCCAGTCAGTGTCCTGCGTGAGAGGTTGTCCGCCTCCAGTCAGTGTCCTGCGTGAGAGGTTGTCGGCCTCCAGTCAGTGTCCTGCGTGAGAGGTTGTCCGCCTCCAGTCAGTGTCCTGCGTGAGAGGTTGTCGGCCTCCAGTCAGTGTCCTGCGTGAGAGGTTGTCGGCCTCCAATCAGTATCCTGCGTGAGAGGTTGTCGGCCTCCAGTCAGTATCCTGCGTGAGAGGTTGTCGGCCTCCAGTCAGTATCCTGCGTGAGAGGTTGTCGGCCTCGCCCCTGGTGATCACATCCCCTATATACTATGTCTGGGCGGCGTTCTACACTCGGCACAGTGTGGCCATATTCCACGGCAGCGAGGTCTCACCTTCTCCACGGAGGCGTAGCGGCTGGCCAGCTGCTTCCGGAGGTCCGCCATGTGGTGGTCGTACTTTTTCATGTCCTTCTTGAAGTTCTCTCTGAAGTTCAGCAGCGGCTTCTCCACTTCACTCTGTAACTGCGGAAGCAACGAGGAGATGATGGGAGTTGTGGCCGCAGGAACGTTCCCAGACGTGGAAAGATGTGGCGCTCACCATAAACTGTCCGCCTCACCCCAACCACCCGCCTCAGACCCACCGCACGCCTCACCCCAACTACCCGCCTCACACCCACCGCACGCCTCGCACCCACAGCACGTCTCACCCCAACCACCCGCCTCGCACGTCTCACCCCAACCACCTGCCTCAGACCCACCGCACGCCTCACACCCACCGCACATCTCACCCCAACCACCAGCCTCAGACCTACCGCACACCTCGGACCCACTGCACGCCTCACACACACCGCACATCTCACCCCAAACACTCGCCTCAGACCCACCGCACGTCTCACCCCAACCACCCGCCTCAGACCCACCGCACTCTTCGGACCCATTGCACGCCTCGCACCCACCGCATGTCTCACCCCAACCACCTGCCTCAGACTCACCCCAACCACCCGCCTCAGACCCACCGCACGCCTCACACCACGGCACACTTAGGACCCACCGCACACCCCGGACCCCCCGGACCCACCGCACACCCCGGACCCACCGCACACCCCGGACCCACCGCACACCCCGGACCCACTGCACGCCTCACATTTACCGCACGCCTCGGACCCACCGCACGTCTCACCCAAACCACCCGCCTCAGACCCACTGCATGCCTTGCACCCACCACCCACCTCGGACCCACTATATAGACATTTTACAATAAATTTTTACCTTTCCAGAAAACTTGAGATGAACCTCCGCCTCATCAGCAAGACTCTTCTTGACTTGGGCCCAAGCTTCCCCCAGGGTCCTGCCAACCAAAGAGACCACTGTGATAAGTGAGTGTACGCCTCCAGGTAACATAGTAACATAACATAGTTTTGAAGGCTGAAGGAAGACCTTATGTCCATCTAGTTCAGCCTATTTTTAGTGCAGCTGTTCTGCATTGTTGATCCTGGGGAAGGCAACAAAAACCCACATAGTAGAAGCCAATTTTCTCCATAGGGAAAAAAATTCCTTCCCCTAAGCTGGGTCAACCATCTACCTATAATATTATGTTATTCATAACCTTCTATACTGTTACTCACAAGAAAAGCCTCCATTCCTTTCTTACATTCATTCAGTGAGTTGGCCATCACCACTTCCTCAGGAAGAGAATTCCAGAGCCTCACTGCTCTTACCGTGAAGAACCCTCTTCTATGCTGGTGCAGAAATTGTCTTTCCTCCAAACGAAGAGAATGCCCCATTGTTCTTGTCACAGTCCTTGGTACAAACAGTTCATTGGAGAGATCTCTGTATTGCCCTCTGATATACTTGTACATATATATTAAGTCTCCCCTAAGTCTTCTCTTTTCTAGGGTAAATAGACTAGGGTAGTAGACCTCTAGACACTAGTGATAATAGTAGCCCACTAGACACCAGGGATACTAGTAGCCCACTAGACACCAGGGATACTAGTAGCCCACTAGACAATACGAATACTAGTAGACCACTAGACACCAGGGATACTAGTAGACCACTAGACACCAGGGATACTAGTAGACCACTAGACACCAGGGATACTAGTAGACCACTAGACACCAGGGATACTAGTAGACCACTAGACACCAGGGATACTAGTAGACCACTAGACACCAGGGATACTAGTAGACCACTAGACACCAGGGATACTAGTAGACCACTAGACACCAGGGATACTAGTAGACCACTAGACACCAGGGATACTAGTAGACCACTAGACAATACGAATACTAGTAGACCACTAGACACCAGGGATACTACTAGACCACTAGACACCAGGGATACTAGTAGACCACTAGACACCAGGGATACTAGTAGACCACTAGACAATACGAATACTAGTAGACCACTAGACACCAGGGATACTAGTAGACCACTAGACAATATGAATACTAGTAGGACACCAGGGATACTACTAGACCTCTAGACACTAGGGATACTAGTAGACCACTAGACACCAGGGATACTAGTAGACCACTAGACACCAGGGATACTAGTAGACCACTAGACAATACGAATACTAGTAGACCACTAGACACCAGGGATACTAGTAGACCACTAGACAATATGAATACTAGTAGACCACTAGACACCAGGGATACTACTAGACCTCTAGACACTAGGGATACTAGTAGACCACTAGACACCAGGGATACTAGTAGACCCCTAGACACCAGGGATACTAGTAGCCCACTAGACAATACGAATACTAGAGACCACTAGACACCAGGGATACTAGTAGACCACTAGACACCAGAGATACTACTAGCCCACTAGACACTAGGGATACTAGTAGCCCACTAGACACCAGGGATACTAGTAGACCCCTAGACACCAGGGATACTAGTAGCCCACTAGACAATACGAATACTAGAGACCACTAGACACCAGGGATACTAGTAGACCACTAGACACCAGAGATACTACTAGCCCACTAGACACTAGGGATACTAGTAGCCCACTAGACAATACGAATACTAGTAGACCACTAGACACCAGGGATACCACTAGACACCAGGGATACTAGTAGACCACTAGACACCAGGGATACTAGTAGACCACTAGACACCAGGGATACTAGTAGACCACTAGACACCAGGGATACTAGTAGACCACTAGACACCAGGGATACTAGTAGACCACTAGACACCAGGGATACTAGTAGATCACTAGACACCAGGGATACTAGTAGATCACTAGACACCAGGGATACTAGTAGACCACTAGACACCAGGGATACTAGTAGACCACTAGACAATACGAATACTAGTAGACCACTAGACACCAGGGATACTACTAGACCACTAGACACCAGGGATACTAGTAGACCACTAGACACCAGGGATACTAGTAGACCACTAGACAATACGAATACTAGTAGACCACTAGACACCAGGGATACTAGTAGACCACTAGACAATATGAATACTAGTAGACCACTAGACACCAGGGATACTACTAGACCTCTAGACACTAGGGATACTAGTAGACCACTAGACACCAGGGATACTAGTAGACCACTAGACACCAGGGATACTAGTAGACCACTAGACACCAGGGATACTAGTAGACCACTAGACAATACGAATACTAGTAGACCACTAGACACCAGGGATACTAGTAGACCACTAGACAATATGAATACTAGTAGACCACTAGACACCAGGGATACTACTAGACCTCTAGACACTAGGGATACTAGTAGACCACTAGACACCAGGGATACTAGTAGACCCCTAGACACCAGGGATACTAGTAGCCCACTAGACAATACGAATACTAGAGACCACTAGACACCAGGGATACTAGTAGACCACTAGACACCAGAGATACTACTAGCCCACTAGACACTAGGGATACTAGTAGCCCACTAGACAATACGAATACTAGTAGACCACTAGACACCAGGGATACTACTAGACACCAGGGATACTAGTAGACCACTAGACACCAGGGATACTAGTAGACCACTAGACACCAGGGATACTAGTAGACCACTAGACACCAGGGATACTAGTAGACCACTAGACACCAGGGATACTACTAGACCACTAGACACCAGGGATACTAGTAGCCCACTAGACACTAGGGATACTAGTAGCCCACTAGACACCAGGGATACTAGTAGCCCACTAGACACCAGGGATACTAGTAGCCCACTAGACAATACGAATACTAGTAGACCACTAGACACCAGGGATACTAGTAGACCACTAGACACCAGGGATACTAGTAGACCACTAGACACCAGGGATACTAGTAGACCACTAGACACCAGGGATACTAGTAGACCACTAGACAATACGAATACTAGTAGACCACTAGACACCAGGGATACTACTAGACCACTAGACACCAGGGATACTACTAGACCACTAGACACCAGGGATACTAGTAGACCACTAGGCACCAGGGATACTAGTAGACCACTAGACACCAGGGATACTAGTAGACCACTAGACACCAGAGATACTACTAGCCCACTAGACACTAGGGATACTAGTAGCCCACTAGACAATACGAATACTAGTAGACCACTAGACACCAGGGATACTACTAGACACCAGGGATACTAGTAGACCACTAGACACCAGGGATACTAGTAGACCACTAGACAATACGAATACTAGTAGACCACTAGACACCAGGGATACTACTAGACCACTAGACACCAGGGATACTAGTAGCCCACTAGACACCAGGGATACTAGTATCCCACTAGACAATACGAATACTAGTAGACCACTAGACACCAGGGATACTAGTAGACCACTAGACACCAGGGATACTAGTAGACCACTAGACACCAGGGATACTAGTAGACCACTAGACACCAGGGATACTAGTAGACCACTAGACAATACGAATACTAGTAGACCACTAGACACCAGGGATACTACTAGACCACTAGACACCAGGGATACTAGTAGACCACTAGGCACCAGGGATACTAGTAGACCACTAGACACCAGGGATACTAGTAGTCCACTAGACACCAGGGATACTAGTAGACCACTAGACACCAGGGATACTACTAGACCACTAGACACCAGGGATACTACTAGACCACTAGATACCAGGGATACTAGTAGACCACTAGATACCAGGGATACTAGTAGACCACTAGATACCAGGGATACTAGTAGACCACTAGATACCAGGGATACTAGTAGACCACTAGATACCAGGGATACTAGTAGACCACTAGACACCAGGGATACTAGTAGACCACTAGACACCAGGGATACTAGTAGACCACTAGACACCAGGGATACTAGTAGACCACTAGACACCAGGGATACTAGTAGACCACTAGACAATACGAATACTAGTAGACCACTAGACACCAGGGATACAACTAGACCACTAGACACCAGGGATACTAGTAGACCACTAGACACCAGGGATACTAGTAGACCACTAGATACCAGGAATACTAGTAGACCACTAGATACCAGGAATACTAGTAGACCACTAGATACCAGGGATACTAGTAGACCACTAGATACCAGGGATACTAGTAGACCACTAGATACCAGGGATACTATTAGACCACTAGATACCAGGGATACTATTAGACCATTAGACAAAAGTGATACTATTAGACCACTAGATGCCAGAGATACTAGTAGACCACTAAACATTATAGGGATATTACGGAACCACTAGAAACCAGGAATATTACAGGACCAACGGACACCAAGGATATGAATAGACCACACTACCATGCCGATATAGTTGAGCCCATGAATGGACAGTGATGACACTAAGTGGAGGGATTTCTTTTGCAGGTGTATTTTATTGTAATTCCCCTTTATATTTGTACGCCATCTCGTAATTGAAAAACAATGGAATAAATAACTGCATAGATCCGTAACGTCATCCTACCGGGCCACAATGAGTTAATGGCTCCCCCAGCTTCACATTAGCGGGGTGTTAGGGGGAAAATTCCTGGGTCACATTATCTCCTCTGATCCCCCGATATGCTGAATTATTCACACCAGAAGCTGTAATCACACAAGGTGGTCACTAGAGGGCAGCACAGGTCTACAGATACGGGTTTATGGTAAGGATCCACACCACTCACACTACAGCACCAGCTCCTCATCCATCACTGCTGACAACCCGCCTGTATACATGTGTGACAGGTTGTCAGCCCCGCCCATCTTTTAAATTACGGTAATGTGACCTCACCCTTCCTCTTGGAACGCCAAAGAATTCTGGGACAGTTTTGCCAGGTTTTTTGCATATTCTTCTTCGATCTTCATCCTGAAAACCAAAAGAAAAAGGGATGAAGGAAAATATCCAAGACGGAAAGGATTGATATGAACCTGGAGGTAGGGGGCGCTATTGGGCAGTGGGTAGGTCTGTGAGGTCCAAACAGACCGGGGATGTTGTGTCTATGGATTTGTGACAGTTCTGCAATGTAACCGACAGTCAAGACAGGTTCTATTGGAGAAAGAAGAAATACAAGCTCCATCCCTGCTTAACTCTGACACCTCCCCTGCTTAACTCTGACTCCTCCCCTTTATCATAAAGCAGTAAATATCACTCACAATACTCAGGAGGTGGAAAAAATATAGAATTGTGATGTAATATCTGATATATGAAGAGGAAAATAAATTTAAAATTAGAATAAAGAGGGAAAAAGCCCCCAAGAATGAAGATCCTACTGCCCTTAACATCCAACATGGAAGAAAAATTAAATCCGAAAGACAAAAGAAACTTCATTCTCATTAATAATCAGCAATATTTACTGGGTGAGTCTGGAGAATTCTCCATTAGGATCACATTGTAAGAGAAGTAGGTTACAGCCCAGGGGAGCGGGGGGCCACGATTATTGGGGGAAGCAGCAGCATTACCGTTCACGGATGAATTCTGCCATCTCCTTCTGCATTTGTTTGCCTTTGAGCTGTTTCTGAAGGAGTTCTTCAAATCCGGTCACCGAGCTGTTACCCTGAGGATCCTTCTTATCTGCCTGTAATACAAGGAGAAATCTGTGAAGAATATACCGCAATGTGCAATAATATAACTGTTATAATACAGCCCCCCTATGTACAAGAATATAACTACTATAATACTGCCCCTATGTACAAGAATATAACTACTATAATACTGCCCCTATGTACAAGAATATAACTACTATAATACTGCCCCCTATGTACAAGAATATAACTACTATAATACTGCCCCCTATGTACAAGAATATAACTACTATAATACTGCCCCTATGTACAAGAATATAACTACTATAATACTGCCCCTATGTACAAGAATATAACTACTATAATACTGCCCCTATGTACAAGAATATAACTACTATAATACTGCCCCCTATGTACAAGAATATAACTACTATAATACTGCCCCTATGTACAAGAATATAACTACTATAATACTGCACCTATGTACAAGAATATAACTACTATAATACTGCTCTTATGTGCAAGAATATAACTACTATAATACTGCTCCTATGTACAAGAATATAACTACTATAATACTGCCCCCTATGTACAAGAATATAACTACTATAATACTACCCCCTATGTACAAGAATATAACTACTATAATACAGCCCCTATGTACAAGAATATAACTACTATAATACTGCTCCTATGTACAAGAATATAACTACTATAATACTGCCCCCTATGTACAAGAATATAACTACTATAATACTACCCCTATGTACAAGAATATAACTACTATAATACTACCCCTATGTACAAGAATATAACTACTATAATACTGCCCCCTATGTACAAGAATATAACTATTATAATACTGCTCCCTATATACAGGAATATAACTACTATAATACTGACCCTATATACAAGAAAACAACTACTATAATACTGCTCCTATGTACAAGAATATAACTACTATAATACCACCCCTATGTACAAGAATATAACTACTATAATACTGCTCCTATGTACAAGAATATAACTACTATAATACCACCCCTATGTACAAGAATATAACTACTATAATACTGCTCCTATGTACAAGAATATAACTACTATAATACTGCCCCTATGTACAAGAATATAACTATTATAATACTGCTCCTATGTACAGGAATATAACTACTATTATACTGCTCCCTATGTACAAGAATATAACTATAATACTGCTCCCTATGTACAAGAATATAACCATTATATTCCTGTACATAGGTGCAGTATAATAGTAGTGATATTCCTGTACATAGGAGCAGTATTATAACTACTATTATACTGCTCCTATGCACAAGAATATAAATACTATAATACTGCCCCTATATACAGGAATATAACTACTATAATACTGCCCCCTATGTACAAGAATATAACTACTATAATACTGCTCCTATATACAGGAATATAACTACTATTATACTGCTCCTATGTACAAGAATATAACTACTATAATACTGCTCCTATGTACAGGAATATAACTACTATTATACTGCCCCTATATTCAAGAATATAACTACTATAATACTGCCCCCTATGTACAAGAATATAACTACTATAATACTGCTCCTATGTACAGGAATATAACTACTATTATACTGCTCCTATGTACAAGAATATAACTACTATAACACTGCCCCCTATGTACAAGAATATAACTACTATAATACTGCCCCCTATGTACAAGAATATAACTACTACAATACTGCTCCTATATACAAGAATATAACTACTATAATACTGCCCCCTATGTACAAGAATATAACTACTATAATACTGCGCCTATATACAGGAATATTACTATAATACTGCTCTTATGTACAAGAATATAACTACTATAATACTGCTCCTTTGTGAAAGAATATAACTACTATAATACTGCCCCCTATGTACAAGAATATAACTACTATAATACTGCTCCCTATGTACAAGAATATAACTACTATAATACTGCCCCCTATGTACAAGAATATAGCTACTATAATATATACTGCTCCTATGTGCAAGAATATAACTACTATAATACTGCCCCTATATACCTACCTTCGTATATGTACCTACCTACTGTCAATGTAATACCGTTATGCATCTGTATCTGTACTTGTTCCTGCCTTGCTGCTGTAATGCTCTGAATTTCCCCATGGTGGAACGATTAAAGGATTATCTTATCTTATATACAGGAATATAACTGCTATAATACTGCTCTTATGTACAAGAATATAACTACTATAATACTGCCCCCTATGTACAGAAATATAACTACTATAATACTGCCCCCTATGTACAGAAATATAACTACTATAATACTGCTCCCTATATACAAGAATATAACTACTATAATACTGCCCCTATGTACAAGAAAATAACCAATATAATACTGCCCCTATGAACAAGAATATAACTACAATAATACTGCTCCTATGTACAAGAATAAACCACTACTATAATACTACCCCTATGTAAAAGAATATAACTGTTATAATACTGCTCCTATGTACAGGAATATAACTACTATTATACTGCCCCTATATACAAGAATATAACTACTATAATACTGCCCCCCATTGTACAAGAATTTAACTACTATAATACTGCCCCTATGTACAAGCATATAACTACTATAATACTGCCCCTATGTACAGGAATATAACTACTATAATACTGCTCCCTATATACAGGAATATAACTACTATAATACTGCCCCTATATACAAGCATATAACTACTATAATACTGCCCCTATATACAAGAATATAACTATTATAATACTGCTCCCTATATACAGGAATATAACTACTATAATACTGACCATATATACAAGAAAACAACTACTATAATACTGCTCCTATGTACAAGAATATAACTACTATAATACCACCCCTATGTACAAGAATATAACTATAATACTGCTCCCTATGTACAAGAATATAACCATTATATTCCTGTACATAGGTGCAGTATAATAGTAGTGATATTCCTGTACATAGGAGCAGTATTATAACTACTATTATACTGCTCCTATGCACAAGAATATAAATACTATAATACTGCCCCTATATACAGGAATATAACTACTATAATACTGCTTCTATGTACAGGAATATAACTACTATTATACTGCTCCTATGTACAGGAATATAACTACTATAATACTGCCCCCTATGTACAGAAATATAACTACTATAATACTGCCCCCATATACAGGATTATAACTACTATAATACTGCCCCCTATATACAAGAATATAACTACTATAATACTGCCCCTATGTACAAGAATATAACTACAATAATACTGCTCCTATGTACAAGAATAAACCACTACTATAATACTACCCCTATGTAAAAGAATATAACTGTTATAATACTGCTCCTATGTACAGGAATATAACTACTATTATACTGCCCCTATATACAAAAATATAACTACTATAATACTGCTCTTATGTACAAGAATATAACTACTATAATACTGCCCCCCTATGTACAAGAATATAACTACTATAATACTGCCCCTATGTACAAGCATATAACTACTAAAATACTGCCCCTATGTACAAGCATATAACTACTATAATACTGCCCCTATGTACAGGAATATAACTACTAAAATACTGCCCCTATATACAAGAATATAACTACTATAATACTGCTCCTATGTACAAGAATATAACTACTATAATACTGCCCCTATATACAAGAATATAACTACTATAACACTGCCCCCTATGTACAAGAATATAACTACTATAATACTGCTCCCTATGTACAAGAATATAACTACTATAATACTGCTCCCTATATACAGGAATATAACTACTATAATACTGCCCCTATATACAAGCATATAACTACTATAATACTGCCCCTATATACAAGAATATAACTACTATAATACTGCTCCCTATGTACAAGAATATAACTACTATAATACTGCCCCTATATACAAGCATATAACTACTATAATACTGCCCCTATATACAAGAATATAACTACTATAATACTGCTCCCTATGTACAAGAATATAACTACTATAATACTGCCCCTATATACAAGCATATAACTACTATAATACTGCCCCTATATACAAGAATATAACTACTATAATACTGCCCCTATATACAAGAATATAACTACTATAATACTGACCCTATATACAAGAAAACAACTACTATAATACTGCTCCTATGTACAAGAATATAACTACTATAATACCACCCCTATGTACAAGAATATAACTATTATAATACTGCTCCTATGTACAGGAATATAACTACTATAATACTGCTCCCTATGTACAAGAATATAACTATAATACTGCTCCCTATGTACAAGAATATAACCATTATATTCCTGTACATAGGTGCAGTATAATAGTAGTGATATTCCTGTACATAGGAGCAGTATTATAACTACTATTATACTGCTCCTATGCACAAGAATATAACTACTATAACACTGCGCCTATATACAGGAATATTACTATAATACTGCTCTTATGTACAAGAATATAACTACTAAAATACTGCTCCTTTGTGAAAGAATATAACTACTATAATACTGCTCCCTATGTACAAGAATATAACTACTATAATACTGCCCCCTATGTACAAGAATATAACTACTATAATATATACTGCTCTTATGTGCAAGAATATAACTACTATAATACTGCCCCTATATACCTACCTTCGTATATGTACCTACCTACTGTCAATGTAATGCCTTTATGCATCTTTATCTGTACTTGTTCCTGCCTTGCTGCTGTAATGCTCTGAATTTCCCCATGGTGGAACGATTAAAGGATTATCTTACATACAGGAATATAACTGCTATAATACTGCTCCTATGTACAAGAATATAGCTACTATAATACTGCCCCCTATGTACAAGAATATAACTACTATAATACTACTCTTATGTACAAGAATATAGCTACTATAATACTGCCCCCTATGTACAAGAATATAACTACTATAATACTACTCTTATGTACAAGAATATAACTACTATAATACTGCTCCTATGTACAAGAAAATAACTAGTATAATACTGCTCCTATATACAAGAATATAACTACTATAATACTGCCCCCTATATACAAGAATATAACTACTATAATACTGCCCCTATGTACAAGAAAATAACCAATATAATACTGCCCCTATGTACAAGAATATAACTACAATAATACTGCTCCTATGTACAAGAATAAACCACTACTATAATACTACCCCTATGTAAAAGAATATAACTGTTATAATACTGCTCCTATGTACAGGAATATAACTACTATTATACTGCCCCCTATACACAGGACTATAACTACTATTATACTGCTCTTATGTACAAGAATATAACTACTATAATACTGCCCCCTATGTACAAGAATATAACTACTATAATACTGCCCCCCTATGTACGAGATATAACTACTATAATACTGCCCCTATATACAAGCATATAACTACTATAATACTGCCCCTATGTACCAGAATATAACTATTATAATACTGCACCCTATATACAGGAATATAACTACTATAATACTGACCCTATATACAAGAAAACAACTACTATAATACTGCTCCTATGTACAAGAATATAACTACTATAATACCACCCCTATGCACAAGAATAAAACTATTATAATACTGCTCCTATGTACAGGAATATAACTACTATTATACTGCTCCCCATGTACAAGAATATAACTATAATACTGCTCCCTATGTACAAGAATATAACCATTATATTCCTGTACATAGGTGCAGTATAATAGTAGTGATATTCCTGTACATAGGAGCAGTATTATAACTACTATTATACTGCTCCTATGCACAAGAATATAAATACTATAATACTGCCCCTATATACAGGAATATAACTACTATAATACTGCCCCCTATGTACAAGAATATAACTACTATAATACTGCTCCTATGTACAAGAATATAACTACTATAATACTGCTCCTATGTACAGGAATATAACTACTATAATACTGCCCCCTATGTACAAGAATATAACTACTATAATACTGCTCCTATGTACAAGAATATAACTACTATAATACTGCTCCCTATGTACAAGAATATAACTACTATAATACTGCTCCTATGTACAGGAATATAACTACTATAATACTGCCCCCTATGTACAAGAATATAACTACTATAATACTGCGCCTATATACAGGAATATTACTATAATACTGCTCTTATGTACAAGAATATAACTACTATAATACTGCTCCTTTGTGAAAGAATATAACTACTATAATACTGCCCCCTATGTACAGGAATATAACTACTATAATACAGCTCCTACTGTATGTACAAGAATATAACTACTATAATACTGCTCCTATGTACAAGAAAATAACTAGTATAATACTGCTCCTATATACAAGAATATAACTACTATAATACTGCCCCCTATATACAAGAATATAACTACTAAAATACTGCCCCTATGTACAAGAATATAACTACAATAATACTGCTCCTATGTACAAGAATAAACCACTACTATAATACTACCCCTATGTAAAAGAATATAACTGTTATAATACTGCTCCTATGTACAGGAATATAACTACTATTATACTGCCCCTATATACAAGAATATAACTACTATAATACTGCCCCCTATATACAGGAATATAACTACTATTATACTGCTCTTATGTACAAGAATATAACTACTATAATACTGCCCCCCATTGTACAAGAATATAACTACTATAATACTGCCCCTATGTACAAGCATATAACTACTATAATACTGCCCCTATGTACAGGAATATAACTACTATAATACTGCTCCCTATATACAGGAATATAACTACTATAATACTGACCCTATATACAAGAAAACAACTACTATAATACTGCTCCTATGTACAAGAATATAACTACTATAATACTGCCCCCTATGTACAAGAATATAACTATTATAATACTGCTCCTATGTACAGGAATATAACTACTATTATACTGATCCCCATGTACAAGAATATAAGTATAATACTGCTCCCTATGTACAAGAATATAACCATTATATTCCTGTACATAGGTGCAGTATAATAGTAGTGATATTCCTGTACATAGGAGCAGTATTATAACTACTATTATACTGCTCCTATGCACAAGAATATAAATATTATAATACTGCCCCTATATACAGGAATATAACTACTATTATACTGCTCCTATGTACAGGAATATAACTACTATTATACTGCTCCTATGTACAGGAATATAACTACTATAATACTGCCCCCTATGTACAAGAATATAACTACTATAATACTGCCCCTATATACAAGAATATAACTACTATAATACTGCTCCTATGTACAGGAATATAACTACTATTATACTGCTCCTATGTACAGGAATATAACTACTATAATACTGCCCCCTATGTACAAGAATATAACTACTATAATACTGCTCCTATGTACAGGAATATAACTACTATTATACTGCTCCTATGTACAAGAATATAACTACTATAATACTGCCCCCTATGTACAAGAATATAACTACTATAATACTGCTCCTATGTACAGGAATATAACTACTATAATACTGCTCCCCATGTACAAGAATATAACTACTATAATACTGCTCCTATGTACAGGAATATAACTACTATAATACTGCCCCCTATGTACAAGAATATAACTACTACAATACTGCCCCTATATACAAGAATATAACTACTATAATACTGCCCCCTATGTACAAGAATATAACTACTATAACACTGCGCCTATATACAGGAATATTACTATAATACTGCTCTTATGTACAAGAATATAACTACTATAATACTGCTCCCTATGTACAAGAATATAACTACTATAATACTGCCCCCTATGTACAAGAATATAACTACTATAATATACTGCTCCTATGTGCAAGAATATAACTACTATAATACTGCCCCTATATACCTACCTTCGTATACGTACCTACCTACTGTCAATGTAATGCCTTTATGCATCTGTATCTGTACTTGTTCCTGCCTTGCTGCTGTAATGCTCTGAATTTCCCCATGGTGGAACGATTAAAGGATTATCTTATCTTATATACAGGAATATAACTGCTATAATACTGCTCTTATGTACAAGAATATAACTACTATAATACTGCCCCCTATGTACAGGAATATAACTACTATAATACTGCTCCTATGTACAAGAATATAACTAGTATAATACTGCTCCTATATACAAGAATATAACTACTATAATACTGCCCCCTATGTACAGAAATATAACTACTATAATACTGCTCCTATATACAGGAATATAACTACTATAATACTGCCCCCTATATACAAGAATATAACTACTATAATACTTCCCCTATATACAGGAATATAACTATTATCATACTGCTCCTATGTACAGGAATATAACTACTATTATACTGCTCCCTATGTACAAGAATATAACTACTATAATACAGCCCCTTATGTACAAGAATACAACTACTATAATACTGCTCCTATGTACAAGAATATAACTGCTATAATACTGCCCCTATGTAGAGAATATAACTACTATAATACTGCCCCTATGTACAAGAATATTAATACTATAATACTGCTCCTATGTACAAGAATATAATTACTATAATACTGCCCCTATGTACAAGAATATAACTACTATAATACTGCTCCTATGTACAATAATATATATACTTTAATACTGCCCCTATGTACAAGAATATAACTACTATTATACTGCCCCTATATACAAGAATACAAGTAGATCTATCAAATAATTTAAGAAAACCACGTTTAATTAATGGCACATATTGCCATAGTGCCCACATAAGACCTCAAGACAGCATGCATAAAAGGTAATAACACAGGGTGCACATATAACACCGCAATAGTATTCGGATGAAATAGTGACAACAGTATCCAAAATACCTCCACCACACCAAGCTTAAACTCTGCCATATAGTGCACATAATAAAACTTAACACTGGCAAAATATGACTTCCATATAGTGTCCACATATTATAGATAAAATAAGCATAAAAAATTCTTACGGTAATACAGAATGGACAAATAACACTGCTATATTGTGTCCACAAAACCAGAAAATGAGAGATACAGAATACGGTCATAATGCCATCAAAGTGTAATGGAATGCTAAGATAATGTACGTACACATACTACCATACAGTGCTCAGACACTATCATGAAGTCCTAGTCATACTGAAATTCAGTGTTCATATAATGCCATAGAGTCCTTATAATATATGAGAATGAGCCAATAATAGTTACTTAAAGAATTATCTTTACAAGATGCACAAATAATACTGCCACATAGTGTCCTCATACCACAAAATAAGCTTCTACATCTACACAGTAATACTAGCAGAGGTTGAAGAAATAACCCCGCCATATATTGTCCTAATAACACCACAAAATAGACAACATCTACACAGTGATACTAACAAAGTGTGCCCAAATAATACCGCCATATAATGTCCTCAACACCACAAATTAATCTAAAAACTACACAGTAATACTATCAGAGGTCCCCAAATAATACCGCCATATAGGGTCGTCACAACACCACAAAATAATCTTCTACATCTACACAGTAATACTAGCAGAGGGTGAACAAATAATACCGCCACATAGCATCTTCACAATACCACAAAATAAGCTTCTACATCTAACACAGTAATACTAACAGAGGTGACCAAATAATACCACCATTTAGTGTCCCAATAACACCTAAAATAAACTTCTACACAGAAATACAAACAGAGCGTACCCAAATAATACCGCCATATACTGTCCCTCACAACACCACAAAATAAGCTTGCACATCTAAACACAGCAATACTAAGAGGGTGCCTAAATAATACCACCATATAGTGTCCTTACAACACCACAAAATAAGCTTCTATATCTACACAGTAATACTAAAAGAGGGTGCTCAAATAATACCGCCATATAGTGTGCTAATAACACCACAAAATAACCTTCTTCATCTACACAGTAATACTTACAGAGCATGCCCAAATAACACCGCTATATAGTGTCCTCATAACACCACAAAATAATCATCTTAACCTACACAGTAACAATAACATAGGATGCCCAAATAATACTGTCATTTAGTGTCCTCGCAACACCACAAAATAACTTTCTACATCTACACAGTAATACTACCAGAGGGTGAACAAATAATACGGCCATATAGTTTTCTTATACAACAACAAATTAAGCTTCTACATCTAGACAGTAATACTAACAGTGGATGGTACCGCTATATAGTGTCCTAATAGTATTACTATGTAGAAGCTTATTTTGTACTAACAGAGCGCGCCCAAGTAACACCGCCATATAGTGCCCTAACACCACAAAAAATTCTTCTACATCTACACAGTAGTACTAACAGAGGTGCCCAAATAATACCGCCATATACTGTAACTCAAAACACCACAAAATAAGCTTATTCATCTAAACACAGTAATAGTGAGAGTGCCCAAAAAAAACCGCCGTATAGTGTCCTCAAAACACCACAAAATTAGTTTCTACATCTACACAATAGTACTAGCAGAAGGGCACAAATAATACCACCATATAGTGTCCTCATACCACCTCAAAATAAGCTTCTATATCTACACAGTAATACTAACAGAGGGTACCCAAATAATACCACCATATAGTGTCCTCAGAATTCCCCCAACCTGTTATCACTTGATATGTGTGAGGTACTCGGACACTATATGGCAGTAGTACTACATCTATAACGGAGAACACATTTATTTTCAGCCTCCCTTCCCTTTCCTTCTTGCTTTCCTCACATGTACTCTCAATGATCACTATCGACAGCCGCGATACAGCGCTGCCACCAGCACCTGCCGATCATTAACATCCATAGAAAGGAAGATAATAGAGCCCGAGGCAGCGACCCGGGGGGAGACCCTGACACAAGGACGACCATGATAAGACCCCGCACAAAGGAGGCACTAGAGACAGAGGGACACCATCACAGGGTTAATGGACTGTTATACAAAGGCGCAGGTGTACGCAGCGTAGTATATGAGACTATTAAGCAACATCAGTCATACAGGATGTCATCCATAAAGATGCCCAGGTTATACCAGCTGTACATATATAATTATATACAGGAGATGCCCAGGTTATACCAGCTGTACATATATAATTATATACAGGAGATGCCCAGGTTATACCAGCTGTACATATATAATTATATACAGGAGATGCCCAGGTTATACCAGCTGTACATATATAATTATATACAGGAGATGCCCAGGTTATACCAGCTGTACATATATAATTATATACAGGAGATGCCCAGGTTATACCAGCTGTACATATATAATTATATACAGGAGATGCCCAGGTTATACCAGCTGTACATATATAATTATATACAGGAGATGCCCAGGTTATACCAGCTGTACATATATAATTATATACAGGAGATGCCCAGGTTATACCAGCTGTACATATATAATTATATACAGGAGATGCCCAGGTTATACCAGCTGTACATATATAATTATATACAGGAGATGCCCAGGTTATACCAGCTGTACATATATAATTATATACAGGAGATGCCCAGGTTATACCAGCTGTACATATATAATTATATACAGGAGATGCCCAGGTTATTCCAGTTGTACACGTATAATTATATACAGGAGATGCCCAGGTTATACCAGCTGTACATGTATAATTATATTCAGGAGATGCCCAGGTTATACCAGCTCTACATATATAATTATATACAGGAGATGCCCAGGTTATACCAGCTCTACATATATAATTATATACAGGCGATGCCCAGGTTATACCAGCTGTACATATATAATTATATACAGGTGATGCCCAGGTTATACCAGCTGTACATGTATAATTATATACAGGAGATGCCCAGGTTATGCCAGCTGTACATGTATAATTATATACAGGAGATGCACAGGTTATACTAGCTGTACATATATAATTATATACAGGAGATGCCCAGGTTATACCAGCTGTACATATATAATTATATACAGGAGATGCCCAGGTTATACCAGCTGTACATATATAATTATATACAGGAGATGCCCAGGTTATACTAGCTGTACATACTGTATATAATTATATACAGGAGATGCACAGGTTATACTAGCTGTACATATATAATTATATACAGGAGATGCACAGGTTATACCAGCTGAACATATATAATAACAGAGGAGACACCCAGGTTATAGCGGCATGCTCCTCAACACCGTACAGTACAGACCTAAGGACCTTACCCAGAAGTAGTCGCAGTAGCTCCACTCTCCCGGCTTCAGTAGTTGCTGCTCCGGCATGGTGTCGGGATGAGGAAACGTCACACAGTTTATCTGCCCAAGACAAAAAACAATTTAAAATTTAACAAGAAAAATCTTTTTTCGTCATTTATTTTTTACCTAAATTACTATACAGAGTAAAGATGGCGGTGGTGGCACCTCATGGACTCATCCTGTTGTTCTGACCAGGTCCGTCTCAGGATTCTCATGTGACTAATTCCTAGAAAACCTTCGACCCTCCGACTTCCTCATAGAAGGACCCTCAGAAGGTGGCCACCCATCTTAAAAACTAATCGGAAGAGATGGCTGCTTCTTGTGAAGATACAAGAGAAGGTCAGAGGACAAGAAAATTACCGTAGCTGTGGTGTGATGCCTTCAGCACCAGACGAATTGCACGTTAACTTCAGATGGGACGGAGAGGACAACTTAACTCCACCCAGACAACAGGTATAAATGAAGGCCTTGACCCACCAATTATAAATCTAAGACATAGTGAAGCGTCTGAGGAGACCTATCTCATCACTCTTCCTCATGCCCACCATGTAGAACGTTTGGGTACAACAATGTGTTTTCTCAGTAGGCTCTTGAGTTAGAAGATCATGTGCGACCTCTTAGTTGAGTAAGATTTCTTGAGGACGGTTATTGAGAGTAATGACTCTTAAGCTAAATCTTTGCGCACATATGAGGTGACCATATCTATTCTATATTGATAGGGCACTACGGTGGCCACTCTATGACGGTACTTGAGGGTCTGAAAGGTGGTGATCCCATCAATGAGGTCACTTTTTGTTAGGCCCATAATTTTCTTGCTCAGTGGAAGTTCTGTGTGGGAGGTGGTGTGGCCAAAGAAGTCAAGGAGATACAAGAGATATACATGAATCCACTATATTAGGTATGGAATCTTGCATAACACAAGACATTTTCTTAAACACTTTTTTTGTTTTAAAACGTAGACCCTTCTTCAGGATAGGGCAAGACGGAAAACAGAGAAGATGTGGCCAAAGAAATGGCAGAAAAGAGTAGGATGCGAGTAGAAGGCGCAAATCAAAAATCCCAAAATAACATGGATACATTTCAGTATAAAAAAAAACCCTTTATTGAGTGTTTTTGAAGTTTTCCCTTCAAGAATATGACATGAAGGTCATCAGCAGAGAGGTCTAGGCTGGAGATACCGCCAAGATCAACTTCGAAACCACAGTCACACCTTTGAACTTGTGCAAAACTACTTATTCACCAGCTAAAACAGTTTCATCTGTCAGAAACTCTGAACCCCTGACCTAAGATATAGAGACAGCACCCTCAACCTAAGATCTAGAGACAGCTCCCTCCACCTAAGATATAGAGATAGCGCCAACAACCTGAGATATAGAGACAGCTCCCTCGACCTGAGATCTAGAGACAGCTCCACCGACCTGAGATCTAGAGACAGCTCCACCGACCTGAGATCTAGAGCCAGTTCCTTCCCTCCACCTGAAATATAGAGACAGCTCCACCGACCTGAGATATAGAGACAGCTTCCTAGACCTGATATAGACAGCTCCACCGACCTGAGATATAGATACAGCTCCACCGACCTGAGATATAGAGACAGCTCCCGTGACCGGAGAATGTCTCAAGTACAGAAACTGTATCAAAATGTTGAAGTTTAGTAGCACTAATATTTTTGAACTGCTCGACTTTGCTTGCCCAAGACCAGGAGATGTCAGCATTTTTTGTTCTGGTCTTGATTGTTCCAGCTTTTCGGAGTGATAACCACCAGAGAATTCACTGGAAGTCAGCAGAAGACAACATATGTGAATCCACCAACAAGGAGAACAGAAAAGACTATGCTGAGAAGGTCTTCGAGCATCTAAGGACATGAATGGATTGGGACCACCTGGAGCATTAAAGTCTCTGAAAGCAAGTCGAAAAAAAACAGAACAAGAAATCCCACCAGGAGACAACTGGATGATCAAGAGAACTGGTTGATATCGAAAAGCAGAAGATGCAAATGTCACCATCAATCTGACCTGATCCAAGAGGTAGAGATTAAGAAAAATCAATATTCCAAGAAGATCAGGAACACGGGTAAGCTGTGTAATATGACAGATCCATTAACTGTCCTTCAAGATCAGAAATCAATGACTGATTATTGTTTTGATACTCTAGATTTTTACTCCTCCAAATTTGATCTAGATGAAAATTCTATCAGTCGCCTACACAACATCACATGCTGTAAATACAGACAAAGCCTGAGTTCTGCCCCAGAATTAGCCACTCTTCATAGTAAAGTCCTCCCTTCTGCAAATGCTGAATCAGAAAAAAGTTATTTAATCGATAAGTGTGAAAACGTAACTGATTTTTCAGTCTAGAAACAAAGGTTACTTGATTTGATATTTCATGCACACCTCGGTGCCAGTACATGGCTGACAGATGTATGCCTCCTCCTTCCCAATCCTTACAAAAAGAAAAGAGGACTTGCCCACCAATAGAGATCTGTTGAGTCATGGTTTTGCCTTGGACCTTCATCCTGGGGTATGGTGCCCCACCTACATACCTGAAGGTAATAGATGCCCCAGAAGAAGCAGAGGCGAAACGATGAATAAACAAGTCTTCGCTACTGAAGGACATGTTCTCCTCTTTCCTCTTTTAGGATCGGGAAGGAGGAGTGGTGGAGTGATCCAGCTATTGGTCATGTGGATTTTTAAGAACTGCATTTTCCTAAATCACACTCAAGTTCTCATTGTTCACCTTTCGATAGATAGAACCACGACATGTTGAGTTCTGGGGAAAAGAACACATAAGTCAAAGTAATAGAAGGATCACTCTTGCATCTTGTAGGGGTCTCAGCACATAGCCAAGTACTGATCCAGCAGATCACATCCCCGTGACACCTTCCCCGGCTCTACAACCAATCTGGAGCTTCTTTTCAGGACAACCTGCTTCTTCTAGAGCTCAAGATGTCCAATCTTACTTACAGAGTAGGGGCAGCGGCTAAGGGTCTAGCTCCTGGAACAAAAAGTGGTCAGCTAAGGGTCCAGCTCCTGGAACCCTAAGTGAGCAACTAAGGGTCCAGCTCCTGGAACCCCCAAGTGGGCAGCTAAGGGTTCAGCTCCTTGCGCCCCACGTAATCAGTTTTAAGTGTCTGTCTCCTGTAATCCCAAGTGGTCAGCTAAGGGTCTAGCTCCTGAAACCCCAAGTGGTAACCTAAGGGTCTATTTCCTGGAACTTCATGTGATCAGCTAAATGTCAAGCTCCTGGAATCCCAAGTGGTCAGCTAAGGGTCTACCTCCTGGAACCCCAAGTGGTAACCTAAGGGCCCATCTCCTGGAACCCCATGTGATCAGCTAAGGGTCTAGCTCCTGGAATCATCCAGTAGTCAGCTAAGGGTCCCACTCCTGGAACACCTCAGTGATCAGCTGTGGGCCCGATTTCTGGAACCCGTCAGCAGCCAAGAAACATTCTGTTTCAGGGGGCTCAAACATGTTAATGTACAGACCCTACAATTCCATCATTAGGGACCTGGACCACCATTCATAGCAGAAGACCAAGTACCAAAAATTCTCTGCATCCAAGATGACCGGATGGTAGAAAATTACCACTTGAGATACCGGCAACGTCATTACTAGCAACGATCGGGAAGGAAAAGACAGAAGACAGTTGTGGATTGGATATACATGGAATATACAGTCCTAGTTCTTCTGTTTCCACCAGCTGATTTAATTCTTATTTTAAAAAAAAAAAATTTCATAAATTTCCATAAAAAAAAATTGCAGTAAATTGTTAAAAATTAATCAAAAATAAATTGGACTAAATATTAAACAAAAAAATAAATTCTATTAATTTGAATCTGGGGATTGAGGTTACATAATTTGGATTGCTGCAGTGTTCACATAACATAATCGCTCGGAGGGAATTCCATCCGCCACGGAGCAGCGTATGCATCTCATCTGCCGGGCATGAGCACCCCCTCCCCATCCCCACACAGAGTCTCTCCTACTCGCTGCCAATCACCCCCCCTATTTACCTGCACAGAAGGGGCGGCGAAAAGAAAAACAAGAATGCAGAAGAAAAGAGGAATTATTCACGCTTTTTAGAATTTTTTTTGTGCCCTTTCGAACAGCTGGCGCAGCGCCGTCGACAAGAGACACTTTTTAATTTTTGCCTGTTGCTTTCCAGGGATGTAAACAGCTGATTAGACACCTGCCAGCCCCTTTTTTTTATATATATATTTCGTACACTGATGCAAATTCTACACTATTTTTGAGATCAATCTCGAAGATTTAAAATAAGACATTTTTTTTTTTACTTCCAAACAGCTCAAAAAAATAAAAAAATGAAAAACCGAAGCCTAAAAAAAATAATAAATTAACCCCTAAGATCAAAGATCATTTTGAGCAAGTGTCCCCCCCCCCTCCAAGGCTAGAGGAGGAAAAATAAAAAAATGAACATAAATGAAAAATGGCAAAAATAATGGAGAGTGTGAATTTTTACGCCCCCCACCACCCTCCTCCTCAATAATGATTACGAGCCGTCCGTGTCTTACGGGGGGCTGCAGGCATCCATTTTTTTTTTTTTGCATTTTTTTGAGTTTGGATTACAATGTAACGAGCCGCATCGTCTCCATATTTGCTGCTTCTCGCTGCTACATTGTCATAGTAACAAGGCTGAGGACACTCACCGTGATGGTGGTCTCCTTGTTCTGTTTTCTGGTGGGTGACGGGGACCCCGGACTCTGCGGAGAGAGGCAAGAAGCATCGTCAAAGCTGGTCTCAATATCTGACATTATTAGGTTTTTTTTGGGGGGGGAGATAACGGCGATGTATCTGCTGCGGTGAGGAGCTCAGGAGCTGCACATTAGCCCTCCGCGCTCGCAGGGAGCTGCATTAATTCCGTCACCGTGTCCTGGAGGTATCAGCGTCGATCGCTTGCCACATGAAGCTCATGTACTCTGCCCAGTCAAGCAGCACGCCGAGCCGGAACGCGCGCAGCACACACCTCCCCTCCTCTCCGAGGAGCGCTGCTGACTGAAGGGTTAATCACAGCTGCTCACACACAAAAATCTATAACAATTCTGAAAGCGCAGGGAAACCCCAGAAACCGGAGACTGAATGAAAGGTATAAAAAAAAAAAAAAAAATCCAAGAAAATCATTGACCCAAAAATACAAATATACAAAGCAAAAGATGGAACATAAGAATCCTAAAAATGACACCTCATATAGGCACACGTGAGCAAAATACACCCTTTATGCCTTTTGAACTCCAAATTAATAATATTTTTTTCTTTTTATTATTATTAATTTCTTTTGCACACTCCCTTCAGCGATCGTATGAAATCACATCTACTAAAATGGTCATTTACATAAAAGGGATAAATCAACTATAGGATATAAAAACATTATATTTTATACGTTTGGCTTTTCTATTTGTTATTTTGCTGTTTATTCGGTGGGGGTTTTTTTTTAGCGAGGACGCTGCCTCCTTATCGCGGCCATCAATATCTGGATGCGGACATCCTCGCTGCCTCCTGTCACCGGTAAATATTATGGCGGCGTAATACACTTCAGGCAGCGATGATAGAAGAGATGATACTAATGTGCGAAGCCCCGGACCATAGATCGTCATCACAACCAAGAAAAAAAAACAAAATCTAGATATTGTTGATGTCAATGCAGTCTGAAGTCATGGAATTAAAAATAATATCTTAAAACATAGGAAAATGGCCACATCTGGTCCACTGGTAAGAAGTATAGGGTGGAGAGGAGTTTTAGGGGTTGGTCATGGATAGTTGCCTCAGTGATTCAACAGGTGCAGGAACGACTCCTGGAACATCCCCAGTGATCAGCAAAGGGGTCCAGCTCCTGGAACCTCAAGTGATCAGCTAAGGGTCCAGTTCATGGAACCCCAAGTGGTCAGCTGAAGGTCCAGGCACCGGGACACCCCTGTCATCAACTCAGGGTCCAGTTCCTGGAACCACAAGAGGTCAGCTAAGGGTCCAGCTCCTAGAACCCCCACGTGGACAGCTAAGGGTCCAGGTCCTGGAACCCCTAAATGGGCAGCTAAGGGTCCAGCTCCTGGAATCCCAAGTGGACAGCTAAGGGTCCATCTCCTGGAACCCTATGTGATCAGTTAGGTGTCAGTCTCCTGGAATCCCAAGTGGTCAGCTAAGGGTCTAGCTCCTGGAAACCCAAGTCATCAGCTAAGGGTCTAGCTTCTGGAACCATCCAGTGGTCAGCAAAGGGTCTCACTCCTGGAACTCCTCAGTGATCAGCTGTGGGCCCGACTTCTGGAACCAGTCAGGGATCAGTTGGGGATCCAGCTCATTGTACTCCCAGGGGTCACCTAAAGGTGCAAGTCCGGGCCCTGGAACCATCCAATGATAAGCTGCATGCCTAGCTTCTGGAACCCTAATACATGTCAAGCTAGGTGTTTGGCTCCTGAAAAAACCCATGTGGTCAGCTGTGGGTCCAGGAAAATAAAAACGAGTTCAACAGGACAAACAAAACTCATTTCTTTCTTCATCATCTAAAACCATAACTTTATGTTAAATTATCCATCCTCATAATTGCCAACAATGTAGTTTCTCTGCAGAGGGGACTCCTACATAGATTCTACCACCCCAGAGCAAAAGCGTTAGGACCAACCAGAGATGGACCCAACTGTCTCTAAGAACCCCAAATGAACTGTATGGGCTAAGCAGAGTCACACATGGTGGGAACTGCTCTTACTTTGCTAACACAAAAGCTTCCGAGTTAAGGACCATCCACTTGGCGGCTTTATTAGCTTTGAGGTTATGGGGTCACCGGAATATAACTGGATTCCATCACGAACAATAAATAGGTATCAGCTGTGGTATTGATGGAGTCATGATGACTAATTATCTGATGTCAGGTCAACGGAGTCCCAAAGGAGTAACCTGCCATATCCTCATCGCCAAATGTAACAAGGACGTACAGTGAGAGAATGGCAAAATTTGGGAAATTTTGTTTTCATTTTTGGCCCCAATTTTCTATGTACTTTAGGAGAAGAATTCATCTAAAAGTCAACTCAACCAAAAAGATGTCATCAGTGTCCTTCCTAAAAATGATCCCCTATTCCTTGTGTTCTTTTATTTTTTGAAGTGCACAAAAGTCATCCCTCGCCCCAATCCCGCTACTGTTTAGGGTAAACTGAAGGATAACCGCATTTGCGGCAGGCTGTAAATGAAGTTGTTGCTCATTCTGTGTCATCTATTGCTTTCTCCGATGTTCTCATATATGTTCCAAGATCCATAATTGTAGAAGAAAATTCCATCCCAAATCCAAAAGGTGTCCCATTAAGGTGACCATATCCAGTGCTGGGCCACCATTCGCCTGACATTGAGCATACGTAGCACCATTGACTTTTGGTTTTGGGCAACTCTTCCGCCCACTGGAGTCTACAGGCACTGAGGTGGACTTCTACCCTACCTTACAGGACATTTGACTGGACAGATCGGTTTGACTAATCTCCTCTGGTGACCCTATGATTCGTGTTAATTCTGAACGCCTCGTCCAATGTTCGCTCTTACAGTTTCCCAGTAATGTCTTCATGACTCCTGTAATGGGCTGCAGTCTCCATTTTGTTGATCATCGTAAAAGAGGATGACCAAGTCTCCCAATCATAATGGTCTTCTTCAATGAGTTGGTCCTTCCCAAGCAAGGTAAAGCCTCCGTCTGGCCCTAGAACTCCCGAAACACCCCCTTCTCGCATCAGTGATCAGCTGTGGGCTGGCTCTTGGAACACCCCCTCCCCCCCCCCAAAAAAAAAAAAAAATCAGACACCAGTCCAGCTCCTAGAATCCCCCTGGTGATCAGTTGATGATCCAATTCCTAGAGCTCCCCAGTGGTCAGTCGTTGGTCCGTCTCTTTGAAACAGTCACCTCAGTGATCAGGTTTGGTCCACAAATACATTTCCCCTGGCGATCAGTTGTGGGTCCAACTCCTAGAAACTGGCTACCAGATCCCCTCCCGTTATCAGCCATGGGTCCAGCTCCTAGAACCCCTCGCCTGTGGTCAATTGTTGGTTTGTCTCCAAGAAACCCCTTTGGTGATCAAGCCTCAGTTCTGGCTCCTAGAACGCTCCTCTTCATGTGGTCAATCGTGGGTCCAACTCCTGAAAGCCCCTTCAGTAATCAGCCATGGGTCCAGCTTCTGGAAAACATCCATCACCACGGCAGCGATCAGTAGTGAATTCTGCTCCAGGAACCCCCAACCTACCCACCCATCACCACAGTGATCAGTTGCGGATCCAGCTCCAGGAATTGACCGGTGATCAGCCATGAGTCCAAATCCTAGAACCTCAGTGATAATTCGTGGGGCCCAACTCTAGGAACCCATCGATGATCCGTCATGAGTACGGATCCTAGAACCTCAGGGATCAGTCGTGCGCCCACCTTCAGGAACCAACCGGTGATAACGGAGGTTCTAGAATCTGGACTTATGGCTGACCAGTTGTGGGCCCAGCTCTAGGAACCCATTGGTGATCAGCCATAGGTCTGGATCCTAAAACCTCAGTGATCAGTTGATAGCCCAGCTCCAGGAACCGACTGGTGATAAGCCATGGGTCCAGATCCTAGAACCCCAGTGATCAGTTCGTGGCCCATCTCCAGGAACACACCAGTGATCAGCCATGAGTCCAGATCCTAGAACCTAAGTGATCAGTTGTGCGCCCAGCTCCAGCAACCCACCAGTGATCACTGAGGTTCTAGGATCTTGACCCATGGCTGATCAGTTGTGGGCCCAGTTCCTGGATTTTCTCCAGTGATCAGGAGTCTAGCTCCTGGAATACCCCGGTAGCACGCTGTGGGCCCGGAAGTCTTGTGATCTAGTTGTGGGTCTGCCTCTTGGATCCCCTGAACATCAGTTATTGTCTGGTGGAAGATTTTGTCTAGATCTTTGGCAAAATTTTACATTGGGCCCTAGATGTTGAGCAAAATACTCTTCTAGGGTGAGAATTACCATCGATCCTTGGCCTCGAGAAAGTATCTTATGCTGGGATGTAAGATTGAGATTATCTTCAACAGCATGGGGGCTTTTTTTCCCCCCAACAAAATACAGAGTAAAACCAAAATAAAAATCAATAAAAAAACAAAAATAAAAAGGAAAAATAATAACAATAATACAAAACTATAATAAAACGAAAAGCAAAACTTATAAGTGAATTGAAGGTTTGTATTTTTGGGGCAGCAGGGGTTAAGCCTACAGATCATTAAAGGGCTCTGCCTTCGAAGCCGCCGCTGATTTAACAGAGCCATTATGGCCGATGATACAAGATTGCTGCAATTTTTTTACACTCCACAAAACTCCGGCAAATAACTGCAGAGGAGATGCCGCAGAAGGAGGGGGCAGAGCAGGGACTGCGGAACGCTGCGGTAACCGATAGGACGGGGATGGTGGATGCCCCGATGACCGGCAGTGCATGGCCTCCGCTATGCACCCACGACACATGGGGGGCTATTCCTGGAGACCCCGCAGAGATGCATAATTCCATGCACTGCGACAGATCATCCGTGGGGTGGGGGAACCTGCGGCACTGCACATCCCTGGCTTTCTAGCTCATGAATACAATACCAATATTACAGTGTGCACTGACACCTATGAAGACAAAGCGATCCGGAGCTGCATGGATTTGGCGTGACATCACCTCGGTAAAGTCCATGACTCCCCACAGCATGCTCCCCTCTGTGCCCAGAGCCGTCGCCTCCTGCAGCACAGACGCTGAACACGAATTGGCAGCTGCAGAGGACAATGGGGTCTCCATAGAACAGACGTTTCCTTTCGGGGCCAACTGGACCCAGTCCATGATGGGAAACGGCAGAGAGTCATGTGGGCAGAAGAATAATGACGGGAGAAAAGACTTAAAGGGGAAATCCAGAACACTTGTGATTGACGCTCGCTCACCTAGGGGTCAATGCTGGGTTTTTGGACGACCACAAGGATGGGAGAAAAGACTTCAAGGGGAACTCCAGAACTCTTGTGATGGATGCTCGTTCACATGGGGGTCATTGATGGGTTTTCAGACGGCCACGAGGACGGGAAAAAAGACTTATAAGGGAACTCCAGAACACGTGATGGATGCTCGTTCACATGGAGGTCATTGATGGGTTTTCAGACGGCTACAAGGATGGGAGAAAAGACTTATAAGGGAACTCCAGAACACGTGATGGATGCTCGTTCACATGGGGGTCATTGATGGGTTTTCAGACGGCTACAAGGATGGAAGAAAAGACTTATAAGGGAACTCCAGAACACGTGATGGATGCTCGTTCACATGGGGGTCATTGATGGGTTTTCAGACGGCCACAAGGACGGGAGAAAAGACTTAAAGGGGAACTCCAGACCACTTGTGATGGACACTCGATCACCTGAGGGTCACTGCTGGATTTTTGGACAGCCACAAGGATGGAAGAAAAGACTTAATGGGGAACTCCAGAATGCTTATGATGGATGCTCGCTTACCTGGGGGTCACCGCTGGGTTTTCGGACGGCCACATGACTCGCGTCGTGCTGATGTGAGGGGGATCCTGAGGGATGGAATCCATTTACTATAAAAGAAAAAAAAAAATCTGTTACAATTGCATCCAGTGAAGACAAACCTCTGTGATCTGAAGGGCTCCGGAATGACCCGTTATCTGCACCGATACATTGTAACAAACCTACAGAAACAAGAGTTTAGCTGACATACACTGTTACAAACCCTCAGTACTGGGCATTACCCGACAAGGAATATTCACTGATACACAAAGTATCTGAGAAAGTTCTAAAACTCCACTGTTCAATAATTAAGGTGACTTTTACAGACAATCCCTTTAATTAAAGACAACCATAAGAACGTGGGCCGTTACTGGATTTGGATGTCGTCGTCCCCCCGACGCGTCCATCACCGCCCATCAGAGCCGCAGATTCAATTGACATCACATAAAGTTACTTGATGACGCGATATTTCCAGATTCCGCCGCCGGTCACATGACATTATCACAAAAACACGAGAAATGGAAGATTCCAGCGAGTCCGAGGTCACAAGCGCAGAGGAGAAGAATAAGATATTAATCAAATCTATTGTTCTGGAATCTGCAAAGATAAGAAATAAAAGGGGATAAAATAAAAAAAGAATAAAGACTGAAAAGAAAGGACCAGGAAAGGCAGCCTCCTAAAGGGAACTCCACCCTATATACAAGTGTCCTGCTTTCAAGTTTCAGTGTTTCCCTGTGGTAACTTGCATAGCAACATGTCCGTCTTCTATATCCTCACCCACTGATCTCACGGCATTCATGTGCCCCTCTAGATTCGTCTCTGAACAGTTTCACTTTCACAGCTGGCGATCGCCCTTCAGTTTGGCCACTATAACCTCCATTGCCGGCCATTTTGCTGCCCTCCTTCGCATGCATATACTGGGGTTCTTGTATCCAAGAGACGAGAACCTTGGGAAGAATCGTTGTATTTCTTTTTTTTAATAGGTCATCCATCAATTACCTTCATCATCACATTTCTAGTTCTTAATCCAGCAAGCTTCATATTTACTGTTCCCTCAGAAGTTATGATCTTCGCAACTTCACTTGCTCTTTTTCCCCAAGATGTGGGTTCACATACTCTGATCCTTGTATGACAGACGTACAGGTGGTTCACCTTTGTTTTCCCTTTGTTCTTTATCTAGCTTCGGCTTTATCTGATCATTTGTCGTGTTTGGACTTGCTCTGACCTCAGCCATTTTTTCCTGAAGTCGTCTGACCGCTGTCCACTTTCTCTTCAGTTCTTTTTCCCTGTGGTCATTACATTATGGATCCTTTAATATTCGCTTTTCTGTGACCAGATGTCTACGTCACGTGTGCCTTTAATATCTTGGGAAGAAATACATTCTTTTTCAAGTTTGGCAATGGCCACCATCCACTTCACATCCAGGATCCTGGTCACCTTGGAATTGCTCAGGGAGTCCTTCAGCTGTTACTCTCTAAAGATGAGCCTTCCTTCTAGGCTGGGAACATAGAACATGTCGTTTACTGGTAAACTATCCATTTTTACTGGGACACATGAGGACTCCACGTCCAAGACCTTCTGCATGTATTCTTCTTCCATACCCTACTTGGCATTCACGACAATTCTGTGAACAATCTTCTAAACCTCGTAACGACTAGTTGCTTCACACTGACCGTAGCTTTATTTCGTCCCTAAAGTCCGCTGTTGTGCAGCTTTTCTTGTATCCGTCGCTATAAAGGCGCAGTCAGACGCCCATAGAGATCAGACCACAATGCTCGGACTGGCCACGGTTCTCCCGACCAGAGTGCTACAGCTACATATACACGCTCTTTATATGGCCATGTGAGCACTTCCACGTTCATCCCCTGCGGACTCCTGTATACGTTACTTTCTTACCTGATTTTTTTAAAATATCCTGGTAAAATTGTAATATTAGGTCTGTCTGGGGCTTTATTTCTAAATCCAACATTGGGTGAGGATATAGAAGACGACTGTGAGATAGCCGTCTTTTATATCCTCACCCACTGATCTTAGGTGTGCCATCACTTCCAGCACTGTCGCGCTTTCACGCATTGCAGGAGGATGAGCAGTTTTACAGGGGATAACCACTATCAGCATCATCACAGTATGGAGGATGATGGAAAGAACAAGACGAAAGAATCCAGAGAGGTCATACAAAACAGTATCAGCACACGCTATAAACACGGCGCCATCCGCTGTCCCTCCGGGCGCTGCAGCCATTACCGGATAGTCCGTATATCAGGTCACAGAGGTCTCACTACCGCCCCCTACTGATGTACATTCACTGAATGCCTCACAACATGGCTCCAATATGGCCGCCACATGCTCATCAGGCTGCTAATACCCCGTGACCAGGTGATATAACCTGCGGCTCGGCCCCTCTCGCCCCGGCAGCCCCCGTGTGTCATTCCTGTGGTTCGGGTTCTCGGTGTCGGGATTTTTCTTATGTACAGTCCGATATAAGAATAAATGGCCTCTTCCGCAGCTCTCAAGACGTCTCCCTGCAGCTCGGTTGCCGTGGCAACTGAATCTCCGAGTATTCGAGGCAGCGAGATGCAGAAAGCCGAGGACGACGACGCGCAAAAGTACAAGACAGGAACGCGCAGGGGCGCCCACACTTAGCCTTATTCTGCCATTTTTCTTGGTTGCTGGGAGACTAGTAAAAATGGCGGCTCCTTCCCCCCCCAATAAATAACAGCGATGATTATAGTGTCAATGTTATAGGAATATGAGGGCACAGAGAGACCCTCCACAGACAGAGACCCCCAGAGGGGACGTCGCCACAGGCAGTGGCCCCAGAGAGGACGTCGCCCCAGAGGGGACGTCGCCACCGGAGGGGGGCCCCAGGGAGGACGTCGCCACCGGAGGGGGGCCCCAGGGAGGACGTCGCCACCGGAGGGGGGCCCCAGGGAGGACGTCGCCACCGGAGGGGGGCCCCAGGGAGGACATTGCCAGCGAGGGGGGCCACAGAGGGGATGTTGCCAGCGAGGGGGGCCCCAGAGAGGACGTAACCAACGAGAGGCCCCCCAGAGAGGACATCGCCACCGAAGGAGGCCCCCGAGAGGAGTTCGCCACAGGCAGGGGCCCCAGAGGGGAAGTCGCCACAGAGGGGGTCACCAAATGGGTCGTAGTCACAGAAGGGGTCACCAGAGGGGACCGCCACAGATGGGGGCCTCAGAGACGACATCGCCACACAGATGGGTCACAGAGGGGATGTTGCCACAGGGGGGGCCCCAGTGGGGAAGTCACGCGGAGGGGGCCCCAGAGGGGACATCGCCACAGATTGAGATACACAGCTCAGCAGACAGCAGAATACAGGATAGGATTAGATACATGGTTCAGCAGTCCGTATCACGCAGCATAGGATTAGATACAAGGCTCAACAGTCAGTATCACACAGGATAGGATTAGATACACGGCTCAGCAGACAGTATCACACAGGAGAGGATTAGATACACGGCTCAGCAGTCAGTATCACACAGGATAGGATTAGATACACGGCTCAGCATACAGCAGAATACAGGATAGGATTAGGCCGGTTTCACACTAGCGCATTTTCAGCGCGCGCACGGCCGGGGGTAGCTCCGCCCCCGATCCGGCTCTCTGCCCGGCGTGCCCGCCCCTTCCTTGTAGCGCCGCCTCCTAGCGGACAGCGGCGCCTGCGATCGGCGCACCCTATCTTTAGCATAGGGTGCGCCGATTGTGCGCAGGCCGTGCGCTAGTTGCGCTTTGACCTGCGCTGCGCACTTTTGACGGTGCGCCGTGCGCGCCAAAATCAAACTTTTCGGATTTTGGCGCGCACGGCGCACCGTCAAAAGTGCGCAGCGCAGGTCAAAGCGCAACTAGCGCACGGCCTGCGCACGATCGGCGCACCCTATGCTAAAGATAGGGTGCGCCGATCGCAGGCGCCGCTGTCCGCTAGGAGGCGGCGCTACAAGGAAGGGGCGGGCACGCCGGGCAGAGAGCCGGATCGGGGGCGGAGCTACCCCCGGCCGTGCGCGCGCTGAAAATGCGCTAGTGTGAAACCGGCCTCAGATACACTGTTCAGCAGTCAGTATCACAGGATAGGATTAGATACACGGCTAAGCAGTCTTTATCACACAGGATAGGATCAGATACACAGCTCAGCAGTCAGTATCACACAGCATAGGATTAGATACAAGGCTCAGCAGTCAGTATCACACAGGAGAGGATTAGACACACGGCTCAGCAGTCAGTATCACACAGGAGAGAATTAGATACACAGCTCAGCAGACAGTATCACACAGAAGAGGATTAGATACACAGCTCAGCAGTCACTATCACACAGGATAGGATTAGATACACAGCCCAGCAGTCAGTATCACACAGGAGAGGATTAGATACACAGCTCAGCAGTCAGTATCATACAGGATAGGATTAGATACACGGCTCAGCAGTCAGTATCACACAGGATAGGATTAGATACAGCTCAGCAGTCAGTATCACACAGGACAGGATTAGATACACAGCTCAGCAGTCAGTATCACACAGGATAGGATTAGATACACGGCTCAGCAGTCAGTTTCACACAAGAGACTATTAGATACACGGCTCAGCAGTCAGTATCACACAGGACAGGATTAGATACACGGCTCAGCAGTCAGTATCACACAGGATAGGATTAGATACACGGCTCAGCAGTCAGTATCACACAGGATAGGATTAGATACACGGCTCAGCAGTCAGTATCACACAGGATAGGATTAGATACAGCAAGTCATCCATCTCACCTTGGGGCAGTGACGTCTTCTTCACCAGAGGACTTTTCATGCTGACAGGTGACGTGTTCGGCCTTTCCCACGTCGTCTCTTTAAAAGAAACACATGAGAGTTACACGCGTGTGATACCGGACGTCAAGCAGATGGACATAGTATATTGTCTTAAAGTGACCGATACGGGGCGGACATGTGATGATCGGGCAGATTGCAGATCTGGCACCGCAGCAGCATCTAGTGGCCGGATGAGGTATTGCAGGGTAATCCAGATTGTGACCCTCTGTACACCACTGACTGAACCCTTGGAGACACAGGTCAGCGGGGCGAGACACTATCCACAGTTTCTAGCTCTTGATTATTGAGATACTTTGCATCGTCCTTTCCAATGAAGAATTGATTTTAATCCTCACTAATAATGTTGGCAAATGTACAGGGTGCGGAAGAAACCACACTCGAAGAAAGACTTCACCCCACCTCTGCTAAACAGGACAACTCCACAACCCTCATCTTCTGTATCCCACAACCCGAAACAGTTATTCTACACCTTTAACGCCCTCCTCCGTCCCCTCCGACCTCCATCTCTGCAGAAGCCTTTGCCGCACATTTCAAAAACAAGATCGACCAAACAATGCCTCTCCCCCATAACCTTGTTCCCCACCATCCCTGAAGGAGAGCACACTCATCTCCTCTCCAAATTGCACCTCACCACCTGTGCAATTGACCACATCCCACCTCCTCACCAACCTAACGATGAGGCTTATCTCAGCCCTAACACATCTCGTCGACCTATTGATAACTTCCCCTCTGCTTTCAAATATGCCACAATTACGCCTATCCTGAAGAAACCATCTCAACCCAACATCTAAGCCCAGCTATCGCCCCATATCACTGCCCCAGTTTGCCTCCAGACTTCCTGAACAGACTGTCCATGCTGAACTTTGCTCTCATATCTGATCTGACTCTGACTACCTACAATCCGACTTCCGTCCCCATCATTCCACCAAAACTGTCCTGATCAAAATTACAAACAACTTACTGCTAAAGCTAAGACAATTCTCTGTACACCGCCTTCTAGACCAGTCCTCAGCCTTCGACAGGAAACCGTCAACATCTCCCTCCTATTTAAAATCCTCTCTTCCTTTGGCAAAGACCTCGCCCTCTCCTGGATCTCCTCATACCTTTCTAAACGCACATTTAGAGTCTCTCACTCCCATACTACCTCCTCCTCTTCCCACTCTCTCTGTTGGTGTTTCTCAAGCCTCTGTCCTGGGATCCTTACTCTTCTCCATCTACACCCTTGGCCTGGGACAACTCATAAGGTCCTATGGCTGCCAGGACCACCAATATGCTGATGACGTTCAGATCTACCTCTGACCCTCATTTCACCTCTCTGCTGTTCAGAATCCCAGAGTCTATCAGCCAAATTCTCCATCTTCTCATCACGCTTCCAAAAGCAAAAAGTTGAGAAATCTGAACTCTTCATCTTTCCTCCATCTCAATTAATTCCCCGACCTTATCTATCACAATGAATGGCATCACAACCATACTTTTTTCAACCCTCAAATTACTAAAATGCTTGTACATGCCCTCATCATCTCCTGTCTCGATTACTGCAACATCCTCCTCTGTGGCCTACCTGCTTGGCCTACCTGCTAACACCCTCGCACCTCTCCAGACAGACAGTCCGTCCTTAACCCTGTTGCCCGACTAATCCACCTCTGTCCTCACTACTCCTCTGCTTCTCCGCTCTGCAAATCCCTTCATTGGCTCCCAATTCCTTAACAAATCCAATTCAAACTGCTAACTGACCTATAAAGCCGTCCATAATATGTCTCCTCTTAATATCTCCTGATATCTGCCCACATGAAAATCTATGGTCCTCCCAACTTATATGTTCCTCATCCGATCACGAGGATCCAGTCGCCTGAAATTCTGTGCCCCAACACCTACAATTATTATCCATCACACTCAGAACCTTCAGACAGAACTTGAAAAATCATCTCAAGAAAGCTACAGCCCTCAATGACAGAGCTGCCGCCTATTCACCACCACCAGAGCGGCTACCACCTCACCACCACCAGAGCTGTCACCACCTCCAGAGCTGCCACCACCTCACCACCACCAGAGCTGACACCACCGAAGCTCCCATCTCACCACCACAGGAGCTGCTGCAACCCCCAACCTACTGTCATCTCCACATTATCCTGTAGACTGTAAGACCAGAGGGCAAGGCCTCTCCCCTCTGTACCTGGTCAGTCATTGTAACGTCTTCTCATGTACAGAATTCAGGAATCAATGGTGTTCTAAAACTGAATAATTTTAAGACCACATACACTAGCTGATTCTCCCATGTGAATCTAGATCCTCATGAGGTTAGCAGGTTATGGTGGCCCCATCATGAGAAGTGCCTTTAAATTCTACGCCATATTTGACCCGGCACGATCAAAAACAAAAACAACCTCAAAATTAAAACCACAATTTGCACGAGGGATTGATCTGCTGCCATGAATTAATAATGTTGTTTACGAGGATGCGGGAAGAAGGGAAGAGATAACGCCGCAGTCTCGCTGACTGATCCATCGCCCGATAAGTTCTCAGAATCTTTAAGAATGGCATTGGGGCGTCTCCGAGCTCCAAACTGCTGACACTCAAGGATTGGGGGAGAATTAATGAGTCTTCTGAGCCGGAGCCCAACGGAAGATGATGGCTCGTCTTATACTAAACGCTCGAGGACTTGGAGAGCAAAGAGGTCGGAACTTGGCGTGAGCCTCGTGTAATGGTGACTTCACCACAAAAATATTGTAATGATGTACCAGATAAATACTATACAGGAGGAATCATGGAGAACATGTCAGGGGGTCAACCATTCAGTGCCCAGAGGAAGACTATGGAAGGTCTACATGTCATCCAAAGACTGAAGCTACTGTAAGGTGCTGCGCCAAGAGAAGGCCAAGAGCACCCTCTGCCTCCCGACTGCGTGCCCCCCAGCACCCTGGTTCCTGACAGCGTGCCACCCAGCACCCTGACTCCCACCGGCATGCCAATATTCTTGGTAACTGATCGACGGCTATGGACTAAAAATTAAAGAAAATTTAGAGTAAAATACAAATCCTGTAAAACGTCCTCATTACGAGGAACAAAAAGGACATTTCTCCCATCTAATCTGTGATGGAGATCTGGACCACAAGAGCAAGGAGAAGAACACTGGGGAGATATAATTGCCTCCTGCGATTACAACATTCGGCGTGCGGTGCAGGTGTCGGGGACTCATTGGTTTCAATCAGCTCCAGCTAATGAGCGGCAGCTAACGAGCCCAGGTTTAATCAGGCATGTCGTCGTCTCCGCACAGGTGCACAACACAGCAGGAAACAATTACTCATCACGTCTCCGGAGAGATGGAATTCATGGCGCTCTTCGAGGAAGGATCCCTCATAAGGCACCTTTGAGATTTCAACTTTTGGAACGTGGGTGGAAGAGAGATCTGGAGGCCGAGACCAGATGTGTCCTCCCTTCTTCCAGCTTCATCCCGAGGTGAGCTATGACAAGCAGTGGATAAAACCTGATGTATCCACACTCTGTCAAGAGAGGTTAATGCTGCGTTTTTATATGTCGCCACCTAGTTCTTGTGATGTAAACTGCAGGCCATCCAGAGTTTTGCTAAAATACGGCAACAACTTATGGAGAGGCTGCATGTCCGTCACTAACGGATCTCTTACTTCTGGCCCCCGCACCGGGCTTACTCCAGGGCACTCGCCCCCGCACCGGGCTTACTCCAGGGCACTCGCCCCCGCACCGGGCTTACTCCAGGGCACTCGCCCCCGCACCGGGCTTACTCCAGGGCACTCGCCCCCGCACCGGGCTTACTCCAGGGCACTCGCCCCCGCACCGGGCTTACTCCAGGGCACTCGCCCCCGCACCGGGCTTACTCCAGGGCACTCGCCCCCGCACCGGGCTTACTCCAGGGCACTCGCCCCCGCACCGGGCTTACTCCAGGGCACTCGCCCCCGCACCGGGCTTACTCCAGGGCACTCGCCCCCGCACCGGGCTTACTCCAGGGCACTCGCCCCCGCACCGGGCTTACTCCAGGGCACTCGCCCCCGCACCGGGCTTACTCCAGGGCACTCGCCCCCGCACCGGGCTTACTCCAGGGCACTCGCCCCCGCACCGGGCTTACTCCAGGGCACTCGCCCCCGCACCGGGCTTACTCCAGGGCACTCGCCCTCGCACCGGGCTTACTCCAGGGCACTCGCCCTCGCACCGGGCTTACTCCAGGGCACTCGCCCTCGCACCGGGCTTACTCCAGGGCACTCGCCCCAGCATGTGGCATACTGACAGGCAATTACTGCACATTCCTCCAGTTACTGGCACGCTGGGCATTCCTCCTTATGGGCACATTATGGGCATCAGTGCCAGAGATCCCATTAGTGGCCAGTGCAGCTCAGATAACAGTGTATCTATATTTGCTCGTTATTACTGGTCAGTGCGCCGCTCTGGTACAATGTAACCCACCATAGGGCCAGGACAACGCTTGGTGCTGCTGCTGTGACCACCACGCCGCCGTGTGAGCTGGACTCTCTCACCCCTTTGCTGCCCCCAAGTGTCTATAAGTGGTTCTTCACATTCCTGCACGATTCCTCCAGCTCTGTTTGAGAACATTTGTGGGATCCAGCGCTGGAGCTGTAAAACAAGTCACTGAGCAGCCATAACAGTAATTAGCAAAATGATGAAGTTACAGAAATCCTCCCAGGCCCAGGAGCGCAGGATAATAGCCGCGCTGCAAGGAGGAAAATCCCTAATTATTGTGCAAGAACAAACCCTCTCATCACAGACTCAGGTACTGGAGGAAGAGCGGAAATACAGGGGAGTGAGCGGGCTCCCAGCAGCACAGAGTGTTTCAGGAGAGGAGCGTGATCACCAATCTTTTTGCATCAAAATGGGTTCTCAGCGACACCTTACAATGTTGCACCACACTGACAATATATCACGTAGAGAAGAGCCATGGCGTCCCCTGCCTGCAAGAAAAGTCAGGACAACCATCGCAATTCATCAGAATCTGTAGACATATCCTCTCTGAGCAATGCTGCATGGGTATAAAAAGTCTTCACGCCCCTGGTAAAATTCCAAATTGTCATGTAAAAAAATATGCCGCTGTTCACTGAGGATTTTCCTGACATTTTTGGTCTATCAACAGCTGACAACACAGCAGAGGATTTTATTGTGGAAGGTTGTCAGTGAGGATAAGGGACAAAGACATTAGACCTATCAAGGGCACTGAAGACATCAACAAGAAGGGGCTGAAATCTGGCACCACATTGACAGACAGAACTTGGCGTCCCTCAGATACTGATGACAAGAAGAAAATTGGTGCTGGAGGCAGACGCAACATTAAAGTCGCTGCAGGGATTTCTGGCCAGTCCTGCACGTGACCACAATCTCCCCTATTCTTCATAAGTTCGGCCTGTGAGGTCAGGGGGCAAGAAGGAAGCCATTTCTTACAAAGACAAACATCCAGGCCCGGTGACTTTCCGCCAAAACCACCATCACGTCAGCGAGAACCAGGAAACGTGTCCTGTCTGATGAGACAGAGGGGGAGCTTAGTGGCTATAATTCCAAAAGGTGCAGAGATGATAATGTACATCACCAGAAGATCACCATCCCCACAGTGAGGCATGTTGGGGGAAGCATTGTGCTTTGGGGCTGGTTTTTGGCAGCTGGAATTGGTGCTTTAGTCAAGGGGGAGGGGATTACAGTATACATACAGTATACATACAGTATAATGTCCCCACAGTGCCCCTCATACAGTATAATGTCCCCATAGTCCCCTCATACAGTATGTCCCCATAGTCCCCTCATACAGTATGTCCCCATAGTCCCCTCATACAGTATGTCCCCATAGTCCCCTCATACAGTATAATGTCCCCAGTCTCCTCACACAGTATGATGTCCTCACAGTCTCCTCATACAGTATAATGTCCCCACAGTCCCCTCATACAGTATAATGTCCCCAGTCTCATCACACAGTATGATGCCCCCAGTTTCCTCACACAGTATGATGTCCTCACAATCCCATTATACAGTATAATTTCCCCACAGTCTCCCTCATACAGTATGATGTACCCACAGTCCCCCTCAGAGTAGAATGTCCCTACAATCCCTACAGTATAATGTCCCCCCGTCCCCCTCATACAGTACGTCCCCACAATCTCCTCACACAGTATGATGTCTCCAGTCCCCCTCACATAGTGTAATGTCCCCACAGTCCCCCTCATACAGTATGATGTTCCTACAGTCCCATCATACAGTATGATGTCCCTCATACAGTATGTCACCAGTTTCCTCATACAGTATGATGTCCCCACAATCCCCTCATACAGTATGTCACCAGTTTCCTCATACAGTAGGAGGTCACCACAGACCCCCCATACAGTATGTCCCCACAGTTGCCCCATACAGTATGATGTCCCCACAGTCCCCCCATACAGTATAAAGTCCCCAGTCTCCTCACATAGTATGATGCCCTCACAGTTTTGTCACAGTAAGATGACCTCACAGTCCCCTCATACAGTATAGTGTCCCCACAGTCCCCCTTATACACTATAATGTCCCCACAATCCCCTCATACAGTATGTCCCCACAGTTGCCCCATACAGTATGTCTCCACAGTCCGCCCCATACAGTATGATGCCCCGACAGTCCCTTCACGCATTAGGGTGTCCCCACAGCACCCGTTTTTCAATTCACCTAACTCCATTCCCAGGCTGCCTTAGTATGAACTGTGTACTGAGACACAGTAGGAGTGATTTGGCGCGTCATTGCGCCTGCTGCGCTCTCAGAAGCTCAGACTGGAAAAGAGAGCTGACGGTTCTCTGTTCCATCATGATGCTCATCCCCAGGATGAAATGGAGACGCCAGGTGGAGAGTGGCTGCGTAGTGCACTGGCTGCGTAGTGCAGTGGCACCATTGGTTCCAGCCTTATGTCTGTCCCCGGTCCACAGGTGGCACTATGCCCAGGTCTAGTTTAAGGGCGTGAATATTTATGAAATCACATTATATTATTCGTAAATTCCCTTTTCCCACCTAAAATTTCAGTTTGTTTCTCATTGAATTTGTACAAAATTTAGGTGACATTAAAAGTGTAAAAAGTTCTGAAATGATTTTTTTTTTTTTTTTAACATGACACAAACCTAGAATTTGACCAGGGGTGTGTAAACTTTTTATATGCACTGTATATATAGGACTATTGACAATGGCAGTATGTAGGGAGCTTGCATTTTCTCTCTTTTCACCACCACAAACTTGTGTAACCCATTAGGCTCCTCATTACTGGAGAAAAGTTCAGAACCTCGACCAATGGAAGAATCCTAGGCACATGAAATTCTAAAGGGTCCCCCATGTCATCGAGGTCTCAGAGAAAAGCAAGTGCACCCTCCCTCCAAGTGCCTGACATTCTGGGATAGAGGGAGAAGTCTGCACTTCATTTCTAAAAGAAAAAGGGGCGATGCCCGAGAACAGCTGCAAAACATCAACCCCGGAGAGGAGACACTAGGAAAGATCTTCCCGTAGAGAAGACATCACCACCCACACAAAGTCCTCAGCGTCCAATCCACAGTGCTGGGAAAAAGTCTATACAGTGCCTCATAGAAGAGGTGAGGGCATCACCGAGGGCAAAGAGGTGAGGGCATCACCGAGGGCTAAGAGGTGAGGGCATCACCGAGGGCAAAGAGGCAAAGAAGTGTGAACATCATCTCATAATATACACGGACACCAGAGCATAAGAGCAGTATTATAGTAGTTATATTCTTGTAGATAGGGGGCAGTATTATAGTAGTTATATTCTTGTACATAGGGGCAGTATTATAGTAGTTATATTCTTGTACATAGGGGGCAGTATTATAGTAGTTATATTCTTGTACATAGGGGGCAGTATTATAGTAGTTATATTCTTGTACATAGGGGGCAGTATTATAGTAGTTATATTCTTGTACATAAGGAGCAGTATTATAGTAGTTATATTCTTGTACATAGAGGGCAGTATTATATTAGTTATATTCTTATACATAGGAGCAGTATTATAGTAGTTATATTCTTGTACATAGAGGGCAGTATTATATTAGTTATATTCTTGTACATAGGGAGCAGTATTATAGTAGTTATATTCTTGTAGATAGGGGGCAGTATTATAGTAGTTATATTCTTATACATAGGAGCAGTATTATAGTAGTTATATTCTTGTACATAGGGGGCAGTATTATAGTAGCTATATTCTTATACATAGGGGACAGTATTATAGTAGTTATATTCCTGTACATAGGAGCAATATTATAGTAGTTCTATTCTTGTACATAGGAGCAGGATTATAGTAGTTATATTCTTATACATAGGAGCAGTATTATAGTAGTTATATTCTTGTACATAGGAGCAGTATTATAGTAATTATATTCTTGTACATATATTATAGTAGCTATATTCTTGTACATAGGGGCAGTATTATAGTAGCTATATTCTTGTACATAGGAGCAGTATTATAGTAGTTATATTCTTGTACATAGGGGCAGTATTATAGTAGTTATATTCTTGTACATAGGGGCAGTATTATAGTAGTTATATTCTTGTATATAGGTGGCAGTATTATAGTAGTTATATTCTTGTATATAGGTGGCAGTATTATAGTAGTTATATTCTTGTACATATATTATAGTAGCTATATTCTTGTACATAGGGGCAGTATTATAGTAGCTATATTCTTGTACATAGGAGCAGTATTATAGTAGTTATATTCTTGTACATAGGGGCAGTATTATAGTAGTTATATTCTTGTACATAGGGGCAGTATTATAGTAGTTATATTCTTGTATATAGGTGGCAGTATTATAGTAGTTATATTCTTGTACATAGGGGCAGTATTATAGTAGTTATATTCTTGTATATAGGTGGCAGTATTATAGTAGTTATATTCTTGTACATAGGGGCAGTATTATAGTAGCTATATTCTTGTACATAGGAGCAGTATTATAGTAGTTATATTCTTGTACATAGGGGCAGTATTATAGTAGTTATATTCTTGTACATAGGGGCAGTATTATAGTAGTTATATTCTTGTACATAGGGGCAGTATTATAGTAGTTATATTCTTGTATATAGGTGGCAGTATTATAGTAGTTATATTCTTGTACATAGGGGGAGTATTATAATAGTTATATTCTTGTACATAAGGGCAGTATTATAGTAGTTATATTCTTGTACATAGGAGCAGTATTATAGTAGTTATATTCTTGTATATAGGGGGCAGTATTATAGTAGTTATATTCTTGTATATAGGAGGCAGTATTATAGTAGTTATATTCTTGTATATAGGAGCAGTATTATAGTAGTTATATTCTTGTACATAAGGGCAGTATTATAGTAGTTATATTCTTGTACATAGGAGCAGTATTATAGTAGTTATATTCTTGTACATAGGGGGCAGTATTATAGTAGTTATATTCTTGTACATAGGAGCAGTATTATAGTAGTTATATTCTTGTACATAGGGGCAGTATTATAGTAGCTATATTCTTGTACATAGGAGCAGTATTATAGTAGTTATATTCTTGTACATAGGGGCAGTATTATAGTAGTTATATTCTTGTATATAGGTGGCAGTATTATAGTAGTTATATTCTTGTACATAAGGGCAGTATTATAGTAGTTATATTCTTGTACATAGGAGCAGTATTATAGTAGTTATATTCTTGTATATAGGGGGCAGTATTATAGTAGTTATATTCTTGTATATAGGAGGCAGTATTATAGTAGTTATATTCTTGTACATAAGGGCAGTATTATAGTAGTTATATTCTTGTACATAGGAGCAGTATTATAGTAGTTATATTCTTGTACATAGGAGCAGTATTATAGTAGTTATATTCTTGTACATAGGGGCAGTATTATAGTAGTTATATTCTTGTACATAGGGGCAGTATTATAGTAGTTATATTCTTGTACATAGGAGCAGTATTATAGTAGTTATATTCTTGTACATAGGAGCAGTATTATAGTAGTTATATTCTTGTACATAGGGGCAGTAATATAGTAGTTATATTCTTGTACATAGGGGCAGTATTATAGTAGCTATATTCTTGTACATAGGAGCAGTATTATAGTAGTTATATTCTTGTATATAGGTGGCAGTATTATAGTAGTTATATTCTTGTACATAGGGGCAGTATTATAGTAGTTATATTCTTGTATATAGGTGGCAGTATTATAGTAGTTATATTCTTGTACATAAGGGCAGTATTATAGTAGTTATATTCTTGTACATAGGAGCAGTATTATAGTAGTTATATTCTTGTATATAGGGGGCAGTATTATAGTAGTTATATTCTTGTATATAGGAGGCAGTATTATAGTAGTTATATTCTTGTACATAAGGGCAGTATTATAGTAGTTATATTCTTGTACATAGGAGCAGTATTATAGTAGTTATATTCTTGTACATAGGAGCAGTATTATAGTAGTTATATTCTTGTACATAGGAGCAGTATTATAGTAGTTATATTCTTGTACATAGGAGCAGTATTATAGTAGTTATATTCTTGTACATAGGGGCAGTATTATAGTAGTTATATTCTTGTACATAGGGGCAGTATTATAGTAGTTATATTCTTGTACATAGGGGCAGTATTATAGTAGTTATATTCTTGTATATAGGTGGCAGTATTATAGTAGTTATATTCTTGTATATAGGTGGCAGTATTATAGTAGTTATATTCTTGTACATAGGGGCAGTATTATAGTAGTTATATTCTTTTATATAGGTGGCAGTATTATAGTCGTTATATTCTTGTACATAAGGGCAGTATTATAGTAGTTCTATTCTTGTACATAGGAGCAGTATTATAGTAGTTATATTCTTGTATATAGGGGGCAGTATTATAGTAGTTCTATTCTTGTATATAGGAGGCAGTATTATAGTAGTTATATTCTTGTATATAGGAGCAGTATTATAGTAGTTATATTCTTGTACATAAGGGCAGTATTATAGTAGTTATATTCTTGTACATAGGGGGCAGTATTATAGTAGTTATATTCAGGCAGTATTATAGTAGCTAGAGTGGCATGCAAAAGTTTAGGCACCCCCTGGTCAAAATTACTGTTATTGTGAACAGTTAAGCAAGTTGAAGATAAAATGATCTCTAAAAGGCCTAAAGTTAAAGATGACACATTTGTTTTGCATTTTAGGCTAAAAAGTAATACACATTGTAATTTTTTCACATTTCAAAAATTACAAAAAGAAAAATATTACAATGCTAAAGTTTGGGCACCTTTGGAGATTTGTGTGCTCAGATAACTTTGACCAAGGTTTCAGACCTTATTTAGCCTGTAAGGGTTATGGTTTGTTCACCCTCAATGTTAGGAAAGGCCAGCTGATGCAGATTCCACAGGTTTAGAAACACATAGCCTCCTCTAACCTTGTGCGGAAAACAGCCACCATGGGTTCTTTTAAGCAGCTGCCTAGCACTCTGAAAATGAAAATGGTGGAGGCCCACAAAGCAGGAGAAGGCTATAAGAAGATAGCAAAGCGTTTTCAAGTTGTCCTTTCCTCAGTTCAATATGTCATTCAGAAATAGCAGTTTACAGGAACAGTGGAGGTCAAGATAAGGTCTGGAAGGCCAAGCAAAATTTCAGAGAGAGCTGCTTGTAGGATTGCTAGAAAGGCATATCAGAACCCCCACTTGACTGCAAAAGACCTTCAGAAAGATTTAGCAGATTCTGGAGTTGTGGTAATTGTTCTACTGTTCAGAGACACCTTATCAAATATGGCCTTCATGGAAGAGTCATCAGAAGAAAACCTCTCCTGCACCCTCACCATAAAATTTAGCATCAGAGGTATGCAAAAGAACATCTAAACAAGCCCAATGCATTTTAGAAACAAGTCCTGTGAATTGTTGAAGTGAAAATAAAACTCTTTGGTTGCAATGATCAAAGGTATGTGCAGAGAAAAAATTGCATAGAATTTCAGGAAATGAACATCTCTCCAACCATTAACCATGGGGATGGATCAATCATGCTTTGGAGTTGTGTTGCAGACAATGGCACAGGGAATATTTCACAGGTAGAGGGAAGAATGGAGTCAATGAAATTTCAACAAATTCTTGATGCAAACATAACTCCATGTGTAAAAAAGCTGAATTTGAAAACAGGATGGCTTCTACAAATGGATAATGATCACACACATCAAGATCCACAATAGACTACCTCAAAAGGCGATTGTGACGGGAGTATTCTCCAGAGCAAGGAGGGACAACAGGCCTGGGAATAATCCAACAGATTTATTGACCAAAAAACAGGAACAACACGAAGGTAATTTGCAGAGTCCCAAAATAAGTCCACAGGAAACTGATTCGGGGGCACCTCCCGACAATCCTTGTGCCAGATCACAAAACCATAGTCCTTTAAGAGTCCCAGAAATCCACCACGCTCACACAGAGGCCGAAGCTTCCTCAGACAGCCTCATCCTTCTCTTTTAGCATCCAACTCACATCTGATCTTAAAGCAAGAATGTATTGTCAGGGCTCCTGGGATCAGTCCATCTGAAGGGGGGTAGGGGTCACACCTACTATTCAATGGTTTGGTCCATCAGAAGATTCTAGAAATGTAAGGGCTCCACTGAGTCTACAGGATGTGTATTGTAGGTTATCTTCTGCTTAGGAAAACAATAGCCAAAGTTCCACTAGCTGTTGACACAAGCCTAAATTAGATTATGGTCCAGGTACATCACAAGACATTGCAAAGTATTGGGGGAAGGAGACATGGTTAATTTACAGCAAATGAATCAGAGGAAAGTTAAATGACCTATTATACAAAATACAGGACAGGGCAAGACTACAAATCATGACAATCCCTTCCCCTCCTAATTTGTGTACGTACTAGGGACCTCTACAGGTCACTGGTTAAGTACACACAGGCATGGCGTAACTTACATGTGGCTTCATGCAGCCACGAATTGGCATCGTAGCTTTCCCACATCATTGCCCAGGAGAACAGCTGCAGGCAGACCACCCATCACCCCAACCAAACATCGCCTGACCCCAAAACCAAAGTTCAGATCCACAGTGGCTGTGGGAATAGTCCTCCATTGTCCACCAGCCAGTTCAATGACAATTCCAGGTCCTCTATGGATTGCCTCAGGCCGAACCACTCGGGGATCAGCCAGCGTGAGGAAAGCTCCTGAGTCACAAAATCCAACAAGTCTTTGTCCATCCAGCACGACCTCCTGCAAGTGCTTACCTCGATGAGCTGAAGTCGTCATAGCTGCGGGTCGCACACCATAAACTCCTAGTGGTGCAACATGGGTGGGTGAGGCACTAGGCCAGTCCTCACTTAGTGGTGACACGTCTTCCTCCATGGCACTTGGCTGTACATAATTAATAATATGATTGGGTACAGGATCAATCCTCATTTGAACAGCTGGGCAGGAGGCTTGCAGATGCCCAGGCTGCCCACATCGATAGCATCTGTGCTGTGTCTCACTCCATCCAATGCGTCCTCTTGGGCGAGGAGTAAGGGAACCTGCCGGTCGGCTCCCACCTGAAGGTGCTGTAGGGGTTTGAGGACGATTCCTCCATGAGCTGGCTGGACATGAGGCCTGCAGATGCCCCGGATGCCCACAACCATAACACCTGCGCTCTGCTACTTCCTCTCCTCGTCGTATTCCAGAAAACGCAGTGGAAGCAACAGGAGGCACATTAACACAGGTATCAACACGAGGTGGTGGCTCAGAGGAACGGGGAACAATGGGGACAGAAGAACTGGGGGCCACCGGTGTTGTGGAGCTGGTAGGCCTCTCTCCATCCTCCAACAGAACTCTCCACCGAGGCTTGATGGTGAGAGCCTCATCAGCGAGAGATGCAGCTTCTTCCACTGTAGCAGGTTTCCTCTCACGCACCCATTCCCTGATCTCAGCGGGGCACTGGGCAAAAAATTGTTCTTTTAGGATAACCTGGAGACAGGTGTTCCAGGTTAAGGCCTCCTCTGCCTCCAGCCAGCGATTACATATTTGTTTGAGTCTGTGGGCATACATCTTGAAAGACACTTCCTCATTACAGGCTAAAGTACGAAACTGGGTCCTGTAAGTGTCTGGGGTCACAGCATAATGTTCTAGAACAGTCCGTTTAATCTCTGCATACTCACAGTTCCACCGAGGGTCCATAGCTCTATAGGCTGCGGCAGCTCCACCCTCTAAGAGCCCCACAAGATGTCGGACGCGCTCCCTTTCCGGGACTTCCATTAATCGACACTGATGCTCAAAGTCCAGGAAGAAGCCCTCAATGTCACCGGAAGCCTCATTAAACGGCTTGAAGTCTTTGCGGGACACTCTGGGGAGTTCCCTCATGGGGGATGCTGTGGGTACAGTCTGTCTGGAGCTTCTCGCTGCCTCCAAAGCGATCTCCCTCTCCAGCATTGCCCTCTCCTCCATCCTGCGCTGCCTCTCCTTGGCTGTGCGCATGACCTCCCTCTTATCTTCTATGGTAGCCTCTTCTCCCAGTAAGGCCATCTCCTCCTCGTACCACACAACCCACTGACTTTTTTGGGTATTTACCTCCGACTGCCGCCTTTCCTCTCTTTGCTGTGAGGATCCTTCCTCAGCATCATCTTGCAGGCGAACTGCTTCCAAAGCTTCAATCAGCTGCTCCTTGGAGAGTCCCTTGCAGCTGACTCCCAGTTCACGGGCCTTTGTTTGTAGGTTCTTTGCAGTCCAGTTCTTGTACTCTGATGCTCTGGTTCCAGAAGTTGATGGGCCGTTGTCCTCCATTTCTTCTGCTCCGATCCCACCGCTGCCAACCAGTTTGTGACGGGAGTATTCTCCAGAGCAAGGAGGGACAACAGGCCTGGGAATAATCCAACAGATTTATTGACCAAAAAACAGGAACAACACGAAGGTAATTTGCAGAGTCCCAAAATAAGTCCACAGGAAACTGATTCGGGGGCACCTCCCGACAATCCTTGTGCCAGATCACAAAACCATAGTCCTTTAAGAGTCCCAGAAATCCACCACGCTCACACAGAGGCCGAAGCTTCCTCAGACAGCCTCATCCTTCTCTTTTAGCATCCAACTCACATCTGATCTTAAAGCAAGAATGTATTGTCAGGGCTCCTGGGATCAGTCCATCTGAAGGGGGGTAGGGGTCACACCTACTATTCAATGGTTTGGTCCATCAGAAGATTCTAGAAATGTAAGGGCTCCACTGAGTCTACAGGATGTGTATTGTAGGTTATCTTCTGCTTAGGAAAACAATAGCCAAAGTTCCACTAGCTGTTGACACAAGCCTAAATTAGATTATGGTCCAGGTACATCACAAGACATTGCAAAGTATTGGGGGAAGGAGACATGGTTAATTTACAGCAAATGAATCAGAGGAAAGTTAAATGACCTATTATACAAAATACAGGACAGGGCAAGACTACAAATCATGACAGCGATAGCTAGAGGTTTTTCAATGGCCCTCACAGTCCCCCGATTCGATCACTGAAAATCTGTGGCTAGTCCTCAAAATAGCAGTGCATGCAAGACCACCCAGGAATCTCACAGAAATGGAAGAATTTTCCAAGGAAGAATGGATGAAAATCCATCTGTCACGGGGTCCTTCTCTGGTATTACACAATCAACAGAGCAAGCGAAGAGTGAACAATTCCAAGACCTTTATTCAGGCAAAAATACGAAAAGGTCCATATTCAGTCCACCACACAAAGGATAAGATAGTCCAGAATAAGACTGCAGTCCAGTATCAGGATAAAATGTCCAGGTAAACGAGATTCCAAAACACTCTAGCACCAGAGGATAAAAATGGGTCCTTCTCTCTGAAATGCAGCCTTTTCACCATCTTGTCTCTACCGGAATTGACTTGTCCAGCTGCCGTTCTTCCCCCCACCCCCTTCCTTGTCCAGGGGTAGTCAAACAAGTTGCCTCCCAGAGGAGAACAAAAGGCCTTAGGGATTAATGCACTACAGGGGGTCATCAAGAGACAGATACAGTGAGGCTGTAGACTTACAATGTAATAAGAAAAACACTATGAAAATAACTGGAATTGTTAAAAATAGGAATATACAAAAAATGACATCCACATAACATATCACACCATCAAACAAGAATTGAAAGACTCTTGGCTGGCTACTAAAAGCGTTTACAAGCTGTGATATTTTAAAAGGGAGTGCTACTAGGTACTAACTATGCATGGTGCCCAAACTTTTGCATTGGCCTATTTTCCTTATTGTAATTTTTAAAATGTAAAAAATGACAATATATAATTTTTTTGGCCTAAAATACAGAGAAAATGTGTCATCTTTAACTTTAGCCCTTTTAGAGATCATTCCATCTTCAACTTGCTTAACTGGTCACAATAACAGTAATTTTGACCAGGGGTGCCCAAACTTTTAAATGCCACTGTATATTCTTGTACATAGGAGCAGTATTATAGTAGTTATATTCTTGTACATAGGGAGCGGTATTATAGTAGTTATATTCTTGTATATAGGAGCAGTATTATAGTAGTTATATTCTTGTACATAGGAGCAGTATTATAGTAGTTATATTCTTGTACATAGGAGCAGTATTATAGTAGTTATATTCTTGTACATAGGGAGCAGTATTATAGTAGTTATATTCTTGTACATAGGGGCAGTATTATAGTAGTTATATTCTTGTACATAGGGGGCAGTATTATAGTAGTTATATTCTTGGACATAGAGGCAGTATTATAGTAGTTATATTCTTGTACATAGGAGCAGTATTATAGTAGTTATATTCTTGTACATAGGAGCAGTATTATAGTAGTTATATTCTTGTACATAGGAACAGTATTATAGTAGTTATATTCTTGTACATAGGAACAGTATTATAGTAGTTATATTCTTGTACATAGGAGCAGTATTATAGTAGTTATATTCTTGTACATAGGGGGCAGTATTATAGTAGTTATATTCTTGGACATAGAGGCAGTATTATAGTAGTTATATTCTTGTACATAGGAGCAGTATTATAGTAGTTATATTCTTGTACATAGGAGCAGTCCATTTCCTTGTGATCCTCCTTGAGATGGTTCTTCTCCTTCATTGGAGTCCAGCTGTGTGTAATTAAACGGATAGGACTTGATTTGTAAAGGCGCACACCCGTCTATATAAGACCTCACAGCTCAAAGTGAATATCAGACCAAATGAGAATCATGAGGCCAAAGGAAATGGCCAAGGAGCTCAGAGACAGAATTATAGCAACAGTTCTGGGTTGTATCCTGGTCACAAATGGAGTGCAAAGAAGGGAGAGGGTGAATTAAAATCTTTTTATTAGGGCATGATCTACAATGTGTTTCAACAGAGTCATCTGTCTTCCTCACACGATGTGGATCATGCACTAATAAAAATTAGATTTTAATTCACCCTATCCCTTCTTTACGCTCCATTTGTGACCAGGATACAACCCAGAACTGTTACCACTTCCTCTCATAAGGTACCTGGCTGGAACTGCAATTTTAAAAATAGCGCACGGCTGGCGCTCCTATTCTTTGACCGACTCTACGTTGTCAGAATTGTGGCCAAGGTTACAAAAGAATTTCTGCAGTCCTCAAGGTTCCTAAGAGCACAGTGGCCTCCATAATCCTTAAATGGAAGAAGTTTGGGACCACCAGAAGTCTTCCTAGACCTGGCCATCCAGCCAAATTGAGCAATTGTGGGAGAAGAGCCTTGGTGAGAGAGGTAAAGAAGAACCGCAAGATCACTGTAGCTGAGCTCCACAGATGCAGTAGGGAGAAAGTCCCACAAAGTCAACTATCACTGCGGCCCTCCACCAGTCGGGCCTTTATTTCAGAGTGGCCCGATGGAAGCCTCTCCTCAGTGCCAGATATATGAAAGCCCGCATAGATTTGCTAAAAAACACATGAAGATCTCCCAGACTATGAGAAATAAGATCCTCTGGTCTGATGAGACGAAGATAGACCTTTTTGGTGATAATTCTATGCGGTATGTGTGGAGAAAACCAGGCACTGCTCATCACCTGCCCAATACAATCCCAACAGTGAAACATGGTGGTGGCAGCATCATGCTATGGGGTGCTTTTCAGCTGCAGGGACAGGCCGACTGGTTGCCATTGAAGGAAACATGAATGCGGATCTGTCAGGAAGAATGGCAGAGGATCCCCAAATCCAGGTGTGAAAAACTTGTTGCATCATTCCCAAGACGACTCATGGCTGTACTAGCTGAAAAGGTTCTTCTTACTCAACACTCAGCAAAGGGTCTGAAAACTTATGATCGTGTGATAGTTGTTTTTCTTTTTTAATACATTTGCACAAATTTTTACATTTCTGTTTTTTTTCAGTGAAGATGGGGTGCAGAGTGCACATTAATGAGAAAAAATGAACTTTTTTGAATTTACCAAATGGCTGCAATGAAACAAAGAGTGAAAAATGTACAGGGGTCTGAATACTTTCTGTACCCACTGAATAAACCAGGATGAGGCAGGATTATATTAGTGGTAGCCTTGTTTCCATGTAATCCGCAGATATAAAGGCTCTCTCTGCCGGCATTCTCTCCTACAGTGACGGGGTTAAGTCATTATCTGCCGCCTCGCCCTCCGCCCACATGGCAGAAATTACAGGGAGTCCGTACAATGTGAGATGTAACAGGAAACACATTTTGGGTCCACTTCTTCTTGTTGCGGGATTCCTGTGCTTACATTGGAGTAGACTTGGCTCACGTCCACCAGGAATATGCAAAGTGACGGTTACATGGAGAACGCGGAGTGTTGGGCGGTAGCAGATGTTCCTCTGTTCCTGCACAGATCCTCCGGCATTACAGAGACTCTACCTCTTTCTGGGTTTTAGGGGAACCTCAATTTTTCGTACAACACGACAAACACAACGTAACTTTTTAGTAAATGTCGAGGTCCCCACTGTACGGGTTCATCCATGGTCCTAACTGTAGAAGCTATTTAAAGTGGATTTTCCCTTTAAGAATTGATCACTTTCACAGACATTATTTGGCCATCCAAAAGCAGAATTAAAGGCTCATCCCCCAATTATTACCCTACACATGCGCCACTGATCCCAATTCATCTACCTTTTAGGAACCATCAGGATTATAATCTTCAGAGTTGCCCTTTAATTTCTCCCTTAATATCTGATGGAGATCCAACAATTATAACGCTCTCCCTCCTCCTTATCATGTGATTGGTTCAGGTCCCCATTACCCTTTCCTTATCCAAACCCATGAAAATGTGTGCTATCCCTTACTTTTTCCAATCTCAGGTCCTCAGGGGAGGGCCCTCTTCTCCTTATTTGGTAGGACTATGATGCTCCGCCCCGGATATTACGGGCCGTCTTCTCCTTAATTGGTAGCACTATGATGCTCCGCCCCTGATTTTACGGGCTGTCTTCTCCTTATTTGGTAGCACTATGATGCTCCGCCCCTGATTTTACGATTCCAGTAAATATGGGGCATATTAAGCTACGGCTCCTTAATTTAAGGGCTCTTTAGAAACTTTTGAGGATTCCTTTGTGAGATAGCACGGATCTGATGAAGTACCTAAGAGAAGGACAGTGACCTGAGAGCTAACTGGAAAGCAGAAGAGTAGAGATTACACTATGGACAATAATTATCAGGTATGAGGTCCATCTGTGCGGATACATAATTCAAATAATGTCCAAAACATGAATAAAGTAAGTGACCCCCATCAGACAACAAAGCTGAAGGCTCACAAACATTCCAGTCACGTGACCATCAATACTGGCGCCTAGCCACAAACTGCCACTCCGAGGTCATGGAGGATATATTTATGTATACAGGGAAGGAAAGAAGGGTTGGGGGGTATGTTAATACTCCAGTCACATCCAGAGCTGCATTCACAATAAGGGCAGAATAGCGAGTTAGGTGCAGTTTTTCACCCCAAGGTATTAATGCCTGGATGAAGTTGGAGAGCTCCAACATTTAGAGCGTTCGTAACAATCATTCAAAATGCCAAACAATACAACTAATTGCAACATCCCCGACCTCTGACCAGTAAAATCCATCTCTGCTAGTCTCAAAATGGGCTGACTTAGGACCCATTACATAAACAGAAAGGTGTGCTTGCTCCACCTATTTTCATTCACCGATCCTCAGGGGCGGATCTTAATCTCTCTATTTAGTCAATGCACTGTCCAAATTTAAATGATTCAACGTAAATAAACCCCTGCAGAAATACAAATTGATAAAGTGGCCACACGGTGATGTGTTCTGTGAAAAAAATCAACTACGTACGATTTCCTCCTCACTGTGTCTAAAAGTCTTAGCCTCGTGTTTCCGCAGAGCCTCTTGGCCTTGTAATTTCGCAGCTGGAGCCACTTGAGAAACGGAGTCTCTGCCCCTCCCTGCCCGGATCCATTGACAACACTTGAACCTTGCAGATGTTCCATTTCTGTCCCCACAGCACATTTCTTATGGAGATAATAAAAGCCGCCATTCTCGCCGGGATTAATCATGCGCCACTTACACAAAGAATCAAGATGTTTAAGTTCTGCTGATTATTTAATATTGTCGCTGAATTTCATAAACTTTAACTGGAATCATCAAAATCATTTGTGCGAATAACAGAACCGTCAACATGAACTTATTAGAGTGGTTATTGTAAGAGCAGTATTATAGTAGTTATATTCTTGTACATAGGGAGCAGTATTTTAGTAGTTATATTCTTGTACATAGGGGGCAGTATTATAGTAGTTATATTCTTGTACATAGGGGCAGTATTATAGTAGTTATATTCTTGTACATAGGGGCAGTATTATAGCAGTTATATTCTTGTACATAGGAGCAGTATTATAGTAGTTATATTCTTGTACATAGGAGCAGTATTATAGTAGTTATATTCTTGTATATAGGAGCAGTATTATAGCAGTTATATTCTTGTACATAGGAGCAGTATTATAGTAGTTATATTCTTGCACATAGGGGGCAGTATTATAGCAGTTATATTCTTGCACATAGGGGGCAGTATTATAGCAGTTATATTCTTGTACATAGGGGCAGTATTATAGTAGTTATATTCTTGTACATAGGAGCAGTATTATAGTAGTTATATTCCTGTACATAGGGACAGTATTATAGTAGTTATATTCTTGTACATAGGGGGCAGTATTATAGTAGTTATATTCTTGTACACAGGAGCAGTATTATAGTAGTTATATTCTTGTACATAGGAGCAGTATTATAGCAGTTATATTCTTGTATATAGGAGCAGTATTATAGCAGTTATATTCTTGTACATAGGAGCAGTATTATAGTAGTTATATTCTTGCACATAGGGGGCAGTATTATAGCAGTTATATTCTTGCACATAGGGGGCAGTATTATAGCAGTTATATTCTTGTACATAGGGGCTGTATTATAGTAGTTATATTCTTGTACATAGGAGCAGTATTATAGTAGTTATATTCTTGTACATAGGGAGCAGTATTTTAGTAGTTATATTCTTGTACATAGGGGGCAGTATTATAGTAGTTATATTCTTGTACACAGGAGCAGTATTATAGTAGTTATATTCTTGTACATAGGGGCAGTATTATAGTAGATATATTCTTGTACAGAGAGAGCAGTATTATAGTAGTTATATTCTTGTACATAGGGGCAGTATTATAGTAGATACATTCTTGTACATAGGAGCAGTGTTATAGTAGTTATATTCTTGTACATAGGAGGCAGTATTATAGTAGTTATATTCTTGTACATAGCAGCAGTATTATAGTAGTTATATTCCTGTACATAGGGACAGTATTATAGTAGTTATATTCTTGTACATAGGGGGCAGTATTATAGTAGTTATATTCTTGTACATAGGGGGCAGTATTATAGTAGTTATATTCTTGTACATAGGGAGCAGTATTATAGTAGTTATATTCTTGTACATAGGGGGCAGTATTATAGTAGTTATATTCTTGTACATAGGGGGCAGTATTATAGTAGTTATATTCTTGTACATAGGAGCAGTATTATAGTAGCTATATTCTTGTATATAGGGGCAGTATTATAGTAGGACATTCAATAGTAGACACTGCTCACACTCACCATTGGTGTTCGTATTGACATAGTACCTACGACCCTGTGGGGACATATAACACTGCCACCCCAGGGGTAGAGGGCCTTGGCTTGTATCTTCTATTCTCTGTGGGTTCATCATTCCTGGTTTCTGTGGGAAAGAAAAAAAATACAATTTAACAATTCTATATAAAGTGTGTATGTGTGTGTATATATATATATATATATATATATATATATCTCTCTCTCTATCTATCTCAAATATCCCTTTTTCCAGTTAATGATGTAATATAAGGACTGCTTTGCAGGGACGGTTCGGGATACGTTCCGTTCTATTATTTATTTTGTGTACTTCCTCTTTAGGACTTGGTGTCATCTATGACCTCTGACTCTCCGGGGTATGATGGCGGTTCGGCTGTTCGACGAGATAAGATTATCTTTTTATTGCTTCTGTGGTTTTCTATGCAATAAACAAACATTTCCTGTGTCACGGGACGCGGCCTGGAGACCAGATACGCCGTGGTGTATACAGTATACGGCACATCCCGAAAATGAATCACCTGCAGACAATCAAAATGAGGAAGCAGATCTACCAAAAATAATATCCAACGGCTGTGGAACCACAACTCCCACAATGCTTTGGCAATCGTCTACCTCTTTCTACATCAGAAGGCTGCCAGACCCCAAAGAAAAATCTGTTCCTCCTGTTATCATCCACAATAACATTAGGGGCCCCTCAGGGGCCTGGGCCTAGGTGGGACTGCCATCTTTCCTCCCTCTTGAACTTAATTTTTATTTATATTAATTTAAAGACTAGAGCTCGTGTAAAAAAAACCAAAACCTGTTTTGCTCAACGTACAAGTTTTGGTTTTCCTCGGGGGTGTGGCAATATAAGCTTGGGCCGTATTTCAAGTATATAAATTACTTTTTATCCTTTAAAATACTTTTTTGGGGCATGTATTTAATGTTTTTAGGGATAGTTTCCTCTAAGTTGGATGCTGCCTACCTGATAGGATCTTTTCTCTTTATTTCCTATATTAAAGGGAGTGACAACTTGAAAAATGTAATAATTCTAGGGAAAAAAAATATGATCATGAAATGAGTTATACCTTATGCCAAAAATAAATGTTCCTGCTGCGTTTTGGAGATGAACCGATCAATCCGTCATCACTAACAAGTGATAAAGACAAGCGATCACTTTGCAATGACTAGAGTGGCCCCAAGAACAAAAGGACCCTGTGTTTGCTTGTCCCGGTCAATTACTCTTGGACCAGTTTTCCACCCTCTTCCTTCTGTTTGGTGTTGGAAATATATGACCGGACTTGGCCCCAGGTGTCCACAGCTTTCTGGCAATGATGGATTTACCCAAAGATATGGGCCTGAAAGGGACCACGACCAAGAGTATCTATAAATTATTCTGGAAAAGAAGCTGAGGGTGATATTCTATCAAAAATATAAGAAATACATTTTTATTTCCTTGGAGGCTCAGAGGGACATGAGGACTGTGCTGCACAGTTCACCTCCTAACCCGACCTCCGAGGGCTGCACAGTTCACCTCCTAACCCGACCTCCGAGGGCTGCACAGTTCACCTCCTAACCCGACCTCCGAGGGCTGCACAGTTCACCTCCTAACCCGACCTCCGAGGGCTGCACAGTTCACCTCCTAACCCGACCTCCGAGGGCTGCACAGTTCACCTCCTAACCCGACCTCCGAGGGCTGCACAGTTCACCTCCTAACCCGACCTCCGAGGGCTGCACAGTTCACCTCCTAACCCGACCTCCGAGGGCTGCACAGTTCACCTCCTAACCCGACCTCCGAGGGCTGCACAGTTCACCTCCTAACCCGACCTCCGGGGGCTGCACAGTTCACCTCCTAACCCGACCTCCGGGGGCTGCACAGTTCACCTCCTAACCCGACCTCCGAGGGCTGCACAGTTCACCTCCTAACCCGACCTCCGAGGGCTGCACAGTTCACCTCCTAACCCGACCTCCGAGGGCTGCACAGTTCACCTCCTAACCCGACCTCCGAGGGCTGCACAGTTCACCTCCTAACCCGACCTCCTTGGGCTGCACAGTTCACCTCCTAACCTGACCTCCTTGGGCTGCACAGTTCACCTCCTAACCCGACCACCGAGGGCTGCACAGTTCACCTCCTAACCCGACCTCCGAGGGCTGCACAGTTCACCTCCTAGCCCGACCTCCGAGGGCTGCACAGTTCACCTCCTAGCCCGACCTCCGAGGGCTGCACAGTTCACCTCCTAGCCCGACCTCCGAGGGCTGCACAGTTCACCTCCTAGCCCGACCTCCGAGGGCTGCACAGTTCACCTCCTAGCCCGACCTCCGAGGGCTGCACAGTTCACCTCCTAACCTGACCTCCTTGGGCTGCACAGTTCACCTCCTAACCTGACCTCCTTGGGCTGCACAGTTCACCTCCTAACCCGACCTCCTTGGGCTGCACAGTTCACCTCCTAACCCAACCTCCTTGGGCTGCACAGTTCACCTCCTAACCCAACCTCCTTGGGCTGCACAGTTCACCTCCTAACTCACCCTGCAAGGGCAGAACAGTTCATCTTCTAAGCTAACCTCCAAGGGCTGCACACACGGTATATTTCCTTGCTATACCAATACATGGAAAGAGCTGTCTTGCTATTCCAATAAACACCTCTAGGGGTCCTTCATGTCATTGCAGAAACATACAGAGAGACTGTGCTACAGATATAGAGATAAAGAGGGAGATGGAAGATAGATAAAGTGATAATAGATGATATAGAATGAGTGATAGATAGAGACAGTTATGACAGATACTCGGTTTCCACAGTAATTATCTGCACATTATAGATATTTCCATCCAATTAATTAACTCATTAAACACCAGTTTCAGGCCTGTAGCCGCCTGGACTTCGCTGCCGTCTGCACTGCGGAGCAGGAATCCGGCACAATGGCCCCATTCTCCGCAGAATACAATGCAGGATTGTGTGTGATGGGAGCACATTCCTGACATAGCCCCAATTCCAACACCTCCACATCACACACCCCGCGAGCAGAGGGGCAAAACATCCTCTGTGCTGCTGCTGGGGGACTTGCCACGAGATCAGCGCAATCCTCTCCTGAAATACTCTGTGCTGCTGGTCAACCTCCGCCCTACCGGAGGACAGTTGGCACCTGCCTGTATGTAGACTGGTGTCGCCGCGCGGATTTATCTCGATGCTTTCTCATTAACACTCGCTTACGACATCAGCGTCACACGAAAGTGTCGCGGACGGAGCAAAAATTAACTATTTCTGGGTCAGATCAGCCAAGGAGGTTTTTACTAATGGGCAAACCAGCATTATTTCCAAATTCGGAGTGGCCCTTTAAACGCTAAACCAGATAGGAGAGAGTTAAAAGTTAATTGGGGGCCGGAATCAGGAGGTTGACGTCATTTTAGGAAGCAATAAAAAATAAATCAGAAACAAAATGTAGCAAAAAAAAAAAAAAAAAAAAAAGTAGTTACTTTCTCTCTGCAACATTATGGTCAGAGAATGACCTGTCGGGGACGATCAAAAGGGAATTTAAAAAAAAAAAAAAAAAAAAATCCTAATATCCCCGGGCAGGACAAAAAAAAAAAAAAAGACTAGACCTTTCAGACACGAGCGATGGAAGTTACAGGAAGATTTAGATACAAATTAGCCTTATTTAGTGCCGTCCCTAATATTTGGGTGTGTACCACTTTAAAAAAATAAAATAAAGGGGTGTCAATGTTGTAACATTGTTCAGTGAGGAACGAATTAGAAGAAGGAGCAGGGGGGGGATGCAGCTTCACATAATGGAGGAGGTATGGGTCAACTAGGAGTGGTGTAAAGATGGCCAACAACCCCTTCGGTACGGCGGCGATCATTAGAGATCTGTCTCCAGCACCTGAGGGACAGCGGAGGAGAACCTGGTGAGTGTAAACAGTAAATCAGAGTATTCTGTTTCTAGGCAGATACATTGTATGTCTCCATGACAACGCTCATCCTCGACGCGCGTTTCTCGGTCAGGCTGGAATCTTTTGATATCGCTCATTAACAGATCTACTGTGATTCGGTGACAGTAGTCGGTGGATTCGAAGGAAAAAACAAAACGATGGGAGAAAGTGACGCGCCAGACGACGGGCGCCCAGGGGAAGCCTTTCATTCCCGGCGCCTTTTAAGTCTGGATCAAAGAATTTCCCGATTGTAAAGGTTGACGGTCGACGGCATCTCAATGAAAATAGGATGCGGAAAAAATGGGTAATTATGAGAATCACCGTTGTCTCAACTCGAGGAGAAAACAGCATAAATAAAGCTTCATGTCAATATCAGTAAGCTGCAAGTAAAGCCTGACAATATGGTAATACCGCAACATTTCACCTAAGGGCTTCCATGAATTCATCTATCTTATAGATTTCCCAAGTGTTCACTTCCGTGACAGCCACAACTTTATCTCCAGAATTACAATTGCTGCTAAAGAAGCAGCACAAGATATGGCAGAACGTAGCAGAGGAGGTTTCCTGAACCCTCAGGATTGACTCCATATCTCAGTCTTTATGTTTAGAGATGTAGGACTCAACCGTTGCTCCATGGCAGCATCTCACATACTGTGGTTGCCACCCAACACTCCTCATCTTCAAATATTGGATCGCCTTCAGGTCCCTCAATCAGGTCTGAAGGGTCCTCCAATAAACTATTCTCAGTCCGATACGGGCAAGAAGAAACAAACAAGACACAAACATCTCAAATCCTTCTGACCTCTGCCAGACGCGGCAGACGAGCTGCCAAACCCCAGATTAGACCCATGTGTCTCGGAGGAAAGAAGTAGATAAAAGGGCGATTAGGAGGGTTGCAAACATCTAATGAGGTCTCCTGGGCTACTAGAAGATGGAGAGCTGGAGAGAGTCCAGACCTCCTAACGATCAGCGATGAGATGTTGGCATGGATGTAGCTTGTGGCCCCGGCGTGGTATAATTTTGCAGAGCATTGTCTTGGCTGTTTCTTCAAGCAGAAGTTCAAATCTCACGCCACAGGAGGTCCTGACGTTGGCCAGATGTTTGTACACTGCAATATCCCATGCAGTCTGGAAACATGAAAAGAGAAGGGCTTATTAGAAAGAAAATCAATTCTTGGCCACATTCGTAGGGAGCTAGAGAGTCCACAGATTCAAGAGAGGAGGAGGAAGACAAGCATGGTAGTGAATCAAAAGGTCACTGATATCTTGGAGGAAAGGGATTTGTGTAGTCCGAGAGTCCCTGGTCCTTTGATGGTGGAAGCACACTGACAGTGGGACAACACCAAGGTCAAGGGCTTTTCAGAAGAAGCTATCAGACTTTTATTCTTTTGGACCCTGGTTGCAAAGTAACTCAAAGGGTTTTAGAGCTTCAGAAAAGAAAACTTGAGATGCTGTCCGACAAAATAAAAGTAGCATTATGGAAAATCAAGGTGGGGGGACAGAAAGGTCCCAACATCCCACCAACATTACCTATAGACACAGCTCAATGTTGTCTAAAGAGAAGATCAATAAGAAGTACAATGACACCCATAAAAAAGTCCTTCAAAAGTTCCCAGGTCTTTTGGGGGAGTAAGATTGAGGTCATGGCCTGCAATGTCTTAGACTGAAAAACAACTAGAAAACACCACCCCATCATTATTATTTAGGCTCCAAAAGGGAGGACAACTTAAACACAAAGGTCCAGAGGTGTCGTCAGCTGAACCCAACTCTTCTCTAAGACATCATGACCTCAGGGCTGCTACAGAGGGACTGTACAACTTGGCCACCAGGATCAATTGCTTCCAGGGACCAAGTTGATTCTCAGACATCATACAAATTCAAAAGCCTTTAAAAACCCCTACAAAACCTTTGGCCCTCAAAAAACACATGGCCCCTATTGAAGAGGAGCATCCCTATAACTCAAGGCTGATGGCACAATTCTTAAATTCTCCGCTTTCAGAAAACAAGAGGCATTTTAGTGTTCGTAGTTCTGGAAAAAAAAAAAAAAAAAGCCGGGAAAGTGGAAAATGAAATGCAAACCTGGAGCCAACAGTAAGAGGAAACCGAATGTCAGACACAGACCTTCAACCTCTCTGACAGTGACATCTCTACGGGGGAGTCCTCAGGGGGGATAAAGAACAGAAGAAGAGCTCAACGGAGTGTAACAGGTGAGAACGTCTTTCCAGCAAGGAGGACAAAACACCTCATGTTCTCCCGAAATCCAACACTTCAGAGTTCTTCAGACCCTCACGGAGTGACCACCCGAAAACACCTACCACGTTTCTGACACCACCTCCTTAGCTCTGTCAGGATGTCAGCTGCATAGGTGTAGTTACACCCTGGTTGGGAGAAGACTGTCTCCACTTGACCTCGGCTTTTCTGAGATCCAGATCTTCTCACTTCTTGGACTCCTCACAAACACTGACAACCAAAACTATATATCTACACGACAGGTCATCATCATCAGGCATCAAAACAAAACCCACATCAATTACCCTGAAAAAAAACAACAGGAAAAGAAGTCATTGGCAGCTAAGTGAGGAGGCTGTTCTGATTGGTTGAAATGCTTGAGCAAGGTTTCATAAAGAAGAGCTTAGCCACACCCAAGAGCTGCACTTTAGATTAGTAGATATGCTAGAATCTTGTACATAGGGAGCAGTATTATAGTAGTTATATTCTTACACATAGGAGCAGTATTATAGTAGTTATATTCTTGTATATAGGGGGCAGTATTATAGTAGTTATATTCTTGTACATGGGAGCAGTATTATAGTAGTTATATTCTTGTACATAGGGGCAGTATTATAGTAGCTATACTCTTGTACATAGGGGCAGTATTATAGTAGCTATATTCTTGTACATAGGGAGCAGTATTATAGTAGCTATATTCTTGTACATAGGGAGCAGTATTATAGTAGCTATATTCTTGTACATAGGGAGCAGTATTATAGTAGTTATATTCTTGTACATAGGGGCAGTATTATAGTAGTTATATTCTTGTACATAGGGGCAGGATTATAGTAGTTATATTCTTGTATATAGGGGCATTATTATAGTAGCTATATTCTTGTACATAGGGAGCAGTATTATAGTAGTTATATTCTTGTACATAGGGGCAGTATTATAGTAGTTATATTCTTGTACATAGGGGCAGGATTATAGTAGTTATATTCTTGTATATAGGGGCATTATTATAGTAGTTATATTCTTGTACATAGGGGCAGTATTATAGTAGTTATATTCTTGTACATGGGGGCAGAATTATAGTAGTTATATTCTTGTACTTAGGGGCAGGATTATAGTAGTTATATTCTTGTACATAGGAGCAGTATTATAGTAGTTATATTCTTGTACATAGGGGGCAGTACTATAGTTATATTCTTGTACATAGGGGGCAGTACTATAGTAGTTATATTCTTGTACATAGGGGGCAGAATTATAGTAGTTATATTCTTGTACATAGGGGTAGTATTATAGTAGTTATATTCTTGTACATAGGGGCAGGATTATAGTAGTTATATTCTTGTATATAGGGGCATTATTATAGTAGTTATATTCTTGTACATAGGGGGCAGTACTATAGTTATATTCTTGTACATAGGGGGCAGTACTATAGTAGTTATATTCTTGTACATAGGGGGCAGTACTATAGTAGTTATATTCTTGTACATAGGGGGCAGGATTATAGTAATTATATTCTTGTACATAGGAGCAGTATTATAGTAGTTATATTCTTGTACATAGGGGGCAGTACTATAGTAGTTATATTCTTGTACATAGGGGGCAGTACTATAGTTGTTATATTCTTGTACATAGGGGGCAGTAGTATAGTAGTTATATTCTTGTACATAGGGGACTTTATTATTGTAGTTATATTCCTGTACATAATGGGCAGTATGCTTCTTATAAACCTTGCGCTAGGTGATATAAGACTCCCATAAAGCAATGCAGTCAGACCAGTGGATTTTATTACAAGAATATATGGTGTCTTTATAAATATGGAGCAGGAGGCGCCCGGTGGATGCAGCTTAGAGGGAGATTGTGTCTCTGGCTACATAAATTCTGCAGGATTAACGGCAATAAGTAAAGAAATATTGGAAATAACGATCAACCAGCGTAACGTCCTCAGGAAGTGGATGAATATACAAACACAGGACACTGGGCAGAACTGGCAGATGTAAATCGTATAAACAATGCTAATATCATACCGGCTGTACATATATAATTATATACAGGAGATGCCCAGGTTATAGAAGCTGTACATATATAATTATATACAGGAGATGCCCAGGTTATACCGGCTGTACATATATAATTATATACAGGAGATGCCCAGGTTATACCAGCTGTACATATATAATTATATACAGGAGATGCCCAGGTTATACCGGCTGTACATATATAATTATATACAGGAGATGCCTAGGTTATACTGGCTGTACATATATAATTATATACAGGAGATTCCTAGGTTATACCGGCTGTACATATATAATTATATACAGGAGGTGCCCAGGTTATACCAGCTGTACATATATAATTATATACAGGAGATGCCCAGGTTATACCAGCTGTACATATATAATTATATACAGGAGATCCCCAGGTTATACCAGCTGTACAGATGCCCAGGTTATACCGGCTGTACATGTATAATTATATACAGGAGATGCCCAGGTTATACCAGAAGTATATATATATATATATATATATATATATATATATATATATATATATATAATTATATACAGGAGATACCCAGGTTATACCAGCTGTACATATATAATTATATACAGGAGATGCCCAGGTTATACCGGCTGTACATATATAATTATATACAGGAGATGCCCAGGTTATACCGGCTGTACATGTATAATTATATACAGGAGATGCCCAGGTTATACCAGAAGTGTGTATATATATATATATATATATATATATATATATATATATATATATATATATAAATATAATTATATACAGGAGATACCCAGGTTATACCGGCTGTACATATATGATTCTATACAGGAGATGCCCAGGTTATATCGGCTGTACATATATAATTATATACAGGAGATGCCCAGGTTATACCGGCTGTACATATATAATTATATACAGGAGATGCCCAGGTTATATCGGCTGTACATATATAATTATATACAGGAGATGCCCAGGTTATACCGGCTGTACATATATAATTATATACAGGAGATGCCCAGGTTATACCGGCTGTACATATATAATTATATACGATAACTATATACAATAATTATATACAGGAGATGCCCAGGTTATACCAGTATAGTCCATAACACTATATACATGATGACCTACTCCCGCTGCATGCCCAGGTTATACCAGTGTGATTCGCCCCTTCTCGGACCTCCTGCTGAACCTTTCCTACGTCTCATCGATGTCATTCAGCCAAACATGTTAATCACTCTGCAGTTGCACAATATCATTTGTCGCCTTCACTCCGACATTGGCAGCGAGTTTGTTATGCTGGAGAATAATGAGTTACGTGGCAGTGCTGGCGGAGGCCTCCGTGTCCTCCTTATTGTCACACATGCAGCTGGGAAGAGACAACTAAGCGATGGACGAGTTATTAACCAACGTTCCGCCATCAATCTGCTTTCTGGCGTTTCGCATCCTTGCCACAATCACTTCATGAATTTAAAGAGAACCTGTCACTGGGTGATTAGTGTCTGGTGTCTATTCTTGTTTTATTCCTGGTGCTCCACTGATTATTCCATTTTTGGTTTCTTTAAAATCCATCATACGGTTCCAGAGTTATGGGCGTTTATATTTAGTGCTTATTTTTAAGGTCTTTATAAAGGAGGCGTGGCTCACAGGATCCTCAGGGGCGTGTGTTAAGACTGCACCGCATAATTACCCTCTGAGCCACGCCCCTTTAGTAAAAACTGTAAACTGTAGCACTAAACAAAAAACTCCCATATCTCTGGAACCGTAGGGCAGATAGTAAGAAAATAAAAAACAAATTAATCAATGGTACAGTGGGAATAAAATAATATCACTTCTGACCTGCCGGCGGCACCTGCCCGGACTTGGCAACAGGTGCTCCTCAGGATGCATTGGCACCTGCCTGGACCTGCCGGCGGCACCTGCCCGAACTTGGCAACAGGTGCTCCTCAGGATGCATTTTTACCCAAAATAACATGGAAAAGACACTAAAACATTAGGATATGTAACTCTGATTAGTTCCAGGTAGCAGTACAAGCAGTCAGGAAATTAGGTAATGTCCCAAAACTCAACAGTGAGAGACACACAACACACTTCACCCCTCAATAACAGGGCCCCGAAAACTCAACCAGACCATCACCGATAGGTCCACATTGGTCGGTTTGAAAAACCCCTTCGTATTTGCAGATTGTGGTTTTTGGAGGTACTTATGAAAGTTGTCCACAAAAATCAGTAATCCCAGCCCCAGGGACCATGAGCAGTCCTTACCGTGTGTCCTCAGCTCCTCGGATCACAGCTCTGGAAGTCTCCGCTTGCGCTACTAGTGATCACTATGCTTGCAGGAAGTGATTACAGAAACAGAAGGGTGACACAGGGGCGAGGGATGGGGTAATGTGGAGGACTCTTTCCTGCCAAACACCAACCATTCAAAACCTTCATTCACACTTTTGTCACTTAGAGGAAGAGCACAGACGAAAAAGTCACCAAGTCCTCTCTCCTCCGGTCCCCTACACATTCTCCAGTCTGTACCGCCGCTTAGCTCATACGGAGGACACAGCGGATACTTGTGGTCAAGTTTAGGGGAAGAGAAAGAAAGGATTGTAGTACATGACCTTGGACGTGAGCCCAATCCATGCACATCTACAAAGAGCCTTACCAGGAGGAATGTGAGGCAGCTCTGTTGTCTGGATGGTCTTTTCTTCATGTCCTCAGGGCAGATGCATCAGTATCTGGCCCCCAAAATACTGGAAGGACAGAGGCACAGGACACATGGCAGAGTGCGTACACATAATCACTATCTATGCCATATTATTTGACCTTCATCCTATAATTATCCATCCCATCACTATACAGAAACCTCAGTCTCTATCCGCCTCATGTCCAGGGACCTCTGTCCCATCATACTCCATCCCATAGAACTCAACCCATATTATTTGACCTCCATCCTATAAATATCCATCCCGTATGGAAAACTCCATTTCATCGCTATCCATTCCATATCCAGAGACCTCCATCCTTTCTCTATCCATCCCATGTCCTGAGACCTCAACCCCATCTCTACCCACCTCCATCCCATCACTAACCATCCCATATCCAAAAACTTCTGTCTAATTGATATTGAGCCAATATCCAGAGACCTCCGTCCCATCGTTATACATCCCACCTTTAGAGACCTCCATCCTATATCCAGAGACCTCTGTCTTATTGCTATTCATCCCATATACAGAGACCTCCGTCCCATCGCTACCTAATTCCATATTATTGGACCTCCAGCCTATATTCATCCCATACAGACTCCATGCCATCGTAATACATCCCATCTCCAGAGACCTCTGTCTTATTGCTATTTATCCCATGCCCAGAGACCTCCATCCCATCTCCAGAGACCTCTGTCTTATTGCTATTCATCCCATATCCAGAGACCTCCATCCTATATTATGTGACCTCAAGCCTATACTTTAGATATTCATCCCATACAGACTCCATCGTATCACTATCCATCCCATATCCAGAAACATTGTCCCATCGTTATCCATCCCATATTTAGACTTAACTTTTTTCCCATCTCTTGAGGTCCACTCCCCACCACCAATTTGATTGGCTTTGCAGAGTTAAGTCCATGACAACCTGGAGATGAGCTTCTCGGTCTGGTCAGTCTACTTCCGATCCATAACTCATGCAGTCCATAACCCAAGTTCTACCTCATCCCACCTTAGAATAAAATGACCAACCACAACCGAGGTAACAAAATGTGGGTTTGGATGGGACATCGAAAATGGAGAGATCCACTCATTAAGCGCTAGTAAGCCTCACGCTTGTTTTGAAAAGTGGTCACCACTGTGCCTCGGACATAGATAACCCATGAGAACGATGCTGGGGACAGTGTATCATAGTGTGGAGCACGCCTAACTTACATATTGTCCTCTTGCTGTGAGAAAGGATTAGACGCTCACAATACAGGCTGTCAGGAATCCGGAGGGCACAGGAGACGGCTTGCATACACTGGACAATACCATCCGGCTTCCTTCCTTGTGCACCGCAAGTCTAGAACTGTAAGTGACATGTTTATAAGCAAGAGGAATGCTGTACAAAGATACAGGAACTCGTCACTCGGAAGAATCAAGAAGATCTTGGCGAGTACGTGAAGTAATGCAGTCTATTGATGGACTTGGATTGTTTTTGGAAACGATACATGGTTGGGACCCTTAAAACCGAAAAAATGAAATACAAGGGGGTTAAAAAGAGGACCCATCACCTTAAATGCCTACTTACACTCATACACTCTCTTCACACTCGGCTGGAGACTCATGAATAAGTGGATATAGGAGACATTCAATGTCAGAGTTATCAAGAGAAAGGTGGGGAAGACCCTGGTGGACCAAACTAGGCTTTCACGATTTAGATCTTCCTACAGTGCGTTCATCCTCCCATGGCTCGAGATCGAGCCGAAGGCTGTTAAATATGTCAGTAGTGTCACCACACAAGATTATTCCCGAAATAAGACAATACCTTCAAAAGTACCAGAAAAGCTTGTAATGGACCAAACTCTGACAAATAAATAAGTCTTCTGGGCACCATCAGCCCAACGGGTAAAAACAGAAGAGAAATTATGCTGGTCAACCTCCCTCACAGTCATCTAGGAGGCAAAAATGGAGGAAGATGGAGATACAGTGGCTGAAATTTTCAGCTTCAAAACTGATGGTAATTGGTCGGTTAATGGTCCATGTTGGTTGCTTAGAATTACCTTCTCCTGTTGACCATCTTCATGGTCACCCAGAATGTAGTGATAGTGGAAGGAGGGGACTAGGGTTGGAGATACTTTTACTCAGGCATTTTCACTCAAGTCTCAAAACCGACTATTTCTTGGCAACCAAAAAAGACCAATATTAACCCAATCAATTACTGTATCTGACCAACTGTCCCCGATCTCCAGTAAACTCTGGAGAAACTTTGACTGGTCACCTTCACTTAAAACTCCTACATCAAGCAATCTAACACGAATTGGCCATATTGGTGGCCTTGAAATACAATTCTTTTGGAAATTTACTTGTGAGTACTCCTCAAAGTACTGAAATGAGAAGGTAGGGATCAAGATTTTGGAGGTACATCCAATCTCCCAACAACACTACGGCCAACTATGTTCAAGATGGCAGCTTTCACCTCTTAAGATTCTAGAGAGGGCATCTAGTTCTTACAGAATCGTCTTCTCCTTGCCTTTTTAGGTCTATTAAAGGAAACCACGAAGGAAGGAAGGAAGAAAGTCTTCTAAGTGTCCTGATAATGTGGCTTTCAACATGGTGGAATTTTACGACCAGAACAAGACATCTCTACGTCATCAGCTCTGTATTCCTGTAATCCTGCTGCCCTCCTGTTAGCTCTCAGGATGGAGACTGGAGAGTGAGCGCCGCTCTGGAGGTAATCAGCCGTAATTAGGACATGACGAGTTATAAGAAAGCATTTCAGGCCAACGTATAATGTAGAGTCCTGGACGCAACAACTTATTCTGGCAGGAATATGAACACTTAGAGGAACCCCAGAGAAGCCGAGCGTGTAAGAGGCTCAATATCTGGAGTTTCCGCAAGTGACTAAGATCCTGACATCTGCGGTTTGGTGCAGCTGACACATGTTCTGCTTTCTACACTTTCTTCATCCTGCAACTTTTTTTTTATTTTTTTTTTTATGTTCATATATGACAGAATAATATTTAGTTTCTATGGTTTTGCGAATCTCTGTGCCCAAAAGTACAGCAGCGTCTTACGGTGTTTGAGGATTCTGTCGCCATGGAGATTATTCACCGAGTGACAAAAGAATTTATATATAAATCTGAGCAATGATACAAAGCAACAACGGCAACTATCACCATCATCATCTCAAGGTAATGAGGGACAAACACACAATACCATGCCTGAATCACCAAGGGGGAGGCGGAAAAAAATGTACAAAGGAGAGTAAATAAATAATAAAGTAAAAGCTTAGTGGATACAAGTAGAATGTGACAGAATACTAATATGTTTCTACCCCATATACTAAAATACTGCCCCTAAGAATATAACTACTATAATACTGTCCCCTATGTACAAGAATGTAGCTACTATAATACTGCCCCCTATGTACAAGAATATAACTACTATAATACTGCTCCTATGTACAAGAATATAACTACTATAATACTGCCCCCTATGTACAGAATATAACTACTATAATACTGACCCTATGTACAGGAATATAACTACTATAATACTGTCCCCCATGTACAAGAATATAACTACTATAATACTGACCCCTATGTACAGAATATAACTACTATAATACTGCCCCTATGTACAGAATATAACTACTATAATACTGCCCCTATGTACAAGAATATAACTACTATAATACTGCTCCTATGTAAAAGAATATAACTACTATAATACTGCCCCTACGTACAAGAATATAACTACTATAATACTGCCCCTATGTACAAGAATATAACTACTATAATACTGCCCCCTATATACAAGAATATAACTACTATAATACTGCTTCTATGTAAAAGAATATAACTACTATAATACTGCCCCTACGTACAAGAATATAACTACTATAATACTGCCCCCTATGTACAAGAATATAACTACTATAATACTGCCCCCTATGTACAAGAATATAACTACTATAATACTGCCCCCTATATACAAGAATATAACTACTATAACACTGCTCCCTATGTACAAGAATATAACTACTATAATACTGCTCCTATGTACAAGAATATAACTACTATAATACTGCCCCTATGTACAAGAATATAACTACTATAATACTACCCCTATGTACAAGAATATAACTACTATAATACTGCCCCTATGTACAAGAATATAACTACTATAATACTGCCTCCATGTACAGTTGTGGCCAAAAGTATTGACACCCCTGCAATTCTGTCAGATAATACTCAGTTTCTTCCTGAAAATGATCGCAAACACAAATTCTTTGGTATTATTATCTTCATTTAATTTGTCTTAAATGAAAAACCACAAAAGACAATGAAGCAAAAAGCAAAACATTGATTATTTCACACAAAACTCCAAACATGGGCCAGACAAAAGTATTGGCACCCTCAGCATAATACTTGGTTGCACAACCTTTAGCCAAAATAAATGCGACCAACCGCTTCCGGTAACCATCAATGAGTTTCTTACCACGCTCTGCTGGAATTTTAGACCATTCTTCTTTGGCAAACTGCTCCAGGTCCCTGATATTAGAAGGGTGCCTTCTACAAACTGCAATTTTTAGATCTCTCCACAGGTGTTCTATGGGATTCAGGTCTGGATTCATTGCTGGCCACCTTAGAAGTCTCCAGTGCTTTCTCTCAAACCATTTTCTAGTGCTTTTTGAAGTGTGTTTTGGGTCATTGTCCTGCTGGAAGACCCATGACCTCTGAGGGAGACCCAGCTTTCTCACACTGGGCCCTACATTATGCTGCAAAATTTGTTGGTAGTCTTCAGACTTCATAATGCCATGCACACGGTCAAGCAGTCCAGTGCCAGAGGCAGCAAGGCAACCCCAAAACATCAGGGAACCTCCGCCATGTTTGACTGTAGGGACCGTGTTCTTTTCTTTGAATGCCTCTTTTTTTCTCCTGTAAACTCTATGTTGATGCCTTTGCCCAAAAAGCTCTACTTTTGTCTCATCTGACCAGAGAACATTCTTCCAAAACGTTTTAGGCTTTTTCAGGTAATTTTTGGCAAACTCCAGCCTGGCTTTTTTATGTCTCGGGGTAAGAAGTGGGGTCTTCCTGGGTCTCCTACCATACAGTCCCTTTTCACTCAGATGCCGACGGATAGTACGGGTTGACACTGTTGTACCCTCGGACTGCAGGGCAGTTTGAACTTGTTTGGATGTTAGTGGAGGTTCTTTATCCAACATCCGCACAATCTTGCGTTGAAATCTCTTGTCAATTTTTTCTTTTCCGTCCACATCTAGAGAGGTTAGCCACAGTGCCATGGGCTTTACACTTCTTGATGACACTGCGCACGGTAGACACAGGAACATTCAGGTCTTTGGAGATGGACTTGTAGCCTTGAGATTGCTCATGCTTCCTCACAATTTGGTTTCTCAAGTCCTCAGACAGTTCTTTGGTCTTCTTTCTTTTCTCCATGCTCAATGTGGTACACACAAGGACACAGGACAGAGGTTGAGTCAACTTTAATCCATGTCACCTGGCTGCAAGTGTGATTTAGTTATTGCCAACACCTGTTAGGTGCCACAGGTAAGTTACAGGTGCTGTTAATTACACAAATTAGAGAAGCATCACATGATTCTTCGAACAGTGCCAATACTTTTGTCCACCCTCTTTTTTATGTTTGGTGTGGAATTATATCATATTTGGCTTTAGGACAATTCTTTTTGTGTTTTTTCATTTAAGTCAAATTAAATGAAGATAATAATACCAAAGAATTTGTGTTTGCAATCGTTTTCAGGAAGAAACTGAGTATTATCTGACAGAATTGCAGGGGTGTCAATACTTTTAGCCACAACTGTACAAGAATATAACTACTATAATACTGCCCCCTATGTACAAGACTATAACTACTATAATACTGCCCCCTATGTACAAGAAAATAACTACTATAATACTGCCCCCATGTACAAGAAAATTACTACTATAATACTGCCTCCTATGTACAAGAATATAACTGCTATAATACTGCCCCAATGTACAAGAATATAACTACTATAATACTGCCCCCTATGTACAAGACTATAAATACTATAATACTGCCCCTATGTACAAGAATATAACTACTATAATACTGCCCCTATGTACAAGAATATAATTACTATAATACTGCCCCCATGTACAAGAGTACTGCCCCTACGTACAAGAATATAACTACTATAATACTGCCCCCTATGTACAAGAATATAACTACTATAATACTGCCCCCTATGTACAAGAATATAACTACTATAATTCTGCCCCCTATGTACAAGCATATAACTACTATAATACTTCCCCCTATGTACAAGGATATAACTACTATAATACTGCCCCTATGTACAAGGATATAACTACTATAATACTGCCCCTATGTACAAGGATATAACTACTATAATACTGCTCCTATGTACAAGGCTATAACTACTATAATACTGCCCCTATGTACAAGGATATTACTATAACACTGCCCCCTATGTACAAGAATATAACTACTATAATACTGCCCCTATGTACAAGAATATAACTACTATAATACTGCCCCTATGTACAAGAATATAACTACTATAGTACTGCCCCCATGTACAAGAATATAACTACTATAATACTGCCCCTATGTACAAGAATATAACTACTATAGTACTGCCCCCATGTACAAGAATATAACTACTATAATACTGCCCCTATGTACAAGAAAATAACTACTATAATACTGCCCCCATGTACAAGAAAATTACTACTATAATACTGCCTCCTATGTACAAGAATATAACTGCTATAATACTGCCCCAATGTACAAGAATATAACTACTATAATACTGCCCCCTATGTACAAGACTATAAATACTATAATACTGCCCCTATGTACAAGAATATAACTACTATAATACTGCCCCTATGTACAAGAATATAATTACTATAATACTGCCCCCATGTACAAGAGTACTGCCCCTACGTACAAGAATATAACTACTATAATACTGCCCCCTATGTACAAGAATATAACTACTATAATACTGCCCCCTATGTACAAGAATATAACTACTATAATTCTGCCCCCTATGTACAAGCATATAACTACTATAATACTTCCCCCTATGTACAAGGATATAACTACTATAATACTGCCCCTATGTACAAGGATATAACTACTATAATACTGCCCCTATGTACAAGGATATAACTACTATAATACTGCTCCTATGTACAAGGCTATAACTACTATAATACTGCCCCTATGTACAAGGATATTACTATAACACTGCCCCCTATGTACAAGAATATAACTACTATAATACTGCCCCTATGTACAAGAATATAACTACTATAATACTGCCCCTATGTACAAGAATATAACTACTATAGTACTGCCCCCATGTACAAGAATATAACTACTATAATACTGCCCCTATGTACAAGAATATAACTACTATAGTACTGCCCCCATGTACAAGAATATAACTACTATAATACTGCCCCTATGTACAAGAATATAACTACTATAGTACTGCCCCCATGTACAAGAATATAACTACTATAATACTGCTCCTATGTACAAGAATATAACTACTATAATACTGCCCCCATATGTACAAGAATATAACTACTATAATACTGCCCCCTATGTACAGGAATATAACTACTATAATACTGCCCCCATATGTACAAGAATATAACTACTATAATACTGCCCCCTATGTACAGGAATATAACTACTATAATACTGCTCCTATGTACAAGAATATAACTACTATAATACTGCCCCCTATGTACAAGAATATAACTACTATAATACTGCTCCTATATACAAAAATATAACTACTATAATACTGCCCCCTTTTTACAAGAATATAACTACTATAATACTGTCCCCTATGTACAGGAATATAACTACTATAATACTGCACCTATGTACAAGAATATAACTACTATAATACTGCCCCCTATGTACAAGAATATAACTACTATAATACTGCTCCTATATACAAGAATATAACTACTATAATACTGCCCCTATGTACAAGAATATTACTATAATACTGCTCCTATGTACAAGAATATAACTACTGTAATACTGCTCCTATGTACATGAATATAACTACTATAATACTGCTCCCTATGTACAAGAATATAACTACTATAATACTGCCCCCTATGTACAAGAATATAACTACTATAATACTGCCCCCTATGTACAAGAATATAACTACTATAATACTGCTCCTATATACAAGAATATAACTACTATAATACTGCCCCTATGTACAAGAATATTACTATAATACTGCTCCTATGTACAAGAATATAACTACCGTACTATAATACTGCTCCTATGTACATGAATATAACTACTATAATACTGCTCCCTATGTACAAGAATATAACTACTATAATACTGCCCCCTATGAACAAGAATATAACTACTATAATACTGCTCCTATGTACAAGAATATAACTACTATAATACTGCCCCTATGTACAAGAATATAACTACTATAATACTGCTCCTATGTACATGAATATAACTACTATAATACTGCTCCTATGTACAAGAATATAACTACTATAATACTGCCCCTATGTACAAGAATATAACTACTATAATACTGCCCCCTATGTACAGGAATATAACTACTATAATACTGCCCCCTATGTACAGGAATATAACTACTATAATACTGCCCCTATGTACAAGAATATAACTACTATAATACTGCCCCCTATGTACAGGAATATAACTACTATAATACTGCCCCCTATGTACATGAATATAACTACTATAATACTGCTCCTATGTACAAGAATATAACTACTATAATACTGCCCCTATGTACAAGAATATAACTACTATAATACTGCCCCCTATGTACAGGAATATAACTACTATAATACTGCCCCCTATGTACAGGAATATAACTACTATAATACTGCTCCTATATACAAGAATATAACTACTATAATACTGCCCCTATGTACAAGAATATTACTATAATACTGCTCCTATGTACAAGAATATAACTACCGTACTATAATACTGCTCCTATGTACATGAATATAACTACTATAATACTGCTCCCTATGTACAAGAATATAACTACTATAATACTGCCCCCTATGAACAAGAATATAACTACTATAATACTGCTCCTATGTACAAGAATATAACTACTATAATACTGCCCCTATGTACAAGAATATAACTACTATAATACTGCTCCTATGTACATGAATATAACTACTATAATACTGCTCCTATGTACAAGAATATAACTACTATAATACTGCCCCCTATGTACAGGAATATAACTACTATAATACTGCCCCCTATGTACAGGAATATAACTACTATAATACTGCCCCTATGTACAAGAATATAACTACTATAATACTGCCCCCTATGTACAGGAATATAACTACTATAATACTGCCCCCTATGTACAGGAATATAACTACTATAATACTGCCCCTATGTACAAGAATATAACTACTATAATACTGCTCCTATGTACAGGAATATAACTACTATAATACTGCCCCCTATGTACAGGAATATAACTACTATAATACTGCCCCCTATGTACAAGAATATAACTACTATAATACTGCTCTTATGTACAAGAATATAACTACTATAATACTGCCCCTATGTAGAAGAACATAACTACTATAATACCACCCCTATGTACAAGAACATAACTACTATAATACTGCTCCTATGTACAAGAATATAACTACTATAATACTGCCCCCTATGTACAAGAATATAACTACTATAATACTGCTCTTATGTACAAGAATATAACTACTATAATACTGCCCCTATGTAGAAGAACATAACTACTATAATACCACCCCTATGTACAAGAACATAACTACTACTGCCCCTATGTATTATAACTATTATAATACTGCTCCTCTGTGAATATTTTTGACAGTGACTTCTGATTTCTGCATTTGCACATTATATTCTGGGTCGGGATTTTCTATATTCTGTTTGTATGGTGGTGGTGGGGTAATTCTTAGTTATTTCTGTTGGTGACAGATTGTTATACATTAATATTTGCTTTGGGCCATTACTCTTTAAAGACCAAGCCACAGAGATTCCACTCCGTACTGCTGAGGTTTTTGGTCAGTTTTGATGAAAAGCTCTGTTAAGTTGTTTGGTTTCCCGAAATACCTAAAATAAACCCACAATTGAAGAAATTGTTGGAGAGGAGGAGTCACTAGAAGTGGCGGAAATGAGAGGAAAGGTCTCCGTATAGAATGTGTGTTTGGCTGGAGTCACACTAACCTGCAAAAAATACGGTCAGTATTTTACATGCGTAATACGGATGAATGGCCCCTAAACAGTGCTCCGTATGTCATCCGTAATCAAGGTGTGGTCGCGTATTTTGCGCATGTCAGCATCCGTATGTAATCCGTATGGCATCCGTATAGCGAGATTTTCTCGCAGGCTTGCAAAATGGACATATAATGGAGCCCTATGACAGTTTTAATAAAGAAATGAAAGAATAGATATAGACACATAGAATGCATATATATATATATATATTTTCTCTATGTGTCTATATCTATTCTTTCATTTCTTTATTAAACCTGTCAGTGTGAGTTTACTGTATCGCGCACTGAATTGCCGGCTTTGCTAAAAGACACCGGGTGCGTATTTCTCGCAAGTCGCACGTGTGTTCCGTGTGTAATCCGTATTTTTTGTGCACCCATAGACTTGCATTGGCGTATTACGGGCGTAGTACACTGACAATCCCAGCATGCTGCGAGTGGCACGGAGCGTAGAATACGGATGAGAAATATACGGCTGGTGCGAGTGACCCCATAGAGAATCATTGGTCCGTGTCTAATGCGTGCTTTTTGCGCCTCTCACTCTCCCGTATTCCTCGCCAGTGTGACCCCGGCCTTTGGCTCAAATACACAGCTCAGAAGACAATATCACACGTGTGATGACGAAAGAACACCCTGCGCCACCAATATGTCACGATCCCACCACTGACATGGGTATGTCAGTGGACGGAGGGATGCGACGCACTGCCGGCACATGGCTATCACAGGCACAGTGGGAGCTTACCTTAGCTATCCCACCACTGCACCATGTGACAAAAATACAGCAAGCTAATCTTGCCCTAACAATTTATCACAGGGGGGTTATTTTGGATGCCCCATCACTGCTAACAACCTTCCAAGAACAGCAGAGATTTATGGATATCCCACTTTCTCCAGCTACACTTTGGAACTCGCAGCTCTCCGCCTCCCCCTTACCCTCAGGTCAGTCAGGGAACTGCACCTAGAATAATTAGTCGCCGGATGGGCTGCTTGTTGTGAACGGGCAATTAGACTACTGCAGTAAGGGAATTATCGCTGCTTTGGCCGCGGCCCCTCATTCAGCATCTAAGGCCCTTCCGTACTACCAACTAGCCCAACCAACCCGAACACACTACGCTGCCACCAGCCACGATTCACTTAATGAAAGAGTTAATTAAGAGGGTTTGTGGCAAACCCCCAAATTAGTAGCGATTACCTAAAAAAGGCGCATAGTTTGTTTCTTAGAGCATGGAGTCAGACTGATAATTCTATAATTTATTTCCAAAATGTGGGCAGTGATTACGTAGATAAAAGTTGTTACAAAGTTGAGACATTAAATATGTACATTACAAATATAAAAATAACATGGATGAAAAAACAAATTACACTTACAGTTGCTTATGGTTCTTTAGGCAACCCATGTGGCTCGGGGGAGGGGCAGCCAACCACACATCTCCAGGTCTTTCTAGCATGGCATTTGCAGCTTCAACTGAAGCAAGGGAGGGGTATCTTATAGCCCAGGGTCGGTTAAATCAGAAAGGGGCAGTCTGGAGAAGTTCATCCCCTCTTTCTCCAAGTTGCCATTTAACTAAAAAAACTTATAATAACCATATCTTAACTAGGGAAGTTCGTATAGACACGCCGAGGGTCTCATTGGTGGTAGTTTATCGAATCCAATAAAACAAGATCAAACATGCCATAATTAAGACACTCCATTTGGGAGCAATCCATAACTCAGTTTCTGGAGGGGTTAGAGCCGTGAAGTGTTCGGGGTTAGAAAGCTGGTTTCGTGCCCTTCGCAGAAATGTAATTATTATCTCTCTGCAGCGAGGGAGGTGCACGCTAGAGCTTCTTTAATATCTCTCATTGTTTTATTTCAGCCGCATGTCTCAGACAAAGAAATGCTGTCCCTTAACTAATCAACATTCCTTTCTACAACAGGAAATGGACGGTGTCCTGCTACCAAATGCAGGCACAGAGCAACAAGCAGGGGGGCACTGGTCTGTGTGTGTGTAAGCGGAGGGGGGAAGGAGGATGCTGCAAACTTGTGACAGGCTATAATGTCCTCAGTAGTGAAATTGGAGATTTCTAGAATGTTCCAGAAACATCATACTTTACCGACATATCTTAACATTACAACACATGATTCGACAGGAGCTCAGAAGAAAATATCACGTGATTCGACAGGAGCTCAGAAGACCATATCACACGTGATTCTATAGGAGCTCAGAAGAAAATATCACACAATTCTCTCTTCACACAGGTAATCAACTGAGCCACCCTGCATGTATTTACTCCATTCACTGCCAGCAAGCAGCCTGAATGATACAACTTCCCACCTCTGCTGCCTCTATTTCTCTGCTGTTACCTCTCCATTCACTCCCTTCTAGACCCTTCACAGTCCGGCTTCCGCCACCTACATTCGACTGAAACTGCACTCATCAAAGTGACCAATGACATTCTGACAGCAAAACGTAACGGTGACCACTCTCTGCTCATTCTTCTTGACCTATCTGCAGCTTTCGATACTGTTGACCACCATCTCCTACTCTCTAGGCTCCAGTCACTAGGCATTAAGGACACTGCACTCTCCTGGTTCTCTTCCTATCTCTCTGACCGCTCCTTCAGTGTTTTGTTCTCTGGCTCCACGTCATCTCCTCTTCCTCTTGCTGTCGGGGTACCTCAGGGCTCAGTCCTTGGCCCCCTTCTTTTCTCTCTCTACACGGCCCCAATTGGACAGACCATCAGCAGATTTGGCTTTCAGTACCATCTTTATGCTGATGACACACAACTATACACGTCTTCCCCCGACCTTACCTCCGCTGTACTACAGAACGCCACTGACTGTCTGTCCGCAGTCTCCAATATCATGTCCGCTCTCTATCTGAAACTTAACCTCTCCAAAACTGAACTTCTTCTGCTCCCGCCGTCTACTAACCTCCCTAAATCTGACATTTCCTTCTCCGTGGGTGGCACCATAACACCCCGACAGCAGGCGCGCTGTCTGGGTGTTATGTTTGACACCAATCTCTCCTTTACATCCCATATACAATCCCTTGCCCGCTCATGCCGCTTACACCTAAAGAACATCTCTAGAATCCGCTCTTTTCTCACTATGGAAACAACAAAAACCCTCACTGTTGCATTGATCCACTCTCGCCTGGATTACTGCAACGCTCTATTAATTGGCCTCCCCGTCACTCGACTATCCCCTCTCCAGTCCATACTCAATGCAGCAGCCAGGATCGTCCATCTGGGTAATCGGTACTCGGACGCGTCCGCTCTTCGCCAGTCCTTACATTGGCTGCCCATTCATTATAGGATCCAATTCAAAGTACTTGTTCTCACCCAAAAAGCTCTCCACAGTGCGGCACCCACTTACATCTCTTCTCTCATTTCTGTCTATCGGCCTAGTCGATCGCTGCGCTCTGCAAACGACTTTCGACTAACCTCTGCACTAATCCGTACCTCCCACTCCCGACTCCAAGACTTCTCCCGTGCTGCTCCTATCCTCTGGAATGCTCTACCCCAAGAAATCAGGACTATCCACAATTTGCATAGTTTTAGGCGCTCCCTCAAAACACACCTGTTCAGAGCGGCCTATCACATTCACTAATCAAAGTCATTCTCTGTGTAAGTGTGCGTGTGTAGCCCATTCACTATCTCCATCCATCCTTCACTCCCGCAAGATGGATGGACCTTCATTGTAAATACACCATTGTAAATACACACCTGTACTCTGTATCTCCCTCACCTCATTGTAGATTGTACGCTCTCACGAGCAGGGGCGGCTTATTTCGTCTTATTTTGCTTTAATTATTGTATTGTTAGCGTTGTTACTTATGACTTGTGTTTTGAAACTGTTAAACTGTAAAGCGCTGCGGAATATGTTGGCGCTATATAAATAAAGATTATTATTATTATTATTATTATTATTATTATCACACGTGATTCAACAGGAGCTCAGAAGACAATATCACACGTGATTCTATAGGAGCTCATAAGACAATATCACACGTGATTCTATAGGAGCTCATAAGACAATATCACACGTGATTCGACAGGAGCTCAGAAGACAATATCACACGTGATTCAACAGGAGCTCAGAAGACAAAAATCACACACGATTCGACAGGAGCTCACAACATTGAGTTTTCTACTTTCGACACATAGTTCGTCCAAAATAGTGTGCACCAAAAAAAAACAAAAAAAAAAAACATTTATTTTTATCTAGAAAGATAGAGAAAACAGATGTATAAACTACACATATGTACCGTACGCAAGTACAAGACACACACACCATCAGATATTCATACTGGATAGAAAGGCTAACGCTCCACTCTAAAGAATAGAATGAATTTGGAATTAGAATGCTCTAAGAAATTAAAAGGAGCACTCGAATAACCACATCTTGATCTCGAGGATGATCTGCTACCAGCCGATGAAGCAGAAAGCATTCTAGTAGTCAATATAAAATGATACTTTTTATAAAGTCACAATTGAAAGAACATTCTAATAGCAAAGAGCATTCTAATAATCCATGTAAGAAACGGAGCACTATAGTGACACAGGTACTATGCCAGGAATCTTTATGACTTATGCATCATACCAACAGCTTTCCAATCCTCAACTTACATTATCCAAAGCATTCTAATATGACAACATTATGATAAAGAGAGCACTCCAAGTACGGTTTATGGCACTCTAATGGCCAGCTGTCCATATTGAGAGCATCCAGGCGATTCATTCACAATACAAACATTCTAAGGTTTGATTCACACTTCCAGAAAGCTTTACGGTCAACAGCAATGGACACAGAGCATTCTAAGGACTGATGAAAGTTTCAGAGATCAGGCTAAACACCAATTCACAACTATGAGCACATTCTAATGATCAATTTACAATAGGCAGACCATTTTTATAACCAGTTTCATTTTGTTTCTAACACTGGATTGAACAAACTGTAACTAGAAAGCATTCTAATGCTCCATACACATTGTACTCTTACAATATAAAAAGCATTCTAATGAAGCTGAAATAAAAAGAGCACTCAAAAGATCTGTTTGTTAAAGGCAGGACAATAAATTGCTCTGTGTGCAATAATAAGGGCACTCTAATAATTTACAATACACAGACTATTCTAATTACCCGTTCATGAGACCAAGAGCATTTGCAGGGCAGGTCGGAGGTACATTAGATTGGGAAGCTTATAATACATAGAATGCTCTGTGTTGTAAGCTGGTGTTTAGTGCTGCCTCCGTACCATGAATAAGTCATTGGTATGCTCTGTGCCAAAAACTCATCAGAATGAGCTCATTACGCCTGAATCAGTGTTTTATATCCTTGTTACTAGAATGGTCTAATGAAGAATTTATAGAGCGCATTCTTTTAAAAAGTGTAGGGAACAGAGCATTCTAATAAATCGCATACGGTACAGAGAATTCCAAATAAGCATGGTGCAGTGGGCATTCTAATAGCAAGCATAGGGCACAAAGCATTCTAACAGCAAGCAAAGAGCATTCTAATTGTGAACATGGCGCATTATAAGAAATGTAGGGCACAGAGCATTCTAATATCAAACATAGGGCATTCTAATAGAGAACATAGGGCATGCTAATAAAATGGGCACAGAGCATTCTAATATCGAGCACAGGGGATTCTAACAGCAAGCATGGGGCACAAGGCATTCTAACAGCAAGCAAAGAGCACATGACATCCCAATTGTAAACACAGGGCATGCTAATAAAATGGTCACACAACATTGCAATATCAAGCACAGGAGATTCTAAGAATGAGCATAGAGCATTCTAATAGAGAACATAGGGCATTCTAATAAAATGGACACAGAGCATTCTGATATCGATAACAGGGGAGTCTAATAATGAGTACATGGCACTTAATAAAGTGGGCACAGAGCATTCTAATAAAAAGTAGGGGACACAGCATTCTAATATCAAGCACAGGGGATTCTAAGAATGAGCATAGGGCATTCTAATAGAGAACATAAGTCATTTTAATAAAATGTAGGGCACAGCATTATAATATCGAGCACAGGGGATTTTAAGAGTGAGCATATGGCATTCTAATAAAATGTAAGGCACAGGGCATTGTTATATCAAGCACAGGGGTTTCGAATAGAAAACAGGGCATTCTAAAAATGTAGGGCACAGAGCATTCTAATATTGAGCAAAAGGGATTACGGTATATTAGTGAGCATAGAGCATTCTAATAGAGAACATAGGGCATTCTAATAAAATGTAGGGCACAGAGCATTCTAATATTGAGCACTAGGGATTCAAAGAGCGAGCATAGGGCATTCTAATACAGAACATAGGGCATTGCAAAAAAATGTAGGACGCAGAACATTCTAATATTGAGCACAAGGGATTTTAATAGTGAGCATAGAGTATTCTAATATCGAGAATACCGCATTCTAATAGAGAATATAGGACATTCTAATAAAATGTAGGGCACAGAGAATTCTAATATTGAGCACAGAGGATTATATTAGTGAGCATAGGGCATTCTAATAAAGAATATACGGCATTCTAATATTGAGCACAGGGGATTTTAATAGTGAGCATGGGGTATTCTAATATGAAGAACAGCGCATTCTAATAGAGAATATAGGGAATTCTAATAAAATGTAGGGCACAGAGCATTCCAATATTGAGCACAGAGGACAGGGCACCGAGCATTCTAATAGTGTTCTCTAAGGTCCTTCTTTGTAATTGAGCTACAAATAAGAAGTGTATGAGGAGGGTTTAAGATTTGTTTTTTTAATTAGAAAATCTGTTTCCATTGGCTGTCCTGACTGGCTAAGAGCTGGTACTGGCACTGGATGCCATCTTGTATCATCACTACAAGAATACATCTGTCTCACGTCCCGGCGCGGACTGCTTTCCTGTGCTCGGATCGGGTCCGATCTCTGTTCCTGTGCCGCGAAGAGGTGATATCATTTATTTATGCTAATTTCCCGCGCTCATTAGAGCGGCTACGACGTAATGCTTTAATTTATCACAAAACAAGAGCAGCTGTTTCCTCTCTGCAAATTTCACTTTCAGCTGTTGCTGTGTCTGTGTTTCTATGATCGAGATCATTACTGCCGGTGACACTGAGCGGAGAAGTCGAGAAAGCAGCATTTTATGTACAGACGGTGCCTTAAAGGAGACACAACTCCCTTCACAATGGCACTTACGCCAGTCAGGGGGGATGGGTATGGGGAAACCTCTGGTCTACATACTCTGTGGTGGTCTATGGATATACAGAAGTCACTGTGCCACTGCTGCCCAGTCTTCCATAGTGTCGTACAGCGAACGCAGTGTTGACAGGAGATGGTCGTACGCGACTACAGTGAAAAGTGAAATCTTAGGTGTTGCTATTTTGAGGAGAGAAGAACAAGCTCCCATTACTAGCTTCTGGCAACAGAGCGGCTTTACCCTGACTGCTTTATAAACACTGAGGAGATCAGAGTGTTCCCCGCACAACTTGTCCGGCAAAGAAACAGATCATCATCCCTTAAGCCTCGGTACGGACGCAGCAGCACGGTGCTGACACTCATGGAACCGGCAGTGGAAAGTTCCTGCAAGGTTTATTCCTGTTCTACAAAAAAAATAAAAAAATCCATTGATTTGGGCATCAAAATGAGATGGAGAAGCATCCAGAAAGCGAGTGCAGACCCCCTCTCTCTATTAGTCAGTGACCCCCGTGAGAGACGCATGACCAGATGTAATGTCTATGGGGCCCAAGTAGGAACAGTCTAAATGACAAAAGATGTCGAATGGAGAAAAAAAAAAAAAAGATAAATGAGAGACCTACCCACAGGACCCCCGGAGTCATTGGACACCTTCCTGCATCACAGATTATACAGTATCCCATCATCAATGGATAAAGGAGAGAAGGAACATCTGTGGGGTCTGAGAGCAACATGCAGAGGGCAACGACGAGGAGAAACATCCCAGCCGGAGACACTCAATAGTGGGTGGTCACAAGCCACTACAATGTATCAGACTGTCTGTCTTTACATAACAGAGATCCTAATGGCTTACTTATGGGTGAACTTAATGGATATAGCTATAACTACAAGCGTTAAAAGTCTGGATATTCTCCTCCTTCTGCCGTTATAAGGAGCAGCTAAAGTATAGTTATCATATAGTTCAGATCCAACGACAATGCCCCTATGTACAAGAATAAAACTACTATAATACTGCCTCCTATGTACAAGAATATAACTACTATAATACTGCCCCTATGTACAAGAATATAACTACTATAATACTTCCCCTATGTACAAGAATATAACTACTATAATACTGCCTCCTATGTACAAGAATATAACTACTATAATACTGCCCCTATGTACAAGAATATAACTACTATAATACTGCCCCTATGTACAAGAATATAACTACTATAATACTTCCCCTATGTACAAGAATATAACTACTATAATACTGCCCCCTATGTACAAGAATATAACTACTATAATACTGCCCCCTATGCACAAGAATATAACTACTATAATAATGCCCCTATGCACAAGAATATAACTACTATAATACTGCCCCCTATGTACAAGTATATAACTACTATAATACTGCTCCTATGTACAAGAATATAACTACTATAATACTGCTCCTATGTACAAGAATATAACTACTATAATACTGCCCCCTATGTACAAGAATATAACTACTATAATAATGCTCCTGTGTACAAGAATATAACTACTATAATACTGCCCCTATATACAAGAATATAACTGCTATAATACTGCTCCTAAGTACAAGAATATAACTACTATAATACTGCTCCTATATACAAGAATATAACTACTATAATACTGCCCCCTATGTACAAGAATATAACTACTATAATACTCCTGTGTACAAGAATATAACTACTATAATACTGCTCCCTATGTACAAGAATATAACTACTATAATACTGCCCCCTATGTACAAGAATATAACTACTATAATAATACTCCTGTGTACAAGAATATAACTACTATAATACTGCCCCTATGTACAAGAATATAACTACTATAATACTGCCCCCTATGTACAAGAATATAACTACTATAATACTGCCCCCTATGTACAAGAATATAACTACTATAATACTGCCCCCTATGCACAAGAATATAACTACTATAATAATGCCCCTATGCACAAGAATATAACTACTATAATACTGCTCCCTATGTACAAGTATATAACTACTATAATACTGCCCCCTATGTACAAGAATATAACTACTATAATAATGCTCCTGTGTACAAGAATATAACTACTATAATACTGCCCCTATATACAAGAATATAACTGCTATAATACTGCTCCTAAGTACAAGAATATAACTACTATAATACTGCTCCTATATACAAGAATATAACTACTATAATACTGCTCCCTATGTACAAGAATATATCTACTATAATACTGCCTCTATGTACAAGAATATATCTACTATAATACTGCCTCTATGTACAAGAATATAACTACTATAATACTGCTCCTATGTACAAGAATATAACTACTATAATACTGCCCCTATATACAAGACTATAACTACTATAATACTGCCCCTATGTACAAGAATATAACTATAATACTGCTCCCTATGTACAAGAATATAGCTACTGTAATACTGCTCCTATGTACAAGAATATAACTACTATAATACTGCCCCCTATGTACAAGAATATAACTACTATAATACTGCCCCCTATGTACAAGAATATAACTACTATAATACTGCCCTCTATGTACAAGAATATAACTACTATAATACTGCCCCTATGTACAAGAATATATCTACTATAATACTGCCTCTATGTACAAGAATATAACTACTATAATACTGCCCCTATGTACAAGAATATAACTACTATAATACTGCCCCTATGTACAAGAATATAACTACTATAATATTACCCCCTATGTACAAGAATATAACTACTATAAGGCCGGGGTCACACTAATCGACGCAAAATACGGTCCGTAGTTTACATGCGTAATACGGATGAATGTTCCCTAAACAGTGCTCCGCACGCCATCCGTAAGCAAGGTGTGGTCGCGTATTTTGCACATGTAAGCATCCGTATGCCGAGATTTTCTCGCCGCCTTGGAAAATGGACATATAATGGAGCCCTATGACAGGTTTTACAACACAAACGAAAGAATAGATATAGACACATAGAATGTATGTATGTATGTATGTATGTATGTATGTATGTATGTATTGTAGGGATGTGACTCGCTCAGGTGCAGCGGGAGACAATCATGAGGCAGGTTCTTCCCAAAGTTCATAAGGTTTATTTGCTCCATAAACCATAGACAGCATAACACTGAAATGTAACCTTCACTTCAGGCAAAGGAACAGAAATGTCCGTGGCTTCAGACTCGGACTGAGAGTCTCAGCACATGCTGGGAGCTGTAGTCCTCCCCATATACACTCTCTGTAGTGTCCCACCTGGACACATGGAAGTCTGTCCACACTCAGACAGACTCCCTCCACTCTCTCACATGTGCCAAACACCTCAATTACATAGCCCTGTAACCACACCCAAAGGGGATCACATGGCTATGACATCACCAAAGGTTGTATAGACACACAGGCTTCCCTGATACAGTGTAACAGAAAGATCAGCAGTACCTCTGCTGATCAATACACCCTGGAGCCTGCATCCCAAGGCCACCCACCTTGAGACCCACAATGGTCATTTAGGACCCTGCTCCTGTTACCACACTGAATGTGCCTGTACACCCGTCCTGGGACACCCACACAGCGCCCCCTAGCCGACACAGTGGTAACTACACCACATACCTCCCCCCTCTGTTCAAACTTGTGGGGTTGAACACATGACATCACCCAGGTATCTTGAGACCTGGCACCCATGTCCCCTTGCCCTACAAGTCGAGAGGACCATCTCCGTCTGTTTCGGTAGTCAAACTGCCTCATATTCACGTTAGGCCTCCCCCGCCCCCAGCGGTCAGTATCTCGGCCTTGGGCTTTGGCCTTCCCGTCAACGTCCGTCAGTGTGATCAGACACTCTTTAGTCTCCACCTGTTTGCAGTGCGCTCCGTCACCCGACCTTTCTCTCACCGGCCGGCTCTCCCAGTTCACACTGTCATGAGTCCCACGTCCAGCTGGGCCAACTGGCTGGTCTGAGTCTGACCCTCTGTCACTATGTCCACCACTGGGTCTCGTGCCTATGTTACTACGATTAGAACGGCCACTTGCGGACTCTCGACGTTCTTGCCTTCGACTACCTGTCCTTTCATTCCTTGGAGGATCCCTTCGGGTCCTTACACCTTGGGTTGGAGGTGGACGCCACCTGACGTTCTCTATCTGCTCATTCATCTGCAGTCGATCCTGTCTTAGCTGCTCAATTTCCTTCAGGTACGCTACCCGATATTCCAGGAGCATGCGAAGCTTCCCAATGCTTTCCACCGAACCAACCACAATGACAGGAACCATGTCATCTTCAATAACGACTTGGATTTCACCAGCAGGTGGGATCCTCACTCTCTTCACACAGGATCGATTCACCATCTCCTGCATCACCTTTCCAAGTCTGCCAACGACTTTCCCCACCAGATTTCTGGGTACCGGAATTATGTCTTCCACAAAGCCCAGCCGACTTTGTGCTTCCCTTGCAAGCTCCAGACGTCGAGCGGCTTTCCTATTACGCTCCACAAGCATCTGTTTCGTGCGGAGACATTGTAGGTGCATCTCCTTCAGGACAGCCACCCTTCTCTCTGTGTCTTCCGTTTCTGCCAGTATCACCAACTGGTCTGTTTCTGGTGCCCAGCTCACACTATAGGCCTTTACTGCCTTTTTAAAGGTCTCATGGACACCTTCGCTGGCACACGCTTCTCGCACGTTTTCGGGTACCTCCATCACGCACTTGAAGGTCATGGACTTGCTCTCATCCTGGACAGATGGCTCTGGGTTCCCCACGGACACTTCCCTCAAGGTATCTGCCAAGACCGGGTGACTGTCTTGTGCAGCTCTTGGCTCACCATCTTCCTGAGATTTACAGTCTTCAGGACCCTTTTCCAAGATGGGCTTTGGCAGTTCTGCCTTGCTATCAGTCGGGCACGGCCGCTGTACGTCTTCGCCCATCCACTTCTCCTGCAGAAGACCTTTTACTACTCCACTGAGTTCTTGCAGAACTTTATCTCGCTTCTCTGCCAGGTAGCGACGCTCATCCTCTCTCCTGAGAATCTCCTGTTGATGCTTCTCTTGGGCCTCTCTGAGCACCTCCATATCTTCCAACAGGGTCTTGTTCATGGTTTTACATGCTGACAGGTGACCTCTGAGCTCAGAGACTTCCTTCTCCAGCTCATCCACTCTGTGCTCAGCTGCTTGCCTTAGGACTCTTTCCCGTTCGACATGTTCTGTTACAGTCTCCTTTATCAGCTGTATCTCATGATCTTGTTCTCTTTTGGCCAGCACGTGTCTCACCACTACCTCTTTAATTATATCGTTAAAGGGTACCACTGGGTCAGTCACCCCAGTCGAGTGAACCCTCCAGTTACCGTCCAGCACCAATGTGTCTAGTCCAGTAGTCTCATCTCCCAGCCCACCATCTGTCTTATCACGAGACGTCAGGTCCGTCAGTTGGGCAGATGTATTTCTTCCTCTGGTCAGTTCTACCTCTGACCTGTCCATGTCAGGAGCCGTCACTGTCTCAGTGTCCGCTGGCCCCACAGTCGAAGCATCTCCATTGTCAGACCAAATGTCATCAAACAAAAGAAAGTCCCGGCCCCTCTCCCAGGCATAGACTAAGTCCCGTGGTATCCCTCTACCTTGGCACTCACCACCTTTGGTCCCCTCAAACACTACTGTGTCTACTGCGTAGTTCACCGTGACCCCGTGTTTACAGTGAACCCTGACGTTTTTCTCGGTCAGAGAGAAAACGAGAGGAGTTCCTGTCAGAGTCACCTGACTCTCTGAGTCCAGCCGACCAAAGGCTCCTTCCCGATGCAGCATCACTGTACACATCTGTGGCCCGTCATTACTACCTGGAAAGGATATTCCACATTCTGAAAAAGACCTGCACATACACTGCGGTACTCCAGACATACCTACTGAGTCACCTAGTGCTGTCACTTCTTCAAACTTGGCCCCTTTCTGGACCACCACCCCGCTTTGGGTTGCCACTCCAATTTGGGTCACCGCCCCCTTTTGGGACTCCACCCCCTTTTGGGTTACCACTCCAATTTGGGTCACCTCCCCCTTTTGTGACTCCACCCCTTTTTGGGTTACCACTCTAATTTGGGTCACCGCCCCCTTTTGGGACTCCACCCCTTTTTTGGTTACCACTCCCTTTTGGGTCACCGCCCCCTTTTGGGATTTCCCCATGTCCGTTCTGCAGAACTTCTTATGCCACAGTTCACACAGTACAGTTTGTCTCTCACGATACCACACAAGTCTTTGTTGGCACCACCACAGCTCCTGCTGTCACTGATCACCGGCACCTCCGGCTGCTGTTCACACACACACACAGCGGCTGGTGTCACTGCAGCTCCTGCTGCGCCATCTTCGTGGACACGCCGATCCACCGGAAGCCGCTTGTCACCTTCGTAACCCCGCCGGGTTACTGGAAGCCGCTTGTCACCCTCAAAGATAAAAAAGCCACAAAAGTGCGCCCATAGGGCCTTACCAGTGCAGGTATAATGGGTTATGCAGCAATAATACAGGGTACTCACCCTTAATAGTTGTGTAAAGCCACAACTACTGTATCCGCTTAGTCACATGCAATAAAGCTGCAGCAGGATGGTGTAGACAGACAGCGTCTGCTACCAATGCTCCCAGGGCAGATCCCTTAAAGAAAACACCAGGTCCCTGTGCTGCGAGACCTTCGTGACCCCACTGAGCCACAGCAAGCACCTTCAGGTTTTGCAGAGGAAAAGAAAAAAAAAAGAAAAAAAAACACATGCACAGTCTCTCACATGTCCTGTTCGTGTGCCACTCAGGACGTACCGTCTCCACCTGAGACCGTCCAACACACAGGGCACACCGGGTGCTATTCAGGGAGCCGACCCTCCTCCCAGGGTCTCCCAACACACCAGCCTCACCAGGTCCAGGGGCTCAGCGGGTGCTCTTCAGGACATCCGTCTCCGCCTGAGACTGCCCAACACACGCCTCACCAGGTCCAAGGTCATAGCACGTGTTCCAGGGATCCGATTCCTCTCCCAGAACCTCCCAACACTGACCCTCCAGGACCTTGCTCACTGACCCCTCCAGGAACACAGTCTCTCACTGACCCTGGTCAGTGCAACACAGACTCCTGTCTGTTACCTGTGTCGGCAACACAGGTTCCTGGACGCCTCTTCTCCTCAGAGGTATCCCACAAATATTAATAGTCACTTTCTCTGACCTCGGTCAGTATTACTCACGGTTGTCAGACCGTCTGCTCTCCTGGCTCAGAATCGCCAGCGCTGCCACACGTGCTTCTGGGAGTCGCTGCCCGCATTCTCCACCAATTGTAGGGATGTGACTCGCTCAGGTGCAGCGGGAGACAATCATGAGGCAGGTTCCTTTAAAATTTCGCCAGGTTTATTACTCCATAAACCATAGACAGCATAACACTGAAATGTAACCTTCACTTCAGGCAAAGGAACAGAAATGTCCATGGCTTCAGACTCGGACTGAGAGTCTCAGCACATGCTGGGAGCTGTAGTCCTCCCCATATACACTCTCTGTAGTGTCCCACCTGGACACATGGAAGTCTGTCCACACTCAGACAGACTCCCTCCACTCTCTCACATGTGCCAAACACCTCAATTACATAGCCCTGTAACCACACCCAAAGGGGATCACATGGCTATGACATCACCAAAGGTTGTATAGACACACAGGCTTCCCTGATACAGTGTAACAGAAAGATCAGCAGTACCTCTGCTGATCAATACACCCTGGAGCCTGCATCCCAAGGCCACCCACCTTGAGACCCACAATGGTCATTTAGGACCCTGCTCCTGTTACCACACTGAATGTGCCTGTACACCCGTCCTGGGACACCCACACAGCGCCCCCTAGCCGACACAGTGGTAACTACACCACAGTATGTGTATATATATATATATATATATATATATATATATATATATATATATATATATATATATATATATATATATATATATTTCACAGAGTTCTTCATAGCAGAATAGCCGCTAATTCAATTGCCGGCTTCTATCAAATCATTCCCCAACCCGACATGAAATGACACATGGTTTACATTCAGTAAACCATTTCATGTTTTTTTATATGTCCCTGACTAATAATTAGATGCGGGTTTGTGTGCAAAATTTGGGAGTTGTAGTTGTTATTTTAAGGGGTTACTTCGTTGTTAAAAAATGTGTGGGCTTCCCATTGCCCTATAGTGGTGGCGAATGGATTAATCTAACAAAGGGTTAATGTCAGCTTACAATCAAATGTTGACATTAACCCTTTGTTAGATTAACCCATTCGCCAGCACTATAGGGCAATGGGAAGCCCACACATTTTTTAACAACGAAGTAACCCCTTAAAATAACAACTACAACTCCCAAATTTTGCACACAAACCCGCATCTAATTATTAGTCAGGGACATATAAAAAAACATGAAATGGTTTACTGAATGTAAACCATGTGTCATTTCATGTCGGGTTGGGGAATGATTTGATAGAAGCCGGCAATTGAATTAGCGGCTATTCTGCTATGAAGAACTCTGTGAAATATATATATATATATATATATATATATATATATATATATATATATATATATGTATTCTATGTGTATATATCTATTCTTTCGTTTCTTTATAAAACCTGTCAGTGTGAGTTTACTGTATCGCGCACTGAATTGCCGTCTTTGCTAAAAGACACCGGGTGCGTATTTCTCACAAGTCACATGTGTGTTCCGTGTGTAATCTGTATTTTTTGCGCTCCCATAGACTTGCATTGGCGTATTACGGGCGTAGTACGCGGACACTCGCAGCATGCTGCAATTAGCACGGACCGTAGAATACGGACGAGAAATATACGGCTGATGGGAGCTGCCCCACAGAGAATCATTGGTCCGTGTGTAATGTGCACTCTGTGCGCATCTACTCCCCCTCCAACCTCCAACTGGCTGTCATCTACCGCCCCCCAGGGCCAGCCACCACCTTCTTTGACCACTTCACCACCTGGCTACTCCATTTCCTTTCCGCGGACATCCCTACTATCATCATGGGCAACTTCAACATCCCCATTGACACTTCCCTCTCAGCTGCCACTAAACTCCTATCTCTCACTTCCTCCTTCGGCCTCACTCAATGGTCTTCTACAGCCACCCACAAAGATGGCCACACACTGGACCTCATCTTTACCCGCCTCTGCTCCCTATCTAACCTCTCTAACTCACCTCTTCCTCTCTCTGACCACAACCTTCTCACATTCTCTTCCCTCTTCACTCCATGTCTACAATCCCCACCCCACAAACTCTCACACCCTCGCAGAAATCTTAAACACCTTGACCTACACTCATTCTCTGAATCCCTTCTCACTCTCACAGATATAAGTTCCTTACACAATGCGGATGACGCTGCCGCTCTATATAACACCACAATAGCTGTAGCTTTGGAATCCGCTGCCCCACTTACACATACCAAAGCTCGCAAAATCAACAGACAGCCCTGGCACACCAGCCTGACCAAAGAGCTGAGGCGAGCTTCCAGGGCTGCTGAGCGCAGATGGAAAAGATCCCACTCCAACGAGCACTTCATCGCATTCAAACAGTCCCTCACTACTTTCAAGACCACACTCGCCACAGCTAAACAAACCTACTTCTCATCTCTCATATCCTCCCTGTCTCACAACCCTAAACAGTTATTCAACACCTTCAATTCTCTCCTCCGCCCCCCAGCACCTCCTCCCTCTCCACTCATCTCAGCTGAAGACTTTGCCTCATTTTTCAAGCAGAAGATTGATAACATCAGAGAAAGTTTTGGTCAACAACCCCCAGAACCCTTCCTCCCGACTTCCCAGCCCTCCACCTTCAAAACCAACTTCTCCACCATTACAGAAGATCGACTCTACACTCTACTCTCAAGATCACATCTCACCACCTGTGCACTCGACCCGATCCCATCCCACTTCATACCAAACCTCACCACAGTCTTCATCCCAACCCTAACCCATCTCTTCAATCACTAACAACTGGTGTTTTCCCCTCAAGCTTTAAACATGCCTCCATCACACCTATCCTCAAAAAGCCCTCTCTTGACCCATCCTCTGTATCTAGCTATCGCCCTATATCACTTCTCCCCTACGCCTCCAAGCTACTGGAACAACACGTCTACCTTGAACTGTCCTCCCATCTCTCTTCTTGCTCCCTCTTCGACCGCTTACAATCTGGCTTCCGGTCACACCACTCCACTGAAACTGCCCTTACTAAGGTCACCAATGACCTCTTAACCGCCAAGAGCAAGCGACACTACTCTGATCTCCTTCTCCTGGACCTGTCGGCTGCCTTTGACACAGTGGACCATTCCCTATTATTACAGACCCTCTCATCCCTCGGCATCACAGACTTGGCCCTATCCTGGATCTCATCATACCTAACAGACCGGACATTCAGCGTCTCCCACTCACACACCACCTCCTCACCTCGCCCCCTATCTGTCGGAGTCCCACAAGGTTCAGTCCTTGGGCCCCTGCTGTTCTCTATTTACACCTTTGGCCTGGGACAGCTCATAGAATCTCATGGCTTTCAGTATCATCTTTATGCTGATGACACACAGATCTACATCTCTGGACCAGATATCACCTCCCTACTAACCAGAATCCCTCAATGTCTGTCCACTATTTCATCCTTCTTCTCCGCTAGATTTCTGAAACTCAACATGGACAAAACAGAATTCATCATCTTTCCCCCATCTCACGTGACCCCCCCTACGAACCTGTCAATTACAGTAAATGACTGCCCACTCTCCCCAGTCCCACAAGCTCGCTGCCTCGGAGTAATCCTTGATGCTAATCTCTCCTTCAAACCACATATCCAAGCCCTTTCCACTTCAACTCAAAAATATTTCACGAATCCGTTCATTCCTCACCCAAGAATCTGCAAAAACCCTAGTCCATGCCCTCATCATCTCTCACCTTGACTACTGCAACCTCCTGCTCTGTGGCCTCCCCTCAAACACTCTCGCACCCCTCCAATCTATTCTAAACTCTGCTGCCCGACTAATCCACCTGTCCCCCTGCTATTCCCCAGCTTCTCCCCTCTGTCAATCCCTTCACTGGCTCCCAATTGCCCAGAGACTCCATTACAAAACCCTAACCATGACATACAAAGCCATCCACAACCTGTCTTCTCCATACATCTGTGACCTCGTCTCCCGGTACTTTCCTGCACGCAACCTCCGATCCTCACAAGATCTCCTTCTCTACTCCCCTCTTATCTCCTCTTCCCACAATCGCATACAAGATTTCTCTCTCGCATCACCCCTACTCTGGAACGCTCTACCACAACAAATCAGACTCTCACCTACCATCGAAACCTTCAAAAAGAGCCTGAAGACCCACCTCTTCCGACAAGCCTACAACCTGCAGTAACCACCGATCGACCAAACCGCTGCACGACCAGCTCTACCCTCGCCTACTGTATTATCACCCATCCCTTGTAGATTGTGAGCCCTCGCGGGCAGGGTCCTCTCTCCTCCTGTACCAGTTATGACTTGTATTAAGATTATTGTACTTGTTTTTATGTATACCCCTCCTTACCTGTAAAGCGCCATGGAATAAATGGCGCTATAACAATAAATAATAATAATAATAATAATAATAATAATAATAATGCGTGCTTTTAGCGCCTCTCACTCGTCCGTACATAGGGGCAGTATTATAGTAGTTATATTCTTGTACATAGGGGCAGTATTATAGTAGTTATATTCTTGTACATAGGGAGTAGTATTATAGTAGTTATATTCTTGTATATAGGGAGTAGTATTATAGTAGTTATATTCTTCTACATAGGGGCAGTATTATAGTAGTTATATTCTTGTACATAGGGGCAGTATTATAGTAGTTATATTCTTGTACATAGGGAGTAGTATTATAGTAGTTATATTCTTGTACATAGGGAGTAGTATTATAGTAGTTATATTCTTGTACATAGGGAGTAGTATTATAGTAGTTATATTCTTCTACATAGGGGCAGTATTATAGTAGTTATATTCTTGTACATAGGGGCAGTATTATAGTAGTTATATTCTTGTACATAGGGGCAGTATTATAGTAGTTATATTCTTGTACATAGGGGGCAGTATTATAGTAGTTATATTCTTGTACATAGGAGCAGTATTATACTAGTTATATTCTTGTATATAGGAGCAGTATTATAGTAGTTACCGTATATTCTTGTACATAGGGGCAGTATTATAGTAGTTATATTCTTGTACTTAGGGGGCAGTATTATAGTAGTTATATTCTTGTACATAGGGGGCAGTATTATAGTAGTTATATTCTTGTACATAGGGGGCAGTATTATAGTAGTTATATTCTTGTACATAGGAGCAGTATTATAGTAGATATATTCTTGTACATAGGGGCAGTATTATAGTAGTTATATTCTTGTACATAGGGGCAGTATTATAGTAGTTATATTCTTGTATATAAGAGCAGTATTATAGTAGTTACCGTATATTCTTGTACATAGGGGCAGTATTATAGTAGTTATATTCTTGTACTTAGGGGGCAGTATTATAGTAGTTATATTCTTGTACATAGGGGGCAGTATTATAGTAGTTATATTCTTGTACATAGGAGCAGTATTATAGTAGATATATTCTTGTACATAGGGGCAGTATTATAGTAGATATATTCTTGTACATAGGGGCAGTATTATAGTAGTTATAGTCTTGTACATAGGAGCAGTATTATAGTAGTTATATTCTTGTACATAGCAGTATTATAGTAGTTATATTCTTGTACATAGGGAGCCGTATTATAGTAGTTACCGTATATTCTTGTACATAGGGGGCAGTATTATAGTAGTTATATTCTTGTACATAGGAGCAGTATTATACTAGTTATATTCTTGTATATAGGAGCAGTATTATAGTAGTTACCGTATATTCTTGTACATAGGGGCAGTATTATAGTAGTTATATTCTTGTACTTAGGGGGCAGTATTATAGTAGTTATATTCTTGTACATAGGGGGCAGTATTATAGTAGTTATATTCTTGTACATAGGGGGCAGTATTATAGTAGTTATATTCTTGTACATAGGAGCAGTATTATAGTAGATATATTCTTGTACATAGGGGCAGTATTATAGTAGTTATATTCTTGTACATAGGGGCAGTATTATAGTAGTTATATTCTTGTATATAAGAGCAGTATTATAGTAGTTACCGTATATTCTTGTACATAGGGGCAGTATTATAGTAGTTATATTCTTGTACTTAGGGGGCAGTATTATAGTAGTTATATTCTTGTACATAGGGGGCAGTATTATAGTAGTTATATTCTTGTACATAGGGGGCAGTATTATAGTAGTTATATTCTTGTACATAGGAGCAGTATTATAGTAGTTATATTCTTGTACATAGGAGCAGTATTATAGTAGATATATTCTTGTACATAGGGGCAGTATTATAGTAGATATATTCTTGTACATAGGGGCAGTATTATAGTAGTTATAGTCTTGTACATAGGAGCAGTATTATAGTAGTTATATTCTTGTACATAGCAGTATTATAGTAGATATATTCTTGTACATAGGGGCAGTATTATAGTAGTTATATTCTTGTACATAGGGGCAGTATTATAGTAGTTATATTCTTGTACATAGGGGCAGTATTATAGTAGTTATATTCTTGTACATAGCAGTATTATAGTAGATATATTCTTGTACATAGGGGCAGTATTATAGTAGTTATATTCTTGTACATAGGGGCAGTATTATAGTAGTTATATTCTTGTACATAGCAGTATTATAGTAGTTATATTCTTGTACATAGGGGCAGTATTATAGTAGTTATATTCTTGTACATAGGGGCAGTATTATAGTAGTTATATTCTTGTACATAGGAGCAGTATTATAGTAGCTATATTCTTGTACATAGGAGCAGTATTATAGTAGTTATATTCTTGTACATAGGAGCAGTATTATAGTAGTTATATTCTTGTACATAGGGGCAGTATTATAGTAGTTATATTCTTGTACATAGGGGCAGTATTATACTAG